>NC_064822.1:90484322-91109322 GCF_024166365.1 Elephas maximus indicus
ATAGAGATCTGTACAAGAAGAATGGTTCTTTGATACAGACAATATCACCAGAAAAGATAAAATTGAAATTCAGAGCGGGTGGCTCCAGATACAAACTTTTGGAAAACAGGAAGATAGACCAAGGAAACATATTTGATATAGAGAGAAAGAAGAAGAAACATGATAAACGAGAGCAGAGTAAAAATGCAGGAAGTTCGTTCAAATTATGTAATTCTTTGTCAAACTCAAATGAAAGAACCAGTATTAAAGAAAAGACAGTATCAATAGAAGTAAAATCTACGAACCTGGAAATCAATATCCACAGAAGTTTAATGAAATCTTCAAATTCAAATATTAAGTCCTCAGACTCAAAGGATATGTCATGTAAAATTTTAACACCAAAGGAATATTTACAAAGGCAGAAGCATAAAGAAGCAATGGGTAACAAGGTGTCAAAGAAAAACTGTGTAATTGAGAAAATTAAAAATGTGCCATGTACTTCTGAATACATAACTCTTACTAGACATTCCACAGGAATAGAAAGTTGTAGGAAATCAAATGAGAAACATGGTAGCATTGCACAGACTTCAAAAGAATCATTAAATTTTTTAACAAGCCATGGTAAAACCGTCAAAATCCACCATTCTGAGGAGTCTAAAATACACACAAGTTCAAAGAATATGAAAGGAACAGTTGGTGGAAAGCAACCTGATAAAATTTGGATGGATAAAACCAAAACAGACAAGCACTTAGCCGATATAAATAATGAAGGTGAATTCAGTCAAATGACTCAACAAGCAATGGATCAAAGGAAACAATACCTGAACAGAGTCGCATTTAAATGCACTGAACGGGAAAGCATTTGTCTCTCAAAATTAGACAATTCCCTCAGGAAGCCTAAAAATGGCACCGAGAGGAGCCAGGAAAATAAACCTAAAAGCTTTATACCCGTGAAAGATGCCACAGAGAAGCCGACAATGCTGGAGTTTAAGTTGTGCCCAGATGCACTGCTTGAGAATAGAAACTTTGGCGAAGAAGGGAAGAAGCTGAAGCCTCCTCCTAGGAAAGAACAAGCACCTGTACAAGGTCCAGTATGATTTTCTTGATGGTGTCTGCAAAATTGTAAAGAGTTACCTGTAGTTCAATAAGTGGGTTAGTACCTCTCATGGGGTAGCTGGAAAAGACTTTAATATGTTTTGCCATTACTTTTTGTTTGTTTTTCTCAGTGTATCGATGCTTTATTGGGCAAAATTTGTTTAAACTGTAGTAAATTATTAATGACATATATAAAATTGTACGATTTGCCAAATACAAATAGTTCATCTTATACCAAGAAGCTTAATGTTGTATAAAACATTTCTTTGGTAAACGAGAAACATGTCAATATACATTATTCTAAGAGCCTGGCTTTTGTTGATTCTCCTTTGGACTTTGTAATTTCAAAGCCCTATGAATTTGTAACTTTGCTCTAAAATATTGAGAAATATTTAATGGTTATTAGTAAAGTATTTTTGTTCTTATGGAAATGGTTCACCTTATTTTCATTTTGAAACAGTTATGTTACCACTAAAGTTAAAATGGTAGCATCTTAGTTTAAATGGTGTATCTAGTGTACTCATAAAACGGAGGACCGAGACAAATAGCGTATTAGGTGGCCTGATAATAAAATTCTCAAAATGTGCAGGAAGGAGGGGGAAAAAATCTAGTTATTTATAGTAGTATGGGAACATTTAAGAGTTTGGATATTAGATACAAAAAGCATTGTGCTGAGAAATTGAGATGGGAAAACTAAAGATTTGTGCGGAAATTTTAGTCTGTGCATAAAGTTACAACATATAGTGGATATGTTTTCTTGGAAGGTGATAGGGATATGTGATGAAATTGAGTACAAAGTTTGTTTTAAAAACGATGGTTTCAGTAGGTTTTTTCCAACTGGATTCTTAAAATTGGGTGTAAGGAAAGTGTTGAAGTGAGTGGAGCAATGGAATTGATTTTTCTGCCTCACGTGCCCTTAAGTATCTTGAGGTGTGTTTATTCAGCCTGGGTGCAGGAAATAATTACGTAGTGAAGATAAACTTTTAAAGCAACTAATTTTTAAATCTAGTGATTTTAAAACACTTCAAGGAAGAGATCATTTTTCTAGGTCCTTTTTTAGGGTTGTATTACAAATGGATATAACTAGTCTCTTTCAAAATCTATTTTAGACTTACATGATTTTCCTTCATTGTACTAAAAGAGATAAGTAACAATATCTTGAGATCTGAAAATGAATGTTTAAATAGTTTCAGGAATAAAAAGTACAAAAGAAGCTTGGCTAAAATGTGTTAACACGGAGAAAAGGATGCGGGAAGCCAGCCAAAAAATAGGTAAAATCACTTATTTAAATACTTCTTTTGGTCATACTGCGACTCTGCTATATGTAAGAGGGATTGTAATTATGGAACTATTATGAAATATGGTTTTATCCATGCCATTTTTTCAATCGTTCAATATTAGCATGTATGAGTGGTAGAATGACATTGTATCATGCTGTGTTGTGCAAAAGTGTGATCTATTTGTTTTTAATAAGAAAATAATCTTCTAAACAATGGTTAAGATAAGAGGTTGGTGCTTGCAAACTTTTTCTTTAAAGGAGCAGACAGTTAATATTTTCAGTTTCAGGTTTATAAGGTCTCTGAACTACTGAACTGACATTGTAGTTGGAAAGTGGCCATAGAAATGGATGAGCTTGGCTGTGTTCCAATAAAACAGCAGACTGTATTTGGCCTGCAGAGTATGGTTTATCAACCACTGGCTTTGGTGATTTACATGGTATTTCATTTAAACCTCAGAGTCCATTGTATTAGATGAGAGGTTAGATCATCTGACTAAAGTTATATTGTTAGTAAAGATTTGAACCCACTTTACTCTCTTTAAAGTCCATTAAGTGTAATATTCGAGGGGTTTTTTTTTATTGTGCTTTCCGTGAAAGAATCAAGTCAGTTTCTCATACAAAAACTTACATACACATTGTCATGTGACCCTGTTTGCTCTCCCCCTAGTGAGACAGCACGCTCCTTCTCTCTACCTTGTATTTCCCATGTCCATTCAACCAGCTCCTCTCCCCCTCTGCTTTCTCATCTTGCCTCCAGACAGGAGCTGCCCACATTGTCTCATGTGTCTGCTTGAGCTAAGAAGCACACTCCTCACCAGCATCATTTTATGTCTTACAGTCCAGTCTAATCTTTGTCTGAAGAGTTGGGTTTGAGAATGGTTTTAGTTTTGCGCTAACAGAGTCTGGGGGCCATGACCTCTGGGGTCCTTCCAGTCTCAGTCAGACCATTAAGTCTGGCCTTTTTACTAGAATTTGAGGTCTGCATCCTAGTTTTCTCCTGCTCCATCAGGGATTCACTGTTGTGTTCCCTGTGAATGCAGTCATTGGTGGTAGCTGGGCACCATCTATTCTTCCATTCTCAGGCTGAGGGAGCTTCTGGTTTATGTGGCCCTTTCTTTCTCTTGGGCTCATATTTTCCTTGTGTCTTTGATTTTCTTCATTCTCCTTTGTTCCAGGTGGGTTGAGACCAATTGATGCATCTTAGATGGCTGCTTGCTAGCTTTTAAGACCCCAAATGCTATTCACCAAAGTGGGATGCAGGACGTGTTCTTAATACACTTTGTTATGCCAGTTGACATAGATGTCCCCTGAATGAGAGGTATTTTGATGATTAGGAAAAAAGAGACTAAAACTCTTGGCTGAGTTTTTTTGTGTGTGTGCAGGGAAGGGTTTGGGGATGGAGATCCACCAGAAAAAGAAGTTTTCAGTGTCCAATTTAACTAGCGAATGAATGTTCTTTGTGTTTTTGTTTATTTGTTTGCATTAAGAAGTATAAGCTGGGGCTTGGGAGTTTTGTCTTCCTTTTGGTTACTCTAATAGACAAAGACACAGGCCTTCAGACTCAAATGAAAATGAAGACAAGCAGAATTTCTCCGAAAGCAGCAATAAATGGAGGCATATTTTTGAAAAGTGGAGAGAGAAGGGAAGGAAGCTTTAAAACATAAGCAGACATGTAGAAATTGAGTCATACATGTAGGAAGAAGCCAAGGTATATCAAAGAAAGACACTCTTAATCAGAACAGGTAAACAACTAAAAGGGGAGAAAAATCACCTCTAAGGTTGGAACACAGGAAAGTGGAAATGAGGGATTGGATATGGGGATTGGGGAAACAGCAGAGGTATACTTATACCTCAAAGAGAAAGAGAGGCTCAGAGGTAAGCATACCAACAGCTAAAAAAAGGAAGAGCAATAAACGGTTAAGGTGGGATAGCTTTTGAGAGTTACGATGTAAAGAGACAAAAGCCAGGGCACATACATAATAAAATCTGAAGCAGGGTAAGGAAAAAGCAAACCAAAGAAACAGTCACAGAGCTGTGTAGAGTTTGATGAGATCTAGAAACTGATTTGTTTAAGGGAGAGGAGAAAAAATGGAGGTAGTACCAGATGGACATTAAGGGGCATATTGGAAGCGAATGGAACTGGCCCTGGAGAATGTGTCACACTAGGAAAGGGTGAAAGACGAAACATACGCTTAAGATGAACAGCGAACCAGTCAAAAATGAGACCAGAGAAAATCCACATGCTTCCCAAGAGTTATACGGAAATCTTTTAAATAAGTGTACATCTAAATTTGATAGGAAAGGTTGGAATTTGGATGGTGCAAGCTGAGAAATAATTAAGATAAAGCTCTGCACAGTGTGGCAGATCTAATAGAAATCAACTGGGGAACCCATCTTTAGGCATCTGCGTTACAAAAATCACGAAAAACGAAGAGAGGCTTGAATTTGGAGTAGGGAAATATCAAAGTAACAGGACAGAATACTTCTCTGAATTGTAGCATCTTAAAGATCCACCCAGGCAGAAAGCGGAAAAACAGGCTGCATTATCCAGAAAGGAAGGGCTTAGAGCAGGCATGAAAAGCGTGAAGGTTATTGACAGGGGAAAATGGCTAATGAGAAGACTGAGTCAGATCTAGAAATGTACAGAAGTAGGAAAAGTAAAACCCATCAAAACAAGTATATTGTAGCTAACAGCACTGAAGTGGTCTGAAGAAATGGGTGGAAAAGTAACGATATGTCTTAGAATATTAGACCAGACTAGAATATCTGAATTATCCTTCCCACTCACTGTAAAGCTGTTTAAACTGATTGGCACCAGGCTCTACATTAGCCGTTAAAAAGATCCTGGTCATGATAAAGTGTGCGCGTGATACTTCATTGAGCCAGGATAACACTCGATCAGAACACCCGTGGGCAGCGATGATGGGAATGAGAGTAGAGAAGGACCCCCAAAGGAGATGTAAGCTACATCCTGTGTGTGTGATACACGGTTCCATGTGTAAAGAAGTAAAATTTATCATCCCAAACACAGGCCATAGGTGGTGAATGCGTATTTTGCATCTTAATTTTGATTGTATGTTATCACACCTAACATGGAGTTACAGAAATTTTTTTATGTGTGTCTTTAGATAAAAATGTTTTGCCTAAATCAAAACTACCGAAGAGAAGTGTCAGCGCAGATGGACTTGAGACACTACAAAACACAGTAAAAGATTCAAAAGCAATGTTTCAAACCTACAAAAAGATGTACATGGAGAAAAGGAGCAGAAGCCTTGGTAACAGCCCATAAAGTAATTATGAGATGTGATTGTGTAATTGCCACAAAGAATGTTTCTTTGTCAGAGAGTATGGGTATCACTATATGCATCATTGAAATTTCTTAATTAAAATGGCTTCCGAACCTTGTTTGTGGGTGAGCAGGCATTATCACGTAGACAGCATTTGCCAGGGAGACCATAAGGTATTTGAATGTCTACGTTGTTGAACCAAGTTTACCATTGTTTTAAAAGGAGTTCTTACAGAGTCTTACTTTGAAATGCCAACTATCCATCCTGAGGAAGGACAGTTCCTCAGTAAGGACTTGTTTATTTTAACGGGCACTGTAAATATATTTTGTTAAAGCTGCATTAGCAAAACTTATTTTTTAAAAATACTCACTGACTGTCAAAATATATTCTCAAGTATTTTGTACCTAATCGTAAACTTTTTTTCAGAAGTCTTGTTTTTTACTTGTTAAGCTGAACCCAAGCTTTGGATAATGTTTAATCGCTAGATTTCGTACTTAAATAAAATAAACATTTATTTTTTAAAAAAAATACTGCATGTGAAGCCTTAATGATTTGGTCTGGTTTTTTTTTACTCCCTACTCAAAAAGGGATACATTTTGGAAAAGTGTTTCGTGAAGCTGAAATACTGAGTAAGCTGTCACAAGTAGGTATATTCAAATTGCACTCAGAAAAGAGGACAAAAATTACTAAGTTCTAGAAAGAGAATGAAAACACTGGGGACGAGATATAAGCATTTACATGTTTCTGGATTGTACTTTCAGACTAATAGTAAATGTTGGTCAATTTTATAAAATCTTAATGGCAATAAAAAAAAAATTAAATCTCATTTATTTTTAAATTGTGAAAATATACACACCAAAACATTTAGCCACACAACTTCCAAATTACAATCGGTGACATTGTTTACATTTTTAATGTGCCCCACCACATTATCACTAACCTTGTCCAAAACAGGAGCCCTGGTGGTGCAGTGGTTACAGCATTCGTCTGCTAACCAAGGTGTGGCAGTCTGCTTCTATAAAGATTTACAGCCTTGGAAACCCTATGGGGCAGTTCTACTCTGTCCTGTAGGGTTGCTATGAGTTGGAATTGACTTGACAGCATTGGGTTGTTTTTTTTCCCCAACAAATATTCTGCCACATTAACATAAACCTTGAACCAAAACTTTCCCTCTCCCCCTGGCAACCATATGTAATCTTTGGTTTCTGTCTATTTGCCTGTTTTATGTGAGATCATACAGTATTTGCCGTTTTGCGACTTCTCCTTATAGCAGAGTAATACTCCATTGTATATATGTACACCACGTTTTGTTATCCGTTCCTCTGCTGGTGGGCATTATGATTGTTTCTACCTGTTGGGTATTGTGAAAGTGCTGCAGTGAACATTGGTATACAGGTTTCTGTGTTCTGCCTTCACTTCTGAGTATATGCCTAGCATTGGGATTGCTGGGTTATAAGGGCAGTTCTATGTTTGACTTTTTGAGTGTCAAAGAGAACAACTTGAATTTCTGGAAACTTAAAGGTGTTTTATTGAGGGAATTAGGCAGTTCAGAACTGGGAAGCAAAAGGAAAGTAATAACCTTCATTGTGCTCCGAAAGGCACACAGGAAGGGAAGCCTTTATGGGACAGAACCGCAAGGGTTGTCTGATGGAGAGTACAAACATATCTTTTGAAACATTAAAGCGTTTTCTGAGAAGGTCCTGAGTAAACATTTTTCTGAGAACTGGCTGACCACAGGTTTCAGCAAGCATAACCACATTCTTATCTGTAAGATTTACAGGGTACAGTGGAAGGTTGCAGAGAATTATAAGGCTGCATTTTTAAAGCAGAAGCAAAATTTAACAATCGGTGTGGAGTCTGGCCTACATCTTAGCCTGAAGTCCAACCGATGCCAGATGCCTCAGCTGGAAAATTCTTCACGTGAAGAACCGCCAAACTTTTACACAGTGGCTGCACCATTTTATATTCCCGCCAGCAATGGATGAGGGTTTCAGTCTCTCCACAACTTTGCCAACACCTGTTGTTTTTCCTTTTTTTTTTAATTGTTGCCAGTGTACTGGGGTGAGGTGATCTCTCATTGTGGTTTTGATTTACATTTCCCTGATGACTAATCATGTTGGCCATTGGATAAATCTCATTTTGAAACTGCATTTCTAAGGGTAGTAAGACTTCAGAAAATAACTTTTTGTTATCTAGTGCTGCTATAACAGGAATACCACAAGTGGATGGCTTTAACAAACATTTTATTGTCTACAGTCTTGGAGGCTAGAATTCTGAATTGCCAGCTCCTGGGGAAAGCTTTCTCTGTCAGTTCTGGGAGAAGGTCCTTGTCATCAGTTGTCCCCTGGTCTGGAAGCTATTCAACACAGGGACCCTGAGTCCAAAGGACATGCCCCACTCCTGGCACTTATTTCTTGGTGGTATGAGGTCCTTCTCCTCTCTGCTTGCTTTTCTCTTATATCTGAAAAGAGATTGACTCAAGATACAACCTAATATAGTAGATAGAGTCCTGCCTTATTAACATATAAGTTAAGGATTTACAATACATAAGGCAATCTCATCAGATGACAGAATAGTGCACAACCACTCAATACTGGGAATTAGGACCTAGCCAAATTGACACACATTTTTGGGGAGAGGGGGCACAATTTAACCCATAACAATAACATTTTATGCTATCACAAAAATTTTTTTAGTAACACTTCAAGAGAATTTTTTAGAGCAGTTTTAAGTTTACAGAAAATACAGAGTTCCCACTTAGGCCCTTCCCCCCAGAACATTGTTTCTTTTAAAACACTTTGCATTCCTGTGGTGCATTGTTAAAATTGATGAACCCATATTGAGGCCTTACTGTCAGAGCTTCTAATCGGGCTCTAATCCCTGTTGAGAATTTGCAATTCTACACCTGATACATTTTAATAAGATCCCCAGATGATTCATATATATAATAAATTTTGAGAACCACTGCTCTGCTAGCTGCTTTAACCAGCAGCATTAGCATCGCCTGAGAACATGTTAGAAATGCAAATTCTCAGCAGGGGTTCTAACAAGAACAAACTCTTTTGAAGCTCTGCTTACTATTAACTAAAGTCCATAGTTCATGTTAGGGTTCACTCTGTGTTGTAAAATCCTGTGGATTTTGACAAATGCTTGATGTCATATGTCCACCATTATGGCATCATACAGAAAATTTTACTGCCCTAAAAATACCCTGTGTATCACCGATTCAGTCCTTGTCCCCACTCGCCCACCTCCATCCTGAACTCATGGAAACCACTGATTTTTTTTCATTGTTTGTAGTTTTGCCTTTTCCAGAATGTCATATAGTTGGAATAGTACAGTACGTACCTTTTCGGATTGCCTGCTTTCACTTGGCAATATGCAGTTAAAGTTCTTCATGTCGTTTTGTGACCTGATAGCTCCTTTTTATCACTGAATGATACTCCAGTGTATGGATGTACCACAATTTGTTTATCCATTTACTTACTGAGTACATCATGGTTGCTTCAAATTTTTGGCAATTACAAATAAAGCTGCTATATATGCTTCCATGTGCAGTTTTTTATATGGACATTTAATTTCATCTCACCTGGGTAAACACCTAGGAGTGTGATTGCATGGAATAGTTTGCCTGTGTTTAGCTTTGCAAGAAAATGCCAGATGGTTTTCCAAAATGGCTTTACCACTGTACATTTCCACCAGTAAAGGAGGAGAGTCTTTGTTACTCCACAACCTCACCCAGGATTTGCCGTCAGTGTTGTAGATTTTAGCCATTCTAATAGGTATGTAGCTCATCATTTTGTTGTTGTTAGGTGCCGTTCAGTTGGTTCTGACTGATAGCAACCCTATGTACCACAGAACAAAACACTGCCCAGTTCTGTGCCATCCTCATAATCATCCTTATTCTTGAGCCTGTAGTTGAAGCTGTGTCAGTCCATCTCCTTGAGAATCTTCCTCTTTTTCGCTGACCCTCTACAGAGCATGATGTCTTTCTCCAGGTGCTGGTCCCTCATGATAACATGTCCAAAGTATATGAGAAGTTTTGCTATCCCTGCTTCTAAGGAGCATTTTGGCTGTACTTCTAAGACAGATTTGTTCCTTCTGGCAATCTATGATATATTCAGTATTCTTAGCCAACACCATAATTCAGATATGTAAATTCTTCTTGCCAGGGGCAAAGACGATAAGGCAGCAGGTGACAGGAAAGCCAGTAATGGGAAACCCGAGGTAGAGAAGGGAAGAGTGTTAACATGTCGTGGGGTTGGCAACCGATGTCACAAAACAACGTGTGTATTGTTTAATGACAAACTGATTTGCTCTGTACACTTATAATACTTTATGTTGTCTTCCCGAGCACCCTTTGAAATCTTCAGCTCTTTATTTCATCATTTCTTTCGCTTTAGCTACACTACATTCAAGAGGAAGTTTCAGAGTCTTCTGACATGCATTTTGGTCTTTCTTTCTTGTCTTTATAATTACCTCTTGCTTTTTTCATGTATCATAGCAACTTGCAAGCCACCACAGTACGATACACTGACAGACATATGTCTATATGATCCTGGAAGCTTTGCCATTGGTGTTCCAAATACAATCGGGGTCAACCTTGGTGGACAGGTTTCAGCTCAATTTCCAAAGTAAGTCTAGGAAGAAGGATCTGGTAGTCTAATTCTGAAAAAACTGGCCAGTGAAAACCTTATAAACAGCAGGAGAACATTGTTATAGTGCCAGAAGATGAGCCCCACATGTCGGAAGAGCTTCCACCTCAAAGTAGAGTTGGCCTTAATGACATGATTGGAGTCAAGCTTTCAGGATCTTCAGTTGCTGAGGTGGCATGACTCAACATGAGAAGAAACCACTGCAAACATCCATAAATAATTGAAAGGTTTAATGTACGAAGTATGAATCTAGGAAAATTGTAAGTCATCAAAAATGAAATGGACCTTATAAATATTGGTATCCTAGGCATTAGTGAGTTGAAATGGACTGCTATTGGCCATTTTGAATTGGACATTCATATGGTCTACTATACATGAGAATGAAACTGAAGAGGAATGGTGTTGCATTCATCATGAAAAAGAATATTTCAAGATTTATCCTGAAGTACACTGCTGTCAGTGATAGGATAATATCCTATGTCTAAAAGGCAAGGGAGACCACTTAATCCAACTGTTACTCAAATTTACACACCAGCCACTAAGGCCAAAGATGAAGAAATTGAAGATTTTTACCAACTTCTGCAGTCTGATATTGATTGAATATGCAATCAGGATACCTTGATAATTACTGGTGGTTGGAATGCGAAATTTGGAAACAAGGATTGGTAATTGGAAAAAATGGACTTGGTGATAGAAACATCACCAGAGATAACATGATGGAATTTTGCAACACCAATGACTACTTCATTGCAAACACATTTTTCACAAACATAAACGGCAACTGTATACGTGGACCATGCCAGATGGAATACACAGAAATCAAATCAACTACATCTGTGGATAGAGACAATGGACAAGCTCAATATCCTCAGTCAAAAAAAAGCCAGGGGTCAAATGTGAAACAGACCATCAACTGCTCATATGCAAGTTCAAGTTGAAGAAAATTAGAACAAGTCCACATGAGCCGAAGTACGACCTTGAGTATATCCCACCTGAATTTAGGGGCCATCTCAAGAATAGATTTGATGCATTGAACACTAATGACCAAAGACCCAGACAAGTTGTGGGGTGACATCAAAGACATTGTACATGAAGAAAACAAGAGGTCATTAAAAAAAAAAGGAAAGAAAGAAAATACCAAAGTGGATGTCAGAAGACTCTGAAACTTGCTCTTGAATGTAGAGTTGCTAAAGTGAAAGGAAGAACTGATGAAGTAGAGACGCTGAACAAAAGATTTCAAAGGATGGCTTGAGAAGACAATATTTTATAATGATGAGTAGAAATAGGAAAGACCTGGAGATAGAAAACCAGAAGGGAAAAACACTTGACATTTCTCAAGTTGAAAGAACTGAAGAAAAAAAATTCAAGCTTTGAGTTCCAATATTTAAGGATTCAACAAGGAAAATATTAAACAATGCAAGAGGCATCAAAACCAGATGAAGGGAATGCACAGTCACTGTATCAAAAAGAATTGGTTGACATTGAACCATTTCAGGAGGTAACATATGATCAAGAACCGATGATACTAAAGGAAGAGGTCCAAGCTGTACTGAAAGCCTTGCAAAAAACAAGGCTTCAAGAATTGATGAACTACAATTGAGATGTCTCAACCAACAGATGCAGTGCTGGAAGAGCTCACTTGTCTATGCCAAGAAATTTGGAAGACAGCCATCTGGCCAACCAGCTGGAAGAGATCCATATATTTGTGCCCGTTCCAAATAAAGGTGATCCAACAAAATGCGGAAATTATCAAATAATGCCATTAACATTACACACAAGTTAAATTTTGCTGAAGATTATTCAAAAGTGGTTGCAGCAGTACACAGACAGGGAACTGTTAAAAATTCAAGTGGGATTCAGAAGAGGAATAAGAGATACCATTGCTGATGTCGGATGGATCCTGGCTGAAAGCAGAGAATATCAGACATGTTTAATTGTGTTTTATTAACTATGCAAAAGCATTCAACCGTGTGAATCATAACAAATTTTGGATAACATTGCAAAGAATGGGAATTCCAGAATGCTTAATTGTGCTCATCAGCAACCTGCACTTAGATCAAGAGGCAGTCATTCAGACAGAACAAGAGGATACTGCATGGTTTAAAGTCAAGAAAGGTGTGCATCAGGATTGTATCCTTTCACAAAATTATTCAGTCTGTGCTGAGTAAATAATCTGAGAAGGTGGACTATATGAAGAAGAACGGGGCATCAGGATTGGAAGAAGACTAATTAACAGCGTGCAATATGCAGATGACACAACCTTAACCTTGCTTAAAGTGAAGACGACTTGAAGCACTTTCTGATGAAGATCAAAGACCACAGCCTTCAGTTTGGATTATACCCCAACATCAAAAAAAAAAAAAAAAAAAATCCTCACAACTGGACCAATAATCAACATCATTATGATAAAGAAAAGATTGAAGTTGTCAAGGATTTCATTTCACCTGAATCCACAGTCAAAGCCCATGGAAGCAGCATTCAAGAAATCAAACAATGCATTGCTTTTGGCTAATCTGCTGCAAAAAAAAAATCTCTTTTAAAGTGTTAAAAATCGAAGGTGTCAGTTTAATGGCTAAGGTGTGCCTGACCCAGACCATGGTGTTTTCATATGCATCCAAAAGCTGGACAATGAATAAGGGAGACCGAAGAAGAATTGATGCCTTTGAGTTCTGGTGTTGGCTAAGAATATAGACTATATCACAGACTGCCAGAAGAATGAACAAATCTCTTTTGGAAGAAGTACAAGCAGAATGCTCCTTAGAAGCAAGGATGGTGAGACATTGTCTCACGAACTTTGGACATGTTATCAGGGGGAACCAGCCCCTGGAAAAGGACACCGTGCTCAGTAGAGGGCCAGCAAAAAAGAGATCTTCAACAAGATGGATTGACACAGTGGCTGCAACTATGGGCTCAAGAATAACAATGATTACTAGGATGGCAGAGCACCAGGCAATGTTTTATGCCATTGTATATAGGGTCACTGTGAGTCCAAATCAACTGGACGGCACCTAACAACAACTGTGTTGTAGAGGTTGGCAAGTCCCAAGTCTGTGGGTCGGGTGTAAGACTGAAGCCTTCTCCTGATTCAAGTAGCTGCAGTGGCTGATGAACTCAAGATCAAGCAGGCTGCTGACTCACGGGCTGAGGAGGTTGACAAATACAAGATTGGTAGGTAAAACAGCAGGCTGCTGGCTTAAGTCCCAAGAACCAGAGGTCAGATGATGATGAGCCAAGTGCAGGATCCAGAGCAGAGCAAAAGGCAGTGACTTCTTCCGGAAAGTCCATATACAGTGGGTGCAGGCCACATCCCAAGGAAACTCTTTTGACTGATTGGTTGTTCATAGCAGATCTCATCATGGACATGATTACATTATAATAGATGCCATCATGGAGGTGATTACATCATTACATGACGACCAAAATACATTGTAACTGCCTAACCGCTGAAAATCATGGCCCACCCAAGCTGACAGTCATCACAGAAACCACCCAGCAGCATCATGGAAGAAAGGCCTGGTGATCTGCTTCCATAAATATTACAGCCCAGAAAACCCAATCAAGTGGTTACTCTGCAAAACATGGGGTCACTATCAGTCTGAAGTTACTCAACAGTACTGGGTTTGGTTTGGTTTATGCTTTTATGGAGTACAATGCCAAATACAGGAGTGATTAAATGAGCAATACATACTGAAAGACCTCCCCAACACTCTTCATAGATGCAGCAACTAAAATATTATTAACAAAGCCTTCATCTCAAAGGCTGGAGATTGAAAGAGTTTGGGGAATCTGACTAGCCTTTAAGAGACTGTTGTGGGGTCCTGTTTTATGCTGGGTCCTGCAGAGGAGCAAAACCTGTGAAGCTATATAGACAGATGTTTTCTTCAAGGGAATGGCTCATTCAGTTGTGAGCAAATGGCTCACAAAATTGGGGGGCCTGGCAAGTCTCAAATCATGGATCAGATGACAGGCTATTGACTTCTTCTGGCTCATCTGGTTGCAGGAGCAGATGAACCCAAAACCTGCAGGTCAGGCGACAGGCTGGAGGCCTCTGCTGGCTCATGTCCCAAGAATCAGAGGCCAGACACCGAGAAGATTGCTGGTTCCAGAGAAAGCGAGCTTTGCCAGACCGTCCATGTATATAATCGATACAAGTCACATCCTGAAGGAAACTCCTCTTCCAACTAATTGGCTGCTCACATCAGATCACAAATGGGAGGTGATTATGTTGTCTGCCAAACTACTTAGAATTGGCCCAGGTGAAACATGACATTAACCATCACAGGTCCTCAACAAAAGATCACCTATCAGTGAAGCTTAAGAATGGACAAGTCCTATTCAAAGGTTCAGAGATTCCAATAAATTCCAGTAGATTTTTTTCAAAATTTATTGTGAAATATGTATAACAAAAAATGTGACAAAACTATTTTGTGTGTACAGCTCAGTGATGTAATGTTTACCATGTTGTGCAAACGTAACCACTATTTCCAAAAGTTTTTCATCACTCCAAAAAGAACTCAGTATTTCTTGATAACTCCCCATTTTCCCCTTCCACCAAACCCAGGTAACCACTACTAACTTTTTGTCTTTATACATTTGCCTCTTCTAAATATTTCATCCCCCACATGTCTTTCAGTTTGTCATGCTCTGGGAGCTTTCATGTTGCTGTGATGCTGGAAGCTCAATATTCAAATACCAGCACGGTCACCCATGGAGGACAGGTTTCAGCTGGGCTTCCAGGCTAAGACAGACTAGGAAGAAGGACCCAAAGGTTTACTTCTGAAAAGAATTAGCCAGTGAAAACCTTATGAATAGTAGCAGAACATTATTGTCTGATACAGTGCTGGATGGTGAGCCCCTTAGGTTGGAAGGCACTCAAAAGACAACTGGGGAAGAGCTGCCGCAGAGTAGAGTCGACCTTAAGGACATGGAGGGAGTCAAGCTTTTGGGACCTTCATTTGCTGGTGTGACATGACTCAAAATGAGAAGAAACAGCTGCAAACATCTATTAATAGCTGGAACAGGGAATGTATGAAGTGTGAATCTAGGAAAATTGGAAATCATCAAAAATGAGATGGAATGCATAAACATTGATATCCTAGGCATTAGTGAGCTGAAATGAACTGGTATTGGCCATTTTGAATCAGACAACATACAGTCTACTATGCCAGGAATGAGAACTTGAAGAGGAATGGCGTTGTATTCATTGTCAAAAAGAACATTTCAAGATCTATCCTGAAGTACAATGCTGTCAGTGATAGGATAATATCCATACATCTACAAGGAAGACCAGTTAATATGACAGTTCAATTTTACTTACCAACCACTAAGGCCAAAGATGAAGAAAATGAAAATTTTTACCAACTTCTGCAGTCTGAAATTGATTGAACATGCAATCGGGGTGCATTCATAATTCTGGAGATTTGGAGTGCAAAAGTTGGAAACAAGACGGGTCAGTAGTTGGAAAATATGGCCTTGGTGATAGAAACGATGCTGGCATGATACAATTTTGCAACACCAATGACTTCTTCATTGCAAATATCTTTCTTCACCAGCATAAACAGTAACTGTACACATGGACCTGGACAGATGGAATACACAGGGATGAAGTCGATTACATCAATATCATCAGTCAGATCAAGGCCAGGGGCTGACTCCCAAACAGACCATCAATTGCTCATATGCAAGTTCAAGTGGAAAGTAAAGAAAATTGGAACAAGTCCACGAGAGCCAAAGTATGACCTTGAGTGTATCCCATCTGAATTTAAAGACCATTTCAAGAATAGATTTGATGCATTGAACACTAATGACTGAAGTCCAGATGAATTGTGGAATGATATCAAGGACATCGTACATGAAAAGCAAGAGGACATTAAAAATACAGGAAGGAGAGAAAAGACCAAAACGGATGTCAGAAGAGACTCTGAAACTTGCTCTTGAACATAGAGTAGCTAAAGTGAAAACAAGGAATGATGAAGTAAAAGAGCTGAACAGAAGATTTCAAGGGGTAACTCGAAAAGACAAGGTAAAGTATTAAAATTCATGTGCAAAGACCTAGAGATAGAAAACCAAAAGGGAAAAACACACTTGGCATTTTTCAAGCTGAAGGAACTGAAGAAAAAGTTCAACCCTTTTGAGTTGCTATACTGAAGGATTCTATGGGGAAAATATTAAACGACGCAGGAAGCATCAAAAGAAGATGGAAGGAGTACACAGAGGCATCATACCACAAAGAATTAGTTGACATTCAACCATTTAAGGCAGTAGCATATGATCAGGAGCTGATGTTACTGAAGAAGTCCAAGCTGCACTGATGACATTGTCAAAAAACAAGACTCCAAGAATTGACGGAATACCAATTGAGATGTTTAAACAAATGGATGCAGTGCTAGAAGTGCTCACTCATCTATGGCAAGAAATTTGGAAGACAGCTATCAGGCAACCAACTGGAAGAGATCCATATTTATGCCTACTCTCAAAAAAGGTGATCCAACTGAATGTGGAAATTATCAAACAATATCATTAATATCACATGCAAGTAAAATTTTGCTGAAGATCATTCAAAAGCAGCTGCAGCAATATATCAACAGGGAACTGCCAGAAATTCAAGCTGGATTCAGAAGAGTATGTGAAACGAGGGATATCATTGCTGATGTCAGATGGATCCTGGCTGGAAGCAGAGAATACCAGAAAGATGTTTAACTGTATTTCATTGACTGTGCAAAGCCATTGGACTGTGTGGATCATAACAAATTACGGATGACATGCAAACAATGGGAATTCCACAAAACTTAATTGTGCTCATGAGGAACCTGTACAGAGATTGAGGCAATTGTTCAAACAGAACAAGGGGATACAGCATGGTTTAAAGTCAGGAAAGGTGTGTGTCAGGGTAGTATCCTTTCATCATACTTATTCAGTCTGTATGCTAGGCAAATAATCTGAGAAGCTGGACTATATGAAGAAGAATGGGGCATCAGAATTGGAGGAAGACTCATTCACAACCTGTGATATGCAGATGATACAACTTTGCTTGCTGAAAGTGAAGAGGACTTGAAGTACTTATTGATCAAGATCAAAGACCACGGCCTTCAGTATGAATTACACCTCAACATAAAACAAAACTCACCACTGGAGTAATAAACAGCATCATGATAAACAAAAAAGATTGATGTTTTCAAGGATTTCATTTTACTTGGATCCATGATCAACATCCATGGAAGCAGCAGTCAAGAAATCAAAAGACACATTACACTGAGCAAATCTGCTGCAGAAGACCTCTTTTAAAGTGTCGAAAAGCAAAGATGTCACCTTGAAGACTAAGGTGCACCTGACCCAAGCCATGGTGTTTTCAATTGCCTCATATGCATGGGTAAGCTGGACGATGAATAAGGAAAAAGAACCGATGCCTTTAAATTGTGGTGTTGGAGAAAAATATTGAATATGCCAAGGACTGCCAAAAGGACAAACAAATATGTCTTGGAAGAAATACAACCAGAGTCTCCTTAGAAGCCAGGATGGCAACAATTCGCCTCCCATACTTTGGAGATTTTGTCAGGAGAGGGTTCATTCTCTGGAGAAGGACATCATGCTTGGTCAAGGATCATCAAAAAGAGGAAGACCCTCAACAAGATGGATTAACACAGTGGCTGCAATGATGGGCTTAAGCCTAACAATGATTGTGAGGATGGTGCAGGACCGGGCACTGTTTCATTCTGTTGTACATAGGAGTTGTACATGTGAGTTGGAACTGATTTGACAGCACCTAACAACAAGATATTTTATTTAAGGGCAATCATAAGATATGTCTCCTTTTGTGACTGACTTATTTCACTCAGCCTAATGTTTTCAAGTTTTATCCATTTTGTAGGATATGTTCGAACTTCTCTTTATGGCTAAAAAATATTTCATGTAGGGGTATATCACATTTCATTTATCCATTCATCAGTTGATGGGTATTGTTTCTATCTTTTGGCTATTGTGAATAATGCCCCAGTGAACATTGGCGTACAAGTATCTATTTTAGTTCCTGCCTTCAGTTCTTTTGGGTACATGCCTAGGAGTGGGATTGCTAGGTTATATGGTAATTTTGTGTTTAACTTTTTAAGGCACCGGGAAGCTTTGTTCCACAGTGACTGCACCATTTTACTGATGATAGCCATCTAGTGCGGGCAAAATGATAAACCTCTTTGTGGTTTTGATTTGCATTTCCCTAATGACTGACTTTGAGTATCTTTTCATATGTTTATTGTCCGAATTGACTAGATGGCATATAACAAACTACATTGGCCATTTTTGTGTCCTCTTTGGTGGAATGTCTGTTCACATTCTTTTGCCCACTTTTTGATTGGGTTGTTTGACTTTTTGGTGTTGAGTTGTAGGACTTCTTTATATATTCTGAATACTAAACCCTTATCTAATAAAAGTACCCAATATTTTCTCCCATTCTGTATGTTGTTTCTTCCTTTTTTTTATTATTGTAAACTTTTTCACTTTCTTGATAAAGTCCTTTGATGCACAAAATTTTAAAATTTTGATGTAGCCCAGTATTTTTTTTCTTTTGTTGCTCTACTTTTGATGTCACATCCTGTAATTTTTAAAATTACCTATGATCAGCAACCAAGGAACACTAAGCATTCTAGAAAAGTCTCTAATACAAAAAGACAGCAATGAAAAGTTTCTTGAACAGAGACAATGCATGGAGGGAATATTTAAAAATCTTTAATTGTCTCAGAGTGATGAGAAGACACTGCAAATATTAAATAAGAATCAGATGATTGGGAGCATTGAAAAGGGAGCATTCAGAGAACGCAAAAGACTGTTGTTAGTAGGTGCTGTCGAGTCGGTTCCGACTCATAGCGACCCTATGCACAACAGAACGAAACACTGCCCGGTCCTGAGCCGTCCTTACAGTCGTTGTTATGCTTGAGCTCAATGTTGTAGCCACTGTGTCAGTCCACCTCACTGAGGGTCTTCCTCTTTTCCACTGACCCTGTAACTGCCAAGCATGATGTCCTTCTCCAGGGACTTGATCCCTCCTGACAACATGTCCAAAGTAAGACGCAGTCTCGCCATCCTTGCCTCTAAGGAGCATTCTGGCTGTACTTCTTCTAAGACAGATTTGTTCGTTCTTTTGGCAGTCCGTGGTATATTCAATGTTCTTCGCCAACACCACAATTCAAAGGACTGTAGGGTATTAAAATGTGGCAGGAGAAATGAAAAATTTTAAGATAAAATTGAGGAGAACTCTGAGAAAGCAGAGTAAGATGGAAAAAAAAATCAAAAAAGAAGTGAAAAGAAAAATTTTAGCAGTGCTTCTCAAGCTTTTTTGGTCTGCAGACCACTTGACAACCTCAAATATTGAGGAACTATAAGAAATATTGTTTACATGAGGAGTATATAAATTGGCAAGACTTTGGCTCCCTTATTTTGGACATGTCTTCAGGAAAGACCAGTTGCTAGAAAGGGACATCCAGTTTGGTTGTGGGTCAGTGAATACAAGATACACCCTCAGTGAGACAGACTGAAACAATAGCTGCAACAATGGATTCCAGTATAGCAATAATCATGAAGGTGGTGCAGGATCAGGCAGTGTTTCATTCTGTTATACTAAGGCCATGAGTCGGAGCCAACTCGATGGCAACTAACTACAACACAAGGATTGACATTTAATAAAACTAGTAACTTCACTGCTTCATCAAGGACATCCTTAAATGACTTTTTTCCTTTTGAATCCCTGGTGGTGAAGAATACAATGACAACTAATACAAGTTGCAGCCATTGTCTTCATTTTTCTAAGGCAGCAGTTTTAGACACCATTGCTTTTCTGACTGAATCTTTTATTCACATTAAACTACCAAGTATTGAGAATTAGCATAAATACTTTTCCTTTGGAAACATGCTACTTAAAATTTTATGAGCACACAAATATAGTCAACTGATCTTTGACAAGAGCATAAAGGCAATTCAGTGGACAAAGGATAGTCTTTTTAAAAAATGGTGCTGAAACAACTGGACATCCACATGTAAAAAACGAAATCTAGATAGAGGGCTTACGTCTTTCACAAAAGCTAACTCAACATAGACCATAGACAAATGTATGATGCAAAATTATACAACTTCTAGAAGATAACATACAAGACAATCTAAGTGACCTTGAGTTTAAAGATGTAACATCAGAAGCATGGTAGCAGAGAAATTTCCAGTAAACCTTTTGGTGAGAGTAAGATGTCTAAAAGCTAAAATCTTTTGTCTCTATTGCTTTTAGCAGTAAAATCAGTTTAAAGTTTTTCTGTGCAAATTGCCTGTCTTTAAGCATGAAACAGGCTTCTCAGCCATATCTTGAATAGTAAAAAAAAAAGAAAAATTTTTCCTGTGCCATTTTCTTCTTTTCTCTTCTTTTTCTTATTTCCATTCCCTAGCCCATCTCTGTCTCTAAGTAGTATTTTACTGTTAGCTCCTCCAAAAGGTTAAATGTTAACCAGTGTTTTCCCTGGGACCATGGAAAACAAGTGATACCGATTTAAGCGTGTCAAACCAGACCAAGGATGCCACCCCCTGAGTTGATGGGATAAACGCAGGAAAAGATCAACATGTTTGAGATACCACAACCAAAACCAAACAGAAGAAAGAATGCACATTCCGCAAGTACTTAAAACTTGTGGCCCCTTTTCCCTTTAAAACTCTAGCTAGCCTGTAGTTCTGGGAGACAGATGGCTTTAGAAGGAGATCATTCCCCTCTGTCCTATATACTGGTATATATAATAAAGTTCTTGCCACCTACCTCACCCCTGTCTCAAGAATTGGCTTTTTAGGGCAGGTGGCTCTAACTAGCAAAATTGAGGTAACAAGCACACTTCTTAGTTGTGTCAATGGTATTAACTCAGAATTTTCACAAGTGTGTCATTGAGCTTTCTGAGTTGGGTACCATGGGAATCAAGGAAAAATATATTTTACCATTTCTCTGCAATTATGTCAGGAAAAGGAAAAAATAATGTAATACTCTCAAAAGAGAAGCCTGTGAAGTTTTGAAATTCTGTTTTTTTCTAGATTATACTAGTACTTTACATTCCTGCCTAGATCACTTTAATTGTCTAGCTGTTTCTCAATACAGACAGCTCAGACTTCTTGACAAATGCCTGCCATTTGTCCTCCTAATTGCTAGTAACTGAGGAAGTGTTTCTGTCTCGCCATAGAGTCAAAACAGAAAAGAAATATCTAAGTAGTGGAATCTTTACACAGGTGTCTTTTGTGTAAAGTAGGCTGAGAGATGTTTTCTTTATGACAAGGATGTAATAAAAGTTGTTTTGAAAGGGCCATGGAAGTAGTTCTGTCTAAGGTTTCTCATCACCACGCATCTCTCAGTTTGTCCTACTGTGGTGGCTTGCATGCTGTGATGCTTTATTACTGGCATTTCAAATACCACCAGGGTCACCTTTGGTGGACAGGTTTCAAAGCAGCTTCCAGACTAAGACTAGGAAGAAGAACCTGGCAGTCTACTTCTGAAAAAATTGGCCAGGGAAAACCTTATGAATAGAGGTGGAACAGTGTCTGATATAGTGCTGGAAAATGAGCCCCTCGGGTTGGAAGGCACTCAAATATGACTGGGGAATAGCTACCTCCTCAAAGTAAAAACCTTAATGACATGAATGGAGTAATGTTTTCGGGACTTTTATTTGCTGATGTGGCATGACTCAAAATGAGAAGAAACAGCTGCAAATATCCATTATCAGAATGTGAAATGTATGAAGTATGAATCTAGGAAAATTGGATGTCACCAAAAATGAAATGAAATAAAAATTGATATTCTAGGCATTAGTGAACTGAAATGGACTGGTAAAAGACAAAGTAAAATATATAATGAAATATGCAAAGACTGTGAGTTAGAAAACCATAAGAGAAGAACACGCTTGGCATTTCTCAAGCTGAAAGAAATGAAGAAAAAATTCAAGCCTCAAGTTGCAATTTTGAAGGATTCTATTTTTTTTTTTATAGGCAAAATATTGAATGACACAGGAAGCATCAGAAGCAGTTGGAAGGAATACACAGAATCATTGTGCCAAAAAGAATTGGTCAATATTCAGTCATTTCAGGGGGTAGCATATGATCTAGAACTGATGGTATTGACAGACAAAGTCCAACGTATACTGGAGGCATTGGCAAAAAACAAGACTTCAGGAATTTGATGGAACACCAACTGAGATGTTTCAACAAACAGATGCAGCTCTGCAGGCACTCACACATCTATGCCAAGAAATTTGGAAGAGAGGTACCTGACCAACCAACTGGAAGTTATTCATATTTGTTCCCATTCCAAAGAAAGGTGATCCAATGGAATGCAGAAACTATTGAACAATATCATTAATATCACACACAAGTAAAATTTTGCTGAAAATCATTCAAAAGCAATTAGAGGAGTACATCAAAAGGGAACTGCCAGAAATTAAAGCTTCTTCAAAAGAGGACATGGACGACGGATATCATTGCTAATGTCAGATGGATTCTGGCTGAAAGCAGAGAATATCAGAAAGATGTTTACCTCTGTTTCATTGATTGTGCAAAGACATTCTACTATGTGGATCATGACAAATTATGGATAACATTGCAAAGAATGGGAATTCCAGAATACTTAATTGTGGAACCTGTACATAGACCAAGAGGCAGTTGTTCAGTCAGAACAAGGGATACTTTGCACTTGAAAATCAGGAAAAATGTCTGTCAGGGTTGTATCCTTTTACCATACTTAATCATTATGTGTACTGAGAAAATAATCTGAAATCTGGGCTATATGAAGTATATCCTGGTGTCAGGATTGGTGGAAAACTCATTTAAACCTACACAACCTTGCTTGCTGAAAGCAAAGAGGACTTGAAGCACTTACTGATGAAGATCAAAGACCACAGCCTTCAGTATGGATTGCACTTCAACATAAAGAAAACAAAAATTGTTACAACTGGACCAATAAGTAACATTATGATAAATAGAGAAAAGATTAATGCTGTCAAGGATTTCATTTTACTTGGATTCACAATCAATGCCTATGGAAGCAGCAGTCAGGAGAAGAAAAAAAAAATGCATTGGACAAATCTGCAAAAGACCTCTTTAAAGTCTTAAAAAAGGAAAAATGTCACTCCGAGGACTAAGGTGCACAGGAACCAAGCCATGATATTTTCACTTGCCTCATATGCATGCAAAACCTGGAAAATGAATAAGGGAGACTGAGGAATAATTGATGCCTTCAATTTGTGGTGATGGCGAAGAATATTGAATACACCATGTATTGTCAGAAAAACCAAGTCTGCCTTGGAAAAAATACAGCCAGAGTGCTTCTTAGAAGCGAGGATTGTGAGATTTCTTCTCACATAATTTGGATGTGTTGTCAGGGGGGACCAGCCCCTGGAGAAGGACATCATGCTTGTAAAGTGGAAGATTAGCAAAAAAGAGGAAGACACCTCACAAGATGCTTCACAGGTTTTGCTTCTCTGGAGAACTCAGCCTAAGACGTTTGGTAAAGAGAGTGGTTCTAGAGAACCAAATTGTAAGGATGAGTTTTCTCAACTGGTTCTGAATTCTGTTTAGTCATAAAGATGTTGGTGACTCTGCTTCTAGTAGTAAAAAGGGTGCTGCTAATCCATGGCCGGAGGTGGCAATAGAAATACACAAAATATCACCAATAGATCAAGTAGTGGTGAGAGGTGTGGCTCTCCTGGTACCTGTTATACAGCTATTGATCTACCCATTGCCTTTGTCACAATTCCTGTTTTGAAGGAACACCAGAAGCAGTTTGCCTTCAGCTGGCAAGGCCAGTGATACCCTTTCACTGTCCTACCTCAGAGGTATATGAACTCTCCAGCCCTATGTCGTAATTTAGTTCACGGAGACCTTGATCACCTCTCCCTTTCACAAGACATCACACTGGTCCATTACATTGATGACATTATGTTGATTGGCCCTGGTAATGAAGAAGTGTCAATGGCTATGGACTTATTGGTAAAACATTTGCATGCTAGAGGGTGGGAAATTAATCCAACAAAAATTCAGGCATCTTCCACCTCAGTGAAATTTCTAGAGGTCCAGCGGTATGTTGAGATATTCCTTCTAAAGTGAAGGACAAGTTATTGCATCTGGCCCCTCCCACAGCTAAAAAAAGGAGGCATGATGCCTGGCAGGCCTCTTTGGATTTTGGAGGCAACATATCCTTCATTTGTGATTGCTATGAGGAGCCCTGGTGGTGCAGTGGTTAAAGTAGTCAGCTGTTAACCAAAAGGTTGGCAGTTGAAACCCACCAGGCGCTCTGTGGGAGAAAAATGTGACAGTCTATTTTCATAAAGATTTACAGCCATAGAAACCTTATAGGGTCACTATGAGTCAAAACAGACTCAATGGCAGTGGGCTTGGGGTGTTCTACTCTGGCATATTTATCAAGTGGCTCAAAAAGCTACTAGTTTTTTGTGGGGCCCAGAACAACAGAAGGTTCTGCAGTGGGTTCAGGCTGCCATTCATTCTGCTCTGCCACTTGGGCCATATGATACAGTCGATCCAATGGTGCTTGAAGTGTCAGTAGCTGATACAAATCCTGTTTGGGGTCCTTGGCAGGCCCCTATTTGTGAATCACAGTGCAGACCTCTAGGATTTTGGAGCAAAGGCCTGTCATCCTCTGCAGATAACTACTCGCCTTTTGAGAAAAAGCCTTTGGCTTGTCAGGGGCCTTGGTAGAGACCAAAGACTTAATCATGGGCAACCAAGTCAGCATGTGGCCTGAGCTGCCCGTCATGAACTGGGTGTTGCTCACCCACAGAGCCATAAAGATGAGCATGTACAGCAGCACTCCATCACTAAATGGAAGTGATATATATGAGATCTGGCCTGAGGAGGACCTGAAGGCACAAGTAAGTTGCATGAGGAATGACCCAAATGCCCATGGTCTTCACTTCTTTCACATTATTTCCATCGCCCAGTCTGCACCTATGGCCTCATGGGGAATTCCTTATGATCAGCTGACTGAGAAAGAGAAAACTCATGCATGATTTACAGATCGTACTGTGCAATATGCATGAACCACTCAAAAGTTGAGAGCGGCAGCACTACAACCCCATTCTGGGACCTTCTTGAAGGACAGTGGTGAAGTAAAATCCTCCCAATGGGCATAACACCTGGTTGTTCACTCTGCTTGGAAGGAGAAATGACCAGATGTGGAACTGTGTGCTGATTCACGGGCTGTGGCCAATGGTTTGGCCGGATGGTCAGAGACTTGGAAGGAATATGATTTGAAAGAAAGTGAGGTATGTGGAAAAGGTATGTAGATAGACCTCTCTGAACGGGCCAAAGATGAGAATATAGTTTTGTCTCATATAAATGCTCACTAAAAGGTGACCTCATCAGAGGAGGATTTTAACAATCAAGTTGATAGGATGACACGTTTTGTGAAAACCAATCATCCCCTTTCACTAGTCACTGCCATTGTTGCCCATTGGGCCCTTGAACAAAGTGACCATGGTGGCAGGGATGGGGGTTATGCATAGGCTAAACAACATGGACTTCTACTCACCAAGGCCAACTTGGCTACAGCTACTGCTGAGTGCCCAATCTGCCAGCACCAGAGACCAACATTGAGTCCTGGATATGGCACCATCCCTCAAGGTGATCAGCCAACAACCTGGTAGCAAGTTGATTACACTGGACCACTTTTATCATGGAAGGGGCAGCGTTTTATTCTTACTGGGTAGACATTTACTCTGGATATGGATTTGCCTTCCCTGCAAGAAATGCTTCTGCCAACAGTACTATCCGTGGACTTGCAGAATACCTTATCAACACCATGTTATCCCACACAGCATTGCCTTGGATCAAAGGACTCACTTCACAGAAAATGAAGTGTGGCAGTAGGCCCATGCTCATGGAATTCACTGATCTTTCCATTTTTCCCATCATCCTGAAGCAGCTAGCTTGATAAAAAAAAAAAAATAGAACAATCAAATGACCTTCTAAAGACACAATTACAGTGCCAGCTAGGTGGCAATATCTTGCAAGATTGGGTCAGCATTCTTCAGGAGGCTGTATATGCTCTAAACCTGCATCCAATATATGGTGCTGTTTCTGCCATAACTAGGATTCATGGGTCCAGGAATCGAGGGGTAGAAACAGGAGTGGTATCACTCACTATTATCCCTAGTGACCCACTGGCAGAATTTTTTATTCCTGTCTCCACATATGCTCTGCAGGTCTAGAGGTCTTAGTTCCAAAGGGTAGAATGCTCCCACCTGGAGACACATCATGATTCCATTGAACTGGAAGTTAAGAATGTCACCAGGTCACTTTGGGCTCCTATGCCTCTGGATCAACAGGCAAAGAGATTGATCCTGATTACCAAGAGAAAATCCGATTGATATCACATATTGGAGGTAAAGACGAGTATGTCTGGAATGCAGGAGATCCCTTAGGGCATCTCTTGGTACTAACCATGCCCTGTGATTAAAGTCAATGGAAAACTACAGCAACCCAATTCCGACGTGACTACTAATGGCCCAGACCCTTCATGAATGAAGATTTGGGTCACCCCATGAAGCAAAGAACCACAACCATTTGAAGTGCTTTCTGAAAGTAAAGGGAAAATGGAATAGGTGGTAGAAAAAGGTAATTTTAAATACCAGCTATGACTATGTGACTGGTTGCAGAAATGAGGATCATAATAGTTACAGGTATTTCTTGTATGTGTGCATCAAATATTTTTGTTTTCTTTACTTATAAAATATAAGCTGTAAACAGGGCTAGTGTATTTTCGGTTGTATGCATGTTAGTTGTATCAAATTAGGTGCAAGTATGACTTTGTAATTGTATTCAGAGATTATGTATGGTTTAGGAAGATATGTACAGGTGCTGAATAGCTGTTGCAGAGGAAAAATCCACTCAGTCCTTGAAATAAACTTGTTTTTGTTTTCATTAAGTGCTGTCAATTTGGTTTCAACTTATAGCAACCGTATGTACAACAGAAGGAAACACTGCCTGGGCCTGCACCATCCTCACAATCATTGCTATGCTTGAGCCAATTGTTGCCGCCACTGTATCAATCCATCCTATTGAGGGTGTTCCTCTTCTTTGCTGACCCTCCTTCTCCAGGGATGGATCCCTCCTGATAACATGTCTAAAGTATGTGAGATGTAGTCTTGCCATCCTTGCTTCTAAGGAGCATTCTGGTTGTACTTCTTCCAAGACAGATTTGTTCATTCTTCTGGCAGTCTATGGTGTATTCAATATTCTTTGCCAACACCACAAATCAAAGGCATTAATTCTTTGATCTTCCTTATTCATTACCCAGCTTTCACATGCATATGAGGCAATTGAAAACACTATGGCTTGGGTCAGGCACACCTCAGTCTTCAAAGCGATATCTTTGCTTTTTAACACTTTAAAGAGGCCTTTTGCAAAAGATTTGCCCAATGCAATGCATCTTTTGATTTCTTGACTGGTGCTTCCATGGGTGTTGACTGTGGAATAAGCTTAAGAATATTTATTCAGTAAAATAAAAAATATACATCCAAATGTATAGAGGCATCAGTTCACAGAAGTGTAAACTGGTGACTCCAGTGAGAGAGCTTCTATCAAGAACAGATATAGTCCAAGGAGCAAAGGAATTATAATACATTCATTTGATTGGTTAGTCTTTGGTTGAGGTCAGAAGAAGGATGGATTAGTAGGTGGGGAATGGGCTTCTACTGGATAATTGGGTACAAGGGGAAGACTTACAGTGTTGAGCTTCAGGAATTAATTACAGAGGTCTTCAATCATAGTCACGGATGCTTACCTTGCATATCCTTCAGAAGGGGTCATAAAAACATCAGTTTGAAATAAAACAATCCTAACCAGATGTCTCAGAAATTAATGAAAACCACTTGGTACCAAGGTCTTATTTCCCAGAAACAGCTTCTTAAAACAAAATCCTTTTAAGTTTCCAGGGAAACTTTTAGATATGACTAACTCCATGGCCCTTTCAAAACAACCTGTATTACATCCCTGTCATAAAGAAACATTTCTTGGCCAACTTTAAACAAAAGACACTTGTGTAAAGATTCCTTTCCTTAGAGTATATTTCCTTTACATTTTGACTTTTCAGCAGAGATTGAAAGCTTTCTCAGTTGCTAATGATTAGGGGGAGAAATGACAGGCATTTGTCAAGATGTCTGAACCGTTTCTACTGAAAAACAGCTAGGCAATTAAAGTTTCCAGGCAGGGTTATTGAACACAAGCTTAATCTAGCAAAAACTGAATTTCAAAACTTCGTGAGCTTCCCTTTTGTGTGTATTATATTGTTTTTTTTTTTCTGGTTTATCACAGAGAAAAGGTAAAATATATTTTTCCTTGATTCCCATGGTAACTAACCCAAGGAGCTCAGTGACACATAGTTGTGAGATTCTGAGCTAACGCTGTTGATAAGCTGAGCATAAAATGGGCCTAAAGACAGGACTTTGCAAAGAAAAGTTTTAAACCGATTCTACTGTTAAAAGCAATGGAGACAAAGGATTTTAACTTTTAGACATTTTACTCTGGTCGAAAGATTTACTGGGAATTTCTCAGCTATGTGGAAATTTTTACTGGAAATTTCTGGTTAGTGGCTAGTAGATTGGACAACACAGGCTACCAGTTATAAGATGTTCAAGTATCTCTAGCACATAAAAGGCACTCACTTTTTGAGCTTTCGTCAAGTGTTATGCCAACTTACTGCTTGATACTTGGTATGTATTATCTCACTTAATACACATATAACTTTGAGATATTGGTGTTATTATCCCCAGTGTTAAACATCAAGCCATTTGTTTTCTTCATTGTTGCCTACTCAATTGCACATGTTATTTTCTGCATAGATGTTTCTTTTATGAATAAATGAATGACTATTTGGGAAGTGAACATTTGAGCTTAAAAAGGCTAAGTAATTTGTCCGTGGTGACAGAGCCAGTTTCAAACCCAGTGTCTCTAACTCAACTCCTGGGATCTTCATTTTCATGCTACACTGCCTTCTCTATGATTAGATGAAAAAAACTGATATAGTAGTTAATAAATAGTACTTAATAAGGATATTAAACCTACCAGAAATATAAGAAGGTATTACTTATCATTACTTCAAACAGCCATTCAGTACAAAATACCTGACAGAAAATGTTTAAATATAATTGGGCTGATTACTAACAGGGAAAGGTTATTAGAAAAATAAACATCAAGAGGCACTCAAAAAAAAAAAAAACTAACGAAACCCACTGCCATCAAGTCGATTCCAACTCAGGAACCCTAGTGATATTGTGTGAACAATAAAAAATAAATTCTTATTGCGTCCAGCCTGAGTCTATTCTTCCATCAGGAGCAGATGACAATAACTGTTTTAAATAGCTTTGAGTTGCTTATTGTAAAAATGGCTTGGAGGTGGTGTCTGACCTTTTCTAACTTCACAAGGGGGAAGGAGAATTAAGATCAACAGCCCAAGGCTGATTCCTATGAGGCGGAGGTCAGACAAGCCTCCTCTCTCTGCCATCTTTACCAATTCTGATACCAACTGTCCCTCCTATGGCACTCTCTACTTCTCTGCCGGATTCAATAATTCATTGCAATGGCCACACAAAACTCACGGACAATATTCATGATTATGGGGTTTATTAGGGAAGTAACAGGTTACAATTCAGACTCAGGAACACTCAAGGATACAGTTCTTCCATCAGGACAGCCTCTTCCTAGCTGTGTTCTCAGGCATACCTCTCCCTGGCCCTCTGTCTCTGCCCAAGGATACTTAGCATTCTCTATTGGTGGGCCAAGAAGCCCACCACACTGTCTCCTGCTTCTGGGTCTCTGTTGCTGGGTCTCTGCTGCCTTTAGTGTTACAGTTCTCTGTCTGTCTCCTGGTTCCGGGGACTTCTCAGCACAGGGTCCTAGGTCCAAAGGACACGCTGGCTCTTCTTCTTTGGTGGTGGTGGGTTCATCTCTTACCTGCCTCTGGGGTGGCTCATTTCAAGCCCAGTGGGATGGCAAAACTGACCAATACTTTGGTGGGCTGAAAGTCCCCTATCACATAGTCCCACCCAATCACTTGGGTGGAAGTTAAAAGACCAGGGCTAGAAAGGCCACACACAAAAGTGATCTATCACAGAGCACTTATACTGCAGTAACTGACAGCCCTTATGAACAAATTCTTGTGTGTAATTACGAAACAGTACTGGCTCATTTATCTTTATGGCAGTTACAAACTGGCATAGTCCAGACAGGCAAAAACCAGCATTAATGACTAGCAGAACAAGTGTAAGGAATGTCCCACCTAGTTTGTACTATCTTGGTCTTCAGGAACCTTGTCCACTACTGGTTATTTTTAGAGGAATATCACTGGGTTATTCCCATTCTAAGTTTTTTTAGCATCTCTGTCCAATAGTTCTGTATCTGTGCTATACAACACTAGCCACATGTGACTACTGAGGATTAAAATTTTTTATTTTATTGAATCTTAATTAATTTAACTTTAAATAGCCTCATGTGGCTCCTCAGCTACATGTAAGTTACTGGACACCACAGCCTTATGGGATGGGTAGAAAATTTCCACCAATGTCCTTCTCAGTCACTGGGATCCCCACAGGGCTTGTGTCCAAATAGGCGAGTTATCATTAGAACCCTGGTAAAGCCCATCTGAAGCCTTCCTTATCCGGGTTCCCTAATGGGTTGACTTAACACCTGGCTTCCTTTTACCTTTCTAATCATAATTCTTTCAAACTTTACAACCAGGACATGAACCAAAAAAAAAAAATTAGTATACCTGGCTGTGGTTACTTTGAGCTGATAGCATCTGTCTTCCAGCATTCTGCTTTCCATTTAATATAGTAGAGTGTGAAATTTGTCATCTTCATATCCCATAGAACACTGGTCCATTTATTTGAGGATATTATGCTAATTGGACCTGATGAGCAGAAAATAAGCATCCTAGATGACTTTCATATGCATGCCAGAGGATGAGAAATAAACCATGTAGAAATTCAAGGACCTGCAAGTTTAGTGAAGGTTTTAGGGCTCTCATTGTAGTCTAACACATATTGCACAACCCCCTCACACCCCACAAAGAAAAAGGCACAATGTCTGATAGGCTTATGTGGAGTTAGGGGGTAACAAAATACCATATGTGGATTTGCTGCCCTAACGAATTGATCAAGTAACTCACATTACTCCAATTTTATGTACAACCCCAAGCAAAAGAAGGCTTAACAATAGGCCCAGGCTGTGGTGCAAGCTGCTCTGTCTCTCAGGCTTAATGGCCCACAGGGTGACAGGAAGACTCTGTGCTTGCAAGCCCCCTTTAAAAGAATCGTTACAAAAACCCCTAGGACTATTCCCTCCCTTCCTGATAAGGATTTTCCATTTCCTACTAAGGAGCCCGGAAACCCTAGTGGTGTAGTGGTTAAGTGCTAGGGCTGCTAACCAAGAGGTCGGCAGTTCGAATGCACCAGGTGCTCCTTGGAAGCTCTATGGGGCAGTTCTACTCTGTCCTATAGGGTCACTATGAGTCAGAATTGACTTGATGGTACTGGGTACTAAGGAGCCCTGGTGGTGCAGTAGTTAAGTGCTCATGCTCACCTGCTAACCCAAAGGTCAGTGGTTTGAACCCAACAGCCCTTCTCTCCAAGGGGGAAAGATGTGGCAGTTTGCTTCTGTAAAGATTACAGCTTTGGCAATCCTATGGGGCAGTTCTGCTGTGTCCTATAGTGTCGTTTGAGTTGGAATCAACTCAATGGCAATGGGTTTCGTTTTGGTTTTGGATTGCTTTTGGGGCCTAAATTTAGGATACAAAAAGGCTATGTAACCTGAACTTCCCATCATGAGTGGAGTGTTATCTGATTTACAGAAGTATAAAACTGAGCTAGTACAGCAGCAGTTCTTTGTTAAATGAAAATAGTATATACAAGACTGGCCCAAGCAGGTCTCAAAGGCATAATTGAAACATACAGGCAGATAGCTCAGTGTTTCGTGGTACGCATTCCTTCTTCTTCACTGGCTTTACCTCAGTCCACACATATGGCCTCATGGGGAGTTAATAAAAGAAAAGAAATAAGGCCCTGGCTTATGAACTGGTTTTCACACTGTGCTGATGCCAGCCTGAAGTATTATATAACCCTACTTAGGGTGATCCTAAAATATAGTGATAAGGGGAAAATCTTCCAGTGATTAGAATTTCAGGTAGAACATCTGGTTACTAAGTTGAACATGGATGGATAGATACCCTGACATATTTATCTACATTGATTTATGAGCAGTGGTTAGTTAATGGATTGATCAGCTAGTCAGAAGCATATAAATAACAAGATTGAAAGATTGGTGACCAGGAAATCTGGAAGGAAGGTTATGTGAAGGACATCTCCAAATGGCCAGAATATGATGATATCTCTGACCCATATGAATGAATATTCATCGGGGCATCCACTGTAGAGTAGGCTGTCTATAATCAGATGGTCAGGACATCCAGTCCTGTGACTGTTAGTCAAACTCTTTCCCCAGCCTCCCTAGTGCTTACTTAATAAACCCATTTTTAAGGTGGCATGGCAACAAGGAAGGAATCTATGCATGGACTTTCCTCACTAAGACTTATCTGGGTTCAGCTTCTGCTGGTTACCCATGTGGCAAGATTCAAGGTCATGCTGAGCCCCTGATATAGCACACCATTTTCCAAGGAAACAATGAGCCACTTGGTGGCAGATTGATTCATTGGACCTATTCCATCACGGAAGGAGCAGTAATTTGTCCTGTTGGAATATATACATATTCTAGATATGGGTTCTTCTTTCTTGCCCAAAATATTCCTGCCAGAACTGTCACTGTATATTTATAGAAGGCTTTACTCATCATCATGATATTCCATAAACATCACCTCTCAAACCAAGGAGCTTTTTTTTACTTGAAGACGTGATGGAATGGAATCATACTCGCAGAAGTCATGAACTTCACCACAAGCCCCCCAAACTCAAAAGCATCTGGCTTGATAGAATGACCTACTAAAGCCTCAGTTACTAATCAGCTAAGAGCAAATTGCCCAACAGGATTGGGATGCCATCTTACATGATGAATATATAACTCAAACCAGAGGCTAATATATGGTGACATCTCCCTCAAAGCTAAATACATGAGACTAGGAAAAAAGGGTAGAGGTTTAGAATGGCCTCTTTCACTTTTTTCCCCTTGCTTTTCAGAATTTGTGATATAATTCCAATTATAAAATTCAACTTTTTTTAAAGTACACAATTCAGTGATTTTAGTATATTTACAAAATGTTGCAACTATCGCCACACTAATTCTAGAACATTTTTATTATCCCAAATTGCAATTTCATACCCGTTAGTACTCACTCCCCATTTCCCTGACAACCACTAATCTAACTTTTCTGTCCCTAAGGATTTTCCTATTCTGGACAGTCACATAAATGAAATTATACATATAATTATATAATATGTGCCTTTTGCACACAACTTCTTTCACTTCAGCATAATCTGTTCAAGGTTCATCCATGTTGTAGCATGTATCAGTACTTTATTTCTATTTTTTTAAATAGTATTTTACTGTGTTTTTGGTGAAAGTTTACACAACAAATTAGGTTCCCATTTAACAACTACTACACAAATTGTTCAGAGACATTGGTTACATATTCTACAATGTGTTAAAATTCTCACTACTTCTCTTACGGATGTTTCACTTCCAGTAATCTTGTTTCCCTCTCCCCTTACCCTTTCATTTTTGCTTTAGCATAATTGCTGACCATTTGGTCACATAGAGATAACTTTTTAAAAATGCACAGTACTTATGGTAATCTTCTTTATTTAATCAGCCAATCTGTTATTTAGCTAAAAAGTGCCCTCGGGAGGTAGTCTAAATTCAAGGTTTTTGGAGTATCTCAGGTTGATAGTCTCAGGGAGTCTTCTAGTCTCAACCAGTTCAGTAAATCTGGACTTCTTAAGAATATGAGTTCTGTTCCACATTTTTTCCCCTTATGTCAGGATTCATCATTGTGGCCCTGATCAAAACTGTTGGTAGTGGTAGCTGGGCATCATCTAGTTCCTTTGATCTCACAGTAGGTGAAGCTGTGTAACTGCTAGAACTGTGGAATAGTTGCTTCACTGAGTCTTTGATTTCCTTCTGTCTTCTTTCTTCCAGACAAGGAGAGACTGCTGTATCTTAGATGCTTGTTCACAAGCTTTTAAGACCCCAGTCAATACTCACCAATCTAGGAGGTAAAACATAAACTTTGTGAACTATATTATGCCAGTTGACCAAGTTATCCCACAAGACATACATAAATTGACTACATCTGTGGAATGAGATGATGGAAAAGCTCAATATCATCAGTCAGAGCAGGGCCAGGGGCTGACTACAGAACAGACCATAAGTTGTTCATATGAAAGTTCAAGTTGAAGATAAAGAAAATTAAAACAAGTCCATCATAGCCAAAGTACAACCTTGAATATATCACACCTGAATGTAGAGATCTTCTCAAGAATAGCTTTGATGCATTGAACACTGATGACCTGAAGACCAGACAAGTTGTAGAATGATGTCAAGGACATTATATATGAAGAAAGCAAGGGGTCATTAAAGAGGCAGGAAAGATAGAAAAGACCAAAATGGGTGTCAAAAGAGACTCTGAAACTTGCTCTTGAACACTGAGTAGCTAAAGCAAATGGAAGAATGATGACTTAAAAGAGCTGAACAGAAGATTTCAAAGGGCTGGTCGAGAATACAAAATAAAGTATTATAATTAAATGTGCAAAGACCTGGAGTTTGAAAACCAAAGAGGGGAACACACTCCACATTTCTCAAGATGAAAGAACTGAAGAAAAAATTCAAGCCTCGATTTGCAGTGCTGAAGGATTGATTCTATGGGCAAAGTATTGAATGATGCAGGAAGCATCAAAAGAAGGTGGGAGAAATACACAGAATTGTATCAAAAAGAATTGGTCAAAATCCAACGACTTCAGAGGTAGCATATAATTAAGAACCAATTGTACTGAAGGAAGAAGTCCAAACTGCATGAAGGCATTGGTGAAAAAAAAGTCTCCGGGAATTTACAGAATACCAACTGAGATGTTTCTACAAACAGATGCAGCACTGAAAGTGCTCACTTCTCTATCCCCCAAAATTTGGAAGACAGCTGCCTGGTTGCTCATGCGGAACCTGTACACAGACCAAGAAGCAGTCATTCAAATGGAAAAAGGGGATATGCATGGCTTAAAATTAGGAAAGGTGTGTGTCAGGGTTGTTTCTTATTCAATCTGTATGTTGAGCAAATAGTCCAAGAAGCTGAATTATATGAAGAAGAACTTGAAATCAGGATTGGAGAAAGACTTATTCACAGCCTGCAATATGAAGATGACACAACCTTGCTTGCTGAAAATGAAGAGGACTTGAAGCACTTACTGATGAAGATCAAAGACTACAGTGTTCAGTGTGGATTACATCTCAATATAAAAAAAAATAAAAATCCTCACGATTGGACCAATAAACAATATGATGATAAACAGAGAAAATTTTGAAAGTTGTCAAGGATTTCATTTTACTTGGTTCCACAATCAATGCCCATTGAAGCAGCAGTCAAGAACTCAAAAGATGTATTTCATTGGGCAAATCTGCTGCAAAAGACCTCTTTAAAGTGGTAAAAAGCAAAGATGTCACTTTGAGGACTAAGGTGCACCTGACCCAAGCCATGGTAGTTTCAATTGCCTCATATGCATGTGAAGGCTGGATAATGAATAAGGAAGACCAAAGAATTTATGCCTTTGAATTATGGCATTGGCAAAGAATATTGACTATACCATGGACTGCCACAAGAACAAATAAATGTGTCTTGGAAGAAGTATAGCCAGAATATTCCTTAGAAGTGAGGATGATGAGACTTCATATCATGTACCGTGGACATGTTATCAGGAGGTACCAGTTCCTGGAGAAGGGCATCATGCTTAGAAAAGTAGAGGGTCAGCGAAAAAGCGGAAGACTCTCAAGGAGATGGATTGACACAGTGGCTGCAATAATGGGCTTAAACATAGCAACGATTGTGAGGATGGGGTAGGACAAGGTAGTGTTTTGTTCTATTGCACATAGGATTGCTATGAGTTGGAGCTGACTCAATGACACCTAACAACAACAACAACTATCTAAAGAATGATTCCCCCTCTCCACACTCACCCATCAATGAACATTTATTTTTGTGTGTTTTTGTGTTTTTATAAAAGTAGAATCATACAGTATATGTCCTTTTGTGATCGACTTATTTCACTCACATAATATCCTGCAGATTCATCCACGTTATAAGATATTTCAACGATTCATTATTCTTTATGGTCACATAGTATTCCATTCTGTGTATATACCACATTTTGCTTATCCATTCACCCATTGATGGGCACTTGGGTTGTTTCCATCTTTTTGTTATTGTGAATAGTGCCTCAGTGAACATAAGTGTGCATATGTCTGTACACGTCACTTCTATTAGGTCTCTAGGGTATATACCTAGGAGTGGGATTGCTGGATCAAAAAGTAGTCATATCTCTAGTTTTCTGAGGAAGTGCCATATGGTTTTCCATAGTGGTTGTACAATTTTACAGTCCCACCAGCAGTGGGTAAGGGTTCCAATCTCCCCACATCCTCACCAATATTTGCTGTTTATGTTTTTTGATCTGTGGCATTTTAGCAGGGATGAGATGATATCTCATTGTTGCTTTCATTTGCACTTCTCTGAAGAACTCAAACATTTTTTCCTGTTTTTGTTGGCCACTTGAATGTTCTTTTTGGTGAAGTGTCTTTCAAGTCTCTTGCCCATTTTTTAATTGGGCTTATTTGTCTTTTTGTTGTTGAGTTGTTGAAGTTTTTTATATATTTTAGAGATTAGACCCTCGTCAGATATGTAATTCCTGAAGATTTTTCTCAGTCTGTAGGTTGTCATTTTACTTTTTTGATAAAGTGTTTTGATGAACATGTGTTTAATTTTTGAGTCCCTAGTCATCAGAGTCGACTCGACAGCAGTGGGTTTTTTGAGTCCCTGTTTTGTCTTCTGCTGCTCTTGAATTTTTAGTTACATTTGTTAATCTATCATTTTAAAAAAACAAGGTCCCATAGGTTTGCCCCTGTGTTTTCTTCAAGAACATTTTACTTTTATGCTTAATATTTACTTTTTTGATCCATTTTCACTTAGTTTTTGTGTATGGTGTGAGGTATGGGTCCTGTTTCATTTTTCTGCATGTAGTTATCTATTTGTTGAAGAGACTTTTCCTATTTCATTACATAGAAATTGGCTCTTTTAATAATTGGTTGTCCATAGATGAATGGATTTATTCCTGTGTTCTCAATTTTATTCCACTAGTCTGTGTGTCTGTCATTGAACTAGTACCAGGCTATTTTGATTATTGTAGCTGCATTGAGTTAGAATCGATTTGACGGCACTGGGTTAGTATGTTTTAAAGTTGGAAAGTGTGATACTTTATTCCTTTTATGACAATAATATTCTACAGTTATGACCTTTCATTTTTAAACATAATAATTCACATAAGGAAAATTTCCTTCCTACTCTGTAATCCTTGAGCTCAGTGGGTTTGGAGAGTCTAGTGCTTGAGGAAAAAAATGTTTCCACTGGTAAATTTTAAAATAGTTCTGTTAACTTGGCGGCTGATACCCGCCCCCTACAATTTGGGGTTCCTCATGCCAAATTTTTTTTTTTTTTTTTTCCATGCCACTGAAACAACAAAGAGGGAAAGGGGTCAATGTACTGACTGGATAATTGGTCCTAAACAACCAAGGGGCAATTGGGTTGCTGCTAGCTAATGAGGACAAGAAGGTTTATGTCTGCAACAAAGGACACTCACTAGCTTACTTTTTAGTACTCCCATACCCAAAAATACTGGTCAATAAGATACTATGGCAACCAAATAAAGACAGGAATACAAAGGACTTGGATTCTATAGGAATAAAAGTCTAGATTACCCATGAAGTAAAGAATCCTGTCCAGAAGAGGCTAAGGAAAGGCAGAGGTTAAGAAGAACTATAATGGGTGGTGGAAGAAGGAAGCTACAATTAATGAATTTCCTCCTCATGGTTAGCTACACAAGCCACAGCTATAGCAATTATGTTTCATGTTAACTAATTACATCCCTTTTTTCCTCTTCTACCATTTAGGTAGTTCTTGTGATGGTTAAGGAGACCTGGTGGTACAGTGGTTAAAGTGCTCAGTTGCTAACTGAAAGGTTGGTGGTTCGAATGCCCCAGCCGGTCTGTGGGAAAAAGGTGTGACAGTCTATTTCCATAAGGATTTACAGCCTTGGAAACCCTATGAGGCAGTTCTACTGTGTCCTATATGGTCACTATGAGTGAGAATCAACTTGATGGCAGTGGGTTTGGTTTTTGATTATTGGTAGTTAATGTTTCAATGTTTCAATTTAAGTTTTGAGCTGGGCTTCGAACCAGTTCATTCTGGTTTGACCCCCTGAGACCAGCTAGGAACAGAAAAAGGCCTTAAACAAAAAGCTGTGTCAGTTAAAGTTTTCCAGAAAAAGAATAGCATTGACCACAAAGCATTGCTTACCCCACTTAAAGGGCAGTTAAAGTTTAAACACAATGGCTTGACCACAAAGCATTGTTTACCCCCCTTAAAGGGCAGTTAAAGTTTAAGCGAAGTGGCTTTCGGTTCTTCCTAATCCTCCCGCTTACAGTTGTTTTCCAGGTCAACCAGCCAAAGCAAACCCCTGCACACGTGCTGTGAGACAATCAGTGACCTGAAGTTGAGCCCGAGCTCTGAAACTCATGTCAAGGAACAAAAGACTCATGTTGGAAGGGGCCAAGATGGCTGACTAGGTAGACGGTACCTCGGATCCCTCTTGCAACAAAACTCAGAAAAACAAGTGAATCGATCACATACATATCAATCCACGAACCCTGAACAACAAACACAGATTTAAAGAGATGACCTGAGTGACAGAGACGGAGAACGAACAATTAAGGGGAAGCAGAGACTGTTTTTGGAGCCTGGAGCCAGCGTCCCAGTCAGGTAACCTTGGCGCAGGACTTAGGACTGGGTGCAGGGGAGCTGAACACAACATCCGGTGATGGTGCAAACACGGGACGCAGCCCTAACCCCCTGAACTGACCTCAGGAGGGGGCCCAGCCGGTCAGCGCCGGCGGCACGGCGATGCGGCTGCCAGGAGGAGAAGTCGCCAGGAGGCAGCGACTGTTTTTGGAGCCGGGAGTGCAGCGTCCCAGCGGGGAACCTTGACACTGGGCTTTGGACTGGCAGCAGAGGAACTGACCGCGGCTTCTGCGGGCCTGATCCTCGGGGGCGATCTCTACCCAGGCAGCACACATAGGCGACACTCCCCTCGGGAATCTCAGATAAAATAGTCATCCCAAGCAAGATAAGTAACTTTAGCTATATTCCGGGGTGCTACTCTCTCCTGTTTTTCTGAATCCTCCCCTCCCCTTCCCAGGCGGCTTCATTAACATTGGAATTTCCTGAGCCAGAGGGAGAACTGCTCCGTGGGCTTTTCATTTCCCTTTTTTTTTTGTCTTTTCCTAACCCATTCTTCCAGTCTGAGAGAAGCAACCACAAAAAACCCAGGGACCAAAAATCCTTCCCTAATTGGACTAAAAACACAGAACCAGCTCCAGCCAAGCATATATGATCCATATCTCGGGCTTTCATCCCTACAGGGAACAAGGTGGCTATTATACTGCAAAGGCATTTCTGATAGGGATCTGACTGCATTTTTTTTTTTTAGCGGATTTACTGGAAAAACAAGTTTCCCAGGTCTGATATCTCTGCTTATTCAACAGAGCCCTAACTGACCCACAACAGGGAACTGAGGGCTGAAGCTCCCCCTGGACCACCTAGCCTCTTGCCTTAGGGGTCTAAGGAGGGTGACACCTACCAATCTGTAGAGGTACTTGCATTGGGGGCCTAAGGTACAGCTGCAGAGCCCTCCCACCTAGGTGCTTTAGGAATAGAGACACACCTACCCCACTGACACTTGGGGGAAGCCTGTTAGCATCCTGCCCTCCTCTGGAGTGTGAACCCCAGCTGCTAATAGAATCTGGTGCACACAACTATCACCACTACTTCTCAAGGTGGATAGGTGTTAGGGTGCATCACACACTTGATGACCCAAAATCAGATTCTACTCAAGACTAGTGAATAGACTCAGGCATATATATCTGGCAACAGCCCAAACCAGCTGGTAATAGGTCATAAGTAAGTCAAGGGCTACAACAATCAAGACAGCACAATCTAGTAGCCCATCCACATATATTGAAAGAAAACAAAACAAGATAAGACTCAGTGAGCAAATATAGAATAAATCAGTACAGTATCTTAGTGATGGCTCGGAGACAGCAGTCGATATCAAACCACATAAAGAAACAGACCATGACAGCTTCTACAACCCCCCCAAACAAAAGAATCAAAATCTTTCCCAAATGAAGATACAATCCTGGAATTATCAGATACAGAATATAAAAAACTAATTTACAGAATGCTTCAAGACATCAGGGATGACCTCAGAAATGAAATAAGGCAAACTACAGAAAAAGCCAAGGAACACACTGATAAAACAGTTGAAGAACTCAAAAAGATTATTCAAGACCATAGTGGAAAAATTAATAAGATGCAAGAATCCATAAAGAGACAGCATTCAGAAATCCAAAAGATTAACAATAAAATTACAGAATTAGACAACGCAATAGGAAGTCAAAGGAGCAGACTCGAGCAGTTAGAATGCAGAGTGGGAAATCTGGAGGACCAGGGAATTAACACCAACATAGCTGGAAAAAAATTAGATAAAAGAATTAAGAAAAATGAAGAAAACCTAAGAATCATGTGGGACTCTATCAAGAAGGATAACTTGCATATGATTGGAGTCCCAGAACAGGGAGGGAGGACAGAAAACAGAGAGAGAATAGTTGAAGATCTGCTGACAGAAAACTTCCCTGACATCATGAAAGATGAAAGGATATCTATCCAAGATGCTCATCGAAGCCCATTTAAGATTGATCCAAAAAGAAAAACACCAAGACATATTATCATCAAACTTGCCAAAACCAAAGATAAAGAGAAAATTTTAAAAGCAGCCAGGGATAAAAGAAAGGTCTCCTTCAAGGGAGAATCCATAAGAATAAGTTCAGACTACTCAGCAGAAACCATGCAGGCAAGAAGGCAATGGGATGACATATAGAGAGCACTAAAGGAGAAAAACTGCCAGCCAAGGATCATATATCCAGCAAAACTCTCTGAAATATGAAGGCGAAATTAAGATATTTACAGATAAACACAAGCTTAGAGAATTTGCAAAAATCAAACCAAAGCTACAAGAAATACTAAAGGAAATTGTTTGGTCAGAAAACCAATAATATCAGATACCAGCACAACACAAGGTCACAGAACAGAACATCCTGATATCAACTCAAATAGGGAAATCACAAAAACAAATTAAGATTAATTAAAAAAAATGCGCGAAACAGGGAATCATTGAAGTCAATATGTAAACGATCACAATAATCAAAAACAGGGACTAAGTACAGGTGGCACAGAACTGCCATATGGAGAGGGATACAAGGCGATATAGGACAATACAAGTTAGGTTTTTACTCAGAAAAATAGGGATAAATATTAAGGTAACCACAAAGAGGTATAACAATTCCATAACTCAAAATAAAAACCAAGAAAAACGTAACAACTCAGCAAACATAAAGTCAAATACTATGAAAATGAGGATCACACACTTTACAAAGAAAAACGTTCAGCACAAAAAAGTATGTGGAAAAATGAAAACGTCAACAACACACATAAACAGGCATCAAAATGACAACACTAAACACTTATCTATAATTACGCTGAATGCAAATGGACTAAATGCACCAATAAAGAGACAGAGAGTCTCAGACTGGATAAAGAAACACGATCCGTCTATATGCTGCCTACAAGAGACACACCTTAGACTTAGAGACACAAACAAAATAAAACTCAAAGGATGGAAAAAATATATCAAGCAAACAATAAGCAAAAAAGAAGAGGAGTAGCAATATTAAGTTCTGACCAAACAGACTTTAAAGTTAAATCCACCACAAAGGATAAAGAAGGACACTACATAATGATAAAAGGGACAATTGATCAGGAAGATATAACCATATTAAATATTTATGCATCCAATGACAGGGCTGCAAGATACATAAATCAAATTTGAACAGAACTGAAAAGTGAGATAGACATCTCCACAATTATAGTAGGAGACTTCAACACACCACTTTCGGAGGAGGACAGGACATCCAGTAAGAAGCTCAATAGAGACACGGAAGACCTAATTACAACAATCAACCAACTTGACCTCATTGATTTATACAGAACTCTCCACCCAACTGCTGCAAAGTATACTTTTTTTTCTAGCGCACATGGAATATTCTCTAGAATAGACCACATATTAGGTCATAAAACAAACCTTTGCAGAATCCAAAACATTGAAATATTACAAAGCATCTTCTCAGACCACAAGGCCATAAAAGTGGAAATCAATAACAGAAAAATCAGGGAAAAGAAATCAAATGCTTGGAAACCGAACAACACCCTGCTCAAAAAAGACTGGGTTATAGAAGACATTAAGGAGGGAATAAGGAAATTCATAGAATGCAACGAGAATGAAAATACTTCCTATCAAAACCTCTGGGACACAGAAAAAGCAGTGCTCAGAGGCCAATTTATATTGATAAATGCACACATACAAAAAGAAGAAAAAGCCAAAATCAGAGAACTGTCCCTACAACTTGAACAAATAGAAAGTGAGCAACAAAAGAATCCATCAGGCACCAGAAGAAAACAAATAATAAAAATTAGAGCTGAACTAAATGAATTAGAGAACAGAAAAACAATTGGAAGAATTAACAAAGCCAAAAGCTGGTTCTTTGAAAAAATTAACAAAATTGATAAACCATTGGCTAGACTAACTGAAGAAATACAGGAAAGGAAACAAATAACCCGAATAAGAAACGAGATGAGCCACATCACAACAGACCCAACTGAAATTAAAAGAATCATATCAGATTATTACGAAAAATTGTACTCTAACAAATTTGCAAACCTAGAAGAAATGGATGAATTCCTAGAAACACACTACCTACCTAGTTAAACTAACACAATCAGAAGTAGAACAACTAAATAGACCCATAACAAAAAAAGAGATTGAAAAACTCCCAACAAAAAAAAGCCCTGGCCTGGATGGCTTTACTGCAGAGTTCTACCAAACTTTCAGCGAAGAGGTAACACCACAACTACTAAAGGGATTTCAAAGCATAGAAAATGACAGAATACTACCTAACTCATTCTATGAAGCCACCATCTCCCTGATACCAAAACCAGGTAAAGACATCACAAAAAAAGAAAATTACAGACTTATATCCCTCATGAACATAGATGCAAAAATCCTCAACAAAATTCTAGCCAATAGAATTCAACAACATATCAAAAAGATAATTCACCATGACCAAGTGGGATTTATACCAGGTATGCACGGCTGGTTTAATATTAGAAAAACCATTAATGTAATATACCATATAAATAAAACAAAAGACAAAAACCACATGACCTTATCAATTGATGCAGAAAAGGCATTTGACAAAGTCCAACACCCATTTATGATAAAAACTCTCAGCAAAATAGGAATTGAAGGAAAATTCCTCAACATAATAAAGGGCATCTATACAAAGCCAACAGCCAACATCACTCTAAATGGAGAGAGCATGAAAGCATTGCCCTTGAGAACGGGAACCAGACAAGGATGCCCTTTATCACCGCTCTTATTCAACATTGTGCTAGAGGTCCTAGCCAGAGCAATTAGGCTAGACAAAGAAATAAAGGGCATCCGGATTGGCAAGGAGGAAGTGAAATTATCTCTATTTGCAGATGACATGATCTTATACACAGAAAACCCTAAGGAATCCTCCAGAAAACTACTGGAACTAATAGAAGAGTTTGGCAGAGTCTCAGGTTCTAAGATAAACATACCAAAATCACTTGGATTCCTCTACATCAACAAAAAGAACATCGAAGAGGAAATAACCAAATCAATACCATTCACAGTAGCCCCCAAGAAGATAAAATACTTAGGAATAAATCTTACCAAAGATGTAAAAGACCTATACAAAGAAAACTACAAAGCACTACTATAAGAAATTAAAAAGGACATACTTAAGTGGAAAAACATACCTTGCTCATGGATAGGAAGACTTAACATAGTAAAAATGTCTCTCCTACCAAAAGCCATCTATACATACAATGCACTTCCGATCCAAATTCCAATGTCATTTTTTAATGTGATAGAGAAACAAATCACCAACTTCATGTGGAAGGGAAAGAAGCCTTGGATAAGCAAAGGATTACTGAAAAAGAAGAAGAAAGTGGGAGGCCTCACTCTACCTGATTTCAGAAGCTATTATACAGCCATAGTAGTCAAAACAGCCTGGTACTGGTACAACAACAGACACATAGACCAATGGAACAGAACTGAGAACCCAGATATAAATCCATCCACATATGAGCAGCTGATATTTGACAAAGGCCCAGTGTCAGTTAATTGGGGAAAAGATAGTCTTTTTAACAAATGGTGCTGGCATAACTGGATATCCATCTGCAAAAAAATGAAACAGGACCCATACCTCACACCATGCACAAAAACTAACTCCAAGTGGATCAAAGACCTAAACATAAAGACTAAAACGATAAAGATCATGGAAGAAAAAATAGGGACAACATTAGGAGCCCTAATACAAGGCATAAACAGAATACAAAACATTACCAAAAATGACAAAGAGAAACCAGATAACTGGGAGCTCCTAAAAATCAAACACCTATGCTCATCTAAAGACTTCACCAAAAGAGTAAAAAGACCACCTACAGACTGGGAAAAAATTTTCAGCTATGACATCTCCAGCCAGCGCCTGAGCTCTAAAATCCATATGGTTCTGTTAAAACTCAACCACAAAAAGACAAAGAAACCAATCAAGAAGTAGGCAAAGGATATGAACACGCACTTCACTAAAGAAGATATTCAGGCAGCTAACAGATACATGAGAAAAAGCTCTCGATCATTAGCCATTAGAGAAATGCAAATTAAAACTACAATGAGATTCCATCTCACTCCAACAAGGCTGGCATTAATCCAAAAAACACAAAATAATAAATGTTGGAGAGGCTGCGGAGAGATCGGAACTCTTATACACTGCTGGTGGGATTGTAAAATGGTACAACCACTTTGGAAATCTATCTGGCGTTATCTTAAACAGTTAGAAATAGAACTACCATACAACCCAGAAATCCCACTCCTCGGAATATACCCTAGAGAAATAAGAGCCTTCACACAAACAGATATATGCACACCCATGTTTATTGCAGCTCTGTTTACAATAGCAAAAAGCTGGAAGCAACCAACGTGTCCATCAACGGATGAAAGGATAAATAAATTGTGGTATATTCACACAGTGGAATACTGTGCATCGATAAAGAACAGTGACCAATCTGTGAAACATTTCATAACATGGAGGAACCTGGAAGGCATTATGCTGAGCGAAATTAGTCAGAGGCAAAAGGACAAATATTGTATAAGACCACTATTATAAGATCTTGAGAAATAGTATAAACTGAGAAGAACACATACTTTTGTGGTTACGAGGGGGGGAGGGAGGAAGGGAGGGAGAGGGTTTTTTACTGATTAGTTAGTAGATAAGAACTGCTTTAGGTGAAGGGAAGGACAATACTCAATACATGGAAGGTCAGCTCAACTGGACTGGACCAAAAGCAAAGAAGTTTCCAGGATAAAATGAATGCTTCAAAGGTCAGCGGAGCAAGGGCGGGGGTTGGGGACCATGGTTTAAGGGGACTTCTAAGTCAATTGGCAAAATAATTCTATTATGAAAACATTCTGCATCCCACTTTGAAATGTGGCATCTGGGGTCTTAAAAGCTAACAAGCGGCCATCTAAGATGCATCAATTGGTCTCAACCCACCTCGAGCAAAGGAGAATGAAGAACACCAAGGTCACACAATAACTAAGAGCCCAAGAGACAGAAAGGGCCACATGAACCAGAGACCTACATCATCCTGACACCAGAAGAACTAGTTGGTGCCCAGCCACAACCGATGACTGCCCTGACAGGGAGCACAACAGAGAACCCCTGAGGGAGCAGGAGATCCGTGGGATGCAGACCCCAAATTCACACAAAAAGACCATACTTAATGGTCTGACTGAGACTAGAGAAATCCTGGCGGTCATGGTCCCCAAACCTTCTGTTGGCCCAGGACAGGAACCATTCCCGAAGACAACGCATCAGACATGAAAGGGACTGGACAGTGAGTAGGAGAGAGTTGCTAATGAAGAGTGAGCTACTTGTATCAGGTGGACACTTGAGACTGTGTTGGCATCTCCTGTCTGGAGGGGGGATGGGAGGATAGAGAGAGTGGGAAGCTGGCAAAATTGTCACGAAAGGAGAGACTGGAAGGGCTAACTCATTAGGGGGAGAGCAAGTGGGAGTATGGAGTAAGGTGTATATAAACTTATATGTGACAGTTTGACTTGGTTTGTAAACGTTCACTTGAAGCTCAATAAAAGTTAATAAAAAAATTAAAAAAGACTCATGTCAAGGAACTAAAAGCCACTGGACTTATGTCATCAGTGGCAGCCAAGCCCATTTCGGAAACGTGGGGTCCATCGGCTTTTTCGTGCCAAATCCTAGCCCAGCCCCACAATAAATATGCATGCTATTTCCCAGAAATTTAATGAATATGTATGACTTCCCCTTTCCTGTGTAGCATAAAACTTTCTCCAGTCCTTTGTTCAAGGAGACAGTGCTTTGAGAATGATCTCCCTGTCTCCTTACTCACTGCAAGTAATAAACTATGCCTTGCTCTAAACCACTTGGCTCTTAGTTATTTTTAATGACAGTACAGCAGTGAGCCCATTGCGCTTGGTAACACCCTTGCTGAGAATTTGCATTTCTACCCCAGATATACTGAATCAGACTCTACATTTCAACACACTCCCCAGGTGATTCTTTTGTATCCCTGAGTGATTTTTATGTATACTTAAGAGTAACCTCGGGATCTTGTTAAACTATAGGTTCTGATTCAGTGTATCTGGGGTAGAAATGCAAGTTTTCAGGAGGGGGTCGAACCAGTTCAAAGCCCGGGTTCCAAGTAAGGGTATGACTGAATCGTTATCACTATGATGATTCTCTGGCTGATGAGACTCTGCATTTCCCCTGGAACAGATTGTTCATCCAAACAAAGGACAACAGTGTGTGCTGCTGGTGGTGCAGTTAAGCATTTGACTGCTAACCTAAAGGTCAGTGGTTTGTGCTGTGATAAAGCAATCTAAAACTGAGGCACTTGGCATTACTAAAATGGCTAACCCAGGCCTGAATCTGACTCCATTTTGTTTCTGCTTCTGCTTTCTGTTGGCTGCATGACCTTTTATCATTGTAATGGAAAATTTTTAAAAAGGTGATTGTGTACAAACCCTGGTTAAAAGTTTAAGGAAAGAGTATTCCAGGAAGCTTGTGAAGTAAATGGTCTGGGAAAATATGTTAGTAATGGAAATAGCCAATGTTAAGAGAGATATGTTAAAGATAAAGGTATCATGATTGTTTTTTGGCTATAAGGTAAATATCAACCAATCAGAAAGTTTTCTTAAAAGTCCTTGATATTTCTATATAAGAACCTTTCCTCCCTCCTCGATTTTGGAGCACATTCTATTTTTACTTAGTGCTGCCTGGCTGTATCTGTTCTATGCCTGAATAAAACTAATTTATTTTCTGCTCCTAACAGAGTAAGTATTTTGTTCTTTACCAGAACCTACCAGCCACTCCATGAAAGGAAGATGTGACAGTCCGCTTCTGTAAAGATTATAGCCTTGGAAGCCCTGTGGGGCAGTTCTACTCTGTCCTGTGGGATTGCTATGAGTTGGAATTGACTTCAGAGCAACAATTTTCCTGAATATTTTCTATTTGACCATCCAGATTCATTCTCCATACTTCTTATTGTGCTCTATGCCCAGGGAGGCTGATTCTTATGGATTGCATACTTGAACCACCTTGCCCTCTGGCTTCTGGTTGGCTTAGGCCCAGGGCTTCAAACTCACTCATTCTGGTTTGAACCGCTGCTGAGAAATTTTCATTTCTAACAAGTTTCCAGCCAGTGCTAATGATTCCACCCCAGATGTACGGAATCAGAATCTATAGTTTAACAAGATCTCCAGGTGATTCTTATAATAGTCTTCTAAGAATATTGACTTAGTCCTTTTTTAAATCATTTATATCCTTTCTGTTTTTTTCAATCTATCTATATCTTGTATTCTAATGAGATTATAAGAATCACCTGGAGATCTTGTTAAACTGTGAATTCTGAGGTGGAATCTTGCAGTTGGCTGGCCAACCCGCAGAGCAAGAGAGCTGAGCAATTTCAGGTAGGAGGCTTCCTGGTGGAGTGGGATGCCTCTGGGCACTTATCAGCAAGCCAAAGAGCTATAACCCTTGCCCGAGTAGGCCAGAGACCAGGCCAGCAGAGGCCAGGATGACAGAGACCTGGCTGCAGGCATGGCTGATCAGAAGCTGTTCTGATCAAAGAACTGTGTCCTGATTGTTCCTGTTACTTCCAAGTTGATCCTGATCCGAAATTTAACCTGTTATTTCCCTAATAAACCCCATGATCATGAGTATGGTCTGTGAGTTCTGTGTGGCCATTGCAATGAATTATCTGGAGTCAGAATTGGTAAAATTATTGGAGAATGGAGGTATGTCCAACCTCCATCTCATAGGAATCAGCTTTGGGCTGATGCTAGTGTTGATTCTCCTTTCTTCCCCTGAAGTTAAGAGGAAATCTGACACCACCCTTTTACACCCCATTTTATAGACAAAGAAATTGAAGCTCAGGACATTTGTGAGAAATGCAAATTTCTCAGCAGAGGTTCAGACCGGAATGAACCAGGTTTGAAGCCACAGTTACACCAGTTGAGACAGATAGGGTTAACTATGCCAGTGGCTGAACAAAAGAGCTTTTAAAAGATTATCTTCTAGAAGTTGGATGGACAGGAACCACACCCTATTGTGAGACACATAGGGTTAACTATGCCAGTGGCTGAACAAAAGAGCTTTTAAAAGATTATCATCTAGAAGTTGGGTAAACAGGAACCACACCCTATTGTGAGACAGATAAAGTTAACTGTGCTGGTGGAACAAAAGAGTTTTTAAAAAGATTACCATCTAGAAGTTGGGTAAACAGGAACCCACTCTGTCAACACGAGATAGGATTGGGGCAGCCCGTGAATTACTATCTCCTTCTCAGTGTCTTTCTAGTCCCCTCCTCCTTTGCAGCCTCCGTATGAACAGAGGAACAGAGTGTGACTGCTGTCTGACCTTCGTTAGCCCTCTGAAGATGGCGATGTAGTGCCGAAGATCAAGGGCGCTTGCACTATATCCCATAATAAGTGATGCCAAGGGCTGCCGAGAGGACCCCATCTTGAATATCAGTGGGTTCCATCTTAGATTCCAGATGCACACGCAACCCAATTAACATGCACTACCATTCTGAGAAGCCCACTAAATATTCATTACTCTATTGTCCCCACGGAACCCATATAAGCCCTAGCCTTGCTTCCCTTTTTGAGTCAGTCTTTTGGAGAGGCTTAGATGCCCCCGACTCCTTTTGCTTGACTCAAGCAAAATAAAGCTTGCTGAAGAAAAAGTTTGTCTTTTGCATGTATTTTTACTCAGGAAATGACAAGGACCCTTTGTGTCAGATTGGCAATTGGTAACACAATGTCAGGAAATTGGAAGGCAAGAGAAGAGACAGTGAGCAGATTTTTTCCTCTAGTTCCCTCCCTGTCAAGCTGTGGTTGGGCAATGCTTTGTCCTTTTGCAGCTCCTCTCAGGCTGCTCTCCCAAGGATACAACCTTCCCAGGTTCCAGTAACACTCTACACTCTTGACTTTTCAGACCAAGGGGTGGTAATAACAATTTCTTCCCACTATTTCCAGTCCCATTGTACTTCACAGGCCCTTGTTGGGTTCTTAATTTTGTTCACTTTCATTTATTGTCCCTTTATTAAACTCTTTTTAATGACCCATTTCCATTGAATATGGTGTGAAATATTCAGTCATACGTTATGGCTACAGCAGAGGACCAAAGCATAAGTCTGAAATCAAGATGATCAAAATCCTTGTCATCAGTACATCATATCATATACTGAGTGCTTACTATGTTCCAGAAACTGAGCCAAGCATTTCTTTTAGTTTCGTAATAACTCTATCAAAGTGGGTATTATATTTAATGAGCATTTTAAGCTCCAAGCTTATGATTAAAAAAAAAAAAAAAACCCACTGCTTTCGAGTTAATTCTGACTCATACTGACCCTTATGATTAGGGCAGTTAAATAACTTGTCCATGGTTATACAACTACTAAAAGACAGCGTACAGCCTAAAAAGTAGTGCTATATGATTGCAAAACACAAGCTCTTAACCACCAAATTTTTAGGGATAGGAAAGAAAACGATATAGGGAAGCCTGAACAAGAAATTATGAGAGTCTGCACTAAAACAGAGCCCTGGTAGTCCAGTGGTTAAGAGCTCAGCTCCTAACCAAAAGGTTGCCAGTTTGAATCCATCAGCTGCTCCTTAGAAACCCTATAAGGCAGTTCTATTCTGTCCTATAAGGCCACTATGAGTTGGAATCGACTCGACAGGAATGGGTTTGATATTTGATTTGGACACTAAAACAGTGGCCGTGGAAATGGGAATAAGGGAACAGATTTAAGAACTGAGTAGGAGATTGTATTGCCCAGATTTGATGACTGATGAGGATGTAGGGACTGAAAACAAGGAAGAAATGCTTAGTAGTTCTTTCTTTGTTTATATCCTTTCTATTTTTTTCAATGTATCTATCTTTATCTGATGTTCTATACACAGAAGTGAAGAAATAGCCAATGGTAATTAAGAAATAGTCTAATTCTTTTCAAAGCTTGCCAGTTTTCTTTCCTCCATATAATAGTACATTTCAAAACTCTATTATTAGGTATATACATATTTAGAATCATTATGTTTTTTTTGAAGAACTGACTCTTATTATGAAATATCTATCTATAATAATATTCCTTGTCCTGGTCTACTTGTCTGATATAAATATGTATATGTGTATATATAGAGACACTACTGCTTTCCTATGGCTATTGTTTCCATGTATGGCTTTTCTCATGCTTTTACTTTTAACCTGAGTCTTTATATTTAAAGACTTACAGCATATACACAACATTGTTGTTGTTAGGTGCTGCTGAGTTTGTTCTGACTCATAGTGACCCTATGTACAACAGAACGAAACACTGCCCTGCCCGGCCCTGCGCCATCCTTACAATTGTTGTTATACTTGAGCTCGTTGTTGCAGCCACTGTGTCAATCCACCTTGTTGTGGGTCTTCCTCTTTTCCACTGACGCTGTACTCTGCCAGGCATGATGTTCTTCTCCAGGGACTGATCCCTCCTGACAACATGTCCAAAGTATGTAAGACGCAGTCTCGCCATCCTTGCCTCTAAGGAGCATTCTGGCCACACGTCTTCCAAGACAGATTTGTTTGTTCTTTTGGCAGTCCATGGTATATTCAATATTCTTCGCCAACACCACAATTCAAAGGCGTCAACTCTTCTTCGGTCTTCCTTATTCATTGTCCAGCTTTCACACGCATATGATGTAATTGAAAATACCATGGCTTGGGTCAGGCGCACTGTAGTCTTCAGGGTGACATCTTTGCTCTTCAATACTTTGAAGAGGTCCTTTGCAGCAGATTTACCCCATGCAATGCATCTTTTGATTTCTTGACTGCTGCTTCCATGGCTGTTGATTATGGATCCAAGTAAAATGAAACCCTTGACAACTTCAATCTTTTCTCTGTTTATCATGATGTTGCTCATTGGTTCAGTTGTGAGGATTTTTGTTTTCTTTATGTTGAGGTGCAGTCCATACTGAAGGCTGTGATCTTTGATCTTCATCAGTGTTTCAAGTCCTTTTCACTTTCAACAAGCAAGGCTGTGTCATCTGCATAACGCAGGTTGTCAATGAGCCTTTCTCCAGTCCTGATGCCCCATTCTTCTTCATATAGTCCAGCTTCTCGGATTATTGGTTCAGCATACAGATTAAATAGGTATGGTGAAAGAATACAACCCTGAAGCACAACTTTCCTGACTTTAAACCAATCAGTATCCCCTTGTTCTGTCCGAACGGCCTCTTGATCTATGTAAAGTTTCCTCATGAGCACAATTAAGTGTTCCAGAATTCCCATTCTTTGCAATGCTAATACACAACATGGAACAGCATATATAAGCACTGTTACTCAACCATAGCTTGTAACAGGTATACAATGAAACTTTTGCTGGGAATTCTGGGATTTAATCAAGCACTCTTGCCCACTTGAACCAGAGAGAATAGAACAACTACTGCAGTCATTTTGCAAACTTCAGCAAAGAGCGTGTCAGAGAATAAAAATACAATCGAGAAGAGGAGCTGAAGGGGAAAGCCAGATCCTGATTATACTGTTAGAGCCCATGATCAAGATACACTTAAAGTTAGTCCTAATCCCAAATTTCATGGTTATATAAACCAATAAATATCTTTTTTTCTTAAGGTAGTATTATGGATTGAATTGTGTCCTCCAAAATTGTGTGAGAGCATGGCTAGGTATTTCGTGGTTGTCCACTGTTTGCAACCTGATGTGACTATCCTATGGGTTGTAAATCCTAACGTTTTTGAGTTAATGAGGCAGGATTAGAGGCTGGTATGTTAATGAGGCAGGACTGAATCTACAGGACTAGGTTGTGTCTTTAGTCAATCTCTTTTTAGATACATATGAGAGAAATGAGCAGAGAGGAGGAGGAATGCATGCCATCAAGAAAGAGGAGGGCATCCTGTGGATCTGGGAAGAAGTTCCTAGATGAGGGGAAGGCTGATGACAAGGACCTTCCCCGAGAGCTGACAGAGACAGAAAGCCTTCCCCTGGAGCGGCACCTTGAATTTGGACTTCTAGCCTCCTAAACTGTGAGAGAATAAATCTCTATTTGTTATAGCGTCCACTTGTGATATTTCTGTTATAGCAGTACTAGTAACTAAGACAGGTAGTTTCACCTGGATTTCCTATCACTCTCATTTTGGGTGGTTACCAAGGATGACAGAAATAAGTCATGATCTAATTGGCCTCTAGGGTAAGGTATTTCTGCACCTATGGAATTTTAAAGCCAACTTGCTTCTGAAAACTGCTGATGCTGGCAGTTTGAGAGATTTGTTAAGGATTTTAAATTAAATTGATGAGAAGTTACTATGATCATTCAGACAATAACACAGCCCTGCTGTAAAGTGGTTGGCATTAGAAGTTTCCCAAAATATTTAGCCCATGTTAAAGAAGCAACAAAATCTGATTTGCAAGAAACTTGGGTTTCTCTTGATAGAACCTGCATTACCCAAAGCTGATGGAACCCTAATTCCTATACAACTGAATAGGGGCATGAACTCATTATTTATAATGATAACTAATATAATAATAGTAATATTCAATAACATTTATTGAGCCATCACTTTTGTTCCAGATACTGCACTAAGCAATTCCATGAATTATCTCATTTAGTCTATACAAAACCTTGTAATATTATCTTTAAGAAACTGGTATTTATTGTTGTTAGATGTCATCGAATTGGTTCTGACTCATAGCAACCCAATGGACAACAGAACGAAACACTGCCCAGTCCTGCGCTATCCTCACGATCATTGCTATGCTTGATCCCATTGTTGCAGCCACTGTGTCAATCCGTCTCATTAAGGGTCTTCCTCTTTTTTGCTGATCCTTTACTTTACCAAGCATGATGTCCTCCAGGGACTGATCCCTCCTGATAACATGTCCAAAGTATGTGAGACATAGTCACACCATCCTTGCTTCTAAGGAACATTCCAGTTGTGCTTCTTTCAAGACAGATTTGTTCATTGTTCTGGCAGTCCATGGTGTATCCAATATTCTTTGCCAAAACCACAATTCAAAAGCATCAATTCTTCTTTGGTCTTCCTTACTCATTGTCCAGGTTTCGCATGCATATGAGACAATTGAAAACACCATGGCTTGGGTCATGCATACCTTAGTTTTCAAGGTGACATCTTTGCTTTAAAGAGGTCTTTTGCAGCAAATTTGCCCGATGTAATGCATACTTTGGTTTCTTGACTGGTGTTGATTGTGGATCCAATTAAAATGAAATCCTTGTCAACTTCAGTCTCTTCTCCGCATAACATGATGTTGCTTATTGGTCCAGTAGTGAGGATTTTTGTTTCCTTTATATTGAGGTGTTATCCATACTGAAGGCTGTGGTCTTTGAGTTCTATTAACACATTGCTATGTTTTTTAACATATTGCTATGTTGTCAAAAACCTAAAGGCATAGAGAAACACCAGAGATTAGTGTAAGTAAATATATTTATTGTAGTAGACACAATTCAAATCGGGCGGTGTCAAACCGAATGCATGGGGAAGGCACTCTGAGAAGAGGATGGTGAAAGCAGGTTATACAGGTTAAATGAAAGGTGATGAGGATGAAGAGAACAGAATGTCATTGGGTGACTCCGGATACAGCATTACAGCATTTGTTTATCAAGAGTTATGACTGGTTAAAAAGTATGTATGATGCCCAAGGTGGTCAGCTCTTAAGAAATTTAAAGTATAGGAGTCTGGATAGAGGAGTTTCCTGGAGGCCATTGTAAATTCCTTTCATGTTGGTTTCTCAGGAGATAAGATCAGAGTACATGCAGGGTTTCAGGGTCAGGTGGTTGTATAAACAAGAGTCATTAAGAGCATGCCATACTTCAAATGGCACCTGAAGGTTTAATCATAAAGGAACTTTGCTTTAAGGGAGGTTTCTTGTTTCTGACCTCCTGACGACCTCATTCAGGAGCCCAGCACAGCCTGTTTAAGATTTAGGGTGTCTCACAATATCTAATATAATATTTTCTGTTTTAACTTAAATGGCACACCAAAGCCTGAAGAATCATAGTAATCATATCAGTGAATTCAAGATTGGGTGAAAAGAATTTAGCTTAAAATTTATTGATTTTATGGTATAAGGTTTTAAAAATATCTGGGGACACAGAATCCATTTAACTTACAAAGAAATTCACAATAAAAGGAATCAGCAGATAGATAGTAACTTATTAAAAACAATTTACAGTAAAAAAAATAATGTGTGCAAACCTTTATTTCCCACGTTTATAGTCCACATTTTTCTTAGTAGAAAAAGCAAGGATGTCAGGGTAACCACAAATCTATTTGAGATAAGCCTAGGCTTCTCTCAAGGGCAATGCCCTTAAGATTCCCTATTGTTTGATTGAGGGGATCTATGAGGCACACTCTTAAAATATTTAGAGGTCCCCACCAACCAGACAATAGATGTGTAGTAGCTTTGGTGAAGGGAAAGACAGTATGCAGTACTGGGGAAGCCAGCACAACTTGACTAAGGCAATGTCAAGGAAGCTTCATACCAAAACCAAAAACCAAACCCAGCGCCCTTGAGTCGATTTGGATTCATAATGACCCTACATAGACACATTCAAATGCCCTGAGGGATGAAATTACTGAGCTGAGAACTGACTACCATGGTGGGGGCGGGGGGGGGGGGGGAGGGCGGCAGCAATCTAGCTCAATTGGTATACCATAATTTTAAGGAAAATGTTCTATAGCCTACTTTGTTGAGTAGTATCTGGGGTCTTAAAAGCTTGTGAGCAGCCATCTAAAATACTCTGCTGGTCTCACCCAGTCTGGAGCAAGGGAGAATGAAGAAAATCAAAGACATAGGGAAAGATTAGCCGAAGGACTAATGAACCACAAATACCATAGCCTCCATCAGACTGAGTCCAGCATGACTAGATGGTACCCAGTCACTACCACTGACTGCTCTGACAGGGATCACAACGGAGGGTCCCGGACAGAGCTGGGAAAAAATTAAGAACAAAATTCAAACTCACGATAAAAAAACCAGACTTCCCGGTCTGACAGAGACGGGAGACACCCTGAGAGTATGGCCCCTGGATATCCTTTTAACTCAGTATTGAAGTCACTCCTAAGGTTCATCCTTCAGCCAAAGATTAGATAGGCTCATAAAACAAACAATAACAGAAATAGCTCAACCATGTATACGAGACTAATTGGGCACACCAGCCCAGGGGCAAGGATGAGAATGCAGGAGGGGACAGGAAAGCTGGACAACTGGAAATGGGGAAACCAAGGTCGAGAAGGGGAGAGTGTTGATACATAGTGAGGTTGGCAACCAATATCACAAAACAATATGTGTATTAATTGTTTTATGAGAAACTTACTTGCTCTATAAATCTTCATCTAAAGTACACACACACACACACACACACAAACCATCTGGGGATTATACCCAAGCTCAATCAATTAGGTGTTAACTGATAGAATAATATCTTGGGTAACCTCATAAGTGTTATAGTAAAGACACTTAGGAAGACATTTTAGCTTCTAGCTAAGACAATAAAGACTTTCTAGTTGTGGACAATAAAAGGGATTACATGCCTTAAAAAATATATATTTAGAGGTCCTTTTGTCTACTTGAAGTCCCTGGGTGGTACAAACACAGAGGTGCCTTGGAAGAAAGGCCTGGTGACCTACTTCTGAGAAATCGGCCATTGAAAACCCAGTGGAGCACAGTTCTACTCTGACATACATGGGCACAATGGCAGCTGAGTTTTTTGTTTGCTTTGCTTTGTTTTGTCTGATTGAAAGGTATTATAAGATAGCACCTTTGATCTTTCTGAGTTGTTATTTTGCAGTCCTACTGCCAGTTTCATCTTGATCTTTGCCTGGAAGCTATTTGTTAATGTTAGCATTATTTATTGTCTGGAGGGGTTGGGAATTTTCAAAGTCATCACAGCCTGGTTCATGGTTTTGTTTAACAATCCTTTCTTTAACTTGTTACTCTCCTCTCACATTTTACTGTAATCAAGAAGAAGAAACTAGGCTGCACCTTTAATACTCTGGCTGAAATCTCCTTAACTAGACCACCTAGTTCCTTAGGCACAGATTCTACTTTCCATATAACTACAAGCAATAGTGTTGCTAAACTTTTTGCCCCTATGTAACAAGCATCTCCTTCCTTCTGTTTCCAACAACATATACCTCATTTTCCTTTAAACCATCCCCAGCAGCCCCCTTAAAGTCCATATTTCTATAAGCAATCTGCTGAAAATACTTTAGACTAACACTATCTTCAATGTCCTTCCAGCTTCTTTTCATTGCCCAATTCCAAAACCACTGCCATATTTTAAGTTTTTTATATGGCAGTGCCTCACTTCCAGGTACTAAAATCTGCGTTAGTTATCTACTGCTATGTAATAAATAAATCACACCAAAAAGTGGTGGTTTAAACCAACAAACATCTGAGAGTCTGGAATCTGGGATTTTGACACATACTAATGGATAATATTTTAAAATTACTTGAGGCATAAGCTGATTGTTATTGTTGTTTTTAACATTCAGAGTACCTTTGATATCACTTTGAATTTTTGCTCCTAAAGATCAGATTGGCATTTACCATCTATATTCCTTTTAATAATTTTCATTTTTGAGTTTCTAAAGAAATCTTCTGCTACAATTTTCAGCAATTTTCACTTGTTTCAGAGTAAACAAAGTTTTGCAAAAAAAAAAAAGAGAGAGAGAGAATTATGTCACAGAAGTTGTAAGTTTTAAGCAGCGTCCTATCCCCACTGCCTTAACCTTTCAGATAAAAGTAGACACTGAAATTTTGATTGAAAGGGACTTTGAAGGCAGAAACAGAAAAATTAGCCTCATGAATGACAGAAATGAAACAGGGTTTACACTCATGGACTTAAGTTTCTCAATTTCTCTAATCTATCTAAAAAACAACCAAACCTGTTGCCATCGAATCAATTCCAACTCACAGCAACCCCATATGACATAGAATTGTGGGATAGGGTTTCCAGGGAACAGCTGGTGGATTCAGACTTAACCACTGCACCATCAGGGCTCCCTGGATCTATCTAAGGCCCCTGAGCTTCCTGTTCCAGGGTCAATTTGCTATAGTCTTGTTTATTGGGTTATCTGTTGGAACCTTGTGACTGGTGTGACACCCAATTTCAAGCATAGCTTATTTCTACATATAGTTTTTTCTATCCTCTTGTATCGTCTCACTCTGATGGTTATACACCGTTTGTAATACTAATTTATTAAACTGAGAAAATAATTCCTGGTTCTCTTTAACTGAAATTAAAAAAAAAAATCCTTTGCTGTCAAGTCAATTTCGACTCATAGCAACCTTATAGGGGAAAGTAGAACTGCCCCAATAGAGTTTTCAAGGGTATAATCTTTATGCTTAACCATTGTGCCACCAGAGCTCCTTCTCTTTAACTCAGATGGTGATTATTAGGGATTAGGAAGTGAAATTTGCACCAGAAGAATTAATGAAGTGTTACGGAATGGCATGGACTAAGATACAATGACTAAGAATGACTTAGAAAAAGTCCAATTTGTTTCTTTTGCTTTTACTTTATTTTAATTTTTACTTTTTTGGACAGAGATCAATGTTGTAATTTTTTTCTGTCCATCATTCATGGCCCCATCTGTGTCCATGGGTTTAGAAAATGCTGAACTCTCCTCTCAGTTTTGGGACTGGACAAATGACTAGGCTGGATGATGAGTGTATTTCATTTCCTTGGCTGCTGTAACTGGTTCAAACCACCGAAATCAGGCTGTTTCTCTGGGGGTTGAATTTTGAGTATATTACTGGAACTGATTCATCCTGATTTTGGCCCCCTGACTAAATTTTTAATTGATCCCTGGTGTGTTCCTGATTACTATCTTTTCAAAGCTCGATTGGATTTTTTGTTTTGCTTGCTTCTATTTGTTGCTGTTGTTGTTAGCTGCCATTGAGTCAGCTCCCAACTCTTGGAGACCCCATGCACAACAGAAAAAATGTTGCCCAGTCCCACCTAAAACCCAGATCAGACCACTGTGATCTATAGGGTTTTCATTGGCTGATTTTTAGAAGTAGATCACCAGGTCTTTCTAGTTGGTCTTAGTCTGGAAGCTCCACTGAAGCCTGTGCAGCGTCATAGCAACACACAAGTCTCCAGTGACAGGAGGATGGTAGACGTGCAGGAGATGCATTTGAATGGAATTCAGGTCTCCGACATGAAAAGTGAGAATTCTATTAGCTTCTGCATATCCTTCCACTAACCGTAGCGTTTTCGGTGTAGATGGGCCAGAGTGAGTTTCAGCTTTCAACCAAAAAATCTCACTTTAATATCAGCATGGACAAAGGTCTGAAGAATTTGTAAAAACAGAAGTTTGGGTGGTTGCTGTAAATTTTATATTAAGTTATCAACATGCTAATTAGAACACTTGTTTTTATAAGAAGAACTCAAGAGCTCTTTTTATGGTGCAACAGATTTTTCTTCATTCCTACAGTTTGCGGGGTGGACAGGGATGAATAGACAATCAGGAAAACTTTCTTTTGATTGGTAGATTTTAGGTCATTACATTTGACTTTAAGCTTCCATTTATTTACCATGTTTAGAATTTATTTGAAGATAGTGAAGAAAATAAAAAGCTACTTAATTTCATCAACAGACTTTTTAAAGGACCACTTTATTTTTATTGCGATAAAAATAGACGTTACAAAACATTTGCCATTTCAACATTTTTACATGTACAATTCAGGGACCTTGATTATGTTCATCACGTTGTACAACCATCATCATCTGTTCCAAATTTTATAAAATATGGTTTGATGAGTTATTTTATTGATGGTATATTTATAAGCTTAGAAATAAGAAGCTACTCATTTGTGAAGGAAATTCAGTCTTGTTCTTGTAAAGGAGAAGTTTGTGAAGCCTTTTTTTTTTTTTTTTACCAGAACTTAATAAATTAAACTCCGTTTTTGCTGAATTAAACCGGTCTTTCTACATGCATGCCAGGGACTCTTTACTTGCCTAGCTGCTCTCAACATAGTTAGCCCAGACTTTTTATAGGCATCTGCCATTTGGCTCCTTAATTGCTAGTAGCTGTGGGAACTGGGGGAAATTCACTCTTCCGTCAAGCCAGGATTTGAAAAAAATACACCCTAAGGAAGAGTCTCTTGTCACAAGTGTCTTTTTTTCCCAAGTGTCTTTTTTTCCCCCCTGATGGTGTAGTGGTAAAGAGCTATGGCTGCTAACCAAAAAGTTTGGCAGTTCAAATCCACCAGGTGCTCCTTGGAAACCCTATGATGTGGTTCTACTCTGTCCTATAGGGTCGCTTTGAGTCAGAATCTATTTGACAGCAAAGAGTTTGGTTTGGTTGGTTTATTTATTTATTTATCCTTTATTGTACTTTAGATGAAGGCTTATAGAGCAAATTAGTTTCTCATTAAACAATTAATACACATATTGCTTTGTGACATTGGTTGCCAACCACACGACATGTCAACACTCTCCTCTTCTTGACCCTGGGTTCCCCGTTACCAGCTTTCCTGTCCCCTCCTGCCTTGTCATCCTGTCCCCTGGGCTGGTGTGCCCATTTAGTCTCATTTTGTTTTATGGGCCTGTCTAATCTTTGGCTGAAGGGTAAACCTCAGGAGTGACTTCAGTATTGAGTTAAAAGGGTGCCTGAAGTGTTAAAAGGGTGCTCAGAGTTTCTCCAGTCTCTGTCAGACCAGGAAGTCCGGTCTTTTTTTCTGAGCTTGAATTTTGTTCTACATTTTTCTGTAGTTCTGTCCGGAACAGTGTACTGTGATTCCCATCAGAGCAGTTGGTGGTGGTAGCCGGGCACCATCTAGTTGTGCTGGACTCAGTCTGGAGGAGGATGTGAGTTGTGGTCCATTAGTCTGACACAGGTGTCTTTTTGTATAAAATGGGACCTACGAAATGCTTCTTTATGACAAGGTTGCAATAAAAAAAAAATGTTTTGAAAGGATCCTGGATCTAGCCTTATCTAAAGTTTCCCAGACAACTTAAAGGGGTTTTGTTTTAACAAGCTGCTTCTGGGGAATGAGGCACTGGAACTGAATGATTGTCGCACATCCCCAAGACATCTGGTTAGAGCTGTTAAACATCAACTAGTGATGTTGTTTTTTATTGAGCTTCAAGTGAACGTTTACAAATCAAGCCAGACTGTCACACATAAGTTTATATACACCTTACTCCGTACTCCCACTTGCTCTCCCCCTAATGAGTCAGCCCTTCCAGTCTCTCCTTTCGTGACAATTTTGCCAGCTTCCAACTCCCTCTATCCTCCCATCCCCCCTCCAGACAGGAGATGCCAACACAGCCTCAAGTGTCCACCTGATATAATTAGCTCACTCTTCATCAGCATCTCTCTCCTACCCACTGTCCAGTCCCTTTCATGTCTGATGAGTTGTCTTAGGGAATGGTTCCTGTCCTGGGCCAACAGAAGGTTTGGGGACCATGACCGCCAAGGTTCCTCTAGTCTCAGTCAGACCATTAAGTATGGTCTTTTTGTGTGAATTTGGGGTCTGCATCCCACGGATCTCCTGCTCCCTCAGGGGTTCTCTGTTGTGCTCCCTGTCAGGGCAGTCATCGGTTGTGGCTGGGCACCAACTAGTTCTTCTGGTGTCAGGATGATGTAGGTCTCTGGTTCATGTGGCCCTTTCTGTCTCCTGGGCTCTTAGTTATTGTGTGACCTTGGTGTTCTTCATTCTCCTTTGCTCCAGGTGGGTTGAGACCAATTGATGCATCTTAGATGGCCGCTTGTTAGCATTTAAGACCCCAGACGCCACATTTCAAAGTGGGATGCAGAATGTTTTCATAATAGAATTATTTTGCCAATTGACTTAGAAGTCCCCTTAAACCATGGTCCCCAACCCCCGCCCTTGCTCCGCTGACCTTTGAAGCATTCAGTTTATCCCGGAAACTTCTTTGCTTTTGGTCCAGTCCAGTTGAGCTGACCCTCCATGTATTGAGTATTGTCCTTCCCTTCACCTAAAGCAGTTCTTATCTGCGAATTAATCAGTAAAAAACCCGCTCCCACCCTCCCTTCCTCCCCGCCCCGTAACCACAAAAGTATGTGTTCTTCTCAGTTTATAATATTTCTCAAGATCTTATAATAGCGGTCTTATACAATATTTGTCCTTTTGCCTCTGACTAATTTCGCTCAGCATAATGCCTTCCAGGTTCCTCCATGTTATGAAATGTTTCACAGATTGGTCACTGTTCTTTATCGATGCACAGTATTCCACTGTGTGAATATACCACAATTTATTTACCCATTCATCCGTTGATGGACACGTTGGTTGCTGCCAGCTTTTTGCTATTGTAAACAGAGCTGCAATAAACATGGGTGTGCATATATCTGTTTGTGTGAAGGCTCTTATTTCTCTAGGGTATATTCCGAGGAGTGGGATTTCTGGGTTGTATGGTAGTTCTATTTCTAACTGTTTAAGATAACGCCAGATAGATTTCCAAAGTGGTTGTACCATTTTACAATCCCACCAGCAGTGTATAAGAGTTCCGATCTCTCCGCAGCCTCTCCAACATTTATTATTTTGTGTTTTTTGGATTAATGCCAGCCTTGTTGGAGTGAGATGGAATCTCATTGTAGTTTTAATTTGCATTTCTCTAATGGCTAATGATCGAGAGCTTTTTCTCATGTATCTGTTAGCTGCCTGAATATCTTCTTTAGTGAAGTGCGTGTTCATATCCTTTGCCTACTTCTTGATTGGTTTCTTTGTCTTTTTGTGGTTGAGTTTTAACAGAACCATATGGATTTTAGAGCTCAGGCGCTGGCTGGAGATGTCATAGCTGAAAATTTTTTCCCAGTCTGTAGGTGGTCTTTTTACTCTTTTGGTGAAGTCTTTAGATGAGCATAGGTGTTTGATTTTTAGGAGCTCCCAGTTATCTGGTTTCTCTTTGTCATTTTTAGTAATGTTTTGTACTCTGTTTATGCCTTGTATTAGGGCTCCTAATGTTGTCCCTATTTTTTCTTCCATGATCTTTATCGTTTTAGTCTTTATGTTTAGGTCTTTGATCTACTTGGAGTTAGTTTTTGTGCATGGTGTGAGGTATTTTTTTGCAAATGGATATCCAGTTATGCCAGCACCATTTGTTAAAAAGACTATCGTTTCCCCAATTAACTGACACTGTGCCTTTGTCAAATATCAGCTGCTCATATGTGGATGGATTTATATCTGGGTTCTCAGTTCTGTTCCACTGGTCTATGTGTCTATTGTTGTACCAGTACCAGGCTGTTTTGACTACTGTGGCTGTATAATAGCTTCTAAAATCAGGTAAAGTGAGGCCTCCCACTTTCTTCTTCTTTTTCAGTAATGCTTTGCTTATCTGAGGCTTCTTTCCCTTCCATATGAAGTTGGTGATTTGTTTCTCTATCACATTAAAAAATGACATTGGAATTTGGATCGGAAGTGCATTGTATCCATAGATGGCTTTTGGCAGAATACACATTTTTACTATGTTAAGTCTTCCTATCCATGAGCAAGGTATGTTTTTCCACTTAAGTATGTCCTTTTTAATTTCTTATAGTAGTGCTTTGTAGTTTTCTTTGTATCGGTCTTTTACATCTTTGGTAAGATTTATTCCTAAGTTTTTTTTTTTTCTTCTTTATTTTATCTTCTCGGGGGCTACTGTGAATGGTATTGATTTGGTTATTTCCTCTTCGATGTTCTTTTTGTTGATGTAGAGGAATCCAAGTGATTTTTGTATGTTTATTTTATAACCTGAGACTCTGCCAAACTCTTTTATTAGTTTCAGTAGTTTTCTGGAGGATTCCTTAGGGTTTTCTGTATATAAGATCATGTCATCTGCAAATAGAGATAATTTCACTTCCTCCTTGCCAATCCGGATGCCCTTTATTTCTTTGTCTAGCCTAATTGCCCTGGCTAGGACTTCTAGCACAATGTTGAATAAGAGTGGTGATAAAGGGCATCCTTGTCTGGTTCCCGTTCTCAAGGGCAATGCCTTCATGCTCTCTCCATTTAGAGTGATGTTGGCTGTTGGCTTTGTATAGATGCCCTTTATTGTGTTGAGAAATTTTCCTTCAATTCCTATTTTGCTGAGAGTTTTTATCATAAATGGGTGTTGGACTTTGTCCAATGCCTTTTCTGCATCAATTGATAAGATCATGTGGTTTTTGTCTTTTGTTTTATTTATATGGTGGATTACGTTAATGGTTTTTCTAATATTAAACCAGCCTTGCATAAAATACCTGGTATAAATCCCACTTGGTCATGGTGAATTATCTTTTTGATATGTTGTTGAATTCTATTGGCTAGAATTTTGTTGAGAATTTTTGCATCTATGTTCATGAGGGATATAGGTCTGTAATTTTCTTTTTTTTGTGATGTCTTTACCTGGTTTTGGTGTCAGGGAGATGGTGGCTTCATAGAATGAGTTGGGTAGTATTCCGTCATTTTCTATGCTTTGAAATCCCTTTAGTAGTAGTGGTGTTACCTCTTCTCTGAAAGTTTGGTAGAACTCTGCAGTATAGCCATCCGGGCCAGGGCTTTTTTTTGTTGGGAGTTTTTTGATTACCGTTTCAATCTCTTTTTTTGTTATGGGTCTATTTAGTTGTTCTACTTCTGATTGTGTTAGTTTAGGTAGGTAGTGTTTTTCCAAGAATTCATCCATTTCTTCTAGGTTTGCAAATTTGTTAGAGTACAATTTTTCGTAATAATCTGATATGATTCTTTTAATTTCAGTTGGGTCTGTTGTGATGTGGCCCTTCTCGTTTCCTATTCGGGTTATTTGTTTCGTTTCCTGTATTTCTTTAGTCTAGCCAATGGTTTATCAATTTTGTTAATTTTTTCAAAGAACCAGCTTTTGGCTTTGTTAATTCTTTCAATTGTTTTTCTGTTCTCTAATTCATTTAGTTCAGCTCTAATTTTTATTATTTGTTTTCTTCTGGTGCTTGATGGATTCTTTTGTTGCTCACTTTCTATTCGTTCAAGTTGTAGGGACAGTTCTCTGATTTTGGCTCTTTCTTCTTTTTGTATGTGTGCATTTATCGATATAAATTGGCCTCTGAGCACTGCTTTTGCTTTGTCCCAGAGGTTTTGATAGGAAGTATTTTCATTCTCGTTGCATTCTATGTATTTCTTTATTCCCTCCTTAATGTCTTCTATAACCCAGTCTTTTTTCAGGAGGGTATTGTTCAGTTTCCAAGTATTTGATTTCTTTTCCCTAATTTTTCTGTTATTGATTTCCACTTTTATGGCGTTATGGTCTGAGAAGATGCTTTGTAATATTTCAATGTTTTGGATTCTGCAAAGGTTTGTTTTATGACCTAATATGTGGTCTATTCTAGAGAATGTTCCATGTGTGCTAGAAGAAAAAGTATACTTTGCAGCAGTTGGGTGGAGAGTTCTGTATAAGTCAATGAGGTCAAGTTGGTTGATTGTTGTAATTAGGTCTTCCGTGTCTCTGTTGAGCTTCTTACTGGATGTCCTGTCCTTCTCCGAAAGTGGTGTGTTGAAATCTCCTACTATAATTGTGGAGATGTCTATCTCACTTTTCAGTTCTGTTCAAATTTGATTTATGTATCTTGCAGCCCTGTCATTGGGTGGATAAATATTTAATATGGTTATATCTTCCTGGTCAATTGTCCCTTTTATCATTATGCAGTGTCCTTCTTTATCCTTTGTGGTGGATTTAACTTTAAAGTCTGGTCAGAACTTAATATTGCTACTCCTCTTCTTTTTTGCTTATTGTTTGCTTGATATATTTTTTCCATCCTTTGAGTTTAATTTTGTTTGTGTCTCTAAGTCTAAGGTGTGTCTCTTGTAGGCAGCATATAGATGGATCGTGTTTCTTTATCCAGTCTGAGACTCTCTGTCTCTTTATTGGTGCATTTAGTCCATTTACATTCAGCGTAATTATAGATAAGTAAGTGTTTAGTGTTGTCATTTTGATGCCTTTTTATGTGTGTTGTTGACATTTTCATTTTTCCACTTACTTTTTTGTGCTGAGACATTTTTCTTTGTAAATTGTGTGATCCTCATTTTCATAGTATTTGACTTTATGTTTGCTGAGTTGTTACGTTTTTCTTGGTTTTTATTTTGAGTTATGGAGTTGTTATACCTCTCTGTGGTTACCTTAATATTTACCCCTATTTTTCTAAGTAAAAACCTAACTTGTATTGTCTTATATTGCCTTGTATCCCTCTCCATATGGCAGTTCTGTGCCACCTGTATTTAGTCCCTCTTTTTGATTATTGTGATCTTTTACATATTGACTTCAATGATTCCCTGTTTTGAGCATTTTTTTTTTAATTAATCTTAATTTGTTTTTGTGATTTCCCTATTTGAGTTGATATCAGGATGTTCTGTTCTGTGACCTTGTGTTGTGCTGGTATCTGGTATTATTGGTTTTCTGACCAATTTCCTTTAGTATTTCTTGTAGCTTTGGTTTGGTTTTTGCAAATTCTCTAAGCTTGTGTTTATCTGTAAACATCTTAATTTCGCCTTCATATTTCAGAGAGTTTTGCTGGATATATGATCCCTGGCTGGCAGTTTTTCTCCTTCAGTGCTCTCTATATGTCATCCCATTGCCTTCTTGCCTGCATGGTTTCTGCTGAGTAGTCTGAACTTATTCTTATTGAGTCTCCCTTGAAGGAGACCTTTCTTTTATCCCTGGCTGCTTTTAAAATTTTCTCTTTATCTTTGGTTTTAGCAAGTTTGATGATAATATGTCTTGGTGTTTTTCTTTTTGGATCAATCTTAAATGGGGTTCGATGAGCATCTTGGATAGATATCCTTTCGTCTTTCATGATGTCAGGGAAGTTTTCTGTCAGCAGATCTTCAACTATTCTCTCTCTGTTTTCTGTCCTCCCTCCCTGTTCTGGGACTCCAATCATATGCAAGTTATCCTTCTTGATAGAGTCCCACGTGATTCTTAGGTTTTCTTCATTTTTCTTAATTCTTTTATCTGATTTTTTTCCAGCTATGTTGGTGTTAATTCCCTGGTCCTGCAGATTTCACACTTTGCATTCTAATTGCTCGAGTCTGCTCCTTTGACTTCCTATTGCGTTGTCTAATTCTGTAATTTTATTGTTAATCTTTTGGATTTCTGCATGCTGTCTCTCTATGGATTCTTGCAACTTATTAATTTTTCCACTATGGTCTTGAATAATCTTTTTGAGTTCTTCAACAGTTTTATCAGTGTGTTCCTTGGCTTTTTCTGCAGTTATCCTAATTTCATTTGTGATATCATTAAGCATTCTGTAAATTAGTTTTTTATATTCTGTATCTGATAATTCCAGGATTGTATCTTCATTTGGGAAAGATTTTGATTCTTTTGTTTGGGGGGTTGTAGAAGCTGTCATGGTCTGCTTCTTTATGTGGTTTGATATCAACTGCTGTCTCCGAGCCATCACTAAGATATTGTACTGATTTATTCTATATTTGCTCACTGAGTCTTATCTTGTTTTGTTTTCTTTCAATATATGTGGATGGGCTACTAGATTGTGCTGTCTTGATTGTTGTAGCCCTTGACTTACTTATGACCTATTACCAGCTGGTTTGGGCTGTTGCCAGATATATATGCCTGAGTCTATTCACTAGTCTTGAGTAGAATCTGATTTTGGGTCATCAAGTGTGTGATGCACCCTAACACCTATCCACCTTGAGAAGTAGTGGTGATAGTTGTGTGCACCAGATTCTATTAGCAGCTGGGGTTCACACTCCAGAGGAGGGCAGGATGCTGACAGGCTTCCCCTAAGTGTCAGTGAGGTAGGTGTGTCTCTATTCCTAAAGCACCTAGGTGGGAGGGCTCTGCAGCTGTACCTTAGGCCCCCAATGCAAGTACCTCTACAGATTGGTAGGTGTCACCCTCCTTAGACCCCTAAGGCAAGAGGCTAGGTGGTCCAGGGGGAGCTTCAGCCCTCAGTTCCCTGTTGTGGGTCAGTTAGGGCTCTGTTGAATAAGCAGAGATATCAGACCTGGGAAACTTGTTTTTCCAGTAAATCCGCTAAAAAAAAAAAATGCAGTCAGATCCCTATCAGAAATGCCTTTGCAGTATAATAGCCACCTTGTTCCCTGTAGGGATGAAAGCCCGAGATATGGATCATATATGCTTGGCTGGAGCTGGTTCTGTGTTTTTAGTCCAATTAGGGAAGGATTTTTGGTCCCTGGGTTTTTTGTGGTTGCTTCTCTCAGGCCAGAAGAATGGGTTAAGAAAAGATCAAAAAAAAAAAGGAAAAGAAAAGCCGCGGAGCCAGAGCCGTTCTCCCTCTGGCTCAGGAAATTCCAATGTTAATGAAGCCACCTGGGAAGGGGAGGGGAGGGTTCAGAAAAACAGGAGAGAATAGCACCCCGGAATATAGCTAAAGTTGCTTATCTTGCTTGGGGTGACTATTTTATCTGAGATTCCCGAGGGGCGTGTCGCCTATGTGTGCTGGCTGTGTATAGATTGCCCCCGAGGGTCTGGCCCGCAGAAGCCACGGTCAGTTCCTCTGCTGCCAGTCCAAAGCTCAGCGTCAAGGTCCCGGCTGGGACACTGCACTCCCAGCTCCAAAATCAGTCGCTGCCTCCCGGGGACTTCTCCACCCACCAGCTGCATTGCTGCGCCGCCCGCGCGGACCAGCTGGGCCCCCTCCTGAGGTCAGTTCAGGGGGGTAGGGCTGAGCCCCGTGTTTGTGCCGTGACAGGATGCTGTGCTCAGCTCTCCTGTGCCCAGTCCAAAGCCCGGCACCAAGGTTCCCCAGCTGGGAGACTGCACTCCCAGCTCCAAAACCAGTCACTGCCTCCCGGGGACTTCTCCTCCCACCAGCCGGGTTGCCCTGCCGCCCGCGCGGACTGGCTGGGCCCCCTCCCGGGGTCAGTTCAGGGGGGTAGGGCTGTGCCCCATGTTTGCGCCGTCACAGAATGTTGTGTTCAGCTACCTTGCGCCCAGTCTTAAGCCCGGCGCCAAGGTTACCTGACTGGGACGCTGGCTCCAGGCTCCGAAAACAGTCACTGCTTCCCCGTAGTTGTTAGTTCTCCGTCTCTGTCACTCAGGTCAACTCTTTAAATCTGTGTGTGTTGTTCAGGGTTCGTAGATTGTCATGTATGTGATCGATTCGCTTGTTTTTCTGAGTCTTTGTTGCAAGAGGGATCCGAGGTAGCGTCTACCTAGTCAGCCATCTTGGCCCCCTCCCTAGTGATGTTTTTATGATCCCTCCGGAAGTATAGATAACTAAGATTGAAAACCTCTGCAATGAGTTCCTGAAATCAATCACTGTAAGCCCCTGTACACATTATTAAATAGAAGCCCATTCCTGTCTTCTAACCCTTCCCGCCTTGTGACCTCAACCAAAGCTTAACCAGTCAAATGATTGTATTATACATTCTTTGTTCCTTGGACTATATCCGTTCATGTTAGAAGCTCTCTAAATGGAGTCCAGGCATGGATTACCCAATAAGCAAGGTAAGCACAGACTTATTTGTGCTTACTTACTAATCTTCTGTCAGGGATTTTAAATTTGAAAAGAGACTTTGATTCTTGTAGGAAGGTGCTGTGGGGTTGGGACAGAGAGATGCTGGTCATACCTAGAGGCAGAACCTTTTATGTGGTAAAAAAAACAAAAATGTGAAATTGTTCACTACAGATGATCTGGTAAGTGTTGTAGGGAAAAAAATCACGAGGTTTAATAAAGCAAAAAAAAGTTTTATTCAGCATATATTGAAAAAGGCTAAAGTGAGAAATTGAACAAGCATGCTGCCAGAGAGCCATGTCTGCCTGAATCCAAGGAATATTACATAACAGACAAAAGTGGGAAAATGGATAAGCCTACTGCTACAGGCACGTCTGCCCAAATCCAAGGAAATATTACAGAATAGGCAAGAATGGGAAAGCAGACAAGCCTGCTGCCACAGCCCTGCCTGCCTGAGTCCAAGGAACGTTATAGAAATGACCAATATGTGTTAACATTATAAATGCACAAAACCATTGAAAGCTTCACCTTTTTGCAGATTGGCTAGAAATTGTGATCTTACATTTTGAATTTTCTTAAAAATCATTGGTACGGGTTTCAGTAACGATGGTCAGGAGGGCCTTCATTGGTCCAAGAAATTTTCTATTCACTAAACTTTAATAGAAAAAGATAAGAGTAGAAAGTGTCTTGTGTTCTGTTTGATTGGTTTATGTGAAATGTTTCCTAAACTATATTTTCCAAGATTGTCCAAGCCACTGTCTTTATATCTCAGGTCCCAGCTGATTTGTCCTTGTGAGTGCTTGTGGGTCCAGCTCCAGATGGGTCACATTAGCTATGCTCAAGGACAGGGAATAATGACTCCAATATTATTTTCTAAATCATAAGCAAGATAAACACCATGCTTACGTTGCCTATTGGATAATCTACCCTTGATTTATTTAGAGCCAATTGGAAGGAAATTTTTTAAAATTATCTTTTTCTGTTTCTAACCCTATTCTATTTCTATGACTTTTAATAAGGTTTAAAATAGACTCAAATCTGCTTTACAAGAAAAAAACAATAGGGATTTTTTTTTTTTTAATTACTAAAGCCAAGAGTGAGAGAGAGGATTAAAAAGCAGTCTGCCCTTGAACAATTAAGAAGATGAAGTAAATGAATGTTTCTTTTGTAATTTTAATTTTGTTGGATGCATGTGTAAAGACAAGTACAAATGGAAAATAAATGGGCAAATTCCCCTGGTGAAAATAGGGGAAGGACTCCCCTTCTCCATGTCTTTCTTTAGAATTCACTTTAAAACCAAAACCAAACCCACTGCCAGTCAAGTTGATTCCGACTCATAGGACCCTATTAGATAACTTAAAATTGCAAATTCTTTGCCTTTCTAAAAAGGACCTATGTAAATGTGACTTCAGATAGTTCTCCTCTACCATCCTTTTTTTCCTGGAAGGAGATTAGCATAAACTCAGGTGGTCCAGCCCTATTTCCTGGCCAGAAAGATTAGAAAATAATCAATTATCTTTAAAATATGAATGTAATGACTCTACCCACCTACCTATATAATGGTTAAGATTTCTTTCTGTTTTGGCAATCACTTTTTAACAGATTGCCTGTGATGCCTCACATTCTGGTTTAATGCTTACCCAATAATAAAACTTTCTTTTCTCTTCTATTTTTGAGACAGGGAAGAGATTGGGCTGGCTGAATTAAATAAAGCCTGCATTTCAAGGCCCTGTGTTCTTGACCAGCTATAATTAAATAGTCTCTGAATCTAAACCTAAGTGCAGACCACTGTATAACTTTTGCTGCTTAGACAAGATAAGGGGCTACATTTCAAGGCCCTGTGTGCGTGACCAGCTTTAAATTACTGATAATCCTTCTGAATTGTTTTTCAAGGCCTCACCAGCTGCAGAGCATGCGCAGTAAAGATCAACACGGCCTGTGAATGACCTTCATAGACAAACATGAACAGTGACCCCTCGCTGGGGCTCGAACCAAGATCCAGAGGCATCACACATGCACAACATCCCAGAATAAGTCCTGTTTGACATCCCGGCAGCCTTTGTGACAGACTCCATCTTAGTTCCAGCAACCTCTTCGAGGAAGTCCATCATGAATTCTAACTGTGCACGAATTTGATCTTCATAATCCCTCCCCTTCTCCTGGAAATCTCCGCCCATCTAATGAATAAAGGTAATGCCTTTTTCCCCACCTAAAAAGTTTCATAAGCTCTAGGGAATCAGTTGCTCAGTGAGAGACAGGAGGCTAGCATAGGTGGAAACCCCTCTCCCTCTCTCCGTTTTGAGTCTTTTACTCTGTCCCTAATAAACCTTTGTTCTGTGTGGAATTTCTCAGCCTCTCCTGGTCATTCTTGGTCAGAAGAAGGTAAGAACGTAAGCAGGGCTTAGTCCTGAGCTGGGAAGCCCTGCTCTGTAACATTTTTGTGGAGAGGTTTTCTGGGTTGGGATTAGATTTTGTTTTTAGTAAGTTTTCCCCAACACATGGTGCCTATGAATAAACTTTTTACTGAAATTATAGATAAAAATCATCTAAAGATTATACAAAAAGTACATTTGTTAGAAGGAGTGGGTGCAGTGGTTAAGTGCTGGCTGCTAACCAGCTACTCAAAAGGAGAAAGATGTGGCAGTCTGCTTTCATAAAGATTTACAGCCTCAGAAACCCTATGGGACAGTTCTACCCTGTCCTCTAGGGTCGCTAGGAGTTGGAATCGACTCCATGGCAAGGGGAAATTCGTCAGGTCTCACAAGAAGGATGAGAAGTAACTTGTTATCAATTGATCTCAGTAAAGTGTAGAAAACAAAACCTGTTGCTGTTGAGTCGATTTCAACTCATAGTGACCCTATACAATAGCAGAACTGCCCCACAGCGTTTTCAAGAAGCACCTGGTGGATTTGAACTGCCAACCTTTTGGTTAGCAGCCAAACTCTTAACCACTATGCCACCAGGGTTTCAGTTAGTCATGTGAAGCTTAGCCAATGCAGTTGTTCAAGGAGGTAATTAGACACAGTATCCTCCTCCTATTCCTGGCTCTCCTTTCTTTGTTTCTCTAAGCAAATGGAGACCAATTATTGTGCCTTAGATGGTCACTTGTAAGCTTTTAGGACGACTTCTGGCACTGCACAATGAATGAGAGGTGGAAAAGGAGCACTGGTGCATGTTGCTGGGCCAGTTACCTGGGATGTCTCATAAAGCCATGACCCTGGGCCTCTGGGCTGGGGAACAAAATCCCATGGGGTGTTTCCTTGTGCATGGACAGCCTCAGCAGCTGTTCTTTTTTTTTTTTTTTTGGTCACTGTTATAGGTGTGTCTATTGCACAACTTTTGCCAATTCAACTTTTTGCAGGTGTACAACTTGTTGGACAGCACTTGTGACAGTCAGCTGTTTGGCACTGTCCTTGATCAATGCGATTTTTCCATCACTGAGGACTGAGGCTCAGTACTCCATAGTCAGTGACCCCCTTTCCCCTTCCACCCCCCCCACCCCTGGTAACCACCAGTAAACTTTGGCCTCTCTAAAAAAAATTTTTAGCCAATGGTTGATTTTTCTATTCTTTTCCCATTTTTTCCTGGGGTGGTTTCGGTGTTTGTGGTCCCAAGGTATTATCTCATCTGCCCAGGGGGTGACTGGTCTCCTGGAGTGGTTTCCATGGTCATGGTCCCAAGGTATTATCTCATCTGCCCAGGGGGTGACTGGTCTCCTGGGGTGGTTTCCATGGTCATGGTCCCAAGGTATTATCTCATCTGCCCAGGGGATGACTGGTCCCCTGGAGTGGTTTCAGTGGTCATAAGACTTTCTTAGATCATATCATTTATTTTCCACAGTCTGAAAAAGACATTAGTCATTAGTAAAAATTTAACAAGGAAAAAGGAACTGATCATTCAAGAATAAGTTTAGAAGAAAGAAAAATGGTGTAGGTCCTATTCATGCCATGGCCAAGCAGCCTGTTCCAAGGTTAGCTTAATTTAACATTGAATTCTCTCTAAAACAATTTTTAAATGTAGAAGCTTGATCACTGACTATTAAACTAGTTTTTTACTCTGAACTGGTCATTGCTTAACTGTCTTTTCGGCTCTGTTTCTGTAGTAATGAAGGATTCTTCAAGATTTTAGTATATAAGATCTGTGGAAAATCCTGCAGAGCACTTCTTGACCCCCTAAGTCAGAGAGCTGGCCGATTTACAAATAGTGTACTAAACACAGTTCATGTAATTTCTATTACTGGGTTAATGTTGATTTTATTTTGACACTTGGCATTAGGCAAATGATACAGGTAGTAATGACCAAGTCTCTATTATATAAAGGCACCTTTTCCTCTTTGTAATTAGTAAGTAAACTGTGGAGGTGATATTTTTGAGTCTGCATGAGTATGCTGTTCTTCAACATACTATTCCCCAATGGTTTTAATATCCAAGGACGAATCATGGCTGACTCAATTATTATTTTGGGGATTATAAAAAGGTGATGTTTGTTATTCTAGAAGTTCTTCTATATTTATTAGCCAGAATTCGTCACTAAAAAAGAATTTTCCTATCTTCATTTTTCCACCTTATTCATTATTTCTCTCCCTCTCTTTCATCACTGTAGACTTTTTTTTTTTTTAAAACTGAAGGTGCTATAATTCATTACTGTTGTTAGCACATTTGATTTTTCATCTAATACAACCCATGGCAGGTTGATAAACTTAGAGCTGGTGACACCTATGTGGAGAGTGGGATGTTTGGCTATGTGGAGGTAATACCACAAAGTCTAAGGCCTGAGTGTTGGAGTTTGAGCCTCCTAAGCACTCATATCTCATTATTGCTAAGCAAGAGGAAAAGAGAAGGTAAAGATGAATTTTATGATGCCAGTATTGAGTGACATGGGAATCCCAGCCCTTGGATATGTTGGGAGAGTACGTGAGAAGTGCCTTGCACAGGTCCATTGTACCTATGCTACAATCTGCTGTCTAGGAATTTGGATCTAGAAACATTTAGATACAACTTGGATACGTCTATGTACCAATAAATCAAAGATTAGGATATGCCTTTAAGAAAGAAGTCTCTCTGATTTGTTGTCTGCCAAAGTCTGTAGCAATAGGCTCAAAGCCAGGCATTGTCACTAGGTACTAAGTTGGCAAAGAAAGTAGATAAGATTGTTGGCTTTGGAGTCAGACAGACCTAGTTGTGCTATTTACCAGCTGTGTAACCCTGAGGCAACTTTCTTAGGCTCTCTGAAACTGTTTCCTGAACACAGTGCCTGGCCTTTAGAAAGGACACATGACCATCAGCTTTGATGATGATTATGATGATTGATACATTTGAATAATAGTGTCAGTGAATATACTTTTGACTGCCAGAAGAATGAACAAATCTATCTTGAAAGAAGTACAGCCAGAATGCTGCTTAGAAGTGAGGATGGCAATACTTGATCTGTCTTATTTCTAACACCTTATCAGGAGGGACCAATCCCTGGAGAAAGACATCATGCTTGGTAAAGCATGATCCTTTCACCATACCTATTCAGTCTGTATGCTGAGCAACGAATCCAAGAAACTAGACTATATGAAGAAGAACGGGGCATCAGGATTAGAGGAAAACTCACTAACAACCTGCGTTATGCAGATGACACAATCTTGCTTGCTGAAAGTGAAGAGGAATTGGAGCACTTACTAATGAATATCAAAGACTACAGCCGTCAGTATGAATTACACCTTGTTGTAGGGGTAAAATCATCACAAAGTTTAGTAGAACAAAAAGAAAGTCTTATTAGGCATATATTCAAAAGGACAAAAGTTGAGAAGCAAACAAGCACACTGCCAGAGCTATGTCTGCCCAAGTCCAGAGAATATTACAGAGTAAGCAAGAATGGGAAAACGGACAAGTATGCTGCCACAGCCATGTCTGCCCGAGTCCAAGAAAGGTTACAGAGTCATCAGTTTATATTAACATTGTAAATGGCCAAAACCATAGAAAGCTTCGCCTTTTCATAGATTGACTAGAAACTGTGATCTTATAGTTTGAATTGTCTTTCTTAACGATCATTGATACAGGTTTCAGTAATGACAGTCAGGAGGGTCTTCATTGGTCCAGCAAATTTTTATTTACTAAATGCTAATAGAAAATGATGAGAGTGGAAAGTCTTTTGTGTTCTGGCTTATGTGAAAGATTCCCTAAAGATATTTTCCAAGATTGTCCCATATATTGTCTTTATCTCAGGGCCCAGTTGACGTGTCCTTGTGAGTCCTTGAGTCCTCATGAGCCCAGCTCCTGCTGGGTCACATTCTCTATGCTGAAGGACAGGGAATGATGACTCCAATATTATTTCCTAAATTAACCTCAACATAAAGAAAACAAAAATCCTCACAACTGGACTAAGAAGCAACATCATGATACACGGAGAAAAGACTGAGGTTGTCAAGGATTTCATTTTACCTGGATCTACAATCAACACCCATGGAAGTAGCAGTCATGAAATCAAAAGATGTGTTGATTGCATTGGGCAAATCTGTTGCAAAAGACCTCTTTAGAGTCTTGAAAAGTAAAGATGTCATCTTGAGGACTAAGGTGCACCTGACTCAAGCCATGGCATTTTCAATCACCCCTTATGCATGTGAAAGCTGGTGCAATGAATAAGAAAGACTGAAAAAGAACTGATGCCTTTGAATTGTGATACTGGCAAAGAATCTTGAATATACCATGGACTTCCAAAAACACAAACAAATCTGTCTTGGAAGAAGTACAACCAGAACGATCCTTAGAAGAAGCAAGGATGGCGAGACTACATCTCACATGCTTTGGACATATTATCAGGAGGGATTAGTCACTGGAAAAGGACATCATGCTTGGTAAAGTAGAGAGTAAGTGAAAAAGAAGAAGACCCTCAATAAGATGGATTGACACAGTGGTTACAAACAATGGGCACAAGCATAGCAACAATTGTGAGGATGATGCAGGACCAGGTAGGGTTTTGTTCTGTTGTGCATAGGGTTACTATGAGTATGAATCGACTTAACAGCAACCTTCAATGAGATGAATTGACGCATTGGCCAATAATGGGCTCAAACATATCTACTATTGTGAGGATAGCACAGGATGAGGCAATGTTCCGTTTTGTTACACACGGGGTCATTGTGAGTCAGAACTGACTTGACAGCACCTAACAATATGATGATTAAAAGAAGTTCCCTGACATAAAAGTTCTCACAGTCTACTGGGGAAAACAAAGAAAATATCTATTTATGATAAAAGATGAATGGAAAATATTCTAATAGCAATATAAACAAATTGCTAATAAAAAAATTACAGAATGCCATAAAATTTGGGAATGGAGAGATCCATTCCAGTTGACCAAATTAAGGAAAGAATCAAATTGCTTGAGAATATGTTTTCCTCAGCAAGAATATTTTCCTTTAAACTGCAAGCACTTTTGTCTCCTTTTTATTATTATTATTATTTATTGTAAAAATATAGATAACACAACATATGCCAATTCAACATTTTTCATGTGTACAATTCGGTGACACCAGTTACAATAATCATGTTGTGTAGCCATCACCAACATCCATTGCTAAAATTTCCATCACCATAAACAGAAACTCAGTGCTTCCTAAACAATGATCCTCCCCACACTGTACACATTATTCAAAACAGCATTAAGAAAGCAAGAACATTTTTCATCTCCTCTCCCACCAGCCTTCTGTGATCATTAACGTCCCAGTGTACCTTCAAAGAGTTGCATTACTTTCTCTTTCCCAGATGTATTAATTTCTTGTGGCTACTGTGACAAATTACCACAAACTAGGTGGCTTAAAACAACAAAAAATTTCCTCTCTCACAGTTCTGGAGGACAGATGTCTAAATCTAGTTATCAGCAGGCTAGATAGATTCCTTCTGGAAGCTCTGAAGGGAATCCCTTTTATGCCTCCCTCTTAGTTCTGGTGGCTGCTGGCAATCTGTGACATTCCTTGGCTTATAGCTACATAACTCCTGATGCACTGAATATCCAAATGGACAATGGCAAGACCATTTATAAAAACAGAACCCTGACCCACAACCTGTAGCTACCAGACCAGAAAGTCAAACCGCTATCTGCAGCTACCAGTCCAGGAAGCCAAACAACCCCTGTAACAATGGGCCCAAAACAGTACTTGATTAATACCCAACAGCTTCCCTAATTTTTGCCTCTGTTTCCAATTTTAGACCAACTGGAAAAAGCCAAATATGCTCCCCTAGCTAATCACAGAGTATGCCCCACTTCTAGATAGCCCTCCACCTGGTTTCCCATGCCAACAGCCTCCAATCAGGGTACACCTGGAGTCTTCCCTTCTCTTCCCACTGCATAGCTTTCCCAATCCCCTGCTCGCCTTTTGAATCTCTGCCAAAGGCAAGTGATGGTGGCTGATTCTCTTTCTATATAGCAACCTCTGAGTAAATTGCCTTTTTTCTCATTTCAGTGTCCTTTGTCTATTTCTACACTCCAAATCTGCCTCTATCTTCACATGGCCTTCTTCCCTTTATTTGTCTCTGTGCATCTTCTCTTCTTCTTATAAAGATACTTACCACTTATTTTGGAAACCCTGGTGGTGTAGTGGCTAAGTGCTATGGCTGCTAACCAAGAAGTTGGGACTTCAAATCCACTAGGCGCTCCTTGGAAGCTCTATGGGGCAGTTCTACTCTGTCCTATAGGTTAACTATGAGTGGGACTTGACAGCAACTTTTTTTTTTCTTAACCATTGAATTTAGGGTTCATCTGGATAACCCAGGATGAGCTCATCTCAAGATCCTTAGATTAATTACATCTGCAAAGACATTTAAGTCACGTTCACAGGTTCTGGGTGGATATATCTTTTGGGTGCCACCATTCAACCCATTACACCAGATAATATTGGCTGCTTAGTAAAGATTAATAAACTTTTCAGGCAATCGAATTATAACCATCGTATTTTACTGTGCCATATCCAGTGGGTTTTTTTTGTTTTTTTTTTTGATCCAGTGGGTTTAGCTGGTCTCAGATCCTCAGAAATGAACATTTTATCCAGTGTCATGCCAAAGTGGCAAGCGCTTTGTGAGGAGCAAGTCCTTCGGACAAGCTAGGTGGCCATGGTTTTCTCCCTGCTGGCAAATTCAGGTCTCAGAACAAAACACTAGCACCACTGAGACCTGATGTTTGCTGTTAGGCGCCATCCAGTTGGTTCTGACTCATAGCAACCCTGTGTACAACAGAGCTAAACTCTGCCCAGTACTGCACCATCATCACAATCATTGTTATGCTTGAGCCCATTGTTGCAGCCACTGTGTCAAACCATCTCGTTGAGGGTCTTCCTCTTTTTCACTGATGCTCTGCTTTACCAAGCATGATGTCCTTTTTCAGGGACTGATCTCTCCTGATAATATGCCCAAAATAAGTAAGACAAAGTCTTACCATCCTTGCTTTTAAGGAGCACTCTGGCTGTACTTCTTCCAAGACAGGTTTGTTCTTTCTTTTGGTAGTTCATGGTATATTCAGTATTGTTCTCCAACATCATAATTCAAAGGTATCAATTCTTCTTTAGTCTTCCTTATTCATTGCCCAGCTTTTACATGCACATGACACGATTGAAAACACTTTGGCTTGAGTCATGCACTCCTTATTCCTCAAAGTGACATCTTTGTTTTTAACACTTTAAAGAGGTCTTTTGCAGCAGATTTGCCTAATGCAGTGCGCCTTTTGATTTCTTGGCTGCTGCTTCCATGGGTGTTGATTGTGGATCCAAGTAAAATGAAATCCTTGACAACTTCAATCTCTTCTCTGTGTATCATGATGCTGCTTATTGGTCTAGTTGTGAGAATTTTTGTTTTCTTTATGTTGAGGTGTAATCCATACTGAAGGCTGTGATCTTTGATCTTCATCAGTAAGTACTTCAAGTCTTCTCCACCTTCAGCAAGGTCGTATCATCTGCATAAAACAGGTTGTTAATGAGTTCTTCTCCAATCCTGATGCTCAAATCTTCTTCATATAGTCTAGCTTCTGAGATTATTTGCTCTGCATACATTTGAATCAATATGGTAAAAGACTACAACCCTGAGGCACACCTTTCCTGACTTTAAACCAAGCAATAATCCTTTGTTCTGTTCAAAGACTGTCTCTTGATCTATGTACAAGTTCCTAATGAGCACAATTAAGTGTTCTGGAATTCCCATTCTTTGCAGTGCCCTACATAATTCGTCATGATCTGCATAGTTGAATTCCTCTGCATAGTCATTAAAACACAGGTAAACATCTTTCTGGTGTTCTCTGCTTTCAGTAAGGATCCATCTGACATCAGCAATGATATCCTTGGTTCTACATCCTCTTCTGAATCTGGCTTGAATTTCTGGCAGTTACCTGTTGATGTACTGCTGCAACTGCTTTTGAATTATCCTCAGCGAAATTTTACTTGCATGTGATGTTTGTTAAAAAAAAAAAAAGCAGACTAAACACATTGCTGTCGAGCTGATTCTGACTCATAGTGATCCTATAGGACAAAGTAGAACTGCCCCATAGAGGTTCCAAGGAGTGTCTAGTAGACTGGAACTGCTGACCTTGCTGACCTTTTTGGATAGTCGTAGCACTTAACTACTACACCACCAAGGTTTGGGTGATGTTTGTGAGCAGGATTAAAAAGATACAATTCTCAGCTAACCATGCCCCCTCCTGAGGAAGTCAGGAGGGCATGAGGAAGTAGGATGTTTGTAAGGAAGGTTAAAAAGATAGATAATTACCTAATTTTACCACCCAGAAATAGCCATTATCAACAATCTATTAAAGTTCTAGCCTTTTTTTTTTTTTGCATATTTGTGTACTTATAAAAATTGGGACCATCAGGTTTTTATTCTAATGCTTTCAATTTCATCATGAATATTTTCTGACTTCATTAAAGAATGTTTTTTAAAAAAACATGATTCTAATGAGTGACATGTTCCATTGAAATGTTATGTCTAATTTATTTATTCCTCTCTCTGGACATTAAGAGTCTTTCCAATTTTTCACTAATATAAACCACACTAATTAACATATTTGTTTAAAAAATTCCTTGGGCGAAATGGCTAGAAGTATAATCACTAGTCAAAGTCTAAAACAATTTAAATCTCAATACATTTTGCCAAAATTAAACATCAGAATTGTATGAGTTTACACTATGATTTGAATCTGATTTCCTGGCACCCTCACCAATACAGGGTATTATCATTTGTTTATTTTAAATTTGGTAAGTCATATTTGAAAAATGTTATCTCATTTCAATGTACTTTTCTAAAATTTCTAGTAAGCCTGAATACTTTTCGTGTTTATTAGCTACTTATCTCTTCTGCTGTGAATTTTATGTTCCTTTTTTGACATTTTGTGTACTGATTATTATGCATGCTTTTGTGATGTTCTCAAATCACCTATGTATAAATCACTATTATGTACGTTTCTATAATGTTTCTTACACGGGCTTGATGCTGTTTATAATATTTTAAACACCTATGTGAAAGTTACTTATAATGTGATGTTAGAAATAGAGAATTTCTGAACTTAAAAATAAAAACATATATTTCTATGATATACTCTATTAACTGCAAGTCATTAAAAATTTAAAGTCATAAGAAACTATGAGTCTTTAGAAAGTTATTCTGACTTTAGAAATAGATTATGAAACTATGAGAAGTATGTTCTAAATAACTTCTAAATTGGGCTGTGCACCTGCACCATGTGATAATAAAATATAACATTAATCAGATCTCTGTAAACTGGCCTTTGCAACATAAATGTCATAAAACAATTCGTATAATTTTCAAATAATTAAATTCTTTTAAATTTACCTTGGGACATAAATATGTCATACAACAAATGCAGAATCTACAATCAAATCTTTTAGAACCTACTTTCGTTTTCTTCCCAACTGCTTACTTTTCTAAGTGAGATTAAATGACAATACTTGTTTGGCATTTTGAACCAATCAAAAACAATAAAAGTTTATTTAACATTAAGGTCATATTTTTATTTTGCCATATATTTGTTAGTATCCTCTCAATATATAAGGCAAACATGTTTAATCAAGTTTAGGACTTGCATCTTTTAAAATAGAGAAACTAGACAATTACTTTTACTTGTGCTTTTACGTCTACAATATTCTTTAAAAAACAAAACAAAACAAACCCATTGCTGTCAAGTCGATTCCAACACATAGTGACCCTATTAAAAAAAAAAAAAAAGCCACCGTCGAGTCCATTCTGACTTATAGTGAGTCTATAGGACAGAGTAGAACTGCCCCATAGAGTTTCCAAGGAGCGCCTGGTGGATTAGAACTGCCAATCATTTGGTTAGCAGCTGTGGCACTTAACCACTATGCCACCAGAGTTTCCAGTGACCCTATAGGACAGAGTAAAACTGTTCTGTAGGATTTCCAAGGCTGTAATCTTTACAGAAGCATCATTCCCCTGCAGAGCAGCTGGTGGGTTCAAACCGCTGAGCTTTCAGTTAGTAGCCAAGTGCTTAAACCACTGTGCCACCAGGGTTTCTTACATACAAGTATATGAAGTAAATATATACATGTGTATGTGTTGGTTACTTTAAATTAATACATCGATCTATTGAAAATAGAATCTGTTAGATTTGTTACACTTTGATATTTCACTTTGCAGTTCAGGGCCATGTCTTTAGAATACAAATATGATGTCAGCATTCTGCATAAGATGTTTAATGGCTTTCCATTGCTCTGAAAATAAATTTCAACGTCCTTAATACAGCCAAAAGCCATTGCATCCCCTGGCTCCCACCTGTGTCAATTTTCCCTCCTCAGCACTCCACATCTCTTTCACTGCTTCCCAACAACTAAGCCTTCTCGGTGTTCCTCGAATATGCCAAATTTCTCTGACCTTCAAGGCCTTCACATTTACAGTTCCCACTCCCATTAGGCTCTGAGTTCTGTGAAACCCTTTGTTGATTGTAGAGCATAGCGCCCCATCTCCTCTGTGTCATAGAAGGCATTTCGTAGATATCTGTGAAGCAGATGGATTTTTAATCTAGTGCTTTTCTTTCATAACTCTACCCACAATGTAGGAAAGTATGTTAAATAAAATAGTGTATTACTTTCCCATCTTGGGGTACTGAGAGGTAGTTTAAGACAAATCACTACAGGGCTCTGCTATACCTACATTTGAGTAGAACAACTTGAAGGAGTTTCACTTTTTTTGAACTTTCATATAAAATCTAATTTCAAAGTCTCTCTGGACAAGGAGATTCTCTGATAGCTTCTTGCTTTCTTGGATTGTCACTTTTGATGACTGCTCTCCTAATTGAGGTCCTCTAGTTCCTGTATATCTGTTCCTACAACAGGTAACGATTATCAATACCTCATGTCTTAGGCTGGGTTATTTAGAGAGGCAAAACCAGTGAAGCATATAAATACATATAGAGAGAGAGAGAAAGAGAGATTTGTCTCAAGGAAATGGCTCTCACGATTCTTCCCAATCAATGCCCTCACTTTAACTTCAGCTATCATTCAAGTTTGGGAATTCAGTAGTGATTGTAGTTCAGCCACTCTGATGATAAGACTCTGGGTTTGGTTTCCAGCAACATCAGCTTTATTACTACAAGAAATAAGGTTACTTTTCACAGCACAAGTGGCAAGTTTCAGGTCATTTATGCAGCACTTGAGCTGTGACTCTGAATCCCTGAGCTCACCTCTTTCACCGCTTTGTCTAGCGAAAGTAGGACAACCAACCAGCTTCCATATACTTCTCATTTTGACAAAATTGTGGAAAAGTATCAAACACGCTATCACCCCGAGCCTCACCACTCACCATCACTATTGATGATGATATTTTGCGTATTTCTATTGCCACCTCAAACCACGGATTATCTGTGCCCTCTTTATTACTGGAAGCAGAGTCATCAACATCTTTAAGACTAATGAGACTTAACAACCAATTTAGAAAATTCATCCTTACAATTTTGTTTCTCTGGAACTACTCTTTGTACCAAATGTCTTAGATTGGGTTCTCTAGAGAAGCAAAACCAGTGAAGCGTGATTATATATAAAGAGAGAGAGAGAGGACATGGCTCGCATGATTGCAGAGGCTGGCAAGTCCCAAGTCTGTGGGTCAGGCATCAGGCTGAATGCTTAACTTGATTCACATAGCTACAGGGGCTGACGAACCCAGCATCAGCAGGTCAGATGGCAATTGGATGGCTCTCAGGCTGTGGAGGTTGACCATTCCAAGACAGGCAGGTAAGATGGCAGGCTGCTGGCTCACAGCCTGTAGAGACTAACAAATCCTAAGATCGGCAGGCAATACTGCAAGCCACTGCCCAAGCCCCAAGTACCAGAAGCCAGATAATGACAAGCCAGATGCAGGATCTAGAGTGAGGGATCTTAACCATCACACCTGGTATATTTCAAATAACTTATATATATGGCCCCTTCCTACAGTCCTAGGTGGTGCAAAATGTTAACAAGCTGGGCTGCTAACTGAAAGGTTGGAGGTTCAAGTCTAATAACAGGTGCCTCAGAAGAAAGGCCTGGCAATCTACTTCCAAAAAATCAGTCATTGAAAACCCTATATATTACAGTTATACTTTGACACACAGTGGGTCACCAGGAGTAGGACTCAACTCAACAGCAACATTTTCTTGACGCAATGACAACTAATTTTTTGGGGGGAAGGGGGCGCTTTCTGGAGCCCAGATCCTCATTTTGGATTCAGTAGACATCTGCTTAAGCTTATTTCACTCTGGTCACGCTGGCTTCTTTGCAGCTTCTCAAATATTTCAAACACAGTCCACATCAGAGCCTTCACACATACTGTTCTCTCTCGAACTATAGCAATGCCTGTCCGGATGTCTCCATGGGGCACTCCCTCCCTTCATAAGACACTCAAATGTCACTTTTCAGGGATGCCATCCCTGGCTTCCTTATCCAAACCATATCTTTATCCTTTATTTTTCTTTACTGTGCCCATCACAATGGCACTGGGTTTTATGTTTATTTATTTTTTCTCTCCCTTGTTGTTGTGTGTCCTCAAGTCAATTTCAACTCATAGTGACCCTATATAAATAACATAGTTGAACTGCCCCAAAGGGTTTCCTAGGCTGTGATCTTTACGGAGTAGTTGGCCAGGTCTTTTCTCCTACAGAGTAGTTGGTGGGTTTAAACCTCCGATTTTTCAGTTAGTAGCTGCGTACTTAACCATCGTGCTACCAGGGTTCCTTTTCTCGGCCTATTAGAATTTAAAGCTACAAGAACAGGAAATTTATCTACTTTGTTTTCTAGTGCTTATTTATTTATTTAAAGAACACATAATCACTTTAGGTACTTTACAAATAGGAACTCAGTTTGTTCTCTTAATAACACTTCAAGGTAGAAACTATTGTTATTCTCCTTTTACAAATGAAGAAACTGGGGCACAGGGAGATGAAGTACATTGTCCATGGTCACACAGCTGGTAAATGTCAGAGCCGGGGTTTGAACTGGAGGAGTCTGTCCTCTGGCCAAATTCCTATATATGACCTTCAGGCTGATCACAGACAATTTCAAAGGTTTTACCTGACAGGCCTTATGATGAGTGGCGGAGGCGAGCTAGTGCACAGCCAGTGCATTGCCTTCTATGGAGAAAGTTGTAGCCAAGGACTTAGCTCTTTCATTGGCCTTTTTTTTTTTTTTAATACATTTTATTTTTCAGTGCAGCTTTAAGTTTACAGAAAAATTGCACAGAGAATACAGAGAGCGCCCATATACAGTCATCCATAGGTTAATATCCATGATACGTTCTGTGAAGTAGGACGTTAGGTGATTTGGACGTTATGTGAATACCATATTACAGACAGTCCCTGCGTTATGAATGTCCGACTTACGGACAACACATACTTAAGATGGACTGTCATAAAGCCTATTATATTAAAAATTTGATTTAAATACAAAGGTCCATAAAAATGAAAGCACACACTACTTTGTGACTCTCTTGAAAACATTGCAGGGTATGGAAGTGTTCTTAAGTGTGTATATGCATAGAAAGGTAGAATGTTTACTATATACTAGGACAAGTATTTGATGAGTGGCTACCTGTTGCTGTTGTGTTGATTCCGACTCATAGCAACCCCACAGGACAGAGTAGAACTGCCTCGTAGGGTTTCCAAGGAGTGGCTGGTGAATTTCAACTGCCGACCTTTTGGTTAGCAGCTGTAGCTCTTAACCACTGTACCACCAGGGCTCCAATAGTTGACCAACTGACGCTAAATAAGAAACATATGTATATGTTCCAACTTACCTACAGATTTGACTTAAAGACAGTCTTAGGAACAGATCTTGTTCATAACTCAGGGTCTGTTTGTATACATTTTTACACATGGGAAGCTATTGCATTCGCTACCTCTGGTTATGTCCTCTCTGTCCCATTTTCTGACTGGGATTTCTGAACTCTATTATAACCTTATGGGACCACAGACATAGATGTGGTGGGGTGTTTCCTGAACAGACCTTATGTAAGGCACGTCTGTACTCCCTTTCCCCTGCACAGTATCTCCTATTACTAACATCTTTCATTAGTGTAGAACGTTTGTTACAATTGATGAGCTCAGCACTGGTACATTAGTGTTAACTAGCTGAGCTTTTTAAAAACTTCCTTGATACTGCATTCTAAGGAAATGTATACAGGTTTAGATTTAGAAGTCAGTTCAGGTCAAGAATTAAAGTCCTCGCCTTGACTAAAGATAAAATCTTGTTCATGTATGTACATATGCACACATGTTTAAAAAAAATGCCTAATTACTTTATAGAAAATAATGAAAAGAATGGACATTTTTGTTAACTTTATGGATTAGTAATTTTGTATTTTCAGCGAATCAATATGTAATCCAATAAAAATACTAAGCCTTAAAATTTTAAATTTAATTCCAAGAAAAGTAGCTCATAATTTTGCTCAAGTATATTAATAAAAAGGAGCCCTGGTGGTGCAGTGTTTAAGGGCTCAGCTGCTAACTGGAAGGTCGGAAGTTTGAACCATCAGCTGCTCCATGAGAGAAAAATGTAGCAGTCTGCTTCTGTAAAGATTATGGCCTTGAAAACTCTCTGAGGTAGTTCTACTCTGTCCTGTACGGTTGCTATGAGTTGGAATCAACTCACTAGCAATGGGTTTCTATTTCAATAAAAGGTCAAACTCATTCTTAGACATAGAACCAAGGCTATTTTCTTAAATCTTTTAACCTATGTGTCATTGATTAAAATTATTTCTCTAACCCTAATTAGGAAAAAAAAAAATCCTTAACCTTTAACAGAGAGAAGATAAAAGGACTGAGATAGGAAGAAACCATTTACTACCTTTACACTTAACAAAAAGTTAGCATGAGTTTGCCTAATCTTAGCCAAAGAGGCACTGAGTTTTAGTCAAAAAGGTAGGAGTCTTTTGACCACTGATAAATTATCACATGATTTAATTTAATGTGCTAGCTTACTCACCTGCTTTTAAATTAGAAGGAGCATACAATTCTAATTAATAATTAAGTTAAAGAAAAACAACAAAAGGGGAAGATAAGCAGATTAATTCTTTTTGTTGAAGAAGAAATGAAGTGCAGAGGCCAGAGCTTTGGACCAGTTCCTCCTTGTTTAGTCATGGATAAGGAAGCAAAACTGGAACAGAGCTGAGTTTTTAGAATTTGGGTGTACGGGAGTAATAACCAGAACAGGAAAAGTTACAAGTTGAAGGCCTGCTGGAAACTTAATATCCGTCTTAGAAAACAAGAGCAGCATATGTGTTGCATAGTAACCAAATCTCTTACCCAAAGGATTTTGAGCCATGTGGGAAACAGTACTGGCCCAATCACAGATGGCAGCCAAACATGCCGCTTTGAATGTGCGTTGCTCTCCACAATCCTGGCAATAATCCAATCTCCCGCATCAGGCTCCTGAAAGGGCTCACTACACCTCTTCTAGTCTCCCATTCTAGGGCTTCAACCCATGATTTTTCCCGTTCTGGTTACTCCGCCGAATCACCCAAATTGTAAAACTTCAAGTCTGTTTAGGATTTGCTTTGTTGTCCATGACTAAACCACTTTGAACCAGTTTGAAGCCCTGGCAGAAACAGATCAAGATAGACCAAGAAAGAGTAGAAATGAAAAACCAAACGGAAGAGACTGAGATGAATGCCTAGTCCCACATGCACATAACTAAACAGAATATGTGCAAAGAAAGCCAGAAAGGTAGATTTTAGGGTTACTTACCCAAGTCCTGGAAAGCCTGGTAATGTGGTGGTTAAGAGCTATGGCTGCTAACCAAAAGGTTGGCCGTTCGAATCCACCAGGCGCCCCTTGGAAACCCTATGGGGCATGTCTACTCTGTCCTTTAGGGTCACTATGAGTTGGAATCTACTAGACGGCAACAGGTTTTACCCAAGTCCTGTTTGTCTTTCAAGTTACGGCTGACATTCTTGCTTTGTTGTAACAGTTCGTATTTCTGCCTTCCCATTTATTCAACTAAAAATATTATTTGATATCTGCCATCTGCCTATCACTGTGTTAGTGTACCTGATCTTAGAGAATTTAAAATCTGGCAGGAAAGACAGGTTGTGTTTTTTAAAATTTAAATCACATTGTATTTTTTAAACATATTTTATAGGAAAAAAAGCAATTCTCTATGACTTACTTTGTACTGTTTTAGATTTGGAGCTCTTGTGGCGCAGTGATTAAGAGCTACGGGTGCTAACCAAAAGGCTTCTTGGAAACTCTGTGGGGCAGCTCTATCCTGTAGGGTTGCTCTGAGTTGGAATTGACTCAAGGGCAACAGGTTTGGTTTTTTGGTTTTAGATTTAAAACTCTTTTTCTAAAATCTCTTAATATTTAAACATGCATTTAATACTGCCAAAAAAAATCATCAAAACTTAAGGAAATTTGAATGTAAGGTTTAGTCTGAGCAGTTATTCTATGTGCATATAGGGAGGCCATTCTGATTCTATAAAAAGTGAATGACTTGAAGAAGGTCAGTACAACTGGGCTTATAAAGAAAACCAAAAAACACAAATTAAGAAAACAGGAGTCAGAAATATAGAGGAGCAACCACCGGCTAATCTTACCATGATTGATTTAACCTTGCCTTCCCCTTTACTGAGATCAACCGATATCAGTTTACTTCTGGCCTGGCTGCTAAGAATTTGGCCCTCCACCCACCTGCAGCCAAGAGACTTTTTGAGATTTAAATTAAGAGGTAATGGTTTGTTAACTACCCTTTTCTGGCAGGATAAGACATAAGGATAAACTGCTATACAGCAGTTTCTGGCAGGCTTTTGCTGGTTAATATTTTGTTCAATGAATAAGAAAAAACTTAAAACTGTTACCAGAATAAGGTTCTTGCTTCTCACTGGTCAAGAATGAGCAGGTAAGGCACGTAGAGTTTTCCTCAGGAGCAAAGCTTTATTGAAGAGGCTTGCAAGCAGAGACAAGGAGGGTCTAAAGCAACGCTTAGCCTGTCTCACAGAACAAAAGACTGGCATGGGGTTTTAAAAGTTCTTGGGTGGGGGGGGTGGTGGAAAAGATTCATGTTTATTCATAGGCACAGGCAGGGATATGTTAACTATGGTACACGCGCAGTAGCTTTCTAAGATGGCCCCTGTCTCAGAGCCCTCTGGGATTCGTAGCAGGATTTATGGGGTGTCACGCCTTCGCAGTCTCTTGCTCCCCAGGCTCAATTCCCCGGCTGCTGCTGCAGCCCCTCACTGCCCCTGGTGGAAGGTTACACAGTGGCCACAGGTGGATGTTCTGTACATGTTCCTGGGGCTGGTTTTATCCAGCTGCTTCTGTAAGACAACTTTAAAGAAGTTTGCGGGCTATTTTCTGATACCCTGCCCCATTGTTCTGGGGAATGGCTTTGTTTCTGCGCCCTGGCCCATTTCCTGTACTTTGTTTGCAGATTGGGGGGCCCCTCTGTTCCCTGTCTGAAAACCAAAGTAACATGTCTGGTATTAATTTTCCTCTTCAACAATGCTAAGGTCTCAATGCAAACAGTTCTCCAGACATTTAAATGCAAAAACAATAGATTAAGTGCCTTGGAAAAAAGTAATCTTCCTAGATCTGAAATGACTGCCCTTGTATGTATGCTGTGCCCGTGGCCTTACTATGAGTGATTCAAATGAAGAAATGTGATCAACTGACTAATCAGATGTAGAGAAGTTCTAAGTCATGTCAAAATTAGTCATGCTCTGAAGAGTGGGCCTGGACAGGCCTCTGTGCACTTCCTTGCTGGTTACTGGGAGATCTCCCCAGCTCCCTTTCTCCAGTGCTTCAAAAACTGGAAAGGCTCAGTCCTTGGACACAGGATGCACGTGCGGCAGCAATAAATAGCAATAAGGGGAACACGAGGACAAGTGCTGATGGCTGTGTAGAGTGTTACTTCCACATAAGGTTATAACGACCAGGCTCCCCAGGTTAGAAAAACATAAAAGCCAAAACAAGAAAGATGGTGGGTGCCTCAACATCTTCCCTCCACTGGTGTCACCATGTTCAATGCAAGCGTGGACTCTCTACTTCCCTGTTTGTGTATGCTTTATTGCTTTAGTTCTTAAAGTGTAGCCCGGGAACCCCAGGGACCCCAAGACACTTTTAGGGGTCCTGAAGGGTCAAATTATTCTCATAATATTCTAAGCTGTTATTATTATCATTTTAATTCTTATTCTTTCATGAATATCCAACAGAGTTTTCCAGAGACTGCACGATGTGTGGTATCTGTAAACGGAAAGTTTCAAACTGGAGGCACTCCTGTGAGTTGTAAGAATGACAGGGTCAACATGCCTTCCCAGGGAGCAAAAGGTCAGGGAGTAAACCATTTGTTCATGGGAAGAATTTGTCAAGATGTAAACAGTTTGTTCCCTGGAAAAATGTGTTGAAGACTGCAATCACATATAACTGAACAGGCTGACACTGCTCACCTAAGTGGTAACTCGCTCACTTCCTTCCTGGCCAAGTGGCCAACTGTTACATTTTGTTGTAGGGGGAAAAAACATCACAAAGTTTAGTAAAGCAAAAAGAAAGTTTTATTCGGCATATATTCAAAAAGACAAAAGTGAGAAGTGAACCAGCATGCTGCCAGAGCTAATGTCTGCCCAATTAGAGGAAGGCTACAGAATCATCAGTATATATTAACATCACAAAAATAGGTAGAACCATTGAAAGCTTCATCTTTTTACAAACTGGCTAGAAACTGTGGTCTTACATTTTGAATTGCCGTTCTTAATAATCAGTCAGAAGGTCCTGACTTCATTGGTCCAACAAATTTCTATTCACTAAATGTTAATAGAAAAAGATAAGAGTAGAAAGTCTTTTGTGTTCTGTTTAATTGGCTTTATGTGAAAAGTTCCCTGAAAGATATTTTTCTTCCTTAAAAGATAATTTCTAAGATTATCCCATCTATTATCTTTACCTCAGGGCCCAGCTGATGTGTCCTTATGAGTCCTTGTGAGCCCAGCTCTAGCTGGGTCACATTCCCTATCCTCAAGGACAGGGAATAATGACTCCAATATTTTTTCCTAAATCAATTTCAATGGATTTCAAGCTGAAGTTGATCTTATCTGTAATCAATCATTGATCCCCTACTTTTCCTTTGTCCACTATGTATATAGACACCTTTCTCTGCTTGAACTTCAGGGTGCTTTGCTAGTATATAAATTACAACATTGTTGGAGTCTCTGAGTTTGCCATCACTCTGAGATATAAAAGACCAGTTATTTAACATCATAATGTGACCTGCTATTGCAGGTTGCCAGGGACCTGGGTAAAAGAGAGGACTAACACTGTAAACGCAAACAGCATTTTTTTCCTCATCTTTATGTAATCTAATTGATTGTTCATTTCTTCTGCCCAGAAATGTTTAAGTAATTTACACAGTGTTGTAGGGGAAAAAAATCACAAAGTTTAGTAAGGCAAAAAGAAAGTTTTATTTCGCATATATTCAAAAAGACAAAAGTTGAGAAGCGGACAAGCATGCCACCACAGCCCTGTCTGCCCCGGTTCAGCGAAAATGGACAAGCATGCTACCACAGCCATGTCTGCCCAAGTCCAGGGAATATTACAGAGTCATCAGTATATATTAACATTAGAAATGGGCAAAACCATTGAAAGCTTCACTTTTTCACAGATTGGCTAGAAACTGTGATCCTACATTTTGAATTGCCTTTCTTAAAAATCATTGGTACATGTTTCAGTAAGGACAGTCAGGAGGGTCTTCATTGGTCCAACAGATTTCTCTTCACTAAATGCTAATAGAAAAAGGTAAGAGTAGAAAGTCTTTTGTGTTCTGGCTTATGTAAAAGTTTCCCTAAAAGATATTTTCCAAGATTATCTTAGCTATTGTCTTTATACCTCAGGGCCCAGTTGATGTGTCCTTGTGAGTCCTTGCGAGCCCTTGTGAACCCAACTCCAGTTGGGTCACATTCTCTATGCTCAAGGACAGGAATAATGATTCCAATATTATTTACTAAAGCAAGAACAATGCAATAACTGATGTAATAATTATATACCTTGGGGTAATAGTGAGTGGTGCCACTCCCATTTCTACCTTTGATTCCTGGAGCCATGAATCCCGACTATGGGAGAAGCAGCACGGCAGCGCAAACCTGTTGCTGAGCTTTCTCTTATTCTGAATCCCACTCAAAGCTTACAGCTTTCTGAGTCAGTTCATAAATAGGCTGGAGTAGCACACCCAAATGAGTGACATGAAACCTCTAAAATCAAAAAAAGCCCATCAGGCATTGTGCATCCTTTTAAGTTGTAGAAGGGGTCAGATATAGCAACTTCTCCTTTACTTTAGAAGGAATATCTCAACATGCCCCACACCACTAGACCCCTAGAAATTTCGCTGAGGTGGAAGGGGCCTGAATTTTTGTCGGATTCATTTCCTACCCTCTAGTATGCAAATGTCTTACCAATAAGTCTAGAGTCATTGACTCTTCTAACTTACAGGGTCCAGTTAGCATAATGACATCAATGTAATAGACCAGCGTGAGCTCTTGTGGAAGGGAAAGGTGGTCAAGGTGACTACAGACTAAATTATTAAATTAGAGAGTTGATATACCAAAGAGGTGGGACAGTGAAGGTATATTGCTGTCCTTGCCACCTGAAGGCAAACTGCTTCTGGTGTTCATTAGAAAGTGGAATTGAGAAAAAGGCATTGGCCAGAGCAATAGCTAGCTAGCCACATACAAGGTACCAGGAGATGTATTAATTTGCTCAAGAAATGAAACTACATCTGAAACAGTCACCACCTGGTTAAGTTTATGATAATCTACAGTCATTCTCCAGGATCCAGCTGTTTTTTGCACAGGCCACATAGGTGAATTGAATGGAGATATGGTGGAAATCACTACCCCTGCATCCTTCATGGTGGCAACAATCTCTGCAATCCCTCCAGAAATGCTGTATTGCTTTTTGTTTACTATTTTCTTAGGGTAGGGCAGGTCTAATGGCTTTCATTTAGCTTTTCTTACCATAATAGCCCTTAACCCGTGTGTCAGAAATCCAATGTGGGGGCTCTGCCAGTTGCATTCTATTCCAATTATGCATTCTGGAAGTGGGCAAATCACTACAGGATGGGTTTGGTTATACACCAGACCCAGTGAGAGATGGACCTGAGGTAAGACTCCATTAATAACCTGACCTCCATATACCCATACTATGGCTGGTGGGCCATGTTTTTGGTCTCCTGTTATTAGTGTCAGTTCAGAGCTTACGTCCAGTAATCCCTGAAAAGTCTGGTCATTTCCTTTTCTCTAATAAACAGTCACTCGTAAAAAGCCATAGATCTCTTTAGGGAAGGCTGGAAGAAAGATTAACAGTATAAATTTTTGGCAGTGCAGTGGGGTGTTTCCTCATTGGGACCTCCTGACCTCCTCTTCATTTGAGGAGTTCTGGCTCTGTAATTGGCTCAAGTCTGAGCATTGATTGAGGGGTTGTGACTCTCTATTCTGGCGATTCAAGTTAGATTGCCATTCAGTTGACCTAGAATTCTTCTGGTTAGTAGAGACAAAAAAAAAAAAAAACGAGTGCCATCAAGTCAATTCCGACTCATAGAGACCCTATAGGACAGAGTAGAACTGCCCCATAGAGTTTCCAAGGAGTGCCTGGCAGATCCAAACTTCCATCCCTTTGGTTAGCAGCCATAGCACTTAACCACTACACCACCAGGGTTTCCAGCTTAGTACAGATAAAGTATACATTTGTTAGATTTCTATCTATTTCACTCCTAGGGATACCATGACTAAGTAACAAATGTCGTAAGTCCATACTAGTCAGACTATTCTGATTACTGCTTTGAGTCTGCTGTACATTATTGTAACCATGCCCACCTTGTCTTTATCAATTAAGTTTTTTGACTTGACTTTTACCACCACAGAGTCTAGACAGCCCCATTGTAATTACCTGTTACTGTTGAGTCAATTCCAGCTCATAGTAACCCTATAGGACAGAGCAGAACTGTCCTATAAGGTTTCCAAGGAGTGGCTGGTGGATTTGAGCTGCCAACCTTTTAGTTAGCAGCCATAGCCCTTAACCATTATGCCTCCACTGTAATTAGGTGTCTTAATCTCGTTAGAGTAGTTCTGTTACCAATTGCCAATCTGACACAAAGGGTCCTTGTCTTTTCCTGAGTATGAATACATGCAAAAAGACAAATTTTATCTTCAGCAAGCTTTATTTTGCAAAAGGAGGCAGTGGGGATCTACACCTCTCCAAAAGACTGACTTGAAAAGGGAAGCAAGGCTAGGACTTATATGGGTTCAGTGGAGACAATAATGAATATTTAAAGGGTTTCTTTCAAGGGGCGGGTACTTCTCAGAATGGTGGTTCTTGTTAATTAGGTTGCAAGCGCATCTGGGATCCAAGATGGAACCTGCTGATATTCAAGATGGAGTCCTCTTGGCAGCCCTTGGCATCATTTATTATGAGATATATTTTTATAGCGCAAGTGCACTGATCTTCGGCACTACATCACCATCTTCAGAGGGCTAAGGAAGGTTAAACAGTGGTCACACTTCCTTCTTCTGAGCCTGTAAAGGGGGAAGGGACTAGAAAAACACTAAGAAGGAGATAGCAATTCACCAGTTGTTTCAGTTTTATCTCAAGTTTGACAGGGTGTGGCTCCTGTCTATCCAAATTCTTCATGGTAATCTTTTAACAGCTCTTTTGTTCCGCCAACACAGTTAGCCCTATCTGTCTCAGTTCCCACTGTCAAATCTGACTTACATAAAATAGCAATCACAGTAGTCTTTAAAGATGCTGGGGGCCTCTTCACTAATTTGTTCCTCACTGTTGTGGTGAAAGGTATGTCCTCTGGATACTGCATGTGTTGGTCTGTGGGTCCAACCTGATAAATCCAGTCTAATACGCCAATTTGCCTAATTCTTTGGTTTCTTCTTCTCCACTACACCAGGGCAGATCTGGCACTTCAACTTGATTTAGTGTGGGCTGCTGCATAATCCATGCTTCAGTGAACCAATCAAATAAACTATTAGATTTTTTTTTCCTAACCTCTCAAGCTAAAACACTGAATGAAAGATCTGTGCTTAGTGGACGCATATCAATAAACTCAGAATCATCCAACTTTCTGTTATACCATTATCCCACACCCTTAATAACCATTCCCACACATATTCCCCAGGTATCTGTTTATATTTATTGCATATAGCAGTTTGTATATTGCAGTTCTTAGTGCGCCATCTCCTAGGTCACACTTTGTACATACCCTCCTAGGGCTCACTAGGACTTAAGTCTAGTTTTAGGTCTAGAAGCAAAAATGGGTGTTGAGTGTGGGTCCTGTGGACGTTTAGCAATGTCTTGTAAGACATCTACTTCAGGCAAGGCCCCAGATGCTGTCCCAGGTGATACCTCAGACAAAGAGTCTTCAGGCACACCCGGTTTAATCTCATCAGACGGGGGAGGAAGGATAAAGGTTTTACTGGTAAGGGTGGCTTAGCAGAAAAAAAGGAGTAATATTTTCAGATGGGAGTAAGGGAGCTGGTTATGTTCGCAGGAGTGATTCAGTGGAATTTAGGGGCTCAATGTCCCCAGCTTCCTGATTATCTGAACATACGTCCCCGTCCCAAGTTTCACGATCCTATTTCTTCCCCATCAATGACCTCACTTTAACCTCAAACACCATTCAGAGTTGGGAATTCAGTTAGCATTGTAATTCAGCCACTCTGAGACTTTGGGTTTGGTTTTTGGCAATATCAGCTTTATTACTACAAAAAAAAGACTTTCTTTCACAGCACAAGTGGCAACTTTTAGATCTTTTATACAGCAGTTGAGCTGTGACTCTGAAGCCCTGAGCTCATCTATGTCTTTCACCACTGTGTCTAGGAATGCAGGACCAAACAACCAGCCTCCCTATACTTCTCATTCTGACAAAACTGTAGAAAAGTATGAAATACACAAGCACCCAGAGCCTTGTTTCTCACAAATATTTGATCCATTTGTAGTGATATTTTATGTATTTCTATTGCCCCCTGGTGCCATGAATTAGCACTGCCTTTTTTTCTTTACTACTGGAGGAAGAGTCATCGGTGCCTTTAAGAATAACCAGACTTGACAACTAATTCAGAAAACTCATCCTTATGATTTTCTTACTCTAGAACCACTCTCGGTACTAAAATGTCTTAGACTGGGTTCTCTAGAAGAGCAAAACCAGTCAAGGATGTATATGTATATTTGTGTGTATTTGTTGTTGTTAGGTGCTATCTAATCAGTTCCAACTCATACTGACTCTATGTACATCAGAAAGAAACACTGCCCAGTCCTATGCCACTCTTATAATCCTTCCTATGCTTGAGCCCATCATTGCAGCCACCATGTCAATCCATCTCATTAGGGATCTTCTTCTCTTTCCCTGACCCTCTTCTTTACCAAGCATGATGTCCTTCCTATCCATGGATTGGTCCCTCCTGGCAACATGTAAAAAGCAAGTGAGATGAAGTCTCGTTATCCTCGCTTATAAGGAGCATTCTGGCTATACTTCTTCAAAGACAGATTTGTTTGGTCTTCCGGCAGTTCAGAGTATATTTAATATTCTTTGCCAACACCATAATTCAAAGTCATCAGTTCTTCTTCAGTCTTCCTTATTCATTGTCCAGCTTTTGCACGCATATGAGAAGATTGAAAATATGATGGCTTGAGTCAGGCACACCTTAGTTCTTAAAGTGACTTCTTTGCTTTTTAACACTTTTAAGAGATCTTTTGCAGCAGATTGGTCCAATGCAATATGTTATTTGATTCCTTGACTGCTGCTTCCATGGGAGTTGATTGTGTTCTAAGTAAAATGAAATTCTTGACAACTTCCATCTTTTCTCTGTTTATCATGATGTTGCTTATTGGTCCAGTTGTGAGGATTTTTGTTTTCTTTATGTTGAGGTGTAATCCATACTGAAGGCTGTAGTTGTTGATCTTCATCAGTAAGTGCCTCAAGATCTCTTCACTTTCAGCAAGCAAGGTTGTGTCATCTGCATGTTGTAGTTTGTTAATGAGTCTTCCTCCAATCCTGATGCTGCGTTCTTCTTCATATAGTCTAGCTTCTTGGACTGTTTGCTTAGCATATAGATTAAATAAGTATACTGAAAGGATACAACCCTGATTCACACCTTTCTTAATTTTAAACCACACAATTTCTCCGTGTTCTGTTCAAAAGACTGCATCTTGGTCTGTGTACATCTTCCGCATGAGCACAATCTGTATGTTCTGGATACTCCACTGGCCTCACCCCTTCTGGAGTAAGGAATAAAGAAGAAAACCTAAGACACAAGGAAAAGATTAGCCCAAAGGACTAATGGACCACAACCTCCACAGCCTTCACCACCAGACTGATTCCAGCACAACTAGATGGTACCCAGCTACGACCACCAACTGCCCTGACAGGGATCACCGTAAAGGGTCCCAGACAGAGCTGGAGAAAAATGTAGAACAAAATTCTAATTCACACACACACAGAAAAGACCAGACTTACTGGTCTGACAGAGACTGAAGAAAACCCAGCAGCATGGCCCCCAGACATGCTTATAGCTCAGTAATGAAGTCACTCCTAAGGTTCATCCTTCAGCCAAAGATTAGACAGGCCCATAAAACAAAATGAGACTCAATGTACATACCAATCCAGGGGCAAGGATGAGAAGGCAGGAGGGGACAGGAAAACTAGTAATGGGGAATCCAAGGTTGAGAAGGGGAAAGTGCTGACACATCATGGGGTTGGCAACCAATGTCACAAAACAATATGTGTAGTAATTGTTTAATGAGAAACTTATTTGTGCTGTAAATCTTCATCTACAGTACAATTTTAAAAAAAGAGAGAAATTTCCATTCTTTGCAATGTTATCCATAATTTGTTATGATTCACACAGTTGGATGCCTTTACACAGACAGGTAAATTTCTTTCTGGTATTCTTTGCTTTCAGCCAAAATCCATCTGACATCACCAATGATATCCCTTGTTGCACATCCTCTTCTGAATCTGACTTGAACTTCTGGCAGTTCCCGGTAGATGTACTGCTGCAACTGTTTTTCAATTATCTTCAGAAAAATTTTACTTGCATGTGATATTAATGGTATCATTTGATAATTCCACATTCTGTTGAATTACCTTTCCTATGAATGGGCACAAATATGGATCTCTTCCAGTCGGTTGGCCAGGTAATTGTCTTTCAAATTTTTTGGCATAGATGAGTGAGTACATCCAGGCTGTTTTTTGAAACATTTCAACTGGTATTCCGTCAATTCCTGGAGCCTTGTTTTTTGCCAATTCCTTCAGTGCAGCTTGGACTTCTTCCTTCAATACCATCAGTTCTTGATCATATGCTACTGCTGAAATGGTTGGACCCTGGATCAATTCTTTTTGGTACAGTGATTCTGTGTAATCCTTTCATCTTTTTTGATGTTTCCTTCGTTGTTCAATATTTTGTCCACAGAATCCTTCAGTATTGCAACTTGAGACTTGAAATTTTTCTTCTGGTCTTTCAGCTTGAGAAATGTCGTGTGTTTTTCCTTTTTTGGCTTTCTATCTCCAGTTCTTTGCACATTTCATTGTAATACTTTATTTTGTCTTCTCTAGCTGCCCTTTGAAATCTTCTGTTCAGCTGTTTTACTTCTTCATACCTTTCCATTTGCTTTAGCTGCTCTTCACTCAAGAGCAAGTTTCAGAGTTTCTCCTGACATCCATTTTGGCCCTGTCTTTCTTTCCAGTTTTTTTAATGACCTTTTGGTTTTTTCATTTATGATGCCCTTGATGTCATCCCACAACTCCTCTGATCTTGGGTCATTAATATTCAATGTGTCAAATCTATTCTTGAGATGGTCTCTAAATTCAGGTGGGATACATTCAGGGCCATATTTTGTCTCTGGTGAACTTGTTTTAATATTCTTCAGCTTCAGCTTCAACTTCAACTTCAGCTTCAGCTTCGACTACAGCAACTGACGGTCTGCTCCTTAGTTGGCCCCTGGCCTTGTTCTGACTGATGATATTGAGATTCTCCATTGTCTCTTTCCACAGATATAGTTGATCTGATTCTTATCTGGCGAGGTGCAAGTATATAGTTCCCGTTTATGTTCTTGATAAAAGATATTTCTAATGAATAAGTCGTTAGTCTTGCAAAATTCTATCATATGATCTCTGGTGTCATTTCTATCAACATGGCCATATTTTCCAACTACCGATCCTTCTTTTTTACTTCCAACTTTTGTATTCCAGTCATCACTAATTATCAATGCATCTTGATTGTCTGTTTGATCAATTTCAGGCTTCAGAAGTTGGTAAAAATCAATTTCTTCATCTTTGGCATTAGTAGTTGGAGCATAAATTTGAATAATAGTCATATTAACTGGGTGTCTGTGTAGGTATATGGATATTATCCTTTCACTGATAGCGTTGTACTTCAGGATAGATCTTACAATGTTTTTGATAATGAATGGAAGGCCATTCCTCTTCAATTTGGCATTCCGGGCATAGTAGATGGTATGATTACATGATTCGGAATGGCCAATATCAGTCCACTTCAGCTCACTGATAACTGGGATCCCGATTTTTATGAGTTCTATTTCATTTTTGACAATTTCCAATTTTCCTAGATTCATACTTTGTGTATTCCCCCTTTCAATTATTAATGGATATTTGCAGCTCTTTCTTCTCATCTTAAGTCATGCCACATCAGCAAATGAAGGTCCCGACAGCTTTGCACAATCCCCATCATTAAGGACGACTCTACTTTGAGGAGGCAGTTCTTCTGCAATCATATTTTGATTGCCTTTTAACCTGAGGGGCGCATCTTCTGGCACTATATCAGACAATATTTCACTGCTATTCATAAGGTTTTCACTGGCCAATTTTTTCAGAAGTAGACCACCAGGTCCTTCTTCCTCGTATGTTTTAGTCTGGTAGCTCCACTGAAATCGTCCATCAACGGTGATCCTGCTGGTATTTGAAATACCTGTGGCATAGCTTCCAGTATCACAGCAACATGAAAGCCACCCTAGTATGACAAACTGACAGACAAGTGGTGAGAATATATATAGAAAGAGATTTATTTCAAGGAAATGGCTCACACAGTTTTGGAGGCTGGCAAGTCCCAAATCCCTGATTCAGATATCGGGTTGGAGGCTTCTCTTGATTCATGTGGTTGCAGGGGTAACGAACCCCAAATCAGCAGGTCAGAAGGGAGGATGCTAGTTTATGGGGTGGCAGGAGCTGGCAAATCCTCAAATCTGCAAGTTAGAACAGCAGGTTGCTGGCTCAAGTCCCATGAACCAGAGTTGAGAGGATGAGGATGCAGTCAGATGCAGGATTCAGAGAGTGGGTGAACTATGCCTGAACATTTATATATATATATATATATATATATATATATATATATATATATATATATATATATATATATATACCCACCACTGCCGCTGAGTCAATCCCGACTCATAGCAACCCTATAGGACAGGGTAGAACTGTCCCATAGAGTTTCCAAGGAGCGCCTGGTGGATTCAAACTGCCGACCTCTTGGTTAGCAGCCATAGCAATTAACCATTACGTCACCAGGGTTTCCTATATATATATATATATATATATAGGATTTATGACATATTTTCAAGGAAACTCCCATTTCCTTGGCCAATTGGCTCTGATTGGCTTGATTGATTGGCTGATCCGATTGGCTCTTTATCCAATTTACTACTCAATCAGCTCACAAAAGGGAGGATGATTACATAATATCTTCCAAATCACCGAGAATCATGGCCTAGCCACGTTGACACATAACCTTAACCATCAGACTCTCATTTGTGGATCATATTTTATTTCTTCTGGATAGGACTGGTGTAGAGAAAGGGTTGACATTCTAGCTGCCTTGTAGGATCTACCAATATTTTGTCACTCATTGATGTTCTTGTGAGTCTCCAGAGGAGAAATAACGAACAATTGGTCCAGGGCTGTATCTAAATCACAATAGTCAGGGTTCTTCAAAATTTAGGACCAAACTATTTTCAGTCTTATCTCCTTGGCCCCTATCTTTTATTTTCTTTGTGCCCCACCCAAACCCAAACCCACTGCCATCGAGTCAATTCCGAGTCATAATGAACTCATAGGATTTCCGACACTGTAACTCTCTACAGAAGCAGGCTGCCACATCTTTCTCCCATGGAACTGCTGGTGGTTTCAGACTGCTGACCTTTAGGTTAACAGTCAATTGCTCTAACCATTGTGAAACCAGAGGTCCTTTTCTTTGTTCCAGTCACACTAAATTTCTCACTTTCCCCCAAATAAGTCCATAGTATGTACAAGTGGCCTGCTTATGCCCATGCTGTATCTCCTGTGCCTAGAAAGCCCATTTTCTGCTTCTCTATCAGCTGGAACACATTTTACTCATTCTATTCCAAAACCCAGCTCAATTACCACCTCATTTGTGAATCATTTGTTAACTGTTCTGGGAACTCTATCCTCCAATAACTCCTCATTGCATTTACAGGAAAATCTATTGACTTTCTTCTCACTTTCCTACGAGGTCCAACAGGTTCTGACACTTTTATGTCTTCTCAATCTCATTACTTACCATTCATCATTCTCCACCTTTGCTTTTGCTGCCATACTGGTGTTATTATGTCCTGCCAAATTTCTCTCTGTGTCTAGCACATGTCAGCTCCTTCCTACCTTAGGCCCTTTACTCCAGCTAATCCCTACCTCTGGACTGCTCCTGTCTGAGATCCTTACATTCTCAGGTAGGCTTTTTCTGACCATTCAGTCTAATTAATGTAACCTCCCAGATATTCTATCACACCACCTTTATAATGTATGACACTATCTGAAATTGGACAGCACTGGGTTTTGCTGGTGGTTATCTGAAATTGCTTCATTTTATCATTATTTAGTTACTGTCTGCCTCATTCTTGCTAGAGAGGGAGGTCTAAGACAGCAGGCATTTTTCCTGTCTAGTTCATAGCTCTTTGGTGCCTGTTGCATAGCAGACACATAGTAAATCCTTATTGAATAAATTCATGTATGATTTCCAAGAAACACAAAGGTAATGCCGTGTCCAGTGTTATAAGGCTTCATATGAATATTTTTTCTAGGAGTATTTAATATGTTTGTTTTTTAATTCTTTTGGACATCTAGAGTCTACTAAAGAGAATTGAGTTTATCAATGTTACATCTTGTTAATACAGAGAACATTGTGCTCTGTAATAGCTCCACAGCTTCCAGGTGCCACTCCACCTGAACTAGCTTGAAACCTACTAGGCTAGACTGAGACTAGAGGAAAACCAAACCCATTGTTATATTGACTCCAACTCATGGCAATCCCATGTGCTTCAGAGAATAAAGGTGTTCCATAGGGTTTTCCACGAGTATAATCTTACAGAACTAGATCCTCGGGCCACCAGGTCTTTCTTCTGCAGTTCCTCTGGGTGGGTTTGAACCACCAACCTTTCAGTTAGAAGCCCAGCGCAAACTGTTTGCATCACCTAGGGACCTTACAGGAAAGCCATCAACTCCATTTGTGTCACTGTTGTTGAATCAAGCATAGTGGTTAATGTATGGGCTTTGGAGTTAAACAGACCTAGATTTGGATCATATGAGTTGGAATGTACTTGACAGCAACTGGTTAGATTTGGAACATAGCTCTGCCACTCAGTATCTAAATAACTAAGAGAAAGTTAATAACCTTACTAAGCCCAGTTTCTTTTTAATAAAATGGGAATAATGTCTACTTCCTGTCCTCATTTGGGGAATTAAATAAGAAAAGAATATTACAATAAGCATTTTTAAAAGTGTCCCCCCCAAAAAAATCAAACCCATTGCTATTGAGTCAATTCTGACGTGTAGCGACCCTGTAGGAGAGGGTATAACTGCCCCCGAGAGGGTATAACTGCCCCCGTTGAGTTTGTAAGGAGCACCTGGTGGATTTGAACTGCCGACCTTTTGGTTAGCAGCTATAGCACTTAACCACTACGCCACCAGAGTTTCCTTTGAAAGTTCTGTAATACTTTAACGTGTAGTGAAGGACCTATTTTTTCCCCCAATCCATCACAGGTCAATACATTCGTAAAATATAATAAAAATTAATTACAACAGAAATTAAAACAAAAAAGACATACAAAATAGACTTTTATTTTGAAATATTTTTATCACATTCATCAGTCATAAAATTATATTTCCATCAATATAATCAGAATAAACAGGTTGTTGTTGTCAGGTGCCATTGAGTCAATTTTGACTCATAGTCAACGAACGTGACAGAGCAGAATTGCCCCATAGGGTTTCCCAGGCTGTAATTGTTATGGAAGCAAATCGCTAGGTCTCTCTCCCACAGAGCTGCTGGGTGAGTTCGAACTGTTAACCTTTCTGTTAACAGCCAAGTGCTTAACCGTTGTGCCATCAGGGCCTTAGAATAAACATAATGTAGAAAAAAATGAAAGAATTACAAAAACTGTGTACTTTTAGATGACTATCATAAAGAATTCCTGTTAACTTTGAACGTTGACAGTTTGAAATTGTAACCATTCCTAAATTTAAGGGTGAAATTGTATTCCCCATATTAATTCCTATCACCACACTTTGAATGAATATTATTTATATTAATATGTAAAGTTTGTAATATGACGAATAAGCTTGCTAGGTTGGATTGAAAACACTCTGCCTATAGAAGATACAGGATCTAAACTCAACCCATTTCATTTTAATAACATTCATAGTAGAGGAACAAATCTGAATGAAGTATGAATTCCTGGGTGGTACAAACCGTTAAGCACTGTCCTGCTAGCTGACAGGTTCAAACCCGTCTAGAAGCACCTCGGAAGACAGGCTTGGTTAGCAGCTTTCAAAATGTCACAGCCTTGAAAACATCGTGGAGCAGGTCTGTTCTGCATACACGGGATCACTGTGAGTTGGAACTGACTCAATGGCAGCTAACAACAACATGTTGAAGGATTGGAAAAAAAGATTTTAAAACAATTTCAGTAAGCTAAGGCTATTTATTTTAAAATCTTCTCCAAAGTTATGCAAATGATGCTGTTTTTTAAAAATGTATCTTCAATAATTCATCACTAACCATTTCCAACAAATTATTCTTTAAAGCTTATAATTAATTTTTATTAACCAGACAAGTGGAATAAATGGATTTCAGATATTATACACAGTTGGTTGCAGTTGAGAAAATAACCACTTCTCACTTTTTAGTGGAATCCTAGTTCACATAACTTACACACAACTCACGTCAGAAGTGACTTACCACTGAATCTGACGGCACCGTACTAGTCTATATCCTGTTCCACAACATGAATCCACTGACTACTCACTGGGATATCATGGAGATGTCAAATTGCTATCAAAGTTTTTAAATGCTCTCTCAGTATAACTCACCACTGCCCAGTGAGACAGTTCATGGATAGCCGCTGACCCAGCAGACACGCTTTGAGCAAGCCGCTTTAACACAAAGAGCTCAATACATTGTAACTGCTAATAGGGCTTTTTATGAAAATGTGGCAGTCTAGAACTTAACCTAATATTGCACTATTTAACACAAACTGCTGGAGAAAGACAGGGCAGTCAGATTTCTTAAAGATTTACAGCCTTGAAAACCCTTTGGGGGCAGATCTACTGTCCTGTAGAGTCACTATGAGTCAAAATAGATTCCATGGCAGTGGGTTTGGTTTTTTCTTCCACCCAAACAATTGCAGGCTGTTTACTTAACTAGGTAATAAAGCAAACACTCCTTGCTGTTGTGTCAATTTCAACTCATTGTGACCCTATAAGACAAGAGTAGAACTGCCCCTGTAGGGTTTCCAAGGCTGTAATCTTTATGGGGAAACCCTGGCGGCCTAGTGGTTAAGAGCTACTGCTGCTAACTGAAAAAGGTCGGTGGTTTGAATCCATCAAATGCTCCTTGGAAACTCTATGGGGCAGTTCTACTCTGTCCTATAGGGTCGCTATGAGTCAGAATTGACTCGACGGCACTGGGTTTGTTTTGGTTTTCAGTTGAAGAGAGCATTAAACAGCAACAGACTTTGCCAATAATTATTTTATTAAAAAGCCAAAGAGCTTACATTCTATTTGTGTGTTCTAAAAGGTCCCTTGATGACTCCTTCTTTACATGACCTATCTTTATATAGGAGCCCTGGTCGCACAGTAGTTAAGAGCTCAGCTGCTAAACAAAAGGTCAGTAGTTCAAATCCACGAATCACTCCTTGGAAACCCTATGGGGCAGTTTTGCTCTGTCCTATAGGGTCGCTATGAGTCAGAATCAACTCAACAGCAATGGGTTTTTGGATCTTTATATACAAAGGAACATTGTCATCCTATGAGGACAGGAACATTCTGAATTCAGTTACAGGAATTAGCAGTCCTGTGCTTATGAATTAATTTCTTTTTTCTCAATGTATATAATAGGAATGACACATCACATTCATTGTGATGATACCTCTAAAAACATGGCCAAAATACAAGGCTTTGCACTCAGATTCTTATATGCCTGCCTGTAATTTGGGAGCATTTGTAAAAAGAATGGAAAAATGATTAATTTTACATCATCATCAAGCACTCAAACTTACCCATTTCCCACAGAGACTTTTCTTAACAAGGGCTATGTTAGAAGAGCGGGAGCTATCCAGTATTGTTATTTTTAAAGAAAAATTTACAAGTTGCCACTTGTGATAGTTAATGTTATGTGTCAACTGTGCTAAGCTATGATTCTCAGTGATTTGGCAGACACTATGTAACCACCTTCCATTTTGTTATCTGAGGTAAACAGCCAAAATCAGTTAGAAAGGGAGTTTCCTTGGGGGGCATGGCCTGCCTCCAGTATACAAATGGATGTTCTGGCAAAGCTCACTCTTTTTTTCTTGACCCTGTACTCTTCTAGTCACCTGACCGTCCTTTCTTAGGATGTAAGCCTGCAGAAGTTTCTGGCCTGCTGCTTGAATTGCCGATTTTGGATTCAGCAACCCCTGCAACCCCCTTGGCCAGCAGAGGCCTAGCTTGCCACCTCGCCTGCAGATTTTGGGTTCATCAGCCCCTGCAACCATGTGAGCCAGCAGAGATCCTCAGCCTGTTGTCTGACCCATGGATTTGGGACTTGTCATCCCCTACAATTGTGTGAGCCATTTCCTCACAATTGTGTGACCATTTCCTCACAATTGTGTGACCATTTCCTTGAAATAAATTTTTCTATATATATCTAGTATGCTTCACTGGCTTTGCTCCTCAAGAGAACCTAGGCTAAGACAACACCCATCGCTGAAAAACAGAACTATTTTTACTCAAACGAAAAGTTGAGAAATGCTTAACTAAGTAATAATGAAACATAACCCATAATGTTTACAATGGGTGGGTATTTTTCCTATTTCCAAAAAATAACCGACACAGAAAATAATAATTACATTACAGTTCAAAAAAACCCCACAAGTTAAAATAGAAAAGGACAAAAACTGACCTCCCAAATAGGTAATGAGTTAAACTATTGAATAAAATTAGTATTCTCTATCTATATAGCAAAACATTTGTTACTTAACCAATAAACTTTTATATTAACGTAGCATGTGGTTTCTTGTACTTCCTGAATGTGATAGTCAAAGGGTAGAGATGCTTCTTGAGGCAGTACTTCTGAAATGCTACAGAAGGGCATTTTGTTATCACCTGAGACGATCATCTTACTGCGTCATGTGGCGGCAGACCTGTATCCTTTTGTATTTATAAGCAGTGACAAATTACACGAATGTAATTAAAGTGGGGGAGTATTATGATACAGCTTTGTCTGAAGGTAATTTTGATGTTTCTCTTGTATATAACAAAAATATAAGATCATGTTTTAAATTCCAATCTAAGATCTTTTGCCCTTAAGATAGACAGCTAGATTGTTTATAATCAGTCATTACTGTTTTGCTTTTTGAAATGTCATCAAGGTTATATATACATATGTATATATATATACACACACACACACACAGCTGTTTCTGCATTTTATATTATCTTTGTTGCCTTCTATTAAGGTTAAGTTTTGTTCGTTTGCTTTATCAGCTGCATTCTATTGTTACCTCTGTGGTTAGGTACCTTCAAGCAGAGGCTCTCACTTCTGATGCTCGATGCTCGTAAGGATAATTTGTGCATCCCAGTCCTGGCCTTCTCATTCACAGTCTTCTGCATGTTGCTGTTGTTGTTAGGCGTTTTCTGTTTGTTTGTTTTTCACCCCACAGGTGATTCAGTTGCACAAAGTTCTGATTTAAAGGCTGTGCCTGTGTTGTAAAATAAACAATTTGAAAACTATTTTTGCCCCTCAGCAACAGTAAATAGATGAATGGATAAAAATTCTCTTTAACAATATTATCATGGAGATAGAAGAGCAAACTATAGTTATCAGCCTCAATCCTTTTTCCTTTATAGGCTGGTCCTTTAATTTGCTAAATGTAGTCTCTAGTGGTTTCCAAGGCACCTTTTTTCAGATAAGCATATAAGGGGCTCTGGCAGCAAACGAACTTTGCTCGGGATCAGTAACTCGTGTTATGTATTTCACAGCACAGTTATCATAGCTTTGTATATGTAACAACTGTAACATTTAGTTCTAGGTGAAGCGTGGCTATATGTTCCTATGGAAACCTTGGTGGTGTAATGGTTAAGTACTATGGCTGCTAACCAAAAGGTCGGTGGTTCAAATCCACTAGGAGCTCCTTGGAAACCCTGTGGGGCAGTTCTACTCTGTCCTATAGGGTCACTATGAGTCAGGATCAACTCGATGGCATGGGTTTTTTTGGTTTATGTTCCTATGGCACTGGGCTTTAAGAGTGTTGAAACAAAAATTGCATTAAGTCAATAATAGAAATTGATTGATGTTTTTTGAATATAAGATTTGCAAATTGGGGTAATATTTCAACTAGAGTGTCAAAAATGTTCTGAAGATGAGAAGAACTTCCAAAATTCGTATACCAAATCTTACCAGCATTGCTATGGAAAAAAAGGGTTGGAACAGAACTGATAAACAAATTTATGGTCAGGAAGGATTTTCATACAGCATTGTCTTGAAGAACAATTAAAATAATTACTGATTCACCCTAAATATAGCCCTTTCAAAGCAAAACAAACTTTTTACTCTGTTGGGAGTAGAAAGAAATGAGTTTTATTGAGGAATAAAACGACTGCAGTTGGGCAGCTTAAAGTGAAAGTGCTAAATGCTCCGAAGTCCGAAAGGGGAGAAGGATTTTTATACATGAGAACTGGGTTTACACATGAGTCACAAGTGAACTTTTCACAATGTCAGTTAATCCTCCATCTATCACAGACTTTCTGGGGGCAAGGTGTGCAAGTAGTTTTCCGAGAACAATCTTACACAAACATCTTTTCAGGGGAATATTCTTATCATTCCCTTCCTGGAACATTCTTATTGCTTGCTTAACCACAAACCACAACATTGTCATTCATCAACTACAAGCATTCTTTCTGAGAACAGAACATTTTTATCAGTCTTAAGTAAACATAACCACATAGTTGTTGGTGCACATATCCTGAAAAAAGAAAAAAAGGGGGGGAGTGGGGATATAGGGCAAAAGGGAAGTTTCGATTCAGACGGTGTCAACCACTTAGTTATGCCAGGTGCCTCAGTTTTGGAGCTCTTACGCAACTCCCAGTTTGACCTTTGGAGTTTGTTTTCTGAAACCAATTAAATTCTTCAAAAAGAGTACAATGTCCTAGGCAAAACAATCTTAGATCTTACTAGTTTATCTAGGTCATCGTTTGACTAAAACATGGTTTTTAGGAACCAGTTTTTTCAAGGCTCGAGGTTCAAAAGGACACCTAAGGGCAATGGCCTGTCTGGGTTACCCCAACTTCCATGAAAGCCTGGATTAATTAAGTTTCTCAAGAGTTAGAACAGTTACTGACAAAATACCAACAAAGAAGTTATCTGCTTTTTATTATTACCATGTGCAGGAGATTATATATAATGTCAAAGATTAAAATAATCGGGGTGGGGGGGCTTAGATCTTGATCTACCACCGATTTCCGTAGCTACTGTCTTGTTTCAATAATATATATGTAAGCGCTGCTCCAACTGGACAAATAGATAATAATACACATTGAGTAAGCACTTAAAATCTGAGGCACTTAGTTTGTAGAGCCCTGGTGGTGTAGTAGCTTAAGAACTCAGCTGTTAACCAAAAGGTCCACCGTTCTAATCCACTAGTCACTCCATGGAAGCCCTGTGGGACAGTTCTACTTTGTCCTAAAATGTCACTATGAGTCGTACTTGATGGCAACAGGTTTTGTTTTGGTTTTAGTTTGTAGAAAGTTGAGGCTTACAGCTAGAGCCCTGACTCCATCCTGAGCTTTGGTGTAAAATCCAGATTCCATTTTACTGCTTGTTCGGTTACTTTTCAATGCTTGTTGACGTAACAGAGGCTTCTGCCTGAAGTACAGGCCAGAATTGGTCTTGGCCCCTTAGCTATTGCCCAGAACCTAGTTCTGCTTTACTGATCCTAGAAAATGTTTTATGACTTGTTCCAAGGAAACTCTTACTAAAACTTATGGTCTCTTATAAAGTATCAACCAATCAAAAAAAAAAAAAAGTTTATAGTTTTATCCTGCAAGCTACTTAACATGTTTTAGTATATTCATAGTCTTTTCCATAATTCCTATTAATATGCATAGCTTTTACTGTAACTGTTCAACATAGATCCAATCAGAATGTGATTATTACAAGATATTCATTAACTTTCCTGTAAATGCTTAACGTATGGTTTAGTTCCTCTTTTTACCCTATGTGGATGTTTCTGTAATTGTAATGCCTTGGACTGCTTTGGAACCCTGGTAGTGTAGTGGTTAAGAACTCGTCTGCTAACCAAAGGGTGGGCAATTTGAATCCTTGGAAACCCTATGGGACAGTACTACTCTGTCGTATAGGGTCGCTATCAGTTGGAATCCACTCGATGGCAACAGGTTTGGTGTTTTCAGTTTTGGTCTGCTTGGCTCCATTTTGGTGGACCATGCTGCTCTCTGATTCCGGCCCGGATCAAATCGCCTTAAGCCTTAATAAATTTCCTACTTTTATTTTCAGACAGTGCCGGAGTTTTCCTGCTAGTTCACAACATGTAAGCATTGATTCAACTCGACAAATTTGTAGAAAGAAAAATTCAACCTTTGAAGAAATTTTTGGTGATTTTATTCAATCACACCGGGATGAACAAATCAGGCAGCAACCCAAAGTGACTGGGAGCTCCATCCCCTGGAACCCAAGGGGAGTGTTTTTATCAGGCAAGGAGGTAAGGGAAGCCAGCTCACATCTGGTTGTTTTGGAACCTATTGTGATGTCAGCTAACACTTGATTGTTTGAATCCTATTATTTAGTCTTATTTGCTGAGCTGTGTAAGGTTTGCTGAGTTGGCAGACGTTTGCTTAGGTAGGGATTCAGGTCTTGGAGCCCAATTAGTCTAATGGCTTCTTATATATACATATTTGTTTTTATCAAACAGCATGATGAGTAGATCCTTAGCCTTGAAATCTGATCACCCCAAAAATTCCAAGAAAGGGTGGTGGAGACAGGGGTTGTCCCTAAAGAGGGGGAGTGCCCTGCCCCATCTGTGGCGCCCTTAGGGGAGACTCCTCTGTCTTGCCAGGAACGGATGAGTTTGAGGGATTGCTCTGTGCTAGGTTCCCCCGAACCTTCTGATCCTGCCCCAGAATTGGGATTAAAGTCTTCTCTGTCCCGCTGCTGATCCAACATGCCCCCAAAAGACGCCTCCAGCTGGAGAGTTGGGTTCTCCCCCGCTGGGTTTTAAGATTTAAGGGGCCCTGGTGGCGCAGTGGTTAAAGTGATCGAATGTGAACTGAAAGGTGGGCGATTGGAAACCACCAGCGGCTCCGCGGGAGAAAGATGAGGCAGTCTGCTTCTGTAGAGATTTACAACCTTTAAAACCCTATGGGGTCGCCGTAAGTCGGAGTCGCAGTGGCTTGGTTAAAGAACCACAAGCCGCTTTCCTGTTACTCTTCTTTCCGCTTCCTTTTGTGCTGCCGCCAGCACGGAGAAAGGAAACCTAAGGAAACAGAACCGAAAGCAAACTGCCCACCGGCTGGGGATCGGGCTGGCCTTGCGCAGCTCGGTCTCCCACAGTCACCTCCCAGCTCGGCACGGATTGGGGTGCAGCCGCTGCCCCCGGGCTTGGCGGGAAGAAGCCGCTCAGACCCGCCCTTACCCAGGCGGGAGGTGGAGGCGGGCACTTGCAGGGGTGAGGATCTGGGAGCGGGTGGAGGGACACGAGAGAGCCTGCAGGGGAGTGGGAAGGCGCGGGGCTGCGGAGGAGCAGCGGGTTCTGCCACCCCAAAACCCCTCTGTCCGCACATCTTCGCGCTCCCTGGTTGGGATGAGGGAGGAACAGTCTCCAAGAGAGCCAAAAAACTGGAAAGGAGAGGGCGCCTTCTCCGAGATGCGCCCAGGGTGTGACTTGGTTAGGGCCTCACTGGCAGTGTGAGCAGCCGCATCCTCGGAACTCTCAGGGCAGTAAACTGGGCTTTCGATTCAATCGTGGGGCTTTTCACTTATTTTGTTTCTAGAGAACCATTGTCCTTCACTGCTTGATACCCAGTGTCTTGAGAATAAATCATGTATTTTTTTCTGTTTGCTTTTTTAGTTTGTTTAGTTGATTCAGGCAGGAGGGTAAATCTGGTCACTGTTACTCTATTTTGGCGAGAGAGACAGAAGTCTGTGGAACTTCTGTAAGGAACTCTGCATTTTATAATTCTAAAACCTTTATCAGCTTCACTGAGAATATTTTGCTTACAACGCCCTTAACTTTGTTGTATCATCTCTCTTATTCTGGAGTGCGCTTTCTCTCAGGGTCCGATGCTTTGTGCCTTACGCGTGGTTGAGGCTCAGAAATTATTTTTGGTTTTGACAGATTTCTACAACCCACTCATTCTCAGTGTTGTTGTTGTGTGCCCTCGAGTCCATTGGGACTCAAAGCCACCGTGTATGACAGAGTTTAACTGCCCCTACAGGGTTTCCAAGGCTGTGATCTTTACAGAACCGAGTGCCCCTTCTTTCTCCCGCTGAAGCAACTGGTGGGTTCCAACTGCGGAACTGCTGACCTTGTTTAGCATCCCAGGGCTGTGAAGAAGTTCCTGAAGCCTTTCTGACCAGGACAAATGATTGAATTAAACTCAGTTTTTTGCTGGATTAAACTGGTCCTTTTACATGCCTGCTTGGGATTCTTCATTTGCCTAGCTGCTCTCAGCAGAGTTAACCCAGACTTCTCACAGACGCCTGCTGTTTGGCTCCTTAATTGCTAGCAGCTATGGGAACTGAGGGTGTGCTTCTGCAGTTAAACCAGATGTGAAAGACACACGCTCTAAGGAAGGGAATCATGACATAGGTGTCTTTTTGTGTAAAGTGGGCCTAAGAAATGTATCTTGATGACACTAATGTAATTAAAAAAAATGTTTTTAAAGGGTCCTGGAGCCAGCCTTACCTAAGGTTTCCCAGACAACTGGAAAGTTTTTTTTTTTTTTTTTTTGCATCCCTAAAGATTTATTTTTTTTTAATTGTGTGCTTTAAGTGAAAGTTTACAATTTAGGTCAGTTTCTCATACAAAAACTTATACACGCATTGTTATGTGATCCTAGTTGCTCTCCCTATGATGTGACAGCACACTCCTTCTCACCACCCTGTATTTCCTGCGTCCATTCAACAAGCTCCTGTCTCCTGCCTTCTCATCTCACCTCCGGACATGAGCTACCCATTTAGTCTCATATATCTACCTGAGCTGAGAAGCACACTCTTTACCAGTATCATTTTATGTCTTATAGTCTGAACTTTGTCTAAAGAGTTGGCTTCAGGAATGGTTTTAGTTTTGGGCTAACAGAGAGCCTGGGGTCTGTGTCTTCCGGGTTCCTCCAGTCTCAGACCATTGAGTCTGGTCTTTTTACTAGAATTTGAGTTCTGTACCCTGCTTTTCCTCCACTCCATTAGACTTTCTGTTGTGTTCCCTGTCAGGGCAGATATTGGTGGTGGCTGGATGCCAACTAGTTCTTCTGGGCTCAGGCTGATGGAGCCTCGGATTTATGTGGCCCTTTCTGTCTCTTTGGCTCATATTTTCTCTACATCTTTGGTGTTCTTCAGTTTCCTTTGTTCCAGGTGGGTTGGGATCAATTGATGCATCTTAGATGGTTGCTCACCAGCTTTTAAGACCACAGATGCCACTCACCAAAGTGGGATGCAGAACATTTTCTTAATAAACTTTGTTAGGCCAATTGACCTAGATGTCCCCTGAAACCATGGTCCTTAAACCCCCACCCCTGCCACTCTGTCCCTGGAAGTGTTTGGTTGTATTCAGAAAACTTCTTAGCTTTTGGTTTAGTCCAGTTGTGCTGACGTCCCTTGTATTGTGTATTGTCCTTTCCTTTAGCTAAAATGATTCTTGTCTTCTATCTAGTTAGTGAATACCCCTCTCCCTCCCTCCCCACCCTGGTAACCATCAAAAAATGTTTTCTTCTGTGTTTAAAGATTTTCTTGAGTTCTTACAATACTGGTCTCATACAATATTTGTCCTTTTGTAACTGACTAATTCCACTCAGCATAATGCCTTCCAGATTCATCCATGTTATGAGATGTTTCGCTGATTCATCCTGGTTCTTTATTGTTTTGTAGTATTCCATCATGTGAATATACCATAATTTGTTTATCCATTCATCTGTTGATAGGCATCTATGTTGTTTCCATATTTTTGCTGTTATGAACAGTGCTGCAGCGAACATGGGCATGCATATATCTATTCTCGTGAGGGCTCTTATTTCTCTAGGATATATTCCAAGGAGTGGGATTGCTGGATTGTATGGTACTTCTATTTCTAGCTTTTTAAAAAAAGGAAGCGTCAAATCGATTTCTAAAGTGGTTGTACTATTTTACATTGCCGCCAGCAGTGTGTAAGTGTTTCAGTCTCTCCACAACCTCTCCAACATTTATTATTTCATGTTTTTTGGGTTAATGCTAGCCTTGATGGGGTGAGATGGTATCTCATTGTAGTTTTGATTTGCATTTCTCTAATGGCTAATGATTGTGAGCATTTCCTCATGTATCTGTTAGCCACCTGAATGTTTTCTTTGGTGAAGTGTCTATTCATATCCTTTGCTCATTTTTTAATTCAGTTTTTTGTCTTTTTGTTGTTGAGGTTTTACAGTATCTTGTAGAGATTAGACACTGATCGGATTTGTTGTAGCCAAATTTTTTTTTTCCAGTCTGTAGGTTGTCTTTTTACTCTTTTGGTGAAATCTTTGGATAAGCATAAGTGTTTGATTTTTAGGAGCTCCCATTTAACTAGTTTCTCTTCCTAAAAGGGTTTTGTATCAACAAGTTGTCTCTGGGAAATGAGATCCTGGTACCAAACGGTTATCACAAATCCCTGAGATATCTGGTTAGGACTTTTTAACATCAACCAGTGTTTTTATAACCCCTTCCAAAGGATAGTAATTGTGATTGAAAACCTCTGTAATTGAGGCCCTAAAATCAGTCAGTATAAGCTTCTGTATACAATCATCCAATAGAAGCCCATTTCCCACCTCCTAACTCATTCTTCTTGTGACCTCAAAGACTAACAAATAAAATGATTGTATTATAATTTTTTTTTGTTCCTTGAACTATATCCATTCTTGTTAGAAGCTCCCTTGCTGGAGTCATCAGTTTTCACTTATATGAGATGGCATCTCTCTGCATTTAATTTACCTTTTTTTTTTTTCCTGAATAAATGCTGCTAATCTTATTTCAGCAGCCCTGGTGGTGCAGTGGTTAAGAGCTCAGCTGCTAAGCAAAAGGTTGGTGGTTGGAATCCACCAGCTGCTCCTTGGCAATCCTATGGGGGCAGTTCTACTCTGTCCTATAGGGCTGCCATGAGTTGAAATCGATTTGATGGCAACAGGTTTTTTGGGGTTTTTTTAAAATTTTATTTCGTGGATTGAGTGATTTTGTTTTATATAAAAAAAACACCCACTGCCATTGAGTCGATTACTGACTCATAGCGACTGTGTATGACAGAGTAGAACTGCCCCATAGAGTTTCCAAGGAGCACCTGTTAGATTTGAACTGCCGACCTTTTGGTTAGCAGCCATAGCTCTTAACCACCATGCCACCAGGGTTTCCTTATTCTGTATAACAGGGCTTAACTATTGTACCACCAGGGGGCCTTCATTCCCAATGAATCCCCTTTTAATAAGTCACTGAATTTTGCAGAAAACTGTGTAAAGCTATTTATTGAGAAAGACTGACACAATTCAAACGCATATTTTCAGTTTCCATTTCCTTATGATTGTAACTTCCATATTATAGAGTGTTCCTCTAATTGGAAAGCTTCATTGGAAATGTTACGAAGAGACCTTGCATTCAGAGACTAGGTCCTGGAGAAAGGGTCTGGTAATGCAGTTGGTGAAATCTGAAAAGATAAAAGGGCACGGTGGGAGGACCTTTTTTCCACAGAAGTATGATGGAAACTAGATTTTAGGTGAGCAGCACTCCACAGGCCATCTCCATAGAAGGGAATATGTTTTGGGGGAAGAGTGGTGGGTGGGAGGTTAGTTGTATTATTCTGCAATAAAACTCTTTTTCTTTTACTCCTAACAGAGTATGGAATTTTCTTCTTTGACATATCACAACAGATTGAATCTAGAAGCACATATGAGGATCTAGCTGTCTTCCACTTGGCTAGACATCAAAGAGATTTGCAAAAATGTAAAACAATGCCACCCTTCTCAATGAATTTTTTTGTTTGTTTGTTTGGAAATTATAGTTATTTTTCCCAAAAAGGTTATTATTGTTATTTTAAAATTAGTTAAAAATAAATATTTAAAGTTCTTAGTTTTAATTTCTGGTACATTTTGATGGCACCTAACAGTAAGTATTGATACACATAAGCAAAAATTCATTTCAGTTCTCAATAATTTTTAAGAGTATAAATAGGTCATGGGCCCAAAATGTTTGTGAACTGATGCTAAATCAATATTTACTTTTGTTGCATGACACTCCCGCATCCACCATAAGTGATAGATTTTCTGTTGAGTTTTTTTCCATTCTAGGTAAAGAAAATAAGCTTTTCCATACATTACTGCTGCATCTGTCTTTAACAACTTTTACCTCTGTTTCATGTTAATCCAAAAGTCTTAATTAATTGATATGTGCTTTAAGAGGAAAATACAGATTAGATTTTGAAGACTTAGTACAAAAAAAAAAATTGCCTTACTTGTTGAAATGATGTTTTTGATATATTGAGTTAGATAAAATACATTATAAATAATTTTTACCTTTTTTTTTACTTTTTAAATGTTGCTACTAGAAAATTCAAAATTATATACATGACTCTTGTCTTAGGCTATATTGTTTAGTGGAGCAAAACTAGTGAAGCATGTATATATAAAGAGAGAGAGATTTACTTCAAAGAAGTGGTTCATGCAGTTGTGGAAGCTGGTAAATCCCAAATCCGTTGGTCAGACATAAGGCTGGAAACTTCTCCAGACTCAGGTGGTTGCAGGAACTGACAAATCCAAAATCTGCAGGTCAGACAGCATTCTGCTGGCTTATGTCCCAAGAACTGGAGGTTAGAGGATGATGAGTCAGATGCAGGATCCAGAGAGAGCGAGCTTTGCCAGAACATCCATGTATATATTGGATGCAGGCCACACCCCCAGGAAAACTTCCCTTTCCTTGGATGATTGGCTCTGGCTTGCTGATCTGGTTGGATTTTAATCTTATTAGGTGCTCACAACAGAACACAAAGTGGAAGATGATTGCAAATTATTTTCCAAAACACTGACAAGCATGGCCTAGCCATGTTGACACACAACTTTAACCATCACACTCTACATCTTGTCAACTTGGCACCTGTACACATCTTAAACCATACACAATCTCTAAATAAAGACAATTATAAAGTCATACTTGTGCCTAACACTTGCTGAAAGTGAAGAGGACTTGAAACACTTACTGATGAAGATAAAAGACCACAGCCTTCAGTATGGATTATACCTCAACATAAAAAAAAAAACAAAAGTCCTCACAACTGGACCAATAAGCAACATGATAATAAATGGAGAAAAGATAGAAGTTGTCAAGGATTTCATTTTACTTGGATCCACAATCAATACCAATGGACTCAGCAGTCAAGAAATCAAAAGGCTCATTGTGTTGGGCAAATCTGCTGCAAAAGACCTCTTTAAAGTGTTGCAAAGCAAAGGTGTCACCTTGAAGACTAAGGTGCACCTGACCCAAGCCATGGTATTTTCAGTCACATCATATGCATGCAAAAGCTGGACGATAAATAAGGAAAACCAAAGAAGAATTGATGCCTTTGAATTGTGGCGGTGGTGAAGAATATTGAATATACCATGAACTACCAAAGAAAGGAACAAATCTGTCTTGGAAGAAGTATAAGCAGAATGATCCTTAGAAGCAAGAATGAGTCTACATCTCACATGCTTTGGACATGTTATCAGAAGGGATCAGTTCCTGGAGAAGGACATTATGCTTAGTAAAGTAAATGGTCAGTGAAAAAGAGGTCGACCCTCAATGAGATGGACTGACACAGTGAGTGCAGCAATGGGCTCAAGCATAACAATGATTGTGAACATGATGCGGGACTGGGGAGTGTTTTGTTCTGTAGTACCTAGGGTCTCTATGAGTCAGAACTGACTTGAGGGTACCTAACAACACAACAGCAACAGCACTTGTGCCTAAGATGATACAACTAACATGTGTAAACTGAAAATGCACTAGCCACATTTACATCTTATATTTTAAAACTATGATATTTGCTATATGTTCTTGTTGTTAAGTGCCATCAAAAGGTTCTGATTCATAGTGACCCTATGGACAACAGAATAAAACAACATCCAATCTTCAGCCCATTTTGCAGCCACTGTGATAACCCATCTTCATGAGTGTCTTCCTTTTTTTCTCTGACCCTCTACCAAGCATGACATGTGTCTTAGTTATCTAGTGCTGCTATAACAGAAATACCACAAGTGGATGGCTTTAACAAAGAGAAGTTTATTTCCTCATAGTAAAGTAGGCTAAAAGTCCAAACTCAGGGTGTTGGCTCCAGCGGAAGGCTTTCTGTGTGTGTAGGCCCTCTCATCAGTGTGCCCCGGACTAGGAGCTTCTCTGTGCAGGGGCCCCAGGTCCAAAGGACATCCTCTGCTCTTGGCACTGCTTTCTTGGTGGTATGAGGTACCCTGTCTCTCTGCTTGCTTCTCTCATTTATATCTCAAGAGATTGCCTCAAGACATAATCCAATCTTGTAGATTGAGTCCTGCCTCACTAACACAACTGCTGCTCAACCTCCTTCCTTAACATCGTAGAGGCAGAATTTACAACATATAGGAAAATCACTCAATACCAGGAATCATGGCCCAGCCAAACTGATGCACAAATTTTGGGGAGGACATAATTCAATCCATGACATTCCACCCTCTGGCCCCCCCCAAAATCACATCCTTGCAACATACAAAATATATTCACTGCATCATAGCAAAAGTCTTAACTCCAAGTCCAAAATCCAAAAATTCCTCTTCATCTGTAAAATCTAGAATACGAATTATCTGGTTCCAAGAGTACTGTGGCAGAACAGGCACAAGCTATACATCTCCATCACAAATGGGAGAAACTTTTGAGACTGAGGCAGCTTGGCTTTTTGTGTTCCTTTTCTCTTCAGCTCCTGCTTTCTGTTTTTTTAGCCCCTCGGCTTCTCGGGCCTCACACCCAAATCTGCCCATATGTCCCCATTCCAAGTTTCAGTATCCTATTTCTTCCCAGTCAGTGCCCTCACTTTACCTTCAGACACCTTTCGAGGTTAGCAATTGAGCTGGCATTGTAATTCAGCCACTCTTAACAATTGGTATTCCGTCAGTTCCTGGAGCCTTGTTTTTTCACCAATACCTTCAGAACTGCTTGGACATCTTCCTTAAATACCATCCGTTCTTGATCATATGCTACCTTCTGAAATGGCTGAATATCAACCAATTATTTTTGGTACAGTGACTCTGTATTCCTTCCAACTTCTTTTGATGCTGCCTGCATTGCCTTTAGATCCTTCAAAATGGCAACTTGAGGCTTGAATTTTTTCTTCAGTTCTTTCAGCTTGAGAAATGCTGAGCATGTTCTTCCCTTTTGTTTTTCTAACTCCAGGTTTTTGCACATTTCGTTATAATACTTTATCTTCCTTAGCTGCCCTTTGAAATCTTTTGTTCAGCCATTTTAGTTCATTTCTTCCATTTGCTTTAGCTACTCTGCATTCAAGAGCAAATTTCAGAGTCTCTTCTGACATCCATTTTGGACTTTTCACTCTTTGCTGTCTTTTTAATGACCTTTTGCTTTCTTCATGTATGATGTCCTTGATACCATCCCATAACTTGTCTGTCCTCGGTCATTAGTGTACAAAGCGACAAAACTATTCTTGAGGTGATCTCTAAATTCAGGTAGGGTACACTCAAGGTCATACTTTGGCTCTCATGGACTCGTTTTAATTTTCTTCAGCTTCAACTTGAACTTCCATATGAGCAATTGACAGTCTGTTCCTCAGTTGGCTCCTGACCTTGTTCTGACTGATGATATTGAGCTTCTCCATCATCTCTTTCCACAGATATAGTTCAACTGACTCCTGTTTGCTCCATTGTCTTAGTGTTCTAGTGCTGCTATAACAGAAATACCGCAAGTAGATGGGTTTAACAAAAAGAAATTTATATTCTCACAGCCTAGTAGCCTAGAAGTCCAAATTCAGGGTGTCAGCTCCAGGGGAAGGCTTTCTCTCTCTGTTGACTCTGAAGGAAGGTCCTTCTTATCAGTCTTCCCCTGAACTAAGAGGTTCTCCATACAGGAACGTTGGGTCAAAGGACACGCTCTGCTCCTGGCACTGCTTTCTCGGTGGTGTAAGGTCCCCAATTCTCTGCTTGTTTCCTTTTCCTTGTATCTCTTGTAAGATAAAAGTGGTGCAGGCCACACCCCAGGGAAACTCCTTTTATATTGGATCAGGGATGTGACCTGAGCAAGGGTGTTACATCCCACCCTAATTCTCTTTAACCACAGGCAGAGATTATGATTTATAACACATAGGAAAATCACAAAATGGAGGGCAACCACACAGTACTGGGAATCATGGCCTCAGCAAGTTCACACATATGGGGGGGGACATAGTTCAATCCGTGTCATTCATCCAGTGAGGTCCATGTGTATCGTCACCATTTATGTTGTTGAAAAAAGGTATTTGCAGTGAATAAGTCATTGGTCTTGCAAAATTCTATCCTGCAATCTTCAGTGTCATTTCTATTGTCTAGGTCATATTTTCCATCTATTGATCCTCCTTTGTTTCAACTTTCACATTCCAATCTCCAGTAATTATCAATGCATCTTGATTGCACATTTGATCAGTTTTAGACTGCCACAAGTTGATAAACATCTTCAATGTCTTCATCTTTGGCATTAGTGCTTAGTACGTAAATTTGAATAATAGTTGTGTAAAGTGGTCTTTCTCATAGGCATATAGGTATTATCCTGTCACTGGTGGCTTTGTACTTCAGGGTAGATCTTGAAACATTCTTTCTGATGCTGAATGCAATGCCATTCTTCAATTCATCATTCCTGGCATAGTAGACTATATGATTTTCTGATTCAAAATGGACAATAGATTTCCGTTTCAGCCCACTATTGCCTAGGATATTGATCTTTATGCTTTACATTTCTTTTTTGATGACTTCCAATTTTCCTAGATCTTTATACTATGTACATTCCACGTTCCAATTATTAATGAATGTTTGCAGCTGTTTCTTCTCATTTTGAGTCATGCCACATCAGCAAATGAAGGTCTCAAAAGCTTTATTCCCTCCACGTCTTTAATTAAGGTCAACTCTACTTTGAGGAGGCTGTTCTTCCTCAGTTGTATTTTGAGTGCCTTCCAACCTGAGGGGCTCATCAGACACTATTTCAAACAATGTTCTACTACTATTCATACTGTTTTCACTGGCCAATGGTTTTAGAAGTAGATCACAAGATTCCTAGTCTGACTTCTCCCGGAAGCTTTGTTGAAACCTGTCCACTATGAATGACCCTGCTGGTATTTAAATACCTATGGCATAGCTTCCAGCATCACAGCAACATTTTATGTGATTTTCCTCTTTGTTGTAAATCCTATCACTATGATGTAATAAGATGGATTAACGGCAATTATATTGATGAGGTCTACAAGGTTAGGTAGCGTTTTAAGCCAATCTCTTTTGAGATATAAAAGCGAGAAGCAAGTGGGCAGACATGGGAACCTCATACCACCAAGAAAGCAGTGCTGGGAGCAAAGTGCATCCTTTGCACCTGAGGTTCCTGTGCTGAGATGTTTCCAGACCAAGGGAAGACTGATGACAAGGACCTTCCTCCAGAGCCGACAGAGAGAAAAATACTTCCTGTGGAGCTGGTGCCCTGAATTCGGACTTCTAGTGTAGTGGACTGTGAGAGAATAAATTTCTCTTTGTTAAAGCCATCCACTTGTGTTATTTCTGTTATAGCAGCACTAGACGACTAAAACATACCCATTCCATATTTCCTTTGCACTCAGCAAGCACTTCAGCTGGTCATGGTTCTTTGCCTGGTTGGGTGATCCATACCTTCATTCCTGAAATGTCTAGGCCATTAGTAGTCATGTTGAAATTGAGTTGCTGTAGTTTTCCATTCACTTTAATCATCAGAGATGGTAGTATTGAGACATCTTAAGTGATCTCCTGTATTCCAGACATACTGTTCTTTGTATCTGTTATGTAATATCAATACAATTTCCACTTGGTATTCAGGATGAATCAGACCAGCCAATACAGTAACTCTCTTCTTGGCCTGTTGATCTAGAGACATGGGAAGCCCAAAGTAGGCAGGTGGCATTCTTAACTTTCAGTTCAACAGAATCAGTGTCTTGTCTTTTGGTAGGGACATTCCTCCCTTTGGAACTAAGACCTCTAGACTTGCAGATCATAGAGTCATGGGGACAGGAAGCAAAAATTTTACAAGTGGGTCACTAGGGGTAATAGTGAGTGGTGCCACTCCTACTTCCACCCTTTGATTTCTGGACCCATGAATCCTGCTTATGGGAGAAACAACACCATGTATTGGACACTGTTTTTTTTTTTTTTTTTTTAGCATATACAGCCTCTGGAGAACATTGCCCCACCCCTGCAATGTATTGCCAACTAGCTGACACCGTAACTGTGCCTTTAGAAGGTCATTCCACTGTTCTGTCAAGCCAGCTGCTTCAGGATGATGGAGAACATGGTAGACCAGTAAATTCCATGAGTATGGGGCCATTGCCATGTTTCATTTGCTGTAAAGTGAGTTCCTTGATCCAAGGCAATGCTCCATGGGATACCATGATGGTGGGTGAGTCATTCTGTAAGTCCATGGATGATAGTTTTGGCAGAAGCATTGAGTGCAGGGAAGCCAAATCCGTATCCAGAGTGTCTATTCCACTAAGAACAAAATGCTGCCCTTTCCATGATGGAAGTGGTCCAAAGGAATCAACCTGCGTGGTTGCTGGCTGATCACCTCAAGGAATGGTGCCATACTGAGGACTTAGTGTTGATTTCTGCTGCTAGCAGATTGAGCACTCAGCAGTGGCTATAGGCAAGTCAGTGTTGGTGAGTGGAAGTCTTTGTTGCTGAGCACATGCATAACAACACGCTCTACAACCATGGCCACTTTGTTCATGAGCTCACTGGGCTATTACAGAAGTGTCTGAGGAAAGAGGCTGACTGGTATCCTCAGAACATTTCATCTTATCCACTTGATTATTAAAATCCTCCTCTGCCAAGGTCACCCTTTGGTGAGCATTCATGTGAGACACAAATATCTTCAATTCTTTGGCCCATTCAGGGAGGATTATCCCCATGTCTCTTACCCATACCTCTTTGTCACCAATTTTCCAATCATATTCCTTCCAAGTCCCGGATCATCCAGCTAAACCATTGGTCACAGCCTATGAATCAGTATACAATCACACATTTAGCTATCTTTCCTTCCAAGGAAAATGAATAACCATTTGCACTGCTTGAAATTCTGCCCACTGGGAGGATTTCCCTTTGTGGAGGTCACAGAAGAGGCTTCGGTGTTGCCACTGTCCACTTCCAAGTAGTGCCTGTATGTTGCACAGAACCATCTGTAAACCAGGCATGAGTTTTCTCTTCCTCAGTCAATCATAAGGAACTCCTCATGAGGCCCTAGGTGCAGGCTGGGATAATGAAGGTAAAGTGACAGGAGTGTGGAGCTTGGGCATTTGGGTGCTTCCTCATGTAACTTACTTGTGCCTTAAGGTCCTGTTTGAGACTGATCTCTTATATACCACTTCCATTTAATAATGAAGTGCTGCAGGACATGTCTGATATGGCTCTGTGGATCAGACAACAACGAGATCATGATGGACAGCTCAGACCACATGGTGACTTTGTGATCCATGGTTATCTGCAGGGGATTTGTGGACTTTGCTCTAAAATCCTGAGGGTCTGTGCTGTGATTCATCAATAGGGACCTGGCAGAGACTTCAGACAACCTCACGATCTACCACTGACACATCAAGAACCACTAAAGCAACCAGATCATATGCCCCAAATGGAAGAGCGGTTTGCATGAGAGACTTCAGGCTTGCAGAGCCTTCTCTTGTTCTGAACCCCACTCAGAGCTAGAAGCTTTTTGAGTCACTTGATAAATAGGTTGGAGTAGCACACCCAAATGAGGAATATGTTCCATCTGAAACCCAAACAGTTCCATCAGGCATTATGCCTCCTTTTTAGTCGTAGGAGGGGCCATATCTAATAACCTATTCTTTACTGTAGAAGGAATATCTTGACATGCTCCACACCACTGGACCCCTAGAAATTTCACTGAGGTGGAAGTTGCCTGATTTATTGTCAAATTAAATTCCCATCCTCTAGCACACAAGTGTCTTATCACTAAGCATAGAGTTGTTGATATTTTTTCCTTACTAGGTCCAATCAGCATAATGTCATTAATGTAATGGACCAGTACAACATCTTGAGGAAGGGAAAGGTGTTCGATTTTCCTGGGGACTGAATTACAACATAAGATTGGAGAGTGATATACCTCTGATGTAGGACAGTGAAGGTGTATTGCTGCTTTTGTCAGCTGAAGGCAAGCTGCTTCTGGTGTTCCTGCAAAACTGGAATCAAGAAGAAGGCATTGGCCAGCTCAGTAGCTACATATCAGGTACCAGGAAATGTATTAATTTGCTTAAGCAATGAAACCACATCTGGAATAGCAGCTGCAATTGGAGTCACCACCTGGTTAAATTTACAATAATCCTCTGTCATTCTCCAAAATCCATCTGTTTTTTTGCACAGGCCAAATAGGTGAATTGAATGGGGATGTGGTAGGAATCATAACCCCTGCATCTTTCAAGTCCTTGATGGTGACACTAAAATCTGCAATCCCTCCAGGTATGCAGTATTGCTTTTGGCTTACCACGGGTGGGTCTGTGGATTTAACTTGATAAGTCTACTCTAACATGCCAATTTCCCTGAGCTTTTGAATACCTTCTGCAGTATACCAAAGTAGGTCTTGCATTTCAACATGATATAGTGTAGGCAACTGCTTAATCTATGGTTCGGTTATTAAATCCTTTCCTAACCTCTCATGCTGAAACATTGAATGAGGGATCTGTAGTGGGTCCATATCAATAAACTCAGACTGATCCAACTTTAAGTTGCTTGTTTCATTATCCCACTCCCGTAATAGTCATTTCCACACATATTCCCAAGTTTCTGTTTGTACATATTAGAAAAATAAAACAGTTCTTCTGAGTATAGTGTACCTCCTCCTGGGTCACGCTTTGTACTTCACTTCTTGGGGCTCACTGGGACTTAAGTCTAGTTATAGGTCTAGAAGAAAACCTGATCTTGGGGGTGGGTCCTGGGGACATTTAACAATGTCTTGTAAGGCATCTATCTCAGGCAGTGCCTCAGGCAATGCCCCAGGTGCTATCTTAGGCAATGTCTCAGGCAAAGACTCTTCAGGCACAGCTGGGTTAATCTCATCAAATAGCCATGAAAAGGATAATGGTTTTAATGGGCAGGGTGGCTTAGCAGACAAAGATGGAGTAATCTCTTCAGAGGTGAGTAATAGGGTTGGTTCTGTTGGCAGGAGTGATTCAATGGAATTTAGTTGCTCAATGTCCCCATCTTACAGATTATCTGCCCATATATCCCCATGCCAAGTTTCAGGATCCCATTTCTTCCCAATCAATACCCTCACTTTAAATTCAGGCACCATTCAAGGTTGAGAATTCAGTTGGCATTGTAATTCAGCCACTCTTAAGACTTTGGGTTTGTTTTTTGGCATTATAAGCTTTGTTACTACAAGAAATAAGGCTTTCTTTCAGCGCATAAATGGCAATTCTGAGGTCCTTTATGAGGCTTTTGAGCTGGGACTCTGAATCCTTGATCTCATCTTTTTCTTTCACCACTTTGTCTAGCGAAAGCAGAACCAACCAACCAGCCTCCCTACATTTCTCATTGTGACAAAATTGCAGAAATGTATCAAATATGCAATCACCCACAGCCTTGTTTCTCATAAATATTTGAGCCATTGGCAGTGATATTTTGTATATTTCTATTGCCATCTCACACCAGGGATTAGCAGTGCCCTGTTTATTACTGGAGGTGGTATCATCAGCACCTTTAAGACCAGCCAGACTTGAGAACCAATTCAGAAAACTTATCCTTACAATTTTGTTTCTCTAGAAGCACTCTCAGTACCAAAATGCCTTTGGCTGGGTTCTCTTTAGGAGGAAAACCAGGGAAGCATGTATGTGTATATGTATAATCAACATCGTGATAAAACCAGGGTTGAAGCTGTCAAGGATTTCATTTTACTTGGATCCACAATCAATGCCCATGGAAGGAACAGTCAAGATATCAAATGATGCATTGCACTGGGCAAATCTGCTGTAAAAGATCTCTTTAAATTCTTAAAAACATGTCAGTTTTAGGACTAAGGCGTGCCTGACCCAAACCATGGTGCTTTCAGTTGCCTTATATGTATGCAAAAGCTGGCAATGAATTTGAATTATGGTGTTAGTGAAGGATATTGACTATACCATGGACTGTTAAAAGAGTGAACAGATCTGTATAGCCAGAATACTCCTTAGAAGTGAGAATGGTGAGACTTCATCTCACGTACTTTGGACATGTTTTCTGGAGGGATCAGTCCCTGGAGAAGGACATCATGCTTGGTAAAGTAGAAGGCCAGCAAAAAAGAGAAAGACCCTCAACCAGATGGACTGACACAGTGGCTGCAACAATGGGCTCAAGCACAACAACGATCATGAGGATGGTGCAGAGCTGGGCAGTATTTTATTCTGTTGTACACAGGTTTGCTACGAGTTGGAACCGACTTGATGGCACCTAACAACAACAAATATATGTATAGAGAGAGAGAGAGAGATTTACTTGAAAGAAATGGTAACACTGTTGTGGAGGCTGGGAAGTCCCTTATCCGTGTGTCAGATGTCAGGCTGCAGGCTTCTTCTGACCCGCATGGTTGCAGGGGTAACAAACTCAAAATCAGCAAGTCAGATGGCAGGCTCTGGGTCATGAAGCTGTGGGAGATGGCATATTCCAAAATCTGCAGGTCAGATGGAAGGCTGTTGGCTCATGTTCCAAGGACTGGAGATCAGAGGATGATGAGTCAGATGCAAGATCCAGGGAGAGTTTGAGCTTTGCCAGAGCACCCATATAAATATTCAGTGCAAACCAAACCCCAAGAAATCTCCTCTTTTCTTGGCTGATTGGCTCGGTTTGATCTGATTGGCTGCTCACATCAGATGAAAAATGAAAGATGACTACATAATAGTTGCCAAAGCACAAAAATTACGAGCTAGGCAAGGTGACATATGACCTTAATCTTCACAACTGTCATTTGTGGATCACATTTTATTTCTTTTGGATAAGACTGGTGTAGAGAAAGAGTTGGAATTGCAGCTACCTTGCAGGATATACCAATATTTGTCACTCTGTGATGTTCTTGTGGGTCCCCAGTGGAGAAATAAGGAACAACTAGCCCGAAAAAACTATATCTAAATCATGATAGTCAGGGCTTTTAAAAAACTAGGACCAAATTATTTTTTGTCTCATTTCCTTGGCCCTATCTTATACTTTCTTTGTGCCAGTCACAGGAAATTTCTCACTTTCCCCCCATAAAACACACCAGTCCCTAGTATGTATAAGCATTCTGCCTTTGCTCAAGCTTTGTCTCCTGTGCTGCGAAAACCCTTTTTCTGCTTCTGCATCTGATGGAACACATCCTACTCATTCTACTCCTAAGACCAGCTCAAATATCACCTCATCTATTTGCTAACTCTTCTAAAAAAAAAAAACTCTTCTAGACACAATTAATTGAGCCCCACCTCTGAGATCCTATTACACTTTACGCATGCTGTTAGCATAACCTTTCAAACCCTATGATAATTATAGTTTTTCGGGTGGTATCTGTATCCCCTGAGGGAGTGTGAACTCCTTTAAGGTAGGTTGCATAAATTATTCCTCTTTATATGGCTTATGACATTTAAGAAATGTTTAAAAAAAGATTGTGAAATGAAGTTAAATTAAATCCTTACTCTCCAAGCTCACTTTTTCCAGAACTCAACACACCCAAAGGGTCATTGTCTGACTAATTTAACTGGCTAAACAGCTATTTGAACCTCAAAATATGTGTTTTATTTGTTTTTTAATCTACCTCATTCAAAAGTATATATAAGCTCAGTAGCTATGTCATTGCCGTTTCCACCTCTTTCCAGGTCCTTTTCCACTAAAAAAGATACTTCTGAAAACTTCTTTTTCATGATTGAGGTATTATAGGAGACATTACTAGAGATCCCAAGGATAGAGGTAAATATTTTGAAAATCACTCTTAGTATTAATACAGGCTGGAGGCAGGGACACAACACACTGGTTATTTGGTTCCCTTTCAAAGCAATACTGTTTAAATATATGTTCAACATTTGTTTAGAAGAGATGGCGAGCATTATTTGGAGAGCCCAGACTCACCCAGTGAATCAGATGGCTCACAGTTACCACATCCTCACTCCTTAGAGACAGGTTATGGTTATTTGAGTATGACCCTTGGGGGGATCTCATCACCCCTTCTTCTCAAGTAGTAGACCTAAGAGTCCCTCCAAACACAAACAGGCATCCCTAAGAGGTCTGATGAATACAATTTCTTCCACAATTGTTTACATCACCAGCTGCCTGGAACTTTGCTTTGGACAGCAATAGTTTATCCTTATCCCATTTTTCAAAATACATTTAAACACCAATTGATATGAATAAAAAAAAAAAAAGAAGAAGAAGAAGAAGCTAGGATAGATTTGGTAGACTTCCACTTAGCACTTCCAGCTTCTGCCATGTTCTTATATAGTAGTGTATGAAACACATGTGCTGTGAGCAGAACTCTCATTTTAAATAGAAGGGATAACCTATCTTCCTTTTCCCAACCCTTACTAGGGTTACTTTAGAATAGACCTTGAAAGATCTTGACAGTGATAGGATAATATCCATGTGCCTACAAGGAAGACCAGTTAATACGACTATTATTCAAATTTACATACAACCACTGAGGCCAAAAATGAAGAAATAGAAGATTTTTTATCAGCTGCTGCAGTCTGAAATTGATCGAACATGCAATCAGGATGCATTGATAATTACTGGTGATTGGAATGCGAGAGTTGGAAACAAAGAAGGATTGGTATTTGGAAAATATGGCCTTGGTGATAGAAACAATGCTGGAGATCGAATGATAGAATTTTGCAAGACCAACAGCTTGTTCATTGCAAATACGTTCTTTCACCAACATAAACGGCGACTATACACATGGACCTCGCCAGATGGAACATACAGGAATCATATTGACTACATCTGTGGAAAGAGACGATGGAAAAGCTCAATATCATCAGTCAGAACAAGACCAGGGGCCGGCTGTGGAACAGACCATCAATTGTTCATATGCAAGTTCAAGCTGAAACAGAAGAAAATCAGAGCAAGTCCACAAGAGCCAAAATATGACCTTGAGTATATCCCATCAGAATTTAGAGACCATCTCAAGAATAGATTTGACGTATTGAACTCTAGTGACTGAAGACCAGACTAATTGTGGAGTGACATCAAGGACATCATATATGAAGGATGCAAGAGATCATTGAAGAGACAGGAAAGAAAGAAAAGACATAGCTGGTTGTCAGAGGAGACTCCGAAACTTGCTCACAAATGTCAAGCAGCTAAAGCAAAAGGAAGAATAATGAAGTAAAAGAACTGAACAGAAGATTTCAAAGGGCAGCTTGAGAAGACAAAGTAAAATATAATGACATGTGCAAAGAGCTGGAGATAGAAAACCAAAAGGCACAAACATGCTTGGCATTTCTCAAGCTGAAAGAGCGGGAGAAAAATTCAAGCCTTGAATTGCAATAGTGAAGGGTTCTACAGGGGAAACCATTAAACGACACAGGGAGCATCAAAAGAAGATGGAAGGAATACACAAAGTCATTATGGCAAAAATAATTAGTCGATGTTTAACCATTTCAAGAGGTAGCATATGATCAGAAACTGATGGTACTGAAGGAAGAAGTTCGAGCTGCTCTGAAGGCACTGGCGAAAAACAAGTCTCCAGGAATTGACAGAATATCAATTGAGGTGTTTCAACCAACAGATGCTGCGCTGGAGGTGCTCACTCGTCGATGCCAAGAAATATGGAAGACAGCTTCCTGGCCAACTGACTGGAAGAGATCCATATTTATGCCTATTCCCAAGAAAGGTGATCCAACTGAATGTGGAAATTATAGAACAATATCATTAATATCACACACAAGGAAAATTTTGCTGAAGATCATTCAAAAATGGCTGCAGGAGTATATGGATGGAACTGCCAGAAATTCAGGCTGGTTTCAGAAGAGGACATGTAACCAGGGATATCATTGCTGATGTTAGATGGATCCTGGCTGAAAGCAGAGAATACCAGAAGGATGTTTACTTGTGTTTTATTGACTATGCAAAGGCATTCAACTGTGTGGATCATACAAGTTATGGATAACATTGCGAAGAATGGGAATTCTGGAACACTTAATTGTGCTCATGAGGAACCTGTACATAGATAAAGAGGCAGTTGTTTGGACAGAACAAGGGGATACTGAGTGGTTTAAAGTCAGGAAAGGTGTATGTCGGGGCTATATCCTTTCACCCCACCTATTCAATCTGTATGCTGAGCAAATAATCCGAGAAGCTGGTCTATATGAAGAAGAATGGGGCATCAGGATTGGAGGAAGACTCATTAAAAACCTGCATTATGCAGATGACACAACCTTGATTGCTGAAAGTGAAGAGGACTTGAAGCACTTACTAATGAAGATCAAAGACCACAGCCTTCAGTATATTGCACCTCAACATAAAAAAAAAAAAATCCTCACAACTGGACCAATGAGCAGCATCGTGATAAATGGAGGAAAGATTAAAGTTGTCAAGGAATTCATTTTACTTAGATCCACAATCAATAGCCACAGAAGCAGCATCAAGAAATCAAACAACGCATTGCATTGGGTAAATTTGCCGCAAAGGACCTCTTTAAAGTGCTGAAAAGCAAAGATGTCACCTTGAAGACTAAGGTGCGCCTGACCTGAGCCATGGTATTTTCAACCATATCATATGCATGTGAAAGCTGGACAATGAATAAGGAAGACGGAAGAAGAATTGACAGAGAAGAAGAAGAAGAAGAATTGTGGAGCTGGTGAAGAATATTGAATATATCATGGACTGCCAAAAGAATGAACAAGTCTGTCTTGGAAGAAGTATAATCAGAATGCTCCTTAGAAGCAAGCTGGCGAGACTGCGTCTTACATACTTTGGACATGTTGTCAGGAGAAATCAGTGCCTGGAGAAGGACATCATGCTTCAAAGAAAAGAGGAAGACCCTCAACGAGGTGGATTGACACAGTGGCTGCAACAATGAGCTCAAGCATAACAAAGATTGTAAGGATGGCTCAGGACGGGGCAGAGTTTTGGTCTGTTGTGCATAGGGTGCTATGAGTTGGAACCAACTCAACGGCAACTAACAACAACAACAACAGGTTCAACTAAAAAATTCAGCATTAAAAATAAAATAATTTGTTTTACATTTTGATGCAGTACAGCTTCATGGTAAAAAAAAAAAGTTCTTATTAAATTAAGAAACACACGGATCAGAAATGTTCTTGCAATTGGTTGAAGTATACACATAGTTCATAACTGTTAAAAAAAAAAAAAGAAGCCATAATAATCTATCAGAATAAATAGAAGCTTTAATTTATTTTAATTATAAAATTTTATAAGTATTTTTATATATTCACAAATTAACCTAAAAAATTTTCTCAGTCCATGGACCTCCAGGCCAAAGGATGTGCTCCACGCCGGCTCTTCTTTCTTAGTGGTAGTGATGTCCCTCCCCTCTCTGCTCACTCCGCTCTCCTTTTATTTTGTGTAAGATAAAAGGTGTGACTTAAGCAAGGGTGTGACTTGAGTAAGGGTGTGTCTTGAGTCACACCCTCATTAACGTATTAACGTATAGAGGTTAGAATTTACAATACATCACAAAATGAAGGATAATTACATCAGATCACAAGATGAAGGACAACCACACAATACTGGGAATCATGGACTAGCCAAGTTGACACATATTTTTTGGGTGCACAATTCAATCCATGACAGGGAGCTTCCTTGGGCGTATGTTCTGGCAAGCGCTCTTTTTTCTTCCCTTCCTTCTCCTCCCCCCTACCCCCACTCCCTCTTCAATTCTGTCTTCAAGTTCCTGGGACATAAGCCTGCAGAAGTCTCTGGCTGGCCTGCCACCTGACCTGCAGATTTTGGTTTCACCAACCACCGGAATCATGTGAGCCAACAGAGGTCTTTACCCTGTAGCCTGACCTACAAATATGGGAGCTTTCCAGACCTCATGATTGCATCAGCTATTTCCTTGAAGTAAATCTCTCTATATTTATATATATATATACATCTCACTGGTTTTGGTCCACTAGAGAGCCTAGACCAAGACAACTAAGAACCGTTTTTTACTTTTTAAATTTTACTGTAGCTGGTGACGCTTATGGTGTAATTGTCATTAAAACCATTAGCTTAAGCAGTGTGATATCAAGTAAGTGCCCTCTGGATGGTCCAGGGCTGCACCAGAGCTGCTTATCTGATATCCTAAACAGAAAGATCATAATTGAGAAGTGGCCACTACAAAGCTCGAGTTACTTTTTCTTCTGAACAAACCCAGAGGCTGTGCTAATTATTAAAATGAATGTTAGAAATGGATTTTGATTGATGAAATTAATGATATTCAAGAGATGTTGATTAGCTGAAAATGTTGCAGAAATACTTTCATTCTTGCTTGAACAGGGCATAAGAATTCAGAGGTCTCGAAGCCTATACCCCTAAGCGTGGCCTCAAAATCTTAATACTTAAATGTGCTGTGTCTAGCTATTTGTACAGAGGACTTGGGGTGCCTAAGGCTATCATCCTGGTTAACTGAATATTGTGGCCTCTGCTTCAGTGTGAACTTTTTTATGCTAGGTGTGCTTGGAGCACTTTAAAGGACAGATAGCAGGACTGTACGTTGAACTTACAGAGCAGGTTTTCTGCATTGTTTTGTGTCTGCAAATAAACATCTGTGTGTTACAGACTTGCTTTCACTGTAACCTGGTAGTGAGGGTTTAGGAGAGTGGCTAAGCTGCACCCACCTCCAACTAACAGAGATGACTAATTCTGCCAAAAAGAATCTCACATTTGGCCATGACCTGCCCCTCGATCTGTTCTCATTTAATTTCTGCCTGGTTTCCAGGACTGGAACAGTGACTTTCAAAGTGTGTTCCCCAGATGGGCTGCACGAGCATCCTATGGAAACTTGATAGAATCCCAAATTCTTGAGCTTCACTCCAAACCTGTTGCATCAGAAGCTCTGGGGCTGTTTCAAGTTCTTCAGGTGGTCCTTACACATGAATGACTGAGGAGCACTGAACTAAACCCTATTTTACCATCTTTATATCTTTCCTTGGTTGTCCTCCTTTTCTACTTCATTTAATCCTGTCAATTATGTCTTCAGGGTCGCTATGAGTTGGAATTGACTTGAAGGTAGTGGGTTTGGTTTGGTTTTTAATACTCTCTGTATTATTCACTTCTCCTAGCATTATGTTTTCTTAAAGATTTTTTTCATAAACCAGTACCTACATGTAATCCTTCAATCAGAATGCCTCACTAAACCAGTCTCTTCCAGAGAGAAACTACATTATGCAGGTTTTACAAACAAACCTGATTTCAGAAATTGATGTTCCTGCGTAAGGTATTGGCAATATTGCAATGATTATCAAGCTGTGTTCCTCGGAACCCTAGGCATTCCTTTGAGTGTCCTAAGGGGACACTTGGAGTCTTGGTGGTGCAACAGTTAAGCATTTGACTGCTAACCCAAAGGTTGGTGGTTTGAACCCACCTGGTGGCTCCGTGGGAGTAAAGACCTGGCTACCTGCTCCTGTAAAGATTACAGCCTAGAAAACCCTTTGGGCCAGTTCTATAGGTCTGCACATGAGGTCAGTCACTATAAGTTGTAATCGACTTGATGGCACCTGACAATAAAGGAACAGTTGGAAAGTAGGGGATTGATGAAGAGGGCTTCTTAGACTTGTGTGTGGGTTTAAGTTAATATTTATTGAGCATTTACTATGAACCAGGTATTGTTCTGAGAACTTTAGGTGTAAAGTCCTCATTTAGTCGGTGATCTTCTTACCTCTCGTCAGAGCAGCTGGGTTCTCATCTGCTTTATTTACTGGGCTGCAGCACAAGCTTTCCTTTTAGGAGAGAGGGTCAAGGCTCAAGACAAAGCGAGCTACACCCTATACTCACTAAGCTCTAAGGCCTTCTCTCCAGTCCTGGAATACACAAGTTCTTTCGTATCCTAGGTCTTCACGCACTCCTACCTCTTCCTGACCCTCCTACCCCAGTTATCCATTGTTGTTACCTGCTGTGGAGTCAGCCTCTGATGTGGTGACCCCATGGACAAGGGAAGGAAATGCTGCCTGATCCTGCACAAGTCCCACAATAGATTGCAGCCAGGACTGTTGTGATCCATAGAGTTTTCATTGGCTGATTTTTGGAAGTGGATCATGATCGATGAGTCCGTTGTTGTGGCTATTATGGCAATCCATCTCACTGAAGGTTTTCCTTGTTTTCACTGACCCTTAACTTTACCAAACATAATGACTTTTTCTAGTGATTGTTCTTTCCTGATGAATGTCCAAAGTAAACGAGCCAAAGTCTTGCCATTCTGACTTCAAAGTTGCATTCTGGTTTACCTACGATTAAAAAAAAAAAAAAAAAACCCAGGCCATCAAGTCAATTCCAACTCATAGCAACCCTAAAGGATAGAGTAGAACTGCCCCATAGGGTTTCCAAGGAGACCCTGCAGAGCAGCTGGTGGGTTTGAACTGTCAACCTTTTGGTTAGCAGCTGAGCTCTTTAACCACTGTGCCACCAGAGCTCCTCCTATACATGATCAGTGAACTCTAATTGGATTGAACCCTGTCAAAGGAACCTCCCTCCAGACACTTTGAAAGTAAATTCTGGAAGAATGGTGAACAATGCCAGCTACTGTCCCCACTACAGGGTGCTGCTGCCTGCTATGCTGCAGACACTCTAGCTGCCCTGGGTATCTAGCACAGCGTGCAGACTCTTGGATGAAATTTAATGAAAGCATGTCTACCCTAAATGCTATTCACATATCTCTTCACCATGGGGCTTGGGGTTAGCAGGGAGAACCCTGATCTGAAACACAGAGCCCCAAGTTCTATCTCTACTTCCAAAGCACTTCACTGTCTCTATCAAGTTAGAGGTTTTTTTATGCATAGAGTACAAAGGAAAGGTAGTGGGTTAATGACTGATTCAGCTTCAGCTTTGGAGTCTTTTGAAATATAAATGTTGGACCTTTGCTTTTTTTTTTGCTTAGGGGGGAGTGAGTTTTACTCCCTAGGTGAGTGGCACCAGCATATTCAGTTATGCACATTCTCTCCAGGAACAAATTGTTTATATCCTCACCTTTTGCTCCTAGGAACACTTGTTGATCCTGCCATTCCTGTTCTGAGATGATTGCTTCCATGTTTGAAAATTTCCATCTGCATAATTATTGAGGATTACCTAAGACAGTTCTCAAAGATATAATACATCTTATGTTATGACCTAGGACACATACACATACACATATATAACTGAATTAATACTTGCCCTAACAATTTCTGTTATACTCTATTATTTTCATTTCTATTCTATTCTTTTTTATCCATTTACTTTTAGTTCTGGGATTTCAACAGCAGTTTAAAGGCACTGTCTTAGGATAGAATATGGCTATCAGCTGTCTCTTTCCTGGATCTGGGTTGTGGATTTTAGAACCAGATGTTTGGTACTCACTTTCCAGCTTTCCAGGCAGTCTGCCAGGGAAGTTGTTCTGCTGTTAGTCTTTGAGTTGATGGTCCATTGGTGATAGGCTTCAGTTAGAGTAAGGGTAGAGGTGAGGAATGCAGGGAAAAAACTCATTAGCCATGGCTCTGTCCTAGGATTCAGAATGTAGTGGGCCCACATTACTTCACCCTTTAAGAAGGAATTTAAAAGAAAATTGGGTTTATAATTCAAAAGTTTCTTAGCAAAAAAAAAAAAAAAAATCAAGCAATTTAGAACTGTAGTCACCTATTGCTTAACATCATTAATTTGTTACTGAAAATCAGATGTTCTGCATAAATATGCTTACCTGGAGCCTATTTACCATTTTGTTTTAAACAATGAAAATTAAACTATATTGGCCCCAAACCTTCAACAAGTTTCTTAAAAGGTAACTAAAATTTGATGTTCTTCTTGTTACCTGCTGTCGAGTCAGTTCCAACTCGTAACACTGTCTTAGTTATCTAGTGCTGCTAAAACAGAAATACCACAAGTGGATGGCTTTAACAAAGATAAATTTATTCTCTCACAGTCTAGGAGGCTAGAAGTCTGAATTCAGGGTGCCAGCTCCCAGGGAAGGCTTTCTGTCTCTGTCAGCTCTGGGAGAAGGTCCTTGTTATCAATCTTCCCCTGTTTCCAGGAACTTCTCAGCATAGGGACTGTGGGGCCCAAAGGGCGCACTATTCTAGGCCTTGTTTCTTGGTGGTATGAGGTCCCTCTGTCTCTCTGCTTGCTTTTGTCTTTTATATTTCAAAAGAAATGGGTTTAAGATACAACCTAATCTGGACCAGTGTCAGTCAATTGGGGAAATGATAGTCTTTTTAACAAATGGTGCTGGCATAACTGGATATCCATTTGCAAAAGAATGAAACAGGACCCATACCTCACACCATGCACAAAAACTAACTCCAAGTGGATCAAAGACCTAAACATAAAGACTAAAACGATAAAGATCATGGAAGAAAAAATAGGGACAACCCTAGGAGCCCTAATACAGGGCATAAACAGAATACAAAACATTACCAAAAATGATGAAGAGAAACCAGATAACTGGGAGCTCCTAAAAATCAAACACCTATGCTCATCTAAAGACTTCACCAAAAGAGTAAAAAGATCACCTACAGACTGGGAAAGAATTTTCAGCTATGACATCTCAGACCAGCGCCTGATCTCTAAAATCTACATGATTTGTCAAAACTCAACCACAAAAAGACAAACAACCCAATCAAGAAGTGGGCAAAGGATATGAACACACATTTCACTAAAGAAGATATTCAGGCAGCCAACAGATACATGAGAAAATGCTCCCGATCATTAGCCATTAGAGAAATGCAAATTAAAACTACGATGAGATTCCATCTCACACCAACTAGACTGGCATTGATCCAAAAAACACAAAATAATAAATGTTGGAGAGGCTGCGGAGAGATTGGAACTCTCATACACTGCTGGTGGGATTGTAAAATGGTACAACCACTTTGGAAATCCATCTGGCGTTATCTTAAACAGTTAGAAATAGAACTACCATACAACCCAGAAATCCCACTCCTCGGAATATACCCTAGAGAAACAAGAGCCTTCACACAAACAGATATATGCACACCCATGTTTATTGCAGCTCTGTTTACAATAGCAAAAAGCTGGAAGCAACCAAGATGTCCGTCAACGGATGAATGGTTAAATAAATTGTGGTATATTCACACAATGGAATACTATGCATCGATAAAGAACAGTGACGAATCTCTGAAACATTTCATAACATGGAGGAATCTGGAAGGCATTATGCTGAGCGAAATGAGTCACAGGCAAAAGACAAATATTGTATAAGACCACTATTATAAGATCTTGAGAAATAGAAAAAACGGAGAAGAACACATACTTTTGTGGTTACAAAGAGGGGAGGGAGGGAGGGAGGGAGAGGGTTTTTTATTGATCAATCAGTAGATAAGAACTGCTTTGGGTGAAGGGAAAGACAACACTCAGTACAAGGAAGGTCAGCCTAATTGGACTGGACTAAAAGCAAAGAGGTTTCCGGGATAAAATGAAAGCTTCAAAGGTCAGCGGAGCAGGGGCTCGGGTCTGGGGAACTTGGTTTTAGGGGACTTCTAAGTCAATGGGCAAAATAATTCTATTATGAAAACATTCTGCATCCCACTTTGAATTGTGGCGCCTGGGGTCCTAAATGCCAACAAGCGGCCATCTAAGATACATCAATTGGTCTCAACCTACCTGGAGCAAAGGCAAAGGAAGAACACCAAGGTCACACGACAATTAAGAACCCAAGAGACAGAAAGGGCCACATGAACCAGAGACCTACATTATCCTGAGACCAGAAGAACTAGTTGGTGCCCGGCCACAATCGATGTCTGCCCTGTCAGGGAGCACAACAGACAACTCCTGAGGGAGCAGGAGAACAATGGGATACAGACCCCAAATTCTCATAAAAAGACCATACCTAATGGTATGACTGTGACTAGAGGAATCCCAGAGACAATGCTCCCCAGAACTTCTGATGGCACAGGACAGGAACCATCCCCGAAGACAACTCATCAGGCATGAAAAGGACTGGTCAGCTGGGGGGGGGGGGGGAGATGCTGATGAAGAGTGAGCTAATTAAATCAGGTGGACACTGGAGAGTGTGTTGGCAACTCTTGACTGGAGGGGGGATGGGAAGATAGAGAGAGAGGGAAGATGGCAAAATCAGCACGAAACGAGAGACTGAAAGGGCTGACTCAATAGGGGGAGAGCAAGTGGGAGAAGGGAGTAAGATGTATGTAAACCTACATGTGACAGACTGATTGGAATGGTAAATGTTCACTTGAAGCTAAATAAAAATTAATTAAAAAAAAAAAAGATACAACCTAATCTAGTATATTGAGTCCTGACATATTAACACAACTGCTGCTAATCCCACCTCATTAACATCATAGAGGTAGGATTTACAATACATAGGGTAATAACATCAGGTGATAAAATGGTGGACAATCACACAATACTGGGAATTACGGGGCGGGGGGGTACACAATTCAATCCATAACACACCCAGTCCTGAGCCATCTTCACAATCGTTGCTATGCTTGAGCCCATCATTGCAGCTACTGTTCAATCCATCTCGTTGAGGGTTTTCCCTCTCTTTCGATGACCTCTACTTTACCAAGCATGGTATTCTTAAGGGACTGGTCTCTCCTGATAACATGTCCAAAGTACATGAGATGAAATTTCACCATCTTCCCTTCTAAGGAGCATTCTGGCCGTGTAGTTCTTCCAAGACAGACCTGTTCCTCTTTCTGGTAGTTCATGGTATATTCAATATTCTTCGCCAACACCACAATACAAAGGCATCAATTCATCTTCGATCTTCCTTATTCATTATTCAGCTTGCGCATGCATATTGGGCAATTGAAAATACCATGGCTTGGGTCAGGCACACCTTAGTCCTCAAAGTGACGTCTTTGCTTTTTAACACTTTAAAGAGGTTTTTTGCAGCAGATTTGCCCAATGCAATGCATCTTTCGATTTCTTGACTGCTGTTTCCATGGGCATTGATCGCGGATCCAAGTAAAATGAAATCCTTGACAACTTTGATCTTTTCTCCGTTTATCATGATGTTGCTTATTGGTCCAGTTGTGAGGATTTTTGTTTTCTTTATGTTGAGGTGTAATCCATACTGAAGGCTGTGGTCTTTGATCTTCATTAGTAAGTGCTTCAAGTCCTCTTCACTTTCAGCAAGTAAGGTTTTGTCATCTGCATATCGCAGGTTTTTAATGAGTCTTCCTCCAATCCTGATGCCCCATTCTTCTTCATATAGTCCAGCTTCTCAGATTATTTGCTCAGCATACAGATCGAATAACCGGGTGAAAGGATACAATCTTGATGCACACCTTTCCTGATTTTAAACCACACTGTATCTCCTTGTTCTGTTTGAACGACCACCTCTTGGTCTATGCACAGATTCCTCATGAGTACAATTAAATGTTCTGGAATTTCCAGTCTTTGCAATGTTATCCATAATTTGTTATGATTCACTCAGTCAAATGCCTTTCCATAGTCAATAAAACACAGGTAAACATCTTTTTAGTGTTCTCTGCTTTCAGCCAAGATCCATCTGACACCAACAGAGATATCCTTCATTCCACGTCCTCTTTTGCATCCAACTTGAATGTCGGGCAATTCCATGCCAATGTACTGCTGCAACAGTTTCTGAACGATCTTTTGCAAAATTTTACTTGTATGTGATATTAATGATATTATTTGATAATTTCCACATTCTGTTGGATGACCTTTATTTGGACTGAGTACAAATACAGATCTCTTCCATTTGGTTAGCCAGATAACCGTCTTCCAAATTTCTTGGCATAGACGAGTGAGCACTTCTAGCATTGCATCAATTGGTATTCCATCAATTCTTGAAGACTTGTTTTTTTGCCAATGCCTCAGTGCAGATTAGACTTCTTCCTTCAATAACATCAGTTCTTGATCACATGTGTGATCGTTAGGGTTGTGTGTCAGCTTGGCTGAGCCATGATTCTTAGTGGTTTGGCAATTATAATGTAGTTTGGCAGTCGTATGATGATTGATCTCTTCTATGATGAGATATGATATAATGTGATCACCTCCATGATGGAATCTGCTGTGAGTAGCCAATCAGTTGAAAGGGCATTTCCTTGAGGGTGTGGCCTGCATCAAACATCAAAGTAGACATTCTGGCAAGGCTCATGGACTTTTGCTTGCTCACTCTGGATCATGCAGCTGGCTCCTGTTCATCTGACCTCCGGTTCTTGGGACTTGAGCTAGCAGCTTACCTGTGGTCCTGCCTGCCAATCATGGGCTTCATGGGTCTCCACAGCCAGTTAGCAAGAGCCCTGTTCTCTGACCTGATCTTGGGTTCACCAGCTCATGTGGCTATGCCAATCAGGAGAAGCCTCCAACCTGATTCAGGGATTTGGGATGCTCCAGCCTCTATAACCAAGTGATATATTTCCTTTATATAAATCTCTCTATATAGGTATATATATGCTTTACTAGTTTTGCTCCTGTAGAGAACCCTGCCTAAGACAATATGCTACCCCCTGGAATGGTTGAACGTAGACCATTTATTTTTGGTACTGTGACTCTGTGTATTCCTTCCATCTTCTTTTGATGCTTCCTGCATCGTTCAGTGTTTTGACCATAGAATTCTTCATTATCGCAATGCAGGGCTTGATTTTTAATTCAGTTCTAAAACATGGTAACATGCCTATGTGTAATTTTTTAAAAAACAACAAAAAATTACCCTGTTAAGTGTAAAATGCTTAAAATATTTCTTCTTGATCAGTAAATAATTAATACGGTCATTAACAAACAGTTGCTTTGTGTACAGTAGAAACTACCAATGATCCTATACTGTACCTCTTTTGTTGACAATCATTCTACAGTTCTCAAGTATTTTAACAGGTACTCTGAAGAAATACCAATATTATTTGGAATGAAAAAGACTTTTCCTGTTTTTAATTATATTAAAACCATTTATTATGTTTTAGATACAAATATAAAATTTTCCTATATAAATATTGGCTGGAAATTTTTTGTATTGAGAGATACATATGTTCTATGCAGTTTGGATATTAAAAACCAAGAGGTCTTTCTCTTGGGAGAAAGTTTACATAGGAGACATTGTGCAGGATAGACAGTCACTTTTCTGGATAGATGGATGGCACACATGTGTTTAGTGAGGGTGGAAGCTTCTTTAAAGAGGAACCAGGGGATGGTATTGTCAAAAAATAATCTAAACTCACCAAGATTTGAACACAACGTTTATTCTGAGCAGTTATTCTATATATATATATATAGGGAGGCCATTTCGATTCCAGAAATAGCAAATGACTGGAAGAAGCCAGGTACCATAAACCAAAAACCCATTGCTGTCAAGTCAATTCCAACTCATAGCAACCGTGTAGGACAGAGTAGAACCACCCCATAGGGTTTCAAGTAACCTCTTGGTTAGCAGCTGAACTCTTAACCATTGTGCCGTCAGGGCTCCAAGCCATGTACAATGAGACTTATAAAGAGAAGAGGAGGAAGAAATATCGAATATCAACCATTGGCTAATCTCATCGTGATTAATTGAACCCTGCCTTCCCCCTTTACTGAGACCCATTGATACCAGATTACTTCTGGCCTCGCTGCTAATAATTTGGGTTGGAATTGACTCCACAGCAATGGGTTTTTGACCTACCGGCAACCCTGAGGATTTTTGAGATTTAAATTAGGAGGTGATTGTTAGACCACTATCCTTTTCAAGCAGGATAAGACAAATTTACATTGCTACACAGCAGTTTCTGGCAGGCTTTTGCTAGTTTATATTTGGTTTCTTGGATAAGAAAAACCTTAAAATCAAAGTAAGATGTTTGTTATTAATTTTCCTATTCAACAGTGTCAAAAACAAAACTGGAGAAGGAGACTGATTTTATTTTATTGCAATAGGGTTTCATAAGATTTTCACTGGCTAATCCTTTTCAGAAGTAGACTGACTGGTCCTTCTTCTCAGTCTGTCTTGGTCTGGACACTCAGCTGGAACCTGTCCACCATGGGTGACCTTGCTGGTATCCGAATACCAGTGGCATAGCTTCCAGCATCACAGCAACATGCAAGCCGCCACAGCAGGACAAACTGACAGACACGTGGGGAAAGCAGCTTGATAGGGAGAGCAGCTCAAATCCGAAGATCGTGGTGTTTCAGTAGGATGGTTTTGCCTTAGATTTTTATTTTTATGCAGTTGCCATTGAGTTGATTCCAACTCATGATGACCCCATGTGTGTCAGAGTAGAACTGTGCTCCAAAAGAGTTTTCAAGGGCTGAGTTTTTGGAAGTAGATTGCCAACTCTTTTTTTCGAGGTGCCTCTGAGTGGACTCGAACCGCCAACTTTAGAGTTAGGATGTTAACCCTTTGCAAAACCCAGGGACTTGATAACCAGCCAAGCCAAACCTGTTGCCATTGAGTCGATTTTGACTCATAGCAACCCTATAGGACAGAGTATAACTGCCCTGTAGAGTTTCCAAGGAGTGCCTGGTGGATTTGAACTGTTGACCTTTTGGTTAGCAGCTGTAGCACTTAACCACTATGCCACCAGGGTTTCCATAGGCTTTTTTTATAGGGACGGGTAAAAAAGCTGTATTTGGGGCAATTTAGAGTTGGAGTTGTTTTGTAAGCAGAAATCTCAGTCAGTTATCTGAACAGAAAATGTTTTTCTCTTTGTTTAGCTAGTCTCGGGGGGACAAATAGTTATAATCTTAGCTAATCAATCATAACAAAGATTGGGAAGTTGGAAAATCTGTCTGGCTTTGTCAGAAAATTCAGGACAAAGGTCTATGTTTGGCCTATTGTTGCTGTGTGCCCTAGAGTTAATTTTCTACTCTTAGTGACCCCATGTGACAGAATAGAACTGCCCTAGGCTTTAGTCTGTACAGGAGGAGATCTCCAGGTCTTTTTCCCACACAGCCACTGGGTGGGTTCAAACCGCCAACCTTTCAATTAGCAGCCAAGCTCTTAACCATTGCACCACCAGGGTTCCTTGTGTTTAGTTTAATCATAAGCAGGTAAGGGAATCTTCCACGAGTCTTGCAGGAATCATGAGAAAGAAGGGGAAGGATGATTGTTTGTGGTAATCCATTTCCCTGAACACAAAAGAATGGGGAATTTTGGAAAACAAAACGTAGGGAGATTTCTTAACCATTCTTGTTTTCTAGAGCACAGGGCTGAGGTAAATTTCAACCTCGTCAATGATCAAGAGGGTGAAGGACTGAGGGTAACTGAGTGTGTGTTGTCATTTCTTGTCTCAAATTATTTACAGTTACTCTTTTTAGAAGTATAACCCAAAAACCCAGTGCCGTCCTGTCAATTCCGACTCCTAGCGACCCTATAGGACAAAGTAGTACTGCCCCATAGAGTTTCCAATGAGCGCCTGCTGGATTTGAACTGCCGAACCTTTGGTTAGCTGCCGCAGGACTTAACCACTATGCCACCACAGTTTCCTTTTAGAAGTATAGGGAAGTATTTTTAGAAGTGTAGGGTCGCTATGGGTCGGAATCCACTTGAAGATTTAGGGTTTCGTTTTGTTTTTCGTTTTAGAAGTGGTTTACGTATTACCGCAAAAAGGATTCCACAGTTGTGGGACACCGCTGCCACCAGGTGGCGGTACTTGCTTAAAAAAATAGCCTTGAAAAGAAACAAGGTCCTTTTTTGAGACTCTGAGTGGGTTGGGCTGTGTGTACCCCAGGAGTGTCCTAAAAAAACCGTTGGGATGCAGGAAGAAAACAGAGAAATGATTTTCCAAAATGATAACTAACTCTTAATAAAATCCTGGACCAAGTAAAGTACAATTTATCCTAGACTTTCACAGTGGCTGTGTTCCAGGAAGATTCAGTGTCAGGAAAACTACACAAAGATAAAATTTTTGTTTATGTGTAAAACAAAGTAGGTTTAAGCTCAATTAATTATAAACAGGTTTTTAACCTACATAAATGTGTAGAGGGATACTAAAAGCTCATGTCGGCTGGGAAATAATCTGGCATTGGGAGACTATTTCACACATTGTCTAGTCTCCCTGGCCCCCACGCACTAAATGACAGTGGTGCCCATACAAGTTCCTCCACTCCCTGATCTCAAACACTGGGACAAAATTTCCCAAAATTCCTTTTAGGAGGAAGTTACCCTGTGGAGAATCACCGAACTAAAAAAATATCTGCATTGGACTAAACCTGCAGCTGGGAAATAAAAAAAAATTATCCTTGAAGTTGAAGGGGGTGAGGAGGAAGAGAGAAGGTGAAGTGGAGGGGAAAAGGCAGGGGGAGGGAGAATTCGCTAAAGTAAATGTGGAAAAAATTACTTTAGAAGGCAAAAAGGTGTTCATTGTATTAGTCTTACCAATTTTCTAAAGGTTTAAAAGGTTTCAAGATAAAAAGTTGAGAAATAGCAAAGTATAACTTTCATATACTTAAAAGACATGACTGGCACATAAATATAAAATGAACAAGCACCAAAGGTAAGCCCAGGTTAAAGGGAATTGCAGAATCATTTGAACAGACAGAACTAGGTAAGGTATGTAACCATTAGACAAAGTGAGAATCAGAGATAACTTTGACCGGCTTCCTATCTCAATGTGATGCTCACCCTTGCATGGCTTTTATTTTGCTGGTTGATTTTCTGTCTCTGCCCTGGGAATGGAAGAAGCCCTGGTGGTGCAGAGGTTAAGCAGCTCTGTTGTTAATCGGAAGATCAGAGGCTTGAACCTACCTGCTCTTGTGTGAGAGAAAAGACCTGACAGTTGGCTTCAGTAAAGATTACAGCCCTGGAAACCCTATGGGGCTGTTCTACTCTGTCCTATAGGGTTGCTATGATTTAGAATCGACTCCACAGCATTTTTTTGTGTGACCCCAGGAATGCTATTCTTCCTTCCTTAGAAATGTGAACCAGCCATCGGTTAGGTAAGAGTTCACATTTTTAAACTTTGATAGTGCTTCTATTTCTTTTCTGTATGTAAGAAAGAGATAGGTAGGTATACAATAAAGGAGTAACCTTGCCCAAAGAGTGGTTTGGCCTTGGCCCTCTGGTGCTGGGTGGTAATCTTTAAGCTTTTGGAATGTCCTGCATGGGATGTCACATCTTTAAAGTGTCATTGTCTATCTGTGGGCCTCGAGCGATGCCAAATAGTCTATGCTAACAATGTAATTCATGATGAGGGCTTTGGGCCATACAGTATTAGCCCTCTGGAGGGGCTGGAGACTAAGGTCGGCTATAAAAACAAACAAACAAAAACAATCAAACCCACCACCTTTGAGTTGATTTCGACTCATAGTGACCCTATAGGACAGAGTAGATAGGGTTTCCAAGGAGCGGTTGGTAGATTCAAACTGCCAACCTGGTGCAGTAGTTAAGAGCTACAACTGCCAGTCTTCTGCAGTTGTAGCTACTAACCCCTGAGTCAGGTGGTCAATTATGTCTATGTGACTGTTGTTCTTAGGTGCCATCAAGTCTTTTCCAGCTCAGAGCGACCCTACGGATGACAGAATGAAACACTGCCAGTTCCTGCGACATCCTCATGATCATTGCTATGCTTGAGTCCATTGTTGCATCCACTGTGTCAATCCATTTCATTGATTTCCTCTTTTTCGATGACCCTCTACTTTACCAGGCATGATGTCCTTCTCCAGGGACTGGTCCCTCCTGATGACATGTCCAAAGCATATGAGACGAAGTCTTGCCATCCTTGCTTCTAAGGAGCATTCTGGTTGTATACCTCTTCCAAGACAGATTTGTTTGTTCTTTTGGCAGTCCATGGTATACTCTTTGCCAAAACCATAATTTAAAGGCATCAATTCTTCTTCGGTCTTCTTTATTTATTGCCCAGCTTTTGCATCCATTTGAGGCAATTGAAAATATCACAGCTTGGATCAGGCGCACCTCAGTCTTTAAGGTGACATCTTTGCTTTTTAACGCTTTAAAAAGGTCTTTTGCAGCAGATTTGCCCAATGCAATGCGGCATTTGATTTCTTCACTGCTGCTTCCATGGGTGTGGATTGTTAATCCAAGTAAAATGAAATTCTTGACAGCTTTCAATACTTTCTGTTTATCATGATGTTGATTATTGGGCCAGTTGTGAGGATTTTTGTTTTCTTTATGTTGAGGTGCAATCCATACTGAAGGTTGTGGTTTTGGACCTTAATCAGTAAGTGCTTCAAGTCCTCTGCACTTTCAGCAAGCAAGGTTAGGTCAACTGCATATCACGGGTTGTTAATGAGTCTTCCTCTAATCCTGATGCTGCATTCTTCTTCATATAGTCCAGATTCCCGGGGTTATTTGCTCAGCATACAGATTGAATAAGTATGACAAAAGGATATAACCCCGACGCACACCTTTTCTTACTTTAAACCATACCAAAGAAACCCACCAAACCCACTGCCGTCGAGTCGATTCTGACTCATAGCAACCCTATAGGACAGAGTAGAACTGCCCCATAGAGTTTCCAAGGAGCGCCTGGCAGATTTGAACTGCTGACCTCTTGATTAGCAGCCAGAGCACTTAACCACTATGCCACCAGGGTTTCCTTTAAACCATAGAGTATCGTCTTACTCTGTTTGAACCACTGCCTCTTGATCTATGTACAAATTCCTCATGAACACAATTAAGTGTTCTGGAATTCGCATTCTTTGCACTTTTATCCGTAATTTGTTATGATCCACGTAGTTAAATTCTCCTGTATAGTCGATAAAACACAGGTAAATATCTTTCTGGTATTCTCTGCTTTTAGCCACGATCCATCTGACATCAGCAATGATATCCTTTGATCCATATCGTCTTCTGAATCCAGCCTGAATTTCTGGCAGTTCTCTGTCAATGTACTGCTGCAGCCATTTTTGAATGATTTTCAGCAAAATTTTACTTGTGTGTGATATTAATGATATTGTTCAATAATTTCTACATTCGGTTGGATCACCTTTCTTGGGAATAGGCATAAATATGGATCTCTTCCAATCAGTTGACCAGGTAGCTGTCTTCCAAATTTCTTGGCATAGATGAGTGAGTACTTCCAGCACTTCATCCATTTGTTGGAACTTCTCAATAGGTAGTCCATCAGTTCTTGGAGGCTTGTTTTTTGATAATGTCTTCAGGGCCACTTGGACTTCTCCCTTCTGTACCATCAGTTGTTGATCATATACTACCTCCTGAAATGTCTGAACGTTGACCAATTCTTTTTGATACAGTGACTCTGTGTATTCCTTCCACCTTCTTGTGACGCTTCCTGCGTCGTTCAGTACTTTGCCCATGGAATCCTTCAATATTGTAACTGGAGGCTTGAATTTTTTCTTCAGTTCTTTCAGCTTGAGAAATGGCAAGCGTGTTCTTCCCATTTGGTTTTCTAACTCTAGGTCTTTGCACATGTCCTTATAATACTTTACTTTGTCTTATCAAGCTATCCTTTGGAATCTTCTGTTTAGCTCTTTTACTTCAGCTTGTTTTCGTTTCTCTTAGCTACTCTACATTCAAGAGCAAGTTTCAGAGTCTCTTCTGACATCCATTTAGGTCTTTTCTTTCTTTCCTGTCTTTTTAATGACCTCTTGCTTTCTTCATGTATGATGTCCTTGCTGTCATTCCACAACTCGTCTACTCTTTGGTCATTAGTGTTCAATGCATCAAATCTATTCTTGAGATAGTCTCTAAATTTAAGGTCATATGTGACTGAAGCACAATAAAAACTGTGGACATCAAGATTTGAATGAGCTTTCCTGGTTGGCAATACTCCATGCATATTGTCACATGTCTGTTGCAGAGAAGTAAATGCTGTCCTCACAATTCCACTTGGAAAGGACAACTGGAAGCTCCAAGCTTGGAACTCCCGTGGACCTTGCCCTATGTGCATTTTCTCTTGGCTGATTTTAATCTGTATCCTTTTGCTATAATAACCATAATTGTGAGTATAATTGCTTTCAATGAGTTCTGTGAGTCTTAGTGAATTATCAAACTTGAGACTGATCTTGGGAGCCCTGAATTTTGCAGTAGATAATAGTATGATGCACTAGATTAAAATCCTTACACTTGCAAATCATTTAATTTCTCTAAGCCTCTGTGAATTGGTTAAAATGTTTTTAGTTGCCAGTAACAGAAAATCCAAATAAAAGTGACTTAAACAATAAAAACAAAAACCAAACCCACTGCTGTTGAGTCAATTCCAACTCATAGCAACCCAGTAGGACAGAGTAGAACTCCCCCATAGGGTTTCCAAGGCTGTAAATCTTTACGGAAGCAGACTGCCACATCTTTCTCCCATGGAGCAGCTGGTCGGTTTGAATCGCCAACCTTTTGGTTAGCAGCCGAGCACTTAACCACTGCACCATAAATATTGTTTATGTTAAGGGTTCCTTAACATAAACAATAAAGACATTTAATATCTCACAGAAAAGGAAGTCTGGAATTAGGTCAGCTGCTCAGTGATATCATGAAAAAACCAGGTTCTTTTTATCTTCCCATTGTGCCATTCTCCCACATTGTTTTATTGGCTCACCTCTCTCCTGGTGGCTCAAAGATGGCTGCCACGGCTCCCTGGTCATGAACGGATGGCAAAGTTCAGAGGCAGAAAAAGGATATATCTCTGTTTGGTTCTCTATTTCAGAGCAAGGAATATCTTCCCAGAAATTCTCCTAGCAGGCTTCATTGGCTGGAATTTCATCGCACGCCCTGCTCAAACCAGTCCTTTGGCAAGGGATATGACAGCTCCACAATTGCTTAGGCCAGTGAAGAGTCAGCCATCTCTTAGTCTGAGGAGGGACTCAGACACCCCTGAAGAATGTGTCTGGATTATGAACAAAGTCTGATTTGGGTAAGATGACCAAGTGTCTGCTACACTCAATTTTCTCCCTCATAAAAAGGAGGAGGATGATATCTACTATGGAAGATTGCTGTCAGTATAAAATGATATATAAAAATATATGAGTATAAAAATAGTACAAAATGAATAATGTATATGAAATTCTCTAAGCCAACACCTGGCATGAAATATGTGTCAAGTGTTTACTTCTTTCCTTCCTTTCTTAAGATTTTCAGCTGTTGTTTAGCCAAAAGATGGGCGCAGTGAGAACAATCTTCAATTTAATATGCTCTGCTAGCAGCTACTAAAGCAGAGAATATTAATTCACCTAGTTCACTACTGCATCTGTTTTAGAACTCTCAGGATCTGTAAGTGCTCTGAATTTTTATGTTGCTAACCACACAATCTTTAACAGGCCATTGCTTGCATTTTTAATGCTATAACATTCTTGAAATCACGTGAGGTTTCCACACATCAATCCACTTCAGAAGAAGGGAGTTTATTATATTTACAATTCTTAGCTAGAATATTTAAATAGACTGGAAAACATGCTGCTCAAACCGTTTGACTCTCAAATTCTTTTTATTTAAGGGCAAATCACTTAAAAATGTCAAAATGCCTTTATCAATATATATTAATTAAACACTGATTATCTAATATTTACTTATATCTTCAAGTGGAATTTGCTATAACTTTATTTCAGTTCAGCAAACATTTATTGAGCACCTATTATATGCCAGGCTCTGTGCTGTCTCTATAGAGTCTACTGGGCTGGACCAAGACATAAATAGAAATTTTGTCTAATATGGGAAGTGCTGTGATAAAGGTGTGCACAGGGTGCCATAGGAGCAATGTGAAGGGACTAAACACAGCCTAGGAGATCAGGAAAGCATTTCTAGGGAAAATGAAGTCTGAGCTACTATTTGATGAACAAACAGGGCTTAGAAGAGCAAGAGTTGGCTGAGCAACAAAAGCTTTAGAGACATTTCAAGGTGAGGACAATTATAAGAAAAGCATGATCTTCAGGCTTAAACTGGAATGTTGGGAGAGGGGGCAGCTCTGAGCTAGGGACCACCAGCCATTTAGTAATACCTAAGAGTAATTTTTTTTTTTTTTAAGAGTAAAGTGGAAACCCTGGTGGCGTAGTGGTTAAGTGCTACGGCTGCAAACCAAAGGGTCGGCAGTTTGAATCCACCAGGCGCTCCTTGGAAACTCTATGGGGCAGTTCTACTCTGTCCTATAGGGTTGCTATCAGTCGTAATCGACTCGACGGCACTGGGTTTGGAGAGTGAAGTTTACTGTTGGGGGGAGATGAACTTGAGAGCTGAGGAGCCCAGTTCAGTGAGGGATTTGCAGGCCAGCTGAAGAGTATGAATCTTTATAAATAGTGGGTGAGTGCCCAAAGCATTTTAAGCAAAGTAGTAACATGGTAAAATTTAACGTTAGGTAGGTCAGTCTGACAGATATGGAAGATGGGCTTGAGGAGGCCAAGAGAGGAAACAGAGATATCAGTCGTTGGGCTCTGAGTATTTTTCAGATATGAAATAATGTGAACTTGACTAAGACAGGGGTGGTGGGTAGGAAAGAGGGGTGCTTTATAAAAAAATTATTTATCAGCTTTATTAAGATAATTCACATACCATACAATTCACCCATTTAAAGTATACAATTTAATGTTGTTTTTTAGTATATTCACAGATATTTGCAACCATTACTACAATTTCAGAACACTTCAGTCACTTCCAAAAGAAACCTCATACCCTGTGGCTGTCACCCCGCTACTTTCCCATCTTCATCATCCCTAAGCAACCACTAATCTACTTTGTCTTTATAGATTTCCCTATTCTGGATATTTCATATGAATGGAATCATATAATATGTAGTCTTTTATGACTGGCTTCTTTCACTTAGCATGTTTTCAAGGCTCATTCATGTTGTATTATCTATCAGTACTCCATTCCTTTTCATGGCCAAATAATATCCCATTGTATGAATATAACACATTTTGTTTATCCAGTGGTCAGTTGTTGGACATTTGGGTGGAAAGGAGTGTTTTTAATGATTGGAGAAAATTAGGATTTTTTTATTAACTAAGGGAAAGAAGCAATAGACAGGGCAAAAACTGACGATATGAATGAAAAATTTGGATATTGATAGTGGTGGTAGTTGAACAACATGATAAACGTAATTAATGTCACTGAATTGCACATATAAAAAGTGTTGAATTAGTAAACCTTTTGTTACATATGTAATCATTCATTTGATTCTTCTTGCTATATATTTGCAAGGAGGCTCTGGATGGTAGATGTTTGTAAATTTTTTATCCACCCAGCAATTGAACCCTTAATATGTTCAGGGGAAGTTCTCCACTTAAAGTCTTAGTTCGAGGCAGAGACTGCCTTTCACTATAGTATGCCAGATACTAGATTTTCTCAACCTATGTAGCCTTTAGTTCACTGACATATGACCTATGCTCTACCAAAGGTCTTGGAGTTTTGACTTTAGAGAGAGTAACAGAAGAAATAGAATTTTCTTTCTGCACCTGCTGGCTGCATGAGTGTGTGGTCGTCTAGATCTCCAAACAATTTCCTGAGAAACCTAGTATCTGTTTGAAAAACTCCTTTTTTCTTCTTAAATCAGCTAGAGTTGACTACTGTAGCTTGCAAATGGAACGCTGGGTGAGCAGAAACTCTCTCAAGTGCTGAGCAGCCAAGGTGTCCTTGGAGCCATCCCAGCTTCTTGCCTAGAAAATCACTCTTCCCTACTTCATTCAGCCTGGGGCTTCTCTGGTACCCCTACCTCCTGTGTGCTGCAGGCTAGCTGTTTACTCTGTCTTCAGGCTTCCCCAAGATGGAGAACAGAAAAGTCTCTGAGAATAGAATCAATAGTAGAGAGCAGGAAAGAGTGAGTAGAGATGCCTGGTCCACTGTGTCAAATAATATTAATAAGCATTTGTGGTACTCTTTTTGTTTGTGAGCATAGGCTGGTCAGTACCAAGTATTATTTACTTCTCACAACACTATGAGGTAGGAACCTAATTTACAGACCAAGAAATTAAGGTTTAGAAAGAATGAAGACATGAAACTGGGATTTCAATCTAGATTGTGTGTTTCTGGGACCTACTGACCTTAACTTCAAGGCTTACAGACAAAACTCACTGAACTATACCCTTAAAAGGACTGAATATTATTATATGTGGGAGCCCTGGTGGCCTAGTGGTTAAGAGCTTGGTTGCCAGCCAAAAGGTCAAGAGTTTGAGTCCACCAGCCGCTCCTTGGAAACCCTATGGGGCAGTTTTACTCTGTCCTATAGAGTCGCTATGATGGTTTGGTTTTTTGGATCATTATATGTAAATGATGCTTCAGTAAATCTGTTAAATGAAGACAAAAAAAAAAAAAAGGCAACTTTTCAGGCACATAAAAACTGAGAAAGTTTACCACCAACAAATGTGAAATAAAGGGAATTCAAAAGATTGAACATTAGGCAGAAGGAAAATGATCCTTGGTAGAAGATCTGAGATGTAAGAAGGAATGGCGAAGAAGGTGGCAAATAAGTGAATAAATATAAGCACTGGCCTTATGAAACAGTAATAATAAAAATAATGTGTTTTTAGGATAAAATGAAAATAAATACATGACAATAGTGCCTGCCTCCTCCTTCCTCCCCACCCTCCCAGAAAAAAAGCCACGGTTTCCATTAGTTCTGGTACAGGCAGCAAAACTTCCATTATTTTACCATCTACCCCTTCTCTCTGTTTGTTACTTGCTTGGCTCACGCCCCTACTTATTCTGGCCAGGTTATTGGGAGAAAAAACGTAGTGAGGACAGAAACTCTGTCCTGGAATGATGGTTGGGTGATTGTCTGAGGTGCCTCTATTACAATACCTTTTGGGAACCAGTGGGTGGCAGATAGGGTACAGAAAGGCAACCTCAACCATTGTAAATCCCAGAAGGGCAAGCTGGGAAGCTGTTTCTCCTGGTCTCTCCCCCTTAGCCCAAAGCTGTTTGGCCCCTTCGCCTCATAAAAATGGGGTGCTGTTTATGAGGAATCAGCTCTCTGTGGCACAGCTTCCTTGGCCAACAGAAACAATGTTCTCCTTCTCATTGTTGGATCCCAGATCCAGGACTTCCATTTAAATAGTTCTCTCAGAGTCTCCTTCTGTTTCTCACAGGCAAAAAACTTTTAGGATAAAATTTAAGCAATTTGGCCAAAATAATAAGACTAATTTTAGGCCAAGATTCAAACTCCACACTTGTGTTCTTGGCATTTTGTCAACACTTTTTACAACTTGCCTTCAGTTATAGGCCTTCTCTCAAAACTTCCTTTATAAAATAGAAGTAATAAAGTATTTTACTACACGAAAACAAGGTGTTTTTGACACAGAAGTTTAAAATGGTTTCTGTTAACGATCCTTGTCTCTGGGAGTTGGATTGAAGAAAGAATAAGATTTTTTACTTTTTGCTTTATGCAAATACCTAAATTTGTTATAATAAGGATATACTAACAATAAATATAAATTTGGTTAGCCACATTATTCAACATTCCTCAGTAAGGTTAGATTACGTTCAGTTTCTCATTGACTTTTTTAATCTATTATAGTCTGCCACTTACTTTTTAATGCCATTGACTTGATTATGAAGTCAGGATAGTTGTCCTGTAGAATGTCCTAAATTCTGGTTTTGACTGAATACTTCCTTGTAGTGTTATTGAGCTTTCCCTCTATCCTCCATTCCTGTACACTATAGGCTTGATTAGATTCAGGTTCAAGATATTTTTTTAAAGACAACTTCGAAGGTGGCGCTGTGTACTTCATACTGCACCATATTTGAAAGCACATAATATCAGATATTCTCACTTTTAGTGGATGCTAAGATTCATCAGAGGTTCAAGTGGCAACAATCTGCCCCCTTTATTGCAAAGTTTCCCATTAATCTTTTACCTGATAGATTATTTATCATCCATTAGTACCATTGTTTAAGTCATTTCCCTAGCTGTTGCAAAATATTGATTTTCTAATTCCACGTTTACTATCTGCAATTCTTCTGTATTGAAGAAATCTTACTATTAGGACTATTTGAGAGGCTCTCTGGTGGCACAGTGTTTACATTACTCAGCTGCTAACCAAAAAAGGTCAGTAGTTGGAACCCACCATCCACTCCGTGGGAGAAAGATGTGGCAGACTTCTTCCATAAAGATTACAATCTTGGAAACCATGTAGGGCCATTCTACTCTGATTTATAGGATCACTATGAGTCGAAATCAACTCAATGACAATGGGTTTTTGGTTTTTAGGGCTACTTGATTTCCACGAAATACTATTCACAGTGCAAAGGCAATATAAATTATCAGTTTTTTTTCCTTTCACTAGCAATTTTTAGAGTAATGCTTAGCAACCTTCAATTGTATCCATTCAATGTGGTTTTGTTTCCTCTTCTTTTTCAAAGATATATGCCTTTTTCTGCTTTTAATCTATTTTAAGCACTAGAAATCGTAATTCCTTTTAATGCACAAATTATCACATCTCTGACTAATGGGAGCTTCTTCGAGCTGACTGATGTCTTGTTTTTTGTTTTGTATGGGACCCTATTATTAGCCCTTGGTACCTTCCTTGTGCAGTACATAGTCAAGGAACTGCCAGAAATTCAAGTCAGTCAGAAAAGAATGTGGAATGAGGGATATCATTGGTGATGTCAGATGGATCTTGGCTGAAAGCAGAGAATACCAGAAAGATGTTTCCTTGTATTTTATTGACTATGCAAAGGCATTTGACTGTGTGGATAATAATAAATTATGGATAACATTGTGAAAAATGGGAATTCCAGAACACTTAATTGTGCTCATGAGGAACCTGTACATAGACTAAGAGGCAGTCGTCCAAACAGAACAAGGATCATCAGGGTTGTATCCTTCACCAGTTTTATTCAACCTATATGCTGAGCAAACAATCTGAGAAACTGGACTATATAAAGAACAGGGTATCAGGATTGGAGGAAGACTTATTAACAGCCTTTGATATGCAGATGACACAACCTTGCTTGCTGAAAGTGAAGAGGACTCGAAGTACTTACTGATGAAGGTCAAAGACCACAGCCTTCAGTATGGATTACAACTCAACGTAAAGAAAACAAAAATCCTCACAAGTGGGCCAATGACCAACATTATGGTAAATGCAGAAGAGATTGAAGTTGTCAAGAATTTCATTTTACTTGGATTTACAATCAACACCCATGGAAGCAGCAGTCAGGAAATCAAATGACATATTGCCTCATATGCATGCGCAAGCTGAACCATGAATAAGGAAGACTGAAGAAAAATTGATACCTTTGAGTTATAGTGTTGGTGAAGAATATTGAATATACCATGGACTGCCAGAAGAATGAACAATTTTGTCTAGTAAGAAGTACAGCCAGAATGCTCCTTAGAAACGAGGATGGTGTAAGAGACAGAAAGGGCCACATAAATCAGAGACTACATCAGCCTGAGATCAGAAGAACTAGATGGTGCCCAACTACAACCGATGACTCCCCTGACAGGGAACACAACAGAGAATCCCTGATGCAGCAGGACAGCAGTGCGATGCAGACCTCAAATTCTCATAAAAAGACCAGACTTAATGGTCTGACTGAGACTGGAAGGACCCCAGAGGTCATGGTCCCTAGACCTTCTGTTAGCCGAAGACAGGAACCATTCCCAAAGCCAACTCTTCAGACAGGGATTGGACTGGACCATAAGACAGAAAATGACACTGGTGAGGAGTGAGCTTCATGGATCAAGTAGACACATGAGACTATGTGGGCAGCTCCTGTCTGGAGGGGAGATGAGAAGGCAGAGGGAGACAGAAGCTGGCTGAATGGACACAGGGAATACAGGGTGGAGCGGAGTGTGCTATCTCATTAAGGGGAGAGCAAGTAGGAGTGCATAGCAAGGTGTATATAAATTTTTGTATGAAAGACTGACTTGATTTGTAAACTTTCACTTAAAGCACAATAAAATAAAAAAAGAAAGAAACGAGGATGGTGCAACTTCATCTCATACACTTTAGACATGTTATCAGGAGGGACTAGTCCCTGGAGGAGGACATCATGCTTGGTAAAGTGGAGGGTCAACGAAAGAGAGGAAGACCCATACAGACGGATTGACACAGTGGCTACAACGATGGGCTCAAGCATAGCAAGGATTGTGAGGATGGTGCAAGACTGGGCAGTGTCTCATTCTGTTGTACAAAGGATTGCTATGAGTTGGAACTGACAGGGCGGCACGTAACAACAGCAACCTCCTTGCTTTCTGACACACCTGTTCCAAGTTAATCTTGTACATTTTCTTCCCAAAATCTGAATTAAGCCTGGTGCCTTTTAGTGAGGAATGTATTTAATTAGGTATTCTAATGGGTATATAGGAGCCCTTTTGGTGCAGTGGTTAAGTGTTTGCCTGATAACCAAAAGTTTAAGGTTTCATCCCACCAGTCACTCTGAGGCAGAAAGATGTGTCAGTAAGCTTCTGTAAAGATTTGTAGGCTTGGAAACCCTGTGGAACAGTTCTACTCTGTCCTGCAGGCTTCTTATGAGTAGGAATCGACTCGTTGACAATGGGTTTGGTTTTGGTTTAATGGGTGTATAGTGGTATTTCATTGTGGTTTTAATTTGCATTTCCCTGATAATTAATGATTTTGAGCATCTTTTTTTTTTTTTCTGTGCTAATTGCCTGTTCTTGTATGTTCTTTAGTAAAGTGTCTGCTCAAATCTTCTGCCCATTAAAAAACAATTAGGTTGTTTGTGAATACAAGTTCTTTGTCAATATATGTATTGTAAATATTTCTCCCAGTCTGTGGCTTGCTTTTTGATTTCCTTATTTGTGACTTTCAAAGAGCAGAAGTTCTACATGTTGATGAAGTCCAATTTATCAATTATTTGCCTTTTTTCTTTTCTTTTTTTTTTTGAGATTTACAGTATCTTTGCTTCACTCAAGGTTATGAATATTTTTTCCTATATTATTTAGAGGCTTAATGATTTTAGCTTTTATCTTTAGGTTTGTGACGCATTTTGAGTTAATTTTGTGTCTGAGGTAAGAGTTGAGGTTCACTTTTTTCTTATATGAATATGTAATTATGTTCACACCATATGTTGCAAAGACTATTCTTTCTCCATTGTATTACCTTGGCATCGTTGTTGAAAATCAGTTGATCGCATATGGATGGGTCTATCTCTGGACTCTCTATTCTGTTCCATTCATCTATATGCCTACCCTTATGCCAATACAAAACTGTCTTGATTACTGTAGTTTTTATAGCAAGTCTTAAGATCAGATCGTGCGGGGGCTAGAATGTTGTTCTTTTTAAAATATGTTTGGTTAGATCTTTGAATTTCTACGTAAGTTTTAGATTTACCTTGTCAATTTCTACAAAAGAGACTTGTGAGATTTTAATAGGGATTGCAGTGAATCTGTAGATCAACTTGGGGAGCACTGACATTTTAACAATATTCAGTCTTCTGATCTATAAACATGATATACCTTTCTATTTATTTAGGTCTTCTTTAGTTTCTCTCAGCAATGTTTTATAGTTTTCAGTGTACAAGTCTCATGAATACTGGGTTTAAAATTATTCCCAATATCTCATTTTTTTTAATGTTATCATAAATTGTATTTTTTTTAAGTTTCAGTTTCCAGCTGTTTGTTGCTAGTATATAGAAATAAAATAGATTTTGTGTATTATCTTTGTATTTTGCGAACTTGCCAAACTCATTTGTTTAAATAATGTTTTTTATAGTTGAGGAGTGATATTTACAGACTGCCATCTAGATTCTAGAAATGTTCGTTGTTACTAGGTTGTCATTGCTTCTAGGGATTTTCTTTGGATGACACCATGAATGTACACTGATGTTTCCAGTTTGAATTTTAGATTACTGGATTTTAACTTAAAATATTTGATTTTTTTACTTACATCTCTTTTCTCTTGTGTTGAAAACTCTGGTTCCCAACAACATTAGCATAATTACTTGTTTTAGTTTATGATATACATATATTTGTATCAAAATAATACCAATATTATTTCTAACAATAAGAATACTAAGTGAAGTTCAAGATTTTTTTTTTAACAGTTCATTTGTCCTTAGAGTTACAGGCATACCTTGTTTTATTGCACTTTGCTTTGTTATGCTTTGCAGATATTGCTTTTTTACAAATTGAAGATTTGTGACAAACCTGCATTGAGCAAGTCTCTCAGCCCCATTTTTCCAACAGCATGTGCTCACTTCATGTCTCTGGGTCATGTTTTGGTGATTCTCACAATATTTCAAACTTTTTCATTAGTATTGTATATATTATGGTGATCTGTGACCAATGATATTTGATGTTAATATTGTAGTTCTTTTGGTGCTCCACAAACTGTTTCCATATAAGATGACGAACTTAATCGATAAATGTGTGTGTTCTGACTGCTCCACTGACCAGCTGTTCCTCTTCTTTCTACCTTTCCTGCGGCTCCGTATTCTAAGAGTTCAAGTGAAAGAAAGAATTGCGAATCTTTCACTTTAAAACAAAAGCTAGAAATGACTAAGCAAGGAAGGCATGTTGAAAGCTGAGATAGGCCGAAAGCTAGGCCTCTTGCTCCAAACAGGCAAGTAGTGATACAAACGAAATGTTCTGAAGGAAATTAAAAGTGCTACTCCAGTGAACACACAAATGATAAGAAAGTGAAACAGCCTTATTGCTGATATGGAGAAAGTTTTAGTGGTCTGGATAGAAGATCAAACCAGCCACAACATTCCCTTAAGCCAAAGCCTCATCCAGAGCAAGGCCCTAACTCTCTTTAATTCTATGAGGGCTGAGAGAGGTGAGGAAGCTGCATCGGAAAAGTCTGAAGCTAGCAGAAGTTGGTTCATGAGGTTTAAGGAAAGAAGCCATCTCAGTAACATAAAAGTGCAATGTGAAGCAGCAAATGCTGATATAGAAGCTGCAGCAAGTTATCCAGAAGATCAAGCTAATTGACGAAGGTGGCTACGCTAAACAAGAGCTATTCAGTGTAGACAAAACAGCCTTATATTGGAAAAAGATGCCATTTAGGACTTTCATAGCTAGGGAGGAGGAGTCAATGCCTGGGTTCAAAGCTTCAAAGGACAGGCTGACTCTCTTGTTAGGGGCTAATGCTGCTGGTGACTTTAAGCTGAAGCTAGTGCTCATTTACCATTTTGAAAATCCTGGGGCCCTTAAGAGTTATGTTAAATCTACCCTGCCTGTGTTCCATAAATGGAACAACAAAGCCTGGATGACAGCACATCTGTTTACAACATAGTTTCCTAAGTTTAGGTCCGCTGTTGAGACTTACTGCTCAGGAAAAAAACAAAAAATCCTTTCAAAATATTACTGCTCATTGAAAATGCATCTGGTCACCCAGGAGCTCTGATGGAGATGTACAAGGAGATTAATGTGTTTCCATGCCTGCTAACTCAGTATCCATTCTGCAGCTCATGGAGCAAGGAATAATTTCGACTTTCAACTCTTATTATTTAAGAAATACATTCCATAAGGCTACGGCTGCTAAGCAGAAGGTCAGCAGTTCAAATCTACTAGGCACTCCTTGGAAACTCTATGGGGCAGTTCTACTCTGTCCTTTATGGCCACTATGAGTCAGAATCGACTTGACAGCAACGGTTGTTTTTGTTTCTTTTTTGTTTTTTGGTATAACTGCTATAGACAATGATTCCTCTGATGGATCTGGGCAAATTAAACTGGAAAACTTCTGGAAAGGATTCACCATTCTAGATGCCATTAAGAACAATCTCTATTCATGAGTGGAGGTCAAAATATCAACAATAACAGGAGTTTGGAAGAAGTTGATACCAACTCTCATGGATGACTTTCGGGGTTCAAGACTTCAGTGGAGGAAGTAACTGCAGATATGGTGGAAAAAGCAAGAGAACTAGAATTAGAAGTGGAGCATGAAGATGTGACCGAATTGCTTCAGTCTCATGATGAAACTTTTAATGGATGAGGAGTTGCTTCTCATGGATGAGCAAAGAGTGATTTCTTGAGATGGAAACTGCTCCTGGTGAAGATGCTGCGAACATTGTTGAAATGACAACAAAGGATTTAGAACATTACAAAAGCTTAGTTGGTAAAGCAGCGGCAGAGTTTGAGAGGACTGACCCCAGTTTTGGAAGAAGTTCTACTGTGGGTAAAATGCTGTCAAACAGCATTGCGTACTACGGTGAAAGCTTTCACGAAAGAAAGAGTCAATTGATGGGACAAATTTCATTGTAGTCTTATTTTAAGAATTGCCACAGTCACCTCAATCTTCAGCAACCACCACCTTGATCAGTCAGCAGCCATCAACACTGAGGCAATAATCTACACCAGCAAAAAGATTATAATTTGCTGATGGTTGGCTTTTTTTTAGCAATAAAGGATTTTTTTGCAATAAAGATATCTTTTTAATTAAGGTGTGTGCATTGTTTTTTTAGACATAATGCAGTTGCCCACTTAATAGACTACAGTATAGTGTAAACTTCCCCCAAAACCAAACCACTACCAAAAGCAAAGGAGTTTCCTGAATAAACTGAATGCTTCGAAGGTCAGTGGAGCAAGGGCGGGGGTTTGGGAACTATGGCTTAAGGGGAATTGGCAAAATAAATTCTATTAAGAAAACATTCTGCATCCCACTTTGAAGTGTGGTGTCTGGGGTCTTAAATGCCAGCAGGCGGCCATCTAAGATGCATCAATTGGTCTCAACCCACCTGGTTCAAAGGAGAATGAAGAACACCAAGGTCACAAGATAACTATGAGCCCAAGAGACAGAAAGAGCCACATGAACCAGAGACTTACATCATCCTGAGACCAGAAGAACTAGATGGTGCCCAGCCACAACCGATGACTGCCCTGACAGGGAGCACAACAGAGAACCCCTGAGGGAGCAGGAGAACAGTGGGATGCAGACCCCAAATTCTCATAAAAAGACTAGACTTAATGGTCTGACTGAGACTAGAAGAATCCCGGCAGTCATGGTCCCCAAACCTTCTGTTGGCCCAGGATAGGAACCATTCCTGAAGACAACTCATCAGACATGGATTGGACTGGACAATGGGTTGGAGAGAGATGCTGATGAAGAGTGAGCTACTTGTATCAGGTCGACACTTGAGACTATGTTGGCATCTCCTGTCTAGAGGGGAGATGGGAGGGTAGAGGGGTTTAGAAAGTGGCAAACCAGCCATGAAAGGAGAGACTGGAAGGAGGGAGCGGGCTGACTCATTAGGGCGAGAGTAAATGGGAGTATGTAGTAAGGTGTATATAAGTTTATATGTGAGAAACGGACTTGATTTGTAACCTTTCACTTAAAGCACAATAAAAATTATTCAAAAAAAAAAACAAAAAACCAAACCACTGCCATTGAAGTGATTCTGACTTATAGTGATCCTATAGCACAGAGAGGAACTGCCCCATAGGGTTTCCAAAGAGCAGCTGATAAATTTGAACTGCCGACCTTTTGGTTAGCAGCCGAGCTCTTAACCTCTGCGCCATCAGACCTCCTCAGTATAGTGTAAACATAACTTTTATATACACTGGGAAGCCAAAAAATCCATGTAACTCAGTTTATTGAGATATTCATTTCATTGTGGTGGTCTGGAACTGAGCCTGTAGTTTCTCCAAAGTATGCCCGTATATGTAACAGAGGATGTTCAGTCAATATACTGTTATATAGTTTGATTTATTTGTTTCCATTTATTTACAAAGTTTAGGTACTGATTTTTGATTTAATTTTGTTTTTGTGTTATATAAAATGGTTTTATTATTCCAAAGTTAAAACTATATAATCACATTCAGAGAAGTCTTATATGTCCATCATTGTCCCTCCTACCCAATTTCCTTACAAGTAATTATTATTATTGGTATTTTATTAACCTTCCATTGTTTCATTCTGCAAATATAAGCAAATACATTCATGTTTATTTACACTTGCATATATATACATATATATGTACCTCCTTTCTTACCAAAAAAGTTAGCATTTTTCACTTAAAAAAAGGATCTTGGTATGTAGACTATACGTAGTATATAGATCTACGTAGATTGTAGTTGTACAGTATTTTATCATATAGCTTGTATATATGTCATTTCATATTTTTATAAGTTTATCTTTGGGATAGATTACTAGAAAAGGGAATGTGGGACCAAAGGATAAATACATATGTAGTTTTGCTAAATATGGGAAAATTCCCCTTTATAAAGCCTGATCTATTTTGCATCCCACCAGAAATGTATGAGAGAACCTAGTTTCCCCACAACCTTGCCAAAGAGTATGTTGTCCAATTTTGTATTTCTGCCAATTGGCAGGTATAAAATGATATTTCAGCATAATGTAAATTTGTATTTTGTACTATATTTTCAATGATTATTCTGTCTGGACTATTGCTAATGCTACAAATTTTGCCTTTTAACAGGTATTGCTGATCTTTGGAAAGGGAAATGAGTTTTATTACATTAATTTGGTATTATCATCTGAGTTGAATTCTTGATCAATAACTAATCAATTATATATGAATTACATATGAATATTAGGTGAGAGACCAGCTGTCTTTATTAGGTCAGAGACCGGCTGTCTCTATCATGGATTAGTTAAACCCTTATTTCCTTTTTTTCTTCTTTTGTCACATAATATATGAGTATTTTACAGTCATTAGTGCTATCCTCAGTAGCTGACCAGGCAGTTAGTAAAAAATATAAATGGGAATTTAACTAAAGCTATCAATTTGACAATTTGTTGATCATTCAGGTTTTCAATTTGTTTTATAGTATTTTTCTATCTGGATTGTTCATATTAATCCAAACCTGTTGTCACTGAGTTGATTCCAACTCATGACAACTCTATAGGACAAAGCAGAACTGCTCCAGAGGGTTTCCAAGGCTGTAAATCTTTACAGGAGCAGACTGCCGCATCTTTCTCCTGCAGAGTGGTTGGTGGGTTCAAACCGCTGACCTTTCGGTTAGTAGGCAAGTGCTTAACCACTGTGCCACTAGGGGTCCTTTGTTGATATTAATAATGCATGTTAATTCTTTACCACCGTGGAAAACTTAGCATTATCTGAAAGTCGCATAGGCAGACAACATATGCTTAAACAGACCATCTGCTAAGTGGGATGAAAATCTGGTGGTTTGCAAGAGTGAGCTTGCATTTCTGAACTGTTTTTCATGCTTCTTTTCATATTTGTAATTGAGGTTATTGGATTAGTAAGGCAAGCAATCACTGGCAGGAAACCATTTTCAGGTGCATGGTAGGTAATGCGAACAAACCAGAGCAAAGCCTTGATCAGAGCTGTTAGAAGTGTAGACTGCTGCAAGACAGTTATGGTGTTAAAGACATGTATCAACGGCTCTCTTCTTCTTGGTGTGTATCGATCACCAGTTAAGCAGACTGTCCACTCAGCTAGAGGAATATCAGAATCTGAAAACCTAACTGGTAAGAGGCAACGAATGGAGGCAGGTGGTATGTACAGGATGCTTCTGCTGACATTTCCTGTTACTAGAGTCAGGGTAGCTCTAGTTGTAGCCCTTGCCCTATGTGGAAAAAAAAAAAAGGGAAAACTCCCAGACAGGCATGGGACTGGTTTCCTGAAGATGTCATGGTCTGAGCGTTAGTGGTTGTGTCTCCTTAGAGGTCTACTGGAAGACCTTCATCATTGAAAAGTTCCCTTTAGGCTGTCAGTTCCTCGAAGACAGAGAGCATATCTTGCACACCAGTCCCTACATAGGACTCACATTTCCTCCCAGATCAGTGGATGCTAAAGCCTTGGGTAAACTGTAGCCCTGGCCAGGAGTAGAGGGCGGACATTACATCTGTTTGACCTGCTCTTGTATCCCCAGCACTTAGAGCAATGCTTGGCACGTAATGGATGCTCTGTTTGTTGAAGGAACTATCTTTCCCTCTTTCAGCAGCTGAGTGTCACAACCTTGCTCTTGTCCTGCCTAGTCTCCAAGTCAATGAAAAATAAATCTGACTGGGTTAGGACTCTCAATTTCTCACATGGGTAGGACCCGGAGTTGGTCTGCATAACTGAGCTTGAGGTAAAGTTCAGAGGAACAGCTTTCCCTCTTTTCCCTTCCTCATTCCAGTCTCATGTGTCCAGTTTGAATGAATGGAATTCTTCTTAAGTACCTACTGGGATTTGAGACCTGCCATTAACCTAGTCCATTTGGTGATTGACCAGATACCCTGCATACTCCTATTAGTGTTCTCTCTTTTTTCCAGTGGGGCTGGCTCCAGCTGCCTGAACCCCCAGGTGCTGGTCTGGCTCTTGGACATCGCTGGACCCAGAATAGTACCATGATTCTGACAGTAGGTTCAGTACCTATTGATTCTTGTATTAAAGTTCCTATCTATCAGGATGAACTCTTAACTAGTGATTCCAACCTGGATCAGACATCAACTGACACCATCCCTTCTAAAACACACGCACACAGAACTTTAGATTTTTTTAATTTAAGAGACTATCTCCACTTTAGAGTTTGGTTCTACTACCAATGTTTCTTTAGTTGCAGCTCATTAGTTCCTGGGGCTTACTTGCACCTCCCTGCTGAGTCACTGTTGAATTCCCAGCAAATCTCCAGGCCAGGGCTATGTATGGGTATGAGAAAGGCTCCTCTGCTTCCACTTGGCACTGCACGAGGACTTCCAGAGATGAGCAGTAAAAAGTCAGATTTTACTGCTTCCATTCACCCTTATCTGTCCATTTCTTTGGAATGAGAGTGAGTCTTGCCTTCCCTTCCTAAACCACAAAACTAACGTGATATTTAAAAAAATGAGAGTATTCCTATGATCTAGTTCTTGTAGCTAATAATTTATGTAAAGTAGACACATGATCCAATGCTGGCAAATCAGATGTAAGTGGGAGCTGAACAGGGCAAGCTTCCTTCCTGAAAAACAAGACAAAAGCACTGGAGGAGAAAGCTAGTGCCTCTCCCCCTTTTTACTTGAATTGAGACGGTGCCTGGAGCAGCAGGAGCAACCACCTTGCAACCTTGAGCTGACAAGCAGGTGGACGAAAGCCAACATGCTAAGCAGAGTGGGAAGAGAGAAAAGCCTGAATCCCTGGTGGCATAGTTTCGCAGCTGAACTACTGCCAGCAATAACCTACCTCTGGCCTTCTTGTTTTGTGAGAAAAATCACCTAGTATTTAAGCCTGAAGTTAGGTTTCCTTTTACTTGTAAAAGCATGAATTCCTAACTTGCAATTCATTTTCTCTTTTTAGCACAGCAGTCTGGTCTTATTTCTAGGCATTATCTCATCCAATGCTTATTGTATCCTCATTCCTGGCTCAATCATCTCATGGAATTTTGTTTTTCCTTATATCCTGACTTTGGCTGTATAATTTCCCTATTCAACCCTGGGTGTACCTTTTTCTGAGGGGTCTGGTACCCTACTCCTACATAAATATCATCAAAGAAAGAAGGAAGGGATGATGTATGGAGGACCTACTGTGTGTCAGGCACTACCACATACTGTATAGACATTACCTTGCTGAATATTCACAACATGTAGGTGTGGTAGATATTAGCACCCTACTGTCCTTTTGTAGAAGAAGAAACTTAAGAACAGAGAGGTTAAGTAACTTGCCCAAAATCTCTCAGCAAACAATTGGTAGAGCCAATTTTCACATCCAAGTCTATAGGATCCCAAAATCCAGGATCTTTGCAATATACTAAAACGCCTTTGCATTTTGGAGGGCAGGCTTATATTTGTCCAGGTTCTTAGTTGCAAACAGAATAATTCACTCCAGCTAATTTATGTAAAAATGAATTTATTTCAGGGTATAGGGTAGTGTACGGAATTTCCAAGAGAGCCAGGGATCAAGTCTGAATGCTGAATAGCCTGAAGAAACACTCAATTACACCACAGACTGTCAACATAGAAACCCCACTGCGTGGTTTCTGTGCATGGAAACACTGGGTGCCTGTGACACTAGGGGCTGGTCTGTAGAACCTCTGCCACAGCAGCCCTGGAAGAATCAAATGCTTTTGCCCCAAGAGCCAGTGGCCTTTCTGCAGTAGCCTCCTCACAGGGCTTTTTTTTTTTTTTTTTTTTTTTTGCCTGCCTAGTCTCCCGGAGGAGACCTGGTGGTGTAGTGGTTAAGTGCTACGGCTGCCAACCAAAAAGTCAGCAGTTTGAATCCACCAGCCACTCCTTGGAAACCCTGTGGCGCAGTTCTAGTCTATCCTATAGGGTTGCTGTGAACTGGCATTGACTCGACAGCAACAGATTTGGTTTTTTTGGTTGGTCTCCCAGAGGAGCCCTGGTGGTGCAGTGGTTAAGAGCTACGGCAGTTCGTACCCACCAGCTGCTCCTTGGAAACACTATGGGGCAGTTGTACTCTGCCCGATAGGGTCGCTATAAGTTGGAATCAACTTGATGGAAATGGGTTAGTCTCCCAGAGTGACTTGGTAGAACCTAGGTCATCTATGTAACTGTGGTTTCAAGGGAGTTTAGAAAACAGAGTTCTTAGTTTTCCAGCATCTAGGGTGCAGGATGGCAAGCTAGAAGGGGTTGGAACTAGTGCTGATTGCGCTAATAGGAGCGTCTGGCACAAGCTTCCTTAAAGGAAGACCTTTCTTTACTTCAGAGCTACTTAATTGACTCTTGCCTTGAGGCAGAGAGAGCAGATGGATTTCAATTCAGTGGCAAGTCTAAACAACTGGTAGTGGCCATGTAAATAAAATACAGTCTTAGCTGATTTTGAGGACAGATTTCAGGAAGGAAGGCCATTATGGATGCGCTATGCCTTCTTAGTTTTCTAGGGCTGCCGTAACAAAATACTACAAACTGGGTGGCTTGTAAAAACAGAAATGTATTCTGTCAGAGTTCTGGATGCTAAAAGTCCAAAATGACATGCCAGCCAGGCCATGCTCCCTCTGAAGTCTCTAAGGGAAGATCCTTTCTTGTCTCTCCCAGCTTCTGGTAGTCCCAGGCATTGCCTGGCATGTAGATACACCTTCGCATGGCCTTCCTTCCTCTGTCTTTTATAAGGACTGCCATTCAGATTAGATTAGGACACCCTTCCCCACCCCCACCCCCACCCCCGCCCCGCTCTCGTATGACCACATGTTAATTGATCATATCTTCAAAGGCCCTATTTCCAAACAAGGTCACATGCACAGAAACTGGGGGTCAGGACTTCAGCATATCTTTTTTTTTAATTTTTATTTTTTAATAATTTTTATTGTGCGTTAAGTGAAAGTTTACAAATCAAGTCAGTCTGTCACACATAAGTCTATATACACCTTACTACATACTCGCATTTACTCTCCCCCTAATGAGTCAGCCCACTCCCTCCTTCCAATCTCTCCTTTTGTGACAATTTTGCCAGTTTCTAACCCTCTCTACCCTCCCATCTCCCCTCTAGACAGGAGATGCCAACATAGTCTCAAGTGTCGACCTGATAAAAGTAGCTCACTCTTCATCAGCATCTCTCTCCAACTCATTGTCCAGTCCCTTCCATGTCTGATAAGTTGTCTTCAGGAATGGTTCCTATCCTGGGCCAACAGGAGGTTTGGGGACCATGACTGCCGGGATTCTTCTAGTCTCAGTCAGACCATTAAGTCTGGTCTTTTTATGAGAATTTGGGGTCTGCATCCCACTGTTCTCCTGCTCCCTCAGGGGTTCTCTGTTGTGCTCCCTGTCAGGGCAGTCATCGGTTGTGGCTGGGCACCATCTAGTTCTTCTGGTCTCAGGATGATGTAAGTCTCTGGTTCATGTGGCTCTTTCTGTCTCTTGGGCTCATAGTTATCTTGTGACCTTGGTGTTCTTCATTCTCCTTTGAACCAGGTGGGTTGAGACCAATTGATGCATCTTAGATGGCCGCCTGCTGGCATTTAAGACCCCAGACATCACACTTCAAAGTGGGATGCAGGATATTTTCTTAATAGAATTTATTTTGCCAATGGACTTAGAAGTCCCCTTAAGCCATAGTTCCCAAACCCCCGCCCTTGCTCCACTGACCTTCAAAGCATTCAGTTTATCCCGGAAACTTCTTTGCATTTGGTCCAGTCCAGTTGAGCTGACCTTCCCTGTATTGAGTATTGTCCTTCCCTTCACCTAAAGTAGTTCTTATCTACTAACTAATCAGTAAATAACCCTCTCCTACCCCTCCCCGTAACCACAAAAGAATGTGTTCTTCTCAGTTTATACTATTTCTCAGTATCTTATAATAGTGTCTTATACAATATTTGTCCTTTTGCATCTGACTAATTTCACTCACCGTAATGCCTTCCAGGTTCCTCCATGTTATGAAATGTTTCACAGATTCGTCACTGTTCTTTATCGATGCGTAGTATTCCATTGTGTAAATATACCATAATTTATTTAACCATTCATCCGTTGATGGACACCTTGGTTGCTTCCAGCTTTTTGCTATTGTAAACAGTTCAGCATATCTTTTTAGGGGGAAACAATTCAATCCATAACACCTTCCATGGGCTGAGAAAGTAGAAATGGTGGTTCCTTGCCACGGGTTTAGAAGTGTATTTTAAATTTCCTTGAGGTAGCTCAGCTCAGTATATAAGCTAGTTAAAATAATCTTTTTATTTTTTTTTAATAAGATGGTGATCTGCTTCATAGATATTAAGAGCTTTTTTAAACCTATTGTGTTTTTTTAAAGAATATGACCAAATGAAGCTTTCCTTCTGCTTCCAAACGAGTGTATGGAAAAGCCCAACTGTGGGACGTCTCTCCTACATTGCTGTGATCTTATAAAAGATGTTAAATCAAAAGTCTTCTAACTGGTTAGGATGAGTCTTGTAGAATTGAAAGGTGGGGGAATAATGTCTAACTGCTCCACACTCAACAACTTGGCAAGGGCACATTATAATATCTTAAAAAAAAAAGAACCAAAACTGTAAGTTTCTTCTTTGCTTATTCTGTGCCAAACTGTGAAGATTTGTTGTTGTTGTTTTCCTTTAAGTTCATCATTCATTAATTTAGTACCACTAGCTGGCTGACAGTTGTTCTATAGGTATCGAGGGCATTGACAAGTGACAAGGATGTTGCTTTTCCTGAAGGATTCTGGGGGGCTTTCCAACCCCATTCACAGGGTACTGATAGCAGAGAATGTCCATCTACTGGTGGGGAGTCTCCAAGTGGCAGGTTGAAGGTTTTCTGTGGCTGCCAGACAGCTGAGTAAAGTTCCTCTTTGCATTCAGCACCCCTCCTGTTCATTCATTTTCAGAGCCTGTTTTTCTTTCGATAACACCTCTCAGAGAGAATTCTGACAAGTGTACAAATGAACTGACTATTCTTGCTTTGCAGTTTAACAACACGCCTACTGTCTTCAATCCTCAAACGAAGCAGCTACTAGTTCATTATCTTGATATATTCATTATGGTGGCTATACTGGGGGTTATTGAATCACATTTTCTTTAGTGAATGTCCCAAAAGAAGTGTGCCTCTCTTTGCAGGATCACATGGCTTTCGTAAATTGAATGTGAAGTGACTTGAAACTGAATCATGCTTTTCTTATTAACATCATCTGATAAAACAGGAATTTCACGCTTATAAAAAAACTAGTTTCAATATGTAAGTGAAAACACTCACTAGAATGCAGTAAAACTAGAAAAAAAAAAAAACTTTTAAAGGAGAAAGAAACATCAGTAATAACAATTTCAGCCCAGATATCAGATTCAGTCTTTGTTTTATACTAATATCATGTTATTTGGACATTAATTTTCTAGGTTATCAGGCCTATATAACCCTTTTTAAATCTCAGGGCTATAGCTTTTAGCTGTTTGTTACAAAGGAGTTTGTTTTTTGTTGTTTGTGCACCAATTTGGTTTATGTTGTTAAATGTTTGTGTTTGTACTAAAGGTCTCACTATTTTCATAATTTTTGATACATAAAATGCTCACTTGATGTCTTTTTTTAGATGTGTTTTAAGGGTTTTTTTTTGTTGTTGTTGTTGGTGGTGTTTTGTTCTTGTTTTTTGAGGAATATGGCCAAAAGAAGCTTTCCTTTTGCTTCTAAATGAGCTTTATAAGTAGAAGTTTTACACTATTGTTGGTAAACCAAGGACAGACTTTTATCTCCAGAACCAGGCCTAGTGCCTGACCCTTAATAAAGCTTCAATATATTATTGATAGGATGAATGCTGTGAAAATAATCATTTCCCTGCATTTTAAAAAAGTTCCATACGTTTGTATATTGGCACAGGAATTTTTATTTAAATGGAAGTAATACGCAGTAATTAACAGTTAAAGATGTAGTAAAAGTGAGGAAAAAGAAGAAAGCAGATTATTGAGACGAAAGAAACTCAGAAGACTGGATTACAAGAACGTCTTACTGAGCTATCGTTAGCTGAGAGCTTGTTTAGCCTAGAGCAGAGGTAGGCAACCTAGATCATCGGCCAAGTGTGGCCCCAATGCCTGTGTTTATATGGCCCATGAACCAAAGTGGTCTTTACATTTTTAAATGGTTGGAAAAAAAAAAAAAATCAAAAGAAGAATTATATTTTGTGACACATGAAAATTATGTGAACTTCATGTAGTCTGTAAAGCCTAAAATATTTACTGTACGACTTTTTATAGAAAAAGTTTGCCAACCTCTGGCCTAGATTTCCGAATTTAAATTTTGATACTTCTCTCTTCCTCACTTCTTCCCTATACCCCTCCCAGGAACTGCCAAACTGAGCTCAGAGGTGGCACCATAGAGTAGGGGTCTTGATTTATACCTAATTCTGAAGTAGAAGAGGCCCAGAAGGAATAAAAAAATAGGGAGCTTAAAACACAACAAACCCGAATTTGAATTCTGACCCTGCCACTTAGTGGTTATACATCTTCACTTAATGAACATTAGTTTTATCATATGTAAAATAGGGATAATACTTAATAGATGTTCTTAGGGATTGAATTGTGTCCTCCCAAAATATGTGTTAAATTCCTGGTCCTTGTACTTGTGGATATGATCTTGTTTGGAAATAGGATTTTTCTTTTGTTATTTTATGAGCGTGGGTCCTAAACCTAATCACATCAGAGCTATAAAAAGACCAGAATAGATTCAGAGACACAGACACAAAGAGGGAAGCAGACAACGTGTAAAGATCACTTACAAGCAAAGAAACACCAAGGATTGCCGGCAGACACCAGGAACTAGGAGAGAGACCCACAGAAGGAATTAACATGACTGAGACCCTGATTTGGACTTTCAGCCTCCAGAATTGTGAGAAAATTAGTTTCTGTTCTTTGAAGTCACTCATTGTTGTATTTGTGTTACAGCAGCACTAGGTAACTAAGACAGATGTATAGTATATAAGCATTAAAATTGAATATGTACGGTGCCAGATATGAAGTATCTTCTCAATATATAGTAACTTCCTTTCCACTTCCCTAAGAATGGCACTCTATGCATGTAGTTGTACAAATGTGTAGAGATGGTTTGGAGACAAAGCACGCCTTATATGGAATAGTTTTCTTCTCTGGTTCCCCTCCTGCTGGGGTGATTTAAAGTGACTTTCCTTGGTTTATGCGAATTTCCTTTCAAAAGTGCACTAGGACAGCTTCAGCCTGGGGTCTTGGGTAGACCGGCCTTGCCCAAGGAATATGTGGCTAATGTAAAGAATCTGTGCTTATATGTGATTCTTCATTGCTTTATTGAGGCCTATTGACTTTGTTTTCATTTCCATTTAGCTATCTTTTTTAATAAACAATATATGTCTAGATCTACACTACAATGCATCTCATCACCCATAGTATTTGTTTTCTTCTGGCAATTCCTAAAACAACAACAGCAAGATCTTTGTCAGTTCTTACATTTCCTTGACCAAGTAACATATGCTCTTAAAGATATACCACGAACACTAAAACTATATGCCTTATTGTTAAATGCTTCTCTTTTTTCTCTACAAAATATAGGTATTCATCAAAGTTCTCACACTTAAAATGCTTCCATGATTTTACATCTCAACTTTGTTTTTCGTCTGGATAAAAAGCCACAGTGATGATTCAGTTCATTCCATGAGCCTTAAGTCTGTTTTGTTAAAATAGATGACAAAAAAAAAAAAATGACAGCTGACCCATATTTATGTCTTAATCTAATGAGCCAACATGTATAAAATAACATTGTAAATCTGGTTCCTTTCTTGAGAAGGACATTAACTTAAAATACAATTTCCTTTCATATTAATCTAAAGCACAAGATGTATGAGTTTTTTCTTTTTTTTTTTTCTACTTAATCTCTAGAAATGGATATTAAGTTTCGGAAAAGTTTAGAGTTTTTGCTAAATAGAACTGACTTCAAATCTAGGTCTTGACAATTAAGACAAGCCTCTCTTTTTCCTCATCTGTAAAGTGGGGAAGACTTTAGTTTTACATTCTTAATTCTGGGTTGCCGTTTGTATAAAGGGAGACCTAGAAGCAGAAAGAAGGATCTCTTTAACTTCAGAAGAAGCAGAGAGTGAAGGTTCCTTCTCCATCCTGGCACAGAATGGAGATCTGCACAGAATGGAGATCTGCACAGAATGGAGGTGGCAGAATTACTGATGGGGTGGGTCATGGGTACCCAGGCCCTGTGCTCTGAGTGCCATAGCACAGGGGCTGCAGGGAAGGCCCAGACTCACAGTGCCATCATGGGCATCCTCTATCCCCTGCCCTGCAGGCGTGGCTGGTGGGAGACTGAGGCAGACCAGGAAGGTTGCTGAAGGGCAGCAGCTTCTTGCCTTGTGCTTGGCTGTGGTCTAAAGACTTGAACCAATAATAATCTTATGACAGGGCACCATGTGAGATACTCGTTGATAGATTTTTTCTTAATACTAGGTGTATCAAGATAAGGCCATTTGCCTCATCCCTTTCTGTTCTCTCTAGGGGTGGAGTATGTTGCCTGATTGGTGAGTGACAGCTTTAGGGCCTTGTTTTTTGATTGGGTGAAGCTAAGTTATCAAAGGTCTCGAGCATGGAGAATTTGGTCTGCTGCTCCCTCCCTGTCCTCCCAGCCCAGCGAGGCAGAACCCTGGGTATATGTGCCCTCTCTGCAGTCCCATGCTGGTCCTTGAGTAGGCTGTTCCAAGGTCTAGGCTGGAAGATAGGGAATTAACACGAACATTTTGGCTTTCACAGAAAGCTTCATCTTTATCTTTAGGGTAAAAGGCCAAAGTAGTGTTGCTTGGTACAGTGACCTTCCTGATGGCTCAAGTTTCTTCTGCCCTCCTCCCTTGTTCTCCACCAGGAGTCCTTCTTAGCTCATATTCTTGGCCTTATGGAAGGAAGTGGCATTGAGTGCTTCTCCCCTGCTGTCGTGTTTGAAGGGTTTAACAAATATGTAATGGAGAATACTTTCCATTGAGTAAGGTGAATCCAGAAAGTATCAGTCTTGCCCTAGTAATTTCTGAGATGGAGCTAATCTCACCCATTTATGTCACTGGAATTTTACCTCTCACATCCAGGTAACTGATCACAACAGTTTGGGGTTTGGTTGTTTTTATTTTGGGGATAAGTAATAGAATTTCTCTGGGTTAATATAATCTCTCTAGAAGCCCTAGTGGTACAATGGTTAAACACTTGTCTGCTCACTGAAAGGTCGACAGTTTGAACCCACCAGCCACTCCATAGGAGAAAGATGTGGCAGTCTGCTTCTGTAAAGATTATAGCCTTGGAAACACAATGGGACATTTCTACTGTCTTATAGGTTCACTAGAAGTCAGAATCGACACAAAGGCAACAGGTTTTTTGGATAGGCTGTTTAGTCCTGAAATGAAAAAGTGGTTTTTAAAAATTAGTTAGGTGTGTTGTGATGAGTTACATTCTTCTTTCCCCAACCTTTGTTCCTGTCCACAAACCTTAGAAACTACTCAATCATTTGTCCTTCCTCATGACTCAGCTTCATTTTCTGATCCCATAGTATGGAAAGCTAGCCCCTCATGCCCTTGCCATCTCCTGTTTTGCATAACAACTGTTTCAATTGTCCATTCCAATTTTCACTTGTACTACTGTTTCAGGAGTGATATTTGAGAACACACACACACACACACAAATCACCAACAACGTTTTGCTTGGTTCATTCTGCGTTGCCTATGCTTTTAAGCGCATTCTCTTACCTGTTGTTATATAATAACATTGGAGGTCTGTTTTGTGGTAATCTAGGTTTCTAGCCCTCTTACTGGAGTCTCTGCTATGCTCTTAGTCTGACTGAGGGCAGGCAAAGCTTAAATCAGAAAATTGTCAAAACAAGTTAACCAGTTGCCATTGAGTTGATTCTAACTCATGGAGACCCTATGTGTGTCAGAGTAGAACTGTGCTCCATAGGGTTTTCAATGACTAATTTTTTCAGAAGCAGATTTCCAGGCCTTTCTTCCAAGATGCTTCTGGGTGAAATCAAAACACCAGCCTTTCATTTAGCTGCCTAGCACGTTAACCGTTTTCACCACCCAGGGACTCCCAAAGCCAATTAAAACCCACTAAAAACTTCCCAATTCTTCCAATGCCATGGGAAAAGAAAAGTATGACCTAGCTAACATACCAGTTACGTCAAAAAGCTACACCCTCTCAGATGTATCTGCCGACTATTACTATGCCTTTATTGAGGTCACCAATGCATGGCTTGGGCTCCTATAGATCCACTCATTTGAGGATAGGGGCTGCCACCTTTAAAACCTGTGCAAAGTTTGTTGTTCCATCCACTAGCACTTCTCTCTTTGGGCTGTGAATGGGGGACATCAGCATGACCAGCCCATTCCTGAATCATGCTAACAAGCCTTCATATAAGGAGGGTGGGTAGAGGCTACTTGCCTGACTTCACAGAGTTGTTGTAAGGAGTAAATGAGGTAATGCATATAAAGCTCTTAGCATAAAGCCTGTAATTGTTCAGTAAACACTATCTGTGATTATATTTGAGAGTTCCTGGGTTGGAAACCCTATGGAGCAGTTGTACTCTGTCCTATAGGGTCACTATGAGTTAGAATTGGCTTGACAGCAATGGGTTTGGTTGGGGTTTTTTGGGTGATGCAAATGGTTAACATGCTCAGCTGCTAACCAAAAGGTTGGAGGTTAGAGTCCACCCAGGGGTTATCACCCCAAATAGAAATTCAATACCTATTAAGCAATAACCTCCAACCTGTTATCTTTGAAAAAAAAAAGGTGAGTGAAGGATATTGGGTTAGGTTGAAATCACCTTTCAAGTTTGCTAATTAAATTGAACATCACAAGCTTGTAGCTGGGTTTTCCTTATTTACCCAAAGACTCTGTTGTTGTTGTTGTTAGGTGCCATCGAGTCGGTTCCAACTCATGGGGACCCTATGCATAACAGAACGAAACACTGCCCGGTCCTGCACCATCCTTACAATCATTGTTATGCTTGAGCTCATTGTTGCAGCCACTGTGTCAATCCACCTTGTTGAGGGTCTTCCTCTTTTCCGCTGACCCTGTACTCTGCCAAGCATGATGTCCTTCTCCAGGGACTGATCCCTCCTGACAACATGTCCAAAGTATGTAAGACGCAGTCTCGCCATCCTTGCCTCTAAAGAGCATTCTGGCCACACTTCTTCCCAGACAGATTTGTTCGTTCTTTTGGCAGTCCATGGTGTATTCAATATTCTTCGCCAACACCACAATTCAAAGGCATCAACTCTTCTTTGGTCTTCCTTATTCATTGTCCAGCTTTCACATGCATATGATGCAATTGAAAATACCATGGCTTTGGCCAGGCACACCTTAGTCTTCAGGGTGACATCTTTGCTCTTCGACACTTTGAAGAGGTCCTTTGCAGCAGATTTGTCCAAAGCAATGCGTCTTTTGACTTCTTGACTGCTGCTTCCATGGCTGATTGTGGATCCAAGTAAAATGAAATCCTTGACAACTTCAATCTTTTCTCCATTTATCATGATGTTGCTCATTGGTCCAGTTGTGAGGGTTTTTGTTTTTTTTATGTTGAGGTGTAATCCATACTGAAGGCAGTGGTCTTTGATCTTCATTAGTAAGTGCTTCAGGTCCTCTTCACTTTCAGCAAGCAAGGTTGTGTCATCTGCACAATGCACATTGTTAATGAGTCTTCCTCCAATCCTGATGCCCTGTTCTTCTTCATATAGTCCAGCTTCTCGGATTATTTGTTCAGCATACAGATTAAATAGGTATGGTGAAAGAATACAACCCTGCTGCACACCTTTCCTGACTTGAAACCAATCAGTATCCCCTTGTTCTGTCCGAACAACTGCCTCTTGATCTATGTAAAGGTTCCTCATGAGCACAATTAAGTGTTCTGGAATTCCCATTCTTCGCAGTGTTATCCATAGTTTGTTAGGATCCACACAGTTAAATGCCTTTGCATAGTCAATAAAACACAGATAAACATCCTTCTGGTATTCTCTGCTTTCAGCCAGGATCCATCTGACATCAACAATGATATCCCTGGTTCCACGTCCTCTTCTGAAACCAGCCTGAATTTCTGGCAGTTCCCTGTCGATATACCGCTGTAGCCGTTTTTGAAGGATCATCAGCAAAGTTTTGCTTCCATGTGATATTAATGATATTGTTCTATAATTTCCGCATTCAGTTGGATCACCTTTCTTGGGAATAGGCATAAATATGGATCTCTTCCAGTCAGTTGGCCAGGAAGCTGTCTTCCATACTTTTTGGCATAGATGAATGAGCACCTCCAGCGCTGCATCTGTTTGTTGAAACATCTCAATTGATATTCCATCAATTCCTGGAGCCTTGTTTTTTGCCAATGCCTTCAGAGCAGCTTGGACTTCTTCCTTCAGTACCATTGGTTCCTGATCATACGCCACCTCTTGAAATGGTTGAATATCAACTAATTCTTTTTGGTACAATGACTCTGTGTATTCCTTCCATCTTTTTTGGATGCTTCCTGTGTCGTTTAATATTTTCCCCCATGAAATCCTTCACTATTGCAACTTGAGGCTTGAATTTTTCCTTCAGTTCTTTCAGCTTGAGAAATGCCGAGCGTGTTCTTCCCTTTTGGTTTTCCATCTCCAGCTCTTTGCACACGTCATTATAATACTTTACTTCGTCTTCTCGAGAGGCCCTTTGAAATCTTCTGTTCAATTCTATTACTTCATCAATTCTTCCTTTTGCTTTAGCTTCTCGACGCTCAAGAGCAAGTTTGAGTCTCCTCTGACATCTGTCTTGGTCTTTTCTTTCTCTCCTGTCTCTTCAGTGACCTCTTGCTTTCTTCATGGATGATGTCCTTGATGTCATTCCACAACTTGTCTGGTCTGCTTCGGTCAGTAGTGTTCAATGCATCAAATCTATTTTTGAGATGGTCTCTAAATTCAGGTTGGATATACTCAAGGTCATATTTTGGCTTTCATGGACTTGCTCTGATTTTCTTCAGTTTCAGCTTGAACTTGCATGTAAGCAATTGATGATCTGTTCCACAGTCGGCCTCCTGGCCTTATTCTGACTGATGATATTGAATTTTTCCATCATCCCTTTCCACAGGTGTAGTCAATTTGATTTCTGTGTGTTCCATCTGGCAAGGTCCATATAGTCGCTGTTTATGTTGGTGAAAGAAGGTATTTGCAATGAAGAAGTCGTTGGTCTTGCAAAATTCTGTCATTCGATCTCCAGCATTGTTTCTATCACCAAGGCTATATTTTCCAACTACTGATCATTCTTCTTTGTTTCCAACTTTCTCATTCCAACAGCCAGTAATTATCGATGCGTCTTGACTGCATGTTCAATCAATTTGAGACTGTGGCAGCTGATAAAAATCTTCTATTTCTTCATCTTTGGCCCTAGTGGTTGGTGCATAAATTTGAATAATAGTCATATTAACTGGTCTTCCTTGTAGGTGTATGATATTATCCTATCACTGACAGCGTTGTACTTCAGGCTAGATCTTGAAATGTTCTTTTTGACAATGAATGCAACGCCATTCCTCTTCGAGTTGTCATTCCCAGCAAAGACTCTAGTCGTACATAAAATAAGTTGTGGATGACGTTTGTGTAGCTCACCTAGCATGCGATCATGAGCTGGACAGAGCATCTCTTGGTGCTTCAGTGTCCTCCTGAAGATGGGCTGCTATATCCAGAGACTTTATTAGGAGGAATCAGAGAACTATTATGGCATACTTTGACTTAATAATTTTTTTTTTTTAAAGAACAAGAAAACCTAAAATGTCAAAAAGAGAAGCTAAGAAGTTGAGCTGGGTGTTTAACACTGTCAAACCATCTACCTTCCCTCCACTGGCAATGAGAGGAAGTATTTAAAAATGAAGTGACTTTAGTAGTTATAGTGATTGGTTTGACTTGGTTTACTAAAAATTGTGTGTGCAGGCTGGTTAGGTAGCCATTGCATCAGCTGGGTTTCCATGACTACAAAAATACTCTTGTACAGTCTTTGCAATAAGTGATTACGGTCTTAAAATTACTTTGTAATTCAAAGAATTTTATTTCAACTTGAACAAAACTTAATGTTTAACTATTTTTCTGTAATTGGTCATAATTTCAAAGGAAAGAAGGAGAGAGTCAGATTATGGAGATGTTCTATTAACTGTGCTTAGTTTGTTTTTTTTTTTTTTGCTTTTTGAACTACACATCCGTTCTCAGTTAATTAGATAGCAGCTCACTCTCAGTAGGACCTGTATTCTGGCTTAACCAACCATTTATGCTTTCCTCCTCACCCCCATTCCATCTCCCACTGTGACTATTACTCCCTGAAGCTCTTGATCTATCTTGACTTTCCCTCTTTCAGTAGATGACTGGAGGTAGGTAGATCAGTCCCTGGAGAAAGACTGTCTCATTTAAGTAGACAAAAGGAAAAACGCAAAGACCTGAACAGGAAAATTGCAAAAGACAGAAAGAGACAGAAGAAACATAAATGATAAATATAGTGTTTTTGGTGGGAAGATCCAATCTCATTAGTAATCAGCAAAATGTACATTGCAATGATAATAAGATGACACTCCTTTTTTACTTGTCAAACTAGCAAGGTGTTTTTTAAAAGTAATAATAGCATTCAGCACTGATAAGACTGGAGCTCATTTCCACTCCATTGGCTATAAATTAACATACAGTCTTCAAGACATTCAAGCTCTGGCCCAATAATTCCATACAGGCTGTATACAAGGTAAAACCCCAACAGTAGGGGAATGATTAAAATTATTTCTTTTTAATAATTTTAAAATTTCTTTTAAGCACTTAACTATGAGCCATACACACATCTGAGGTCTTTACATATGTTTTGTTATTTAATCCTCATCAGAATGCTATGAGATACTTTAATTCCCTTTTTACATGAGGAAACTGAAATAAACAGAAGATAAATAACGTGCTCAAGGACACACAGCCAGGAAGTAGCACTAATTCCAGGCACAGGCTCTGAACCACTATGCTTTACTGCCTAGTTCTAGAAAAGACTTGAGACAGCAGGCAGACCTACATTTACAAGGTAACCTCAAATAAAGAAAAACTATGGTTGGAACAAAAAGCAGAGTCAGGAATGAAGGTAAAAGTACATATCATTTGACCTACACACTTGTTAAAAGAGGACCACAAATTTGGTAAGAAGTTTTTTAGCAGCCTGTGGATAAAGGGAAATCTGATCAGTTATACAGTTTTTACAGTACTTATGAAATAAAAACGCCAATACTAACAGCTTGGCAGTTTGAATCTGCCCAGTGGTACCTTGAAAGAAAAGCCTGGCGATCTCCTTCAATAAGATCACAGTAGTTGAAAACCCTATGAGGCACAATTCTACTCCGAAACATGTGCAGTCACCATGTTGGAATTGACTTGAAAAAACAGGGTATGAAATAAAAGCAGACCAATTACTTAGGAAAAGATAAACTCTTTTGTTTGTTCAAGTTAATTTCTCATTCAAAAATTTATACACGCATGGTTTTGTGACATTGGTTGCAATCCACATAATGTAATAGCACACTCACCCTTTGCACCCTGGGTTCCCTCTGTCCATTCAACCGGTTCCTGTCCCTTCCTGCCTTCTCATCCTGCTTTTGGACAGGAACTGCCCATTTGGTCTCATATATCCAATTGAACTAAGAAGCATGTTCCTCACATGTATTATTTTTTGTTTTATCGTCCTGTCTAATATTTGTCTGAAGAGTGGGCTTCTGGAACGGTTTCAGTTCTGGGTTAACAGAGCATCCATGGGCCACATTATCTTTGTTGTTTTATTTTGTCTTTAGTTTATTATTTATTTATCTTATTTTTATATTTATTTATTTATATTATTTTGTCCTGATGTCAAGCACAAAAACAATCACATGCTCACTTTTAGGAAAACTGGGAAAGCACAACAAAAACAATATAGAAAATTTTTTGGTGTACATCCTGATTTGTTTGATTTTCCCATGCAGAGCTGCACTCATTTTATAAATGGTATAATCCCATTTTATGGCTGTTCCCCCCCCCCCCCACTGCCAAGAGAACATTGTAAATGTGTTCCCAAAGTCATTAAATTTCCTTCCACATGGGCACTTTTAATGGCTTTAGGTTATGTTATTATACCAAATCTATTGCCATTGAGTTGATTCTGACTCACAGAGACCCTATATGATAGAGTAGAACTGTCCCATAGGGTTTCCAAGGCTGTAATCTTTATGGAAGCAGATTACCAGGTCTTATCTCTCAGGGAGCTGCTGGTTGGGTGCAAACTGTGAATCTTTTGGTTGGCAGCTGTGAAAATGGCATCAGACCACCTCTAACTTCAGGGGGAGAGAGGTGAATAATCAATATCATCCCAAGGCTGATGATCCCTATGAGGCAGGGGTCAGACATACCTCTATTCTTCAACCTTTTTATGATTTCCGACACCAGCTATCCCTTCCATGGCATTATCTACTTCTCTGCTGGGTTCGAAAACTTGTTGCAACGGCCACACAGAACTCACAGGGCCATAGTTTTGGAGGTTCCTCCAATCTCTGTCAGACCATTAAATCTGGTCTTTTTATGTGAATTTGAGTTCTGTCGTTTCCCCCATTTAATGGGCTTTGGGTCTTTGTCAAATATTAGCAGCTCATAGGTGGATGGATTTACATCTGGGTTCTCAGTTTTGCTCCATTGGTCTATGTATCTGTTGTACCAGTACCAGGCTGTTTTGACTACAGTGGCAGTATAATAGGCCTCAGGTAGTGTGAGGCCTCCCACTTTGTTCTTATTCTTCAGTAATGTTTTATTTATCTGGGGCCTTTTCCCTTTTCATATAAAGTTGGTGATTTGTTTCTCCATCTCAAAAAAATGCTGTTGGAATTTGGATCGGGATTGCATCTTGGTAGTAAAACCAATTAGATTTATTCCAAAGGTTCTTATAAAAAGAAACTCCATGTGAGATAATGAATAACGGCCTCAACAGCATCCTTGAGTAGACAAAACAACCACTTCCATTGGGCTGAGTATTCCACCTTTCTTCATAGGTCCTGATGACCCAACATCGAAACATCGTAACAGGCCAGCAGGATGTGGCCCAATTACCCATCTCTGTGCTGGTCTGGAGATTACAGAGTACCTGAAAGGAAGTGCACTGGATATTCTCTAAACAATACTTCCTCTGATGAATGTTGCAGGCCAGGAGATAGAGACTGCGCTTTTCAACAAGTGCCTAGAATTCAGCTTTTCTATTTTGACAGATAGTCTCACAGGCATTAAGGACCATTGGACTGGAGGTGGGAATGGTTAAAAATTATAAATGGTCAATTATGTAGCTGATAAACATGATGCTTACAAAGTATTTTGATCACATGAAAATTTTCTCAGACTGTAATATTAAATAAAGCAGGTTGAAAAACTATATATAGTGTATGATCTCAACAATGTTTAAAATATTTGTAGCAATATACAAATCTTCAGTTTTTCTTAACATAAAAATTTATTGTTTTTTTCTTTTATTTACTGGAGTAGAAGGATGGACGGGAACTTCCTGGTGGGGGTGAGGGGGGATCTGGGATACCTCAGAAAGAAGCAGCTATTTTTAGTTACTCATTACTTGGTTTGGCCTCTAGGTTTGATAAACCTTCAAACCCAGGTGAAAGTTTTGTTTTGTTTTATTTTGTCTGGGGGGCAAGAGTGTGTACATGGAGAGATAAAGGCAGTATAGGGGAACCAGGTTGGGGGGAGGGGTGGCAATGAGGCAGGATTTCCAGAGGCGCCCTCAGAAACCTGAGAGCTAATCCGTGAAGTTGCTTAGGAGGAAGGGGGTCCATGGCTAGGAGATTCCTGTGCACAGGAGCCATTTGGGAGTTGAGTCCTCATATCCAGTCAAATAGGCCTTCACCTGAATGAGAACTGCCCACCACCGGAATCCTATGTCCTTGTGGTGCTAAGAGAGGGCCTTGCTCCTTCCTGTGTCTGCACTTAACCTGGCTATCACCCCACTGCAAGACTTACCTGAATCCCCATCTATCACTCCTTGGCAACCATGCCCTAGGACATTAGTACGATGGGGTGAGTGGTGGTGGGGTTGCTCTTTATACCTAGAGGGAAGAGGTTGAACCACACAAGCTTGAGATTATTTTAATAACACACACACACACACTACTGGAAGAAATTACATTCCCAATAAATCGTTATGTTTGAGTAACAGGATTGTACCAAGCCAAAAACGAAGCCCACTGGCATCAAGTTGATAGTAACTCCATAGGACATAGTAGAATGGCCCTATAGGGTTTCCAAAGTTGCAAATCTTTATGGAAGCAGACTGCCACATCTTTCTCCCACGGAGCAGCTGGTGGGTTTGAACCGCGGACATTTTAGTTAGCAGTCGAGTGCTTTAACCACTGCATCACTAGGGCTCCTTCAACAGGATTATAGGTAATCTTTATACATTGTTTTTTCATATTTTCTAAATTTCCTATATTAAATGTGTATATATTAATTTTACTCATTATTCAGTAAATGTTTACTGAATGGATACTACGTGTTAGTCTCTGTTCTAAACCCTGAGAATACAGCAGTGAACACAATAGATAAAAAATTTTACCCTTAAGTAGTTTACATTATAGAAGGAAGGATTCAGAAAATAAATAAGTAAATTCTAAAGAACATAGAAGGGTATAAGAACCTATGGAGAAACAAAAAGTAGGCAAAGGTATAGAGAATACATTCTTTCCTTTTTTTCACTTTAAATAAGATGTGATGTTTGAGAAAAAGTTGAAGGAAGGTAGGGAGTGAGTGATGTAGGTACCCAGGGATAGAGTGCGCTGGACAGAAGGAAGACGGGGAAGAGCAAGTGAAAAATCCCTGAGGCAGGAACATGCTTGGGCTGTTCAAGGAATAGCAAGGAGGCCCAGGAGGCTGGAGCAGAGCTGGGGGTGGGGGAAGTGGTGGGAGAGAAATTTGGAGAAGTAATAGGGGGTAAATTAATAGGCCATTATGAGGGTTTTGCTTTTCCTCTGAGTGACATGAGAGCCCCGGGAGGTTGTGAACAGAGGAGTGACCTGTTCTGTCTTCGATTTTAAAAGAATCACTCTGGCTATGGGGTAAGAACAGATGATAACACCAGTTGGGAGGCCATTATAATAACCCTGGTAAGATGGAGGCCAGGGCCAGTGAAGGTGGCGAGAAAAAGACTCAGCAGGAATCGTTGATGGATTGGATTGGGAAGTGGAAGAAAGAGAGGAGATAAGGATGCTCTCAAGTGTTTTTTCCTGAGCACCTAGAAGGATGGAGTTGCTATTAATTAAGATGGGAATAACTACAGGTGGAGCAAGGTTTTGGGGTGAAGATCAGGAGTTCACATTTGGATAAAAGTCATCAGGGGAAAAACAGAGTTGTTTTTAAAACCGAAACCAATGTGGGTTTTTAAATTCCTGATTTACGACAGCATTCTGTTCCCATGATGGTGTTGTAAGTTGGTTCTGACGTGAGTCGAATACCTCTTTTTTTTTTTTTTAGTTTTTATTATTATTGCCTTTTATTAGCAGTATCTTTAGAAATCTGATCTTTATTTTCTTGGGGGGTTGGAAACATTACATATAAACGTGCGAGGAAACATCTAAGAATGATAATATTAGCAAATTACATGCTGCCAACAGTGTATATAGTACAAAAAAACAAAAAAAAAACAGAAGGTTTTAAGTACGGAACCTGGTAACTCAAATACGTAGCAAGTCAGGGGTTACCTGTACTCAGTTACTTCCACATCTAGGTTTACCATTCCCCCACTCATTTCAGAGGAAGATGTATTCCTCCATTTGTGTGAGGCAAACTTCTCCTGTTCTGAAAAAGCCACACAGCTGTGTGGTTTTTAGGGCCTCTATAAATTCATGATTTTTAACTTCACCTGGGCTCTTGACTCATGTTCTTTTGACAGTCCGTGGTGTATTCAATATTCTTCGCCAACACCACAATTCAAAGGCATCAACTCTTCTTCAGTCTTCCTTATTCACTGTCCAGCTTTCACATGCATATGATACGATTGAAAATACCATGGCTTGGGTCAGGTGCACCTCAGTCTTCAGGGTGACATCTTTGCTCTTCAACACTTTGAAGAGGTCATTTGCAGCAGATTTGCCCAATGCAATGCGCCTTTTGATTTCTTAACTGCTGCTTCCATGGCTGTTGATTGTGGATCCAAGTAAAATGAAATCCTTGACAACTTCAGTCTTTTCTGTTTATCATGATGTTGCTCATTGGTCCAGCTGTGAGAATTTTTGTTTTCTTTATGTTGAGGTGCAATGCACACTGAAGGCTGTAGTCTTTGATCTTCATTAGTAAGTGCTTGAAGTCCTCTTCACTTTCAGCAAGCAAGGTTGTGTCATCTACATATTGCAGGTTATTAATGAGTCTTCATCCAATCCTGATGCCCTGTTCTTCTTCATATGGTTCAGCTTCTTGGATTATATGTTCGGCATACAGATTGAATAAATATGGTGAAAGGATACAACCCTGACACACACCTTCTCTGACTTTAAACCACACAGTATCCCCTTGTTCTGTTCAAACGACTGCCTGTTGATCTATGTACAGGTTCTTCATGAGCACAATTAAGTGTTGTGGAATTCCCATTCTTCGCAATGTTATCCATAATTTGTTATGATCTACACAGTTGAATGCCTTTGCAAGTCAGTAAAACACAGGTGAACATTTTTCTGGTATTCTTTGCTTTCAGCCAGGATCCATCTGACATCAGCAACGATATGCCTCATTCTGCATCCTCTTCTGAACCCAGCTTAAATTTCTGGCAGTTCCTATTGATGTACTGCTGCAACCACTTTTGGATGATCTTCAGCAAAATTTTACTTGTGTGTGATATTAATGATATTGTTCAATAATTTCCTTTCTTTGAAATAGGCATAAATATGGATCTCTTCCAGTCGATTGGCCAGGTAGCTGTCTTCCAAATTTCTTGCGTAGATGAGTGAGCACTTCCAGAGAGCATCCGTTTGTTGAAACATCTCAGCTGGTATTCTGTCAATTCCTAGAGGCTGGTTTTCGCCAATGCCTTCAGTGCGGCTTGGACTTCTTCAGTGCTATCAGTTCCTTCAGTACCATCATACGCTACCTCCTGAAACGGGTGAACATCAACCAATTCTTTTTGATATAGTGACTCTGTGTATTCCTTTGATCTAAACATATTTGTCGATTTTCTTTTTCAATTGTATTGTGGGAAAATATACATAACAAAACTTTGTCATTTTAGCCATTTTTTAAGTGTACAACTCAGTGATACAAATTACATTCACCATGTTGAGGAACAATTACCACTATCTGCTTCCAAAAGTCTTTCATCACCCCAAACAGAAACTCAATGCTCCTTAAATAATAACTTCCCATTCCCCCTCCCCAGCAGTCCTGGTAACTACTAATAAACTTTGGTCTCTATGCATTCGCCTACTCTAGATATTTTATACACGTGGGGTCATACAATATTTGTCCTTTTGTGTCTGACTTATTTCACTTAGCATAATATTTTCAAGGTTCATTCATGTCATGGTTGAGTAGTACACTATTGTATAGATATGCCACTTTTTTTATATCTATTCACCTGTTGATGGACATTTGGGTTGTTCCCGTCTTTTGGCTGTTATAAATAGTGCTGCAGTGAAAATTGGTGTACAAGTATCTGTTTGAGTCCCTGCTTTCAGTTTTTTTGGATATGTACCTGGGAGTGGAATTGTTGGGTTATATGGTAATTCTATGTTTAGTTCTTTGAGAAACTGCCAAACAGCTTTCTACAGCAGCTGTACCATTTTACATTCCCACCAACAATGCATGAGGGTTCCAATTTCTCCATATCCTTATGGTTTTGTTGTTTGTTTTTGGTCTACTTTCTTTTTTTTTTTTGGTCTGTCTCTCCTAGAACATAAGCTCCTGAGGTCAGGAATCATTGACCACTGGCATTGCTCACTGACTTCACAATGCCTACTGCTGTAGCTAGTAGGTACTGAATAAACATCTGTTTAATGAATGAGTGAGTGACAGCAAAAGAAAGCAGTATTCACGCTGACAAGGTTGGTGAGATTGTTAGCTTGAAGTTCTATATGTTTGTAAGAAAGTTCTGTAAGTAATTGGAGGCTGCTGAATGGTTTAAGAAACTGTTTTCTAGATATATTTCATATAAAATATATATCTACATATGAAATATATCTAGAAAAAATTTCTTAAACCATAAGAAATATATATTCAGGCATACCTTGGAGATATTGCAGGTTTGGTTCCAGATCCACTGCAATAAAGCGAATATCACAATACAGTGACTCACACAAATTTTTTGGTTTCCCAGTGCCTATAAAAGTTATGTTTACACTCTACTGTAGTTTATTAAGTGTGCAATAGCATTGTCTTAAAAATTATTTATATACATTAATTAAAAAATACTTTATTGTTAAAAAATGCTAAACGTTATCTGAGCTTTCAGTGAGTTGTAATCTTTTTGCCAGGGAAAGGTCTTGCCTTGATGTTGATAGCCGCTGACTGATCAGGGTAGTGGTTGCTGAAGGCTGGCATGGCTGTAGCAATTTCTTAAAATAACATAACAATAAAGTTTGCCGCATTGATTGACTCCTTTCATGAAAGATTTCACTGTAGCATGTGACGCTGTTTGATAGCATTTTACCCACAGTAGAACTTCTTCCAAAATTGGAGTCAGTCCTCTCAAACTCTACCGCTGTTTTACCAACTAAGCTTATGTAATATTCTAAATCCTTTGTTGTCATTTCAACAATGTTCACAGCATCTTCACCAGGAGCAGTTTCCATCTCAAGAAATCACTCTTTGCTCATCCATGAGAAGCAACTCCTCATCCATTAAAAGTTTCACCATGAGACTGAAGGAATTCAGTCACATCTTCAGGCTCCACTTCTAATTCTAGTTCTCTTGCTTTTTCCACCATATCTGCAGTCACTTCCTCCACTGGAGTCTTGAACCCCTAATGTCATCCATAAGAGTTGGAATGAACTTCTTCCAGACTCTTGTTGATATTTTGACCTCCTTCCATGAATTACAAATGTTCTTAATGGCATCTAGAATGGTGAATCCTTTCTAGAAGGCTTTCAATTTACTTTGCCCAGATCCATCAGAGGAATCACTATCTATGGAAGCTATAGTGTTACAAAATACATTCCTTAAATAATAAGACTTGAAAGTCGAAATTACACCTTGATTCATGGGCTGCAGAACGGATGTTGTGTTAGCAGGCATGGGAACACATTAATCTCCTTGTACATCTCCATCAGAGCTCTTGGGTGACCAGATGCATTGTCAGTGAGCAGTAATATTTTGAAAGGATTTTTTTTTTCCCTGAGCAATAGATCTCAACAGTGGACTTAAAATATTCAATGAACCATGTTGTAAACAGATGTGCTGTCATCTGGGCTTTGTTGTTCCATTTATGGAACACAGGCAGGGTAGATTTAACAAAACTCTTAAGGGCCCTAGGATTTTTCTGAATGGTAAATGAGCACTAGCTTCAGCTTAAAGTCATCAGCTGTGTTAAAAAAAAAAAAATAGCCTGTCCTTTGAAGCTTTGAACCCAGGCATTGACTCCTCCTCCCTAGCTATGACAGTCCTAGATGGCATCTTTTTCCTATATAAGGCTGTTTTGTCTACACTGAAAATCTGCTGTTTACTGTAGCCACCGTCATCAGTTATCTCAGCTAGATCTCCTGGATGACTTGCTGCAGCTTCTGTATCTGCACCTGTGGCTTCACCGTGCACTTTTATGTTATGGAGGTGGCTTCTCTCCTTAAACCACCTGAACCAACCTCTGCTAGCTTCAGACTTTTCTTCTACAGCTTCTTCACCTCTCTCAACCTTCACAAAATTAGGGCCTTCCTCTGGATTAGGCTTTGGCTTAAGGGAATGTTGTGGCTGGTTTAAACTTCTAACCAGACCTCTAAAACTTTCTCCATATTAACAATAAGGCTGTTTCGCATTCTTGTCATTCTTATCACTTTTTCCTTCAAGAACTTTTCCTTTGCATTCACAGCTTGGCTAACTGGCGCAAGAGACCTAGCTTTTGGCCACTCTTGGCTTTCAACATGCCTTCCTCACTAAGCTTAATCATTTCTAGCTTTTGATTTAAAGTGAGAAACGTGCAATTCTTCCTTTCACTTGAACACTTAGAGGCCATTATAGGGTTATTAATTGGCCTAATTTCAATACTGTCATTTCTCAGGGGATAGGGAGGCCCAAGGAGAGGGAGAGAAATGGGGAAACGGCTGGTCAGTGGAGCAGTCAGAGCACACACATTTATAGTTTATAAATATTTATAGTTTAACACGGTGCCAAAACAATTTCAATAGTAACATCAAAGCTCACTGATCACAGATTACCCTAACAGATATAACAACAATGAAAAGTTTTGAAATACTGTGAGAATTACCAAAATGTGACAGAGACACAAAGTGAGCACATGCTGTTGGAAAAATGGCACTGACAGACTTGCTTGACACAGGGTTGCCACATACCTTCAATCTGTGAAAAATGCAATATCTGCAAAGCACAATAAAGCAAATGCAATAAAATGAGGTATGTCTGTATATATATGAAAACTGAGGGACAAAAGAGGGAGATGGTAACTTAACTGCTCGTGTTAGAAGAGCAGGGTGTATAAGGAAATTTGACTTCAAGTTAAATACCAACATATAAAGGATTAAAGCTATAATAAATAAAATCAAGATAATTAAAAAAAAGTGGTAGAATAGCATACATGCCTGAATGATGCAAGAGTGAATGTATTAACAAAAGTGTATCAGTTAGAAAAACAGGGCAGGACAGAGCTTAGGGAATGGGCAGCAATGGAAACCTAGAAAAAGGCAAACTCTATTTACAGTTCTATTGAAAGGAAAGTGAGACACAGGCAACTTACTCCAAGTACTATGATCCTTTTGGAAGGGCTATGGTTACAGTTTGTGGAGTGAGGAACCGCCAGGGACATGCAGGGAAGAAAGCAGGTTAGTAGCCTGCAACTACAAGTTTCATCTCTTTCTATTCAGCAGCAATTCATGATCCTTCATCAGTGAGATAGAGGATGGGCAGTACAGGAGCACCTGGGAGGTGCCTCTCAATTGGAGTGTGAGATCAAGGAAGCATAAGTGGAATGGTGTGCTCAGTACCACACTGCTTCTCTGCTGAGGGTGCAGGTTTCAAGTATTTTCTTCTTTTATTTATTTTTAGATCAGATAATCACAAGAGGATATTCTGTTGTGATTGTCAGCACCTGGAAGGAATCTCTTTTGTCTTTTTCTCTGGGGCAAAGAAAACCACATCCAGAGAGCCTCTTAGTGGAGGATTTGTAAGGATACTGACATTGTCTCTCCCTACTGCCATCAGCAGTTGTCTTTTCTTTACCATGCACAAAATGATGGAAGAGTTGGGTCCTGCTTTCTAAGCCTGCGTGTGTGTGTTTTGAACACCCCCTGGCCACTGAGAAAAAGCTCTGGAATAAATACCACCCAGTAGGTAAGGTAAGGACTGTATCAGGATTCCTAGTGGCACAGCAGTTAAAGCGCTTGGCTATTAAGCAAAAGGTTGGCGGTTCAAACCAACCAGCCACTTTCTGGGAGAAAGATGTGGCAGTCCACTTCCATATAGATTATAGCCTTGGAAACCCTATGGGGCAGTTCCACTCTGTCCTACAGTGTTGCCATGAGTTGGATTTGACTCCACAGCAATGGGTTTGGTTTTTTGGTTTAAGGACCCAATCCGATCAATGGGTCTGTGGATCCCACAGCCTCCCAGTACAAAGAAATCACACCTTTTCTTCCCCTCTGGCTCCTATTGCTTCCTTCTTTCTTGGTTGTTCTCTGTTCACTCCAACTTTTCTAATTTCACCTTCACCTCCTTTTGTGAGTCTTCATCATCACTATTGATATTGACTAATCTCTAATGTGGCCACCTTAAGAGCACATAATATTTACTTGGATTTGTATTAGTCATGACTGAAGATGAAGTCAACATAATGATCCAGTTTAAGGCTCTGGGGTTAGGATTCAAATTTTGTTTTTTTTAAGGCTCTGGGGTTAGGATTCAAATTTTGGCTTCACCACTTAAGAGTTGCTTGATTTTGGGCAAATCACCGAACTTCCCGGTGCCTTCCTTTCACCATCTGTAAATTAGGGGCAATGTTTCCTATCTCAAAGGATTACAGAGAAAGCATGTACTGTACAGCACTCAGGAGAATGTCTGGTATGTGGCAAGTCTCTAACTCTTAGCACTATTATTTTAAAAATGTTTATCGTAGGGTATTGCAAATACCTTATATAGAAGATACTCGCCATGCAGTTTCCTTTATGGAAGAATCTGTAGAGTAAGGTGCTTCAGTGAAATAACTATTGGGGCAAAAAATAAAGGCACCTAGAGGCTATGGCTTGCATGCATTACAGAGATTTTGTTTGTTCTAGAAGACACTGATTTTATGATAAACGGGGCCAAGAAAAAGCTTTGGCGAGGGCGAACAATCTTTAGCGAAGGCGCTCCTGTTGGGCAGGAAGGTTATCCGGTGAAAGTGTAAGGTAGACCAGGCCAGGTCGGGAAGGGGGCGAGGGAGGCCAGGAAGGGCACGGAAGCGGGCGCTTCGGGGCGCGTCTAGAGCTTTGGAAGCACAGCGTTCGTCTGGGTGGACGAGGCCGGGAGAAGATACTGCAAACCTGGGGGGCGAGAAGGCGGCAGCGCGGGCCAGGACCACGTTAGTTACTGTTTGCTTTTCTTTGGCGCGGATTCCAGGCAGTTTCCTGAGCTTCGGCCCACGTCGCAGCGAAAGACTTGGGGCGCCCACGCCACTCTCGTGGGGTTCGACTTTCACCGGGGCAAAGTTCTGGGAGAACGCCTGCACCGGGGCAAGGTAGAGGCTTCCTCCCTGCGCCCTGGCGCTTCCCCAGCACTCTCCCACCGCCTCCGTCTCGCGAGCCTCGCGCTCCAGCTGGCCGCAGCAGCCCAGCGCGCCCGGCGGGAGGCGCCGCGGGATGGTTCCGTCTGGTCCTTCCCTCCTCCCCCCTGCGCTGACTCCATCCTCCTCCCCGCCCCCTGCTCGGAGCCAGGCCCAGGCTGGAAGGGAGGGAGCGGGCCGCGAGACTGCATCATTCCGCGCAGGCTGCTGCAGGGCCAGAGGGAGCAGGTGGAGAGAGCCAGCGAGACGCGAGCTGGAGCGCACCAGCCCGACCGAGTGGGGAGACTGCAGTGACGCTGCCCGGGAGACATGGCGGCCGGGCGCCTCTGAATAAGCAGAATCCGGAGCCCCCTCGCCGCCCCGGCCGCCGCAGCCAGGCCATGCCGCACGGCTGCTGACCGCACGCAGGGGCCGGCCCGGAGGACACTTGCGGCTGCAGCTGCCGCCTCCACCCGGATTCTCTCCTCTGCATTCTCCATGTTGCATTTCTTGTCCGTTTCTCGGGAAGAGTAGCTGCTGCTGGCAGAGGAGCAGGCAGGGCATTGCTCTGCTCATTCATCTACCACACTTTTTCTTTTCCATTTTTACCCCCTCCCCTATTTCCTTTACCCTTTCCCCGCCTGCTTTACTTCCCCCCACCGCCTACCTTGTCACCTCTCCCCTGCCTCATTCACTGGGGCTATGGCCGCAGAAGAGGTATTGCAGACTGTGGACCATTATAAGACTGAGATAGAGAGGCTGACCAAGGAGCTCACAGAGACAACCCATGAGAAGATCCAGGCTGCTGAGTACGGGTTGGTGGTGCTGGAAGAGAAGCTGACCCTCAAACAGCAGTATGACGAGCTGGAGGCTGAGTACGACAGCCTCAAACAGGAGCTAGAGCAGCTGAAAGAGGTGAGTTGCCTGTCACCTCTTCCCTCCTGGGCCCCCGCGGGCCCGCCTCCACTTCCAGCCCCCACTCTTCGTTTATAAAGAAGTCGGAAAGGATGTGATTAAAAGGACTGTTTCTTCGTTTTAGGGTTCTTTGTTGATAAGAGAAGACTGAAAGAGCTCATTGTTTTCCCCCAAGAGAAAAATTGCTCAGGAAATGAATGTATAAGCTGGAATTTGGGAGGCAATGGTTGTTTAGGCTGTGGGGAGGGAGAGTCATAAGAGTCTTCAAGTATCAGCACTCTAAAACGACAGTCAGCTGGGTTGAAATGTATAAATCAAACTTACCAAAACTGTTGTTATTTCAAGCCTAGGTTTCAGGGACAATCCCATAGTCCACAAAGGCAATTGGTAGGTTTGTGCTTGAGGACCCACAATCTGAGGCTGTAGAATTTATGCTACCTCAGCTTCCAGCTGAATGTAATCACTCTTTGATGAGCGAGGGAGCTGGTATTAGGAGAACTCCTTGGCAATCCCATTCGACAAAGCTGGGCAATCTTCTTTCGCCTTGGCTGTGGTCATTCTTGTCATCAGGCTGCAGGAGAAAAACAACTCTGGTAGGGTGATGCCTGCTGCCTTGATCTCACCTCAGAGCGAGGCTGGGCCATGCCCAACCTTATGAGGTCACCCTGATCAGGGAAAATTAAACTCACCTACAAATGATCTGAAAGGGTAATATATATGGAACACCTGCCTACCTGGGTAGCCTTGCATTTCAAATGAGGCCGTCCTGGTCGAAATATTAAAACCCAGAATCTCACAAATGGGCCATGTAAAACACTTGTTCTCTTTTGTCTTTGGATGTTTTGGCTTCTTTTAAAGGCTGTCTAATATTCTGAAAGAAAATAATGAAAGTGTTTTGGTTTCCTAGCAGACATTCTTAGGGAATATATGTATTGCTCAAGGAACTCTGTTTTACCTGATTCCTGAGGCACTATGGGTAGCAAGTAACCAGTTATAAATTTAAATATACACACTGCTTTTCCATGTGGCAAACCTTTTTTTTACTTTAAGGTATATATTGACATTTTAAATGTTAATTCTCAGTTGATGTAAAATATTCTCAAAAATATTTCTTTAATTACTCAAGCAGTATTTTTTTCCCTTAGCAAAGAAAGTGAGTCTTGTTTTGTGTTGTTACAGTTAAAAGACATGATATCTAATCAGCTTGCCTTTTTATTTAGTACATCATATGGTAGGCATTCATACTTTCAGATATTTCTTATTTTTATTGTGATGCCTAAATGCCAAAAAATAAATGTAGTGCATATAGTAAAAAACCCCCAACTAGAAATCTCATTTTTGTGTATCAGGCTGTAAATTTCTGGTTCAAAGGTTTTTTTTTCTTTTTTTTCTTTTACCACTTACATGTCTGTTCTTAACAAAAGCTGGACTAGTTTCTATTTTCCAAAATAGATTAGGTTTTAGGCTAGTACATTTCAATCTAAAACTTGTGAAGTAGGAAACAGGATAATGAGCGTAATTCTCAGAGAATGTCGTGATTTTGTCTACACCTATCAACACTGCTTTGCTGAGACAGGGAAGTGCAAACCACAGTGTTAAGCCATCGCCACCTTGATAAAGGAGGTAGACTTAATTTAATGCAATGGAGTATAACTATTAATTGACCTTCCCGCTTGATTTAAACAACCCGTCTAGGGATATTCATGTGTCATTGTACTTACCCTGCGTGAATGCATTTGTCTTTCTCCTATTAGACTGAGCTCTTAAGAAAAGAAATATATCAATTTATATTGTACCTTAAGTCCTTAACATAAAACCTAGCACATAGTATGTATGCAATAAATATTTCATGAACCAATACATATGTACTAGAGGAAGACACACCTTTATCAGGCATTCAGTAGTCAATATTGGTTAGTGTTACAGAAAGAGTAGGAAAATTAGCAAGTGACCAGTTTTAAAAAACTACCTGTGAGAAAAATGTTTTGTAGGAATAACAGTGGTTTCTTAATACAGAATAATGCAAATATCAATTACAATTTGTTTTTCTATTGAAATTTAAATCATATTTTATTTTATATAGAGGGAGGTTAATAAACATATCAGGATTATTTTTACCAAATGGTTCATGCTCACATATGTGTTTGGAGTTACATTTAGAGTCAATATAATTCAATTTAAAATTTCTGATGAACAAGTTCAAACAATTATATAAAGATGTATTTTTAGGATAATAAAATGGATACTTGTTTATTTAACGGTGAGACCTGTTATTTTTATCCTTTAAACATGCTGTAGACTTTTTAGTTGGCATATTATTTAAATAAGCTAAATCGGTCTCAAGTAATATTTCCTGTTTGAAAAATAAATCCAAAATAATTGTGCAAACCAAGGTATGCCAGTGTTAATGTCGTACAGGAGCCATTTTTGAAAAACTTGTTTGTGAGGGCTCTGGTTTTTCAGAAGGAAGTTTTGCTCATTTTCATGTATAGCTAGTCAACAATACTGTTGCTTTATATCTGTAAGCCAGGTATGAAATAGACCTTTGGCTTATTTTTAGTCTTTTTCAACAAATATGTTTAATTTTTAAATAACTGGACCAATTTGTGGGAATGTCAACAGAAAAAAGAGTGTACTAAGTCCAAGTTGGGTATTGGTACTTTGCAGTGCAGCAGCAGGGCTCAGTCTTTACAGGTTTGTTTTCAGTGCCAGCACCTGCCTCTCCAGGCTGTGACAATCATGGAAGCAAACAGCATTGCCTGGAGATGTGTGGAATCAATGGGATGAATTCATTAATTTTCTTTGCTAGTTATTTCTTCCCTCAACCAGTTGCTTTTTGGCCTGGCCTGATACCATTTAAGGCTCTGCCCTGTACCTAAGTGTACCACTGCTGTAATTCTGTTCACAAAAGGACGCTTAAAAGAAAAGACCTAAAGGTCTGAAAAAGGATGACTAACCTCTGACAGCATGACAATATTCCCCTTTTCATAATACCTTTCACAGCTGGACAAAGCAACATGCCCACTAGAATACTTGGCCATGGTTTTGGGATTTCACAAATAATGCTCTTCAGTGACCTAAGTGGCACTCAGGCCCGCCGTGTCCAGGGACTGGCTCTTTGTACATTCGGGATATGCGTAAACTAGCGCTACAGGTCTGTCATTCAGACCAAAATAGCATTTGAAGAAGAGTCATAGTTTTAAAATAATTTGAAAACTAAATATATTCATACATAAAAGCCCCTAGGTATTAAATTTGTTTCTTTTTTAGTTAAAAAAAAAAAAGATTGAAATTTAAAATGCCATAAGTTTTTTAAAAATTGTATTTATTTTGTTGTTGTTGAGAATATACACAGCAAAACATACACCAATTCAGCAGTTTCCCCATGTATAATTCAGTGACATTGATTATTCTTCTAGTTGTGCAACTCTTCTCCCTTCCTTTTCTGAGTTGTTCCTGCCATATTAACATAGACTCACTGCCCCCTAAGGTTCCTATTTAACCTTCCATGTTGCTATTGTCAGTTTGATCCTATATAGATCTTAAAAGAGCATAATGTTCAAGGCAGACATTTTTACTTTAAGTTAAGCTAAAAATGCAGTAAGGTTTTAAAAGTCCCCCCCTAGAGTGGAGTGATTCAGCATTACTGGTAGCGTTTTAGAAAACAGCCATGTAACAGATTTAGAAATGGTTTGCAGCTAGGTTACAGTGGACTCTGGACTAAGAATCTTGAACTCATTTTCCTGCTCATTTTATCAACCCTGACTTCAGGACAGTCATCAGCTGCTGGAGAAGCACTTGATGGACATTCAGCAGCTTCTAGAGCCAGCTTTAAGCTTTTTTAAGGCTACTGTTACATCATTCAAGAAATAAATACTTACTAATACAGTTTTAAAGACTGTCACGTTAGGGACTCAATGAAAGCCATTTAGTTACCTGCATTCATCTTTAAACAGAACTATTTATTTTGTTCATGTGTTTAGAAAGATTGTTATCTTCTTTTATATCTGTAAATTCTAAGCCATTAAATCGTATGGGGAAAAGAAAAATGCCAGGTTGTTTTCCAATTTATGAATAAACATGAAGAGACAGTTAATAATTTATCATGTATCTAAACTAGTATTTAACATCACCTTTCTTGTTTTTACAGAAGAAACAAATTCAAATTAATTACTAAATTATTTTAAAAATTTAAAATGTATCAGTATATGCTTTCAGAAACTGTTGACCAGCAACTTCAACAAATAAACATAATTACTTTCAATCATATCCCTTTTTTTGACCCAAATTGCTATGACTTGCACCATTCCTTCTTTTTATCTCAAGTTAAGATTTGGTTTCTGGCTACGTCATTTCTCAAATATGATGTAGCAGAATCTCATAATCTTTCATCACATTCACTGTGCTTTCATGTACATGTAGAGCGGCCATGATTTGAGAATTTTTCAGAATTTCAGATATTTACAGATACTCTGTACTGTTGTCTCCCTAAATACACTCGTATTTTATTGACACCGTGTTCCAAAATTTGAAAATATGATCATTTACTTCTTGAAATATACAGTAAAGGTCTTTCTCACTCATGAGATTATACCTGTACTTATGGCTTTGAGGACAAAGAAGGCGTAAAGAGATGCGTGATTTTACTATTAAATAATTCCGTTATGCTAGTGGCAAAGGTATATGAAGCCAAGTGGCAGGAGATGAAATTGTAAAAGTGGCAGTGGCCACATTTTCTATTGGGGATGAAGAGCCATTGAAAGGAAATAAGTGTTCAATGCCTCACATATCATCTCATTTAATCTTCAAAATAGCTCAGTGAAATATTGTTCATTTTTATGGATAAGAAAATAATAAACATAATAAAGCATTAAATTATGTAAATGCTCCATTTAGGACTAAGTGCTTTGCATGCTTTCTTTCTAATTCTTATAACACTGTTTATATGAGGTAGACATTGCTCATGTTACACAGAAGATAGGTTAAGGGCCCTTTTCAAGGCCATGAAGCTAATAAGTGATGAAACCTGGTTTAGGAAGAAGCCACATTCTTTGCACTGCACTGTGTTACCTCATCTCAGCCAAGACTGCAAGTACAGTTTAGAAAGTCACTGTGATGGTCATAGAGGATGAATGGGAGGGTGGAGGGGGCAGGGATGGAGAGGAAGGGACAAATCTAAGAGCTATTTAGGAGGTAGAGTAGGACACAATGTTGAATGTGACTGGAGAGGAAGAGAGAGTCCGGTGGAGAATCTTTCTCGGGGAGGATGGAAGATGGTTTGATTCATATAAGAAAGTACAATGGGGAAAGAGCAGTCTTAGAGGGTAAAGTTGATGCCCAACCTTATGTAAGTCCTTTTAATTCATGTTTTTTTTTGGAGGGTGGATGATAAATATTGCATGATAAATTCAAATACTCAACTGAACTTGATAAAACATTTGTACAATTGGTTGTCATTTTATAAAAACCTAATTTTCATAAAGTGGAACATGTGAAAATTTAACAGTATTTTCACCATTTAGATTGCTTTCTGAATGAGGAGAGTTGCAAATGAATAAAACAACAGGCAAGGAAGCTGGGCAGGCCACAGTGGAGAGGAGAGGGCAGCTTCAGTGGAAAAAACTAGCCTTCACTGACTTGAGGTTATGGGACCTGAGAGGAACAGCGCTGATTCCTGAGATGAAAATTCCATTAAGTTCTTAATTTTAGTGGGTTTTTTTTTGTTGTTGTTGTAAGACCTTGTATGCCCTTTAAAAATTATAATTCTGTAATTACTACAGTTTGTTGTAACAATCCGAGGTAGACAAAAGCGTATGCAAATTAATGGTTTGCCCTTCCTCTCCTCCTAGGCCTATCCCTAGTAACAGTTGGGTGAGTATTCTTTAATACTTGTTTTAAGTACCTTTAAACATATGCAGGCTTTTTTGTTCTTGTTTATTTTTATAAAAATAGGATCATGCCATACATATTACTCTGTAGCCTGACTTTTTTTTTCATTTAATAGTAGTAAATCCTTTTAAGATGCCGCTATTTCTAGGACAGGGTTGCAATTTTTAAGGCACTGATGCTTCAGGTGTGAAGAAAATGGGACTGATTAGGGAAGAGAACCAGAGAGATTCAGGGAGTGTGAGTGTCACTGCAGGAGAGGGGGACAGGAGGGAGCTGTGTCTAGCAACTTGGCTCAGGTTCTGCCCTGACGATAGCTTGGGTGGTAAGAATGGAAAAAAGTGTAGGTGTGTGTAAAAGAAGCTGATGGAATTTGTTTGGTTGTCAGAGAAGGGCTGTGTAATGATAAGGTGGAAAGTTTTGTGGGTGAAGTAACAGGAATTTTGATTCCTTGTCTCGTTGGCTGATGATGGGAGTACGTGTATCAGCATAAAATGTGGCTGGTTTCCATGGTTGGCCAGAGCAGGTCCTGCAGGGTGACCACATGCTGTCCATACTGGGTTTTAGTTAGCAGCCACCATGATTCAGGCAATTGGGCCTTACTCCATTGTTCTATTTTGCCCTCTGATAGTTGAATTTTGAGATAGTTGATTAAGATATTATACAGAATCCCAGGTTCAGTATATTGTGCAGGAGGTGGGTAGAAGAGGGGACAAGAGTGGAAAATGATTGGCAGAAGTGTTTTTACTTATAATGATGGAAGGAAACGTAAGAGTGGCAGCTGATACTCTCTCCTCCTAGGGTTTCATTACCTTGTCTATAAAATTAGGGGCTTGAAATAGATAATCTCTATGATTTTTACCAGTTCTAAATTTCTGTGAATCTATTTTAGAGCTACCTATTCTTCTTATTTATCTGCCTGTCTTTATTTTTAAAATTCATTCTATTTTTTTTTAGAAAAGACAGAATAATCTTGCTTAACTGCAGTAATTTTCACCGAGCCTTCAATTTTTTTTTTTTTCAGGAATCTGTACCAGCTGTTTTTCGTATTTTTTCTATCCATTTTCACCATGGTTACTCAGCACCAGCTGGGATAATGTACCTGTTTTTAACACTTGTACTCTCTTCCTCCACAATTTTTTTTTTTTTTAAACAGTTTATAGTTCTCCCCTCCTTTGAACACCTGGCCCAAACTTATTTCCGTTCTAAATTTACTTTTCTAATCACGCTTATACTGTTGTAGAACTGAATCACTGACTTTGTTCACTGACATATTTGTTCTTGGCTTCAGGAGCAGAACAAGGCTTAGTGGGTCACTAGGAGCCAGATTTTGGGTCAAAATAAAGAACTTATGGCAAGTGTGTGAAATAAGGTATCCTTCCTTAGGAAGTAGTGAGTTCCTTGTCACCAAAAAAGTTTAAGGAGTGGCTAGCGAACACTTGATGGAAATACATACAGTTCATCTTTGAAAAGGAGTTTATATAGGATCTCCAAGGTCCCCTTCCCATTCTGAGCTCCTTTGATATTATCATTCCGGATGTTCCAAGTAATTTCATGTTTACATTTTTTATATCCCTTTACCCACCACTGGATTACAATGTTTTCAACATGGTTTAATTTTTCTGTTTGGCATTTCACAGTATTTGATGACCTTTGAACATTTTGGAATGTTTTCAAAGTGTATAAAACTTTGTGTTTTTGCCTCATTTATGTTTTGCTTGATTTTCAGAAGAAAACTGATAGGCAATAAAAAAAGCTTAAGATGAATATATTTGTAAATTTTGGGAAGTTTCAGTGAAACTTATTCATTTTGGAGCTATATGGTTACATTGAGGAGGTTTACAACTTCAGAATCTTTACCGTTCATGCACACAGACACACACATATATAGATACATATCACAATTATATATTTTGTTATTAACAGTCCAATATTTTATAATCTTATCAACTATGTACATTATTTGCTAAGTTATTGTTTTTGTTTTAGATTGCTTATTACCTCTTGTTCTGTTTCATTTACTCAAATACTTACTGCCTACTATGTTGGAGAATGACTTCTGGTGGCACAGAGGTTAAGTGCTCGGCTGGTAACCAAAAGTTCGGCAATTCAAACCCACCAGCAGTTCTTGGGAGAAAGATGTGGCAATCTGCTTTTTTAAAGATTTACAGCCTTAGAAACCCTATGGGGCAGTTCTACTCTGTCCTATAGGTCACTATGAGTTGGAATCGACTCAGTGGCAATGGGTTAACTATGTTGGACATTGCCACCTGTTCAGGATATAGTGTTGAGCAAGGCAGACATGATGGAACTCCTGAATGGAGACTGTGTTTCCGCTGGGCGAGATAGTCAACAAATATACAGACTTGCAAAAAAGACTACTTTAGATGAGAGAAGGGCCGTGAGTGAAGAGTTAGAGACTGGTTGAAGAAAGGGTTATCAGGAAGGGCCTCTCCAAAGAGGTGACATTTGAGCCAAGACGTGAATGATGAGAAGAAGTTTGTCATGTAGAGATTGGGGAAGTGATTTTTGGGCAGAGGGACATGTACAAAAATAGTGGAATTTTGTTTGTAGTTATTAGGGTAAAGGATGGGTCTGCATGCCCTGAAAAAATAACCATTCATATTTGAAAAATGACTATTCTGTCAAGTACCGTTTTGCCTTTAGATTTGTCTAATGAGATATTGGTTCTCAACATTGGAAGTGTTTGAGCAGAACCTTGCTGACTCCCTGTAGTCCTCTCTTAGAAGATTTGAGTCAGAATGAGTGACTTTCAATGCAGACTACACGTTAGAATCAGCTGCCTGGACCACACTTCAGACATGGAGCCCTGGCTTCAGTATTTTAATCCCCCTCCCCTCATAGGGGAATCCCTGAGTGGTGCAAACCATTAAGGGCTTGGCTACTAACTGAAAGGTTGGCAGTTCAAATCTACCCAAAGATGTCTTGGAAGAAAGGCCTGGGATCTGCTTCTGAAAGTTCACAGCCGTGATAACTCTATGAAGCACAGTTCCACTCTGACACGCATGGGGTTGCCATGTGTTGTAATCGACTTAAGTCAACTGGTTTGACTGGTTGTTATTTGTTTGTTTCTCCTCTTAGGTGCAGTCAGGGCTGAGAACCTCTCGCCTAGATACTTCCAGTTCTAGGATTAAATGACTCCATAGGAATAGAAGTGTTTGATAAACTCTGGGAAGTAATGAGCTTCTGTAGGTATAAATCCTAAATGCAGCCCTTTTTACTTGTCTTCTCTATTTTCTGGAAATGAAGACACTGTAAAACCTTTCAGAAAACCAACAGACATTGTCAAAAAACTTAACTGTGTTAGGCAGAGATGTACATTAAATTAGACTGCATTTAATTTTTAATTCTTGAGGGTTGTTTGAAGTGTCTTTTAAAAGTTATTTGTCTCCTTTGTGTCGTTTGGTTTATTCTGTTTGCAGTTGTTTATGCCAACTTCACAAGTTTGTAAATAGAATATTAAAAAAAGAATTGCTTTGATGGATTGTTTTTAACTTCTGGAATTATTTTTAATGGTTCTTTTGGCTGTGCATGCTTTCTGTTCTCAAGCAGCATTTCAAGGAAAAAAAAAGCTCTACTCTAAAATGTAATATTTAGTTGCTGTATTTCTATAAACTTAGAATAAAAAATAAGGAACCTCTTAACATCTATGGGAAATACACAATAACAGTGGCAATTTTTTAAAGAATGTTTTGTGTGAGAATGTTTTGGTGTGAGTCTGTAAGAAAAGGTTCATAACGATGAGTCTTTGTTTTTCTCCTGCATACTGCAGACTAGTGTAGAATCAAATGTCACTACTGAACAGGCCTTAGCCATCTATTTTTGAAACTGAAAGAAGTTTATATTGTAGCATGTATGTGCCTTGTTGATAAGCCTCACTGGTTGCCATTTTCTGGATGGTTTTAGGAGATGTTTTTAAAGTTGACCTCTGTGTGAGGTAACTAGATGGAGACAGGATGAGTTTATTGTTGTCCATGACTTCTTTTGTTGATCTGGAGATACTGTCATCTTGCAGATTATGTCTTTGGCATGCATGGCCTTTTTTATTTATTTTACACACAGTCTGGCTTTCTTTCTGATAATGCTGGTGTGTGCTCTTAGGTTTTCAGCTTAAAACCTGAAGGAAATATAATTAAGAAGGAAAATCAACCAATAGAAAAAAAAGAAATCATGTACTCTGAAACCAACTGTAAATAGCTTTGGAAGTATTGACTTTTTGGACTTTAAAAAAAATTGATACAGGTTCTTAATTAATGTTGGTAATTGAGAACTAACTGATTCAACCCTCTGGTTCTAATGATCTGAACAAGTAAATACAATTTTTTGTCAGTATTTTAAAGTAGTTTCTCAAGAGAGTTCTCGTGCCCTCCCCTTGACTTATTCTACTTATTTCCAATCAGCTTTTACATGTGTTTGTCATCTTAGGAAAATAAATAATATATCTTTGTAGATCACATTGAAGTGTTCGTGATATTACAACTATTACGTGCTAAAAAATTTAGACTAAGGTCTCAAAACCACAATTACATTTTTCGATAATGACCACAGTAAGAGATTTCAGAAAAAGACAACAAAAACTACTCTAGACCAATGAGATCTATTCATCACTGACCAATTTCAAGAGAAAAATTGTTAAGTTGCATTTTGACTTAGGATTCAGAAATTTGGAAAATGGGCATCACAGTGAATGCTGTGAGCAGATAGGTCAGTGCATAAAGTTCATTTATTTTTTCCTACAATAAGTATATATTTACTGCCTGCAATGTGTTAGGGACAGATCTGAGTACTGAGGATACCAAAAACCAAACCAAACCCCTTGTCGTCGAGTCCATTCCAACTCATAGCGACCCTATGGGACGGAGTAGAACTGCTCTTATAGGGTTTCCAAGGCTATAGTCTTTACAGAACCAGACTGTCACATCTTTCTCCCGCAGAGCAGCTGGTGGGCTCCAACTGCTGACCTTTCTGTTAGCAGCCAAGCACTTAACCAGTGTGCCACCAGGGCTCCTTGCTGAGGTTACAGCAGAGAACAACTCCAACAGAAATCTCCACGCTCCTGGAGTTTACGTTCTATGAGGGAAGAGAGAGACAGTAAACAAAATGACTAAGTAAAACATAGAATGTTACTGGTTGCCGTCTGATTGATTGCAACCAATAGTGATCCTGTAGGACACAGTAAAAGTGCCCCGTAGTGTTTCCAAGGCTGTAATCTTTACAGAAGCAGACTGCCATTTTTCTCCTGTAGAGTGGCTGGTGGGTTCCAATTGCCGACCTGTCAGTTAGCAGCTGAGTGCTTAATGACTGCACCACCAGGGCTCCTTAGGTAGAATGTTAAAAAAAAAAACAAACACCTGTTGCCGTCAAGTTGAGAACTGCCCCATAAGGTTTCCAAGGAGCGGCTGGGGGGTTCAAACTGCCAACTTTTTTGGTTAGCAGCTGAGCTCTTAAAAGCACTGTGCCACCAGAGCTCCACGTGGAATGTTAGATGGTCCTAAATGCTATGGAGAAAAATAGAGCAGGGAAAGGGCAATGGTATGTAAATGGGGAAAGGTTACTACTTCTGATAGTGTGATCGGAGAGCCTCACTGAGAAGGAACAGCAAAGAGACCATGTGGCTGAAGGGGATTAAGTGAGGGGGTGATTAGCAGATGGGGTTAGAGAGGGAATGGAGATCAAATTATTTAACAATTTATAGGCCATTTTCAGGTCTTTGGCTTTTGCTTTGAATGAGATGGGAAGTTCTTGGAGGGCTTTGAGGAAGGGATTCACAATGTTCTGTACATTTTTTCCCCTATTGAGATAACTCGTGTTCACAGATGCAAACAAGACTACAAACTTCTTAAAGGAAATGGAGTATTAATTAGCCTGGTAGCCCTATGAGGTGTGTAGTGGTTTTTTTTTTTGTATTTTTTTTTTGTTTTCCTATTGAAGAAAAAAAAAAACCTATTGCTCTTTAGCTGATTCCAACTCATAGTGACCCTATAGGACAGAGTAGACCTGACCCATAGGGTTTTCAAGGAGCTCCTGGTGGATTCATACTGCAGATTGTTTGGTTAGTAGCCATAGCTCTTAACCACTACGCCACCAGGGTTTCCTCTTTTCCTGTAGCAAGTATTTAATAGATATTTTACTTCTAAAAATTAGCCAATGAAAACCGTATGGATCACAACAGAATATTGTCTGGTACAGTGCTGAAAGATAAACCACTTAGACTCAAACATACCAGTGATCATGAAGATGGCACAGGACTGGGGACTGTTTCGTTGTACATAAGGTTGCCACGAATCAAAGCCAACTCAGTGGAAATTAAAAGCAACAACATGGTATTGTGTTGATTTAGGCTGGAGAAACAAGGATAAAACTATTAAGACAGCCAGTTATTTTAACAACAGATTGGAACAGACCACCTGATTTAAAAATAACCATTTGCTTGACTAGACTAAACCAATTTACCAAAAAAGGTACCGTATTGCTTGCCTAGTTCCTTGTACCTGTATTGTACCTGTACCTAGGTTTCTTTCATTCTCCGTCCCGTATTCCAAACCATATGAACCATTCAGTAAACTCTAGTGCTAGGTGACATAAAGGCAAGTTTCAGTAATGTATTACTGGTTCTGTGCTGCAGTTGATATTCTAGTTCTTGAGGAACTAGAGTGAATGCTAGTCATTCATTCATTCATTCGTGCATTAAATATGTAGGGAGAGTCAGCTGTATGGTAGGCATTGACCAGAGACCAGCTGCCATACAGTCAGCTCTGACTCATGTGATGTCATGTGTGTCACAGTAGAACTGTGTGGTGTAGGGTTTCAATGACTGATTTGTTGGATGTGGATTGCCAGGCCTTTCTTCCAAGGGCTCTCTGGTAGATTTGAGCCACCAACCTTTTGGATAGCAGCTGCACATTAATCCCTGTTTTTTTTTTTTTTTTTACCATCCAGGGACTCCATACCAAGCATTAAAAAAGCATTAGGGTATACAAAACTAAGAGAGACATGGTCTTTACTTTTAAATCATTTATTTACTGTTGGAGGCTACAGACATAAACAGATGTGACTCTACTATTAAACTTGAAAGATCATGGAATTTGGAGTCAGAAAAAAACTGTTTGAATCCCATTACTAGGTAAGTGATCTTGGGCCAGTACTTTAAACGTTATGAACCTTACTTTCCTTTTCTGTAAAATGGAGAAGATAAGAACTTTGGGTGTTAAAGAAAAATTCATGTAAAGCATTTACTACAAGGCACAATACATGGTAAGCACCTGATAAGTGGTGGATGTTGGTGATAATAATAAAAATAATAATGATGATGAAATAAAGTAATGTGTTAGCTGTGCTTGATAGACACCAAAGTGAAGAGCAGTAAACTGAAAGGAATCAGAGAAGACTTCCTGATCAAGACAGCATTTGAAGGAGGCCTTGAAGAATGAGGGAAAACCTGGTGGTATAGTGCTTAAGTACTACGGCTGCTAACCAAAAGGTCAGCAGTTTGAGTCTACCAGGCGCTCCTTGGAAACTCTGTGGGGCAGTTCTACTCTGTCCTATAGGGTCACTATGAGTTAGAGTCAACTCGACAGCAACAATTTTTTTTTTTTTTTGGTTTGAAGAATGACTAGGGATTTTCCAGGCAGAGAAGAGGAGCAGCAGTCATTTCAGGAAGAGGAAACAATCTGCAAAGAGAGAGAAGGCTGAGGAGATTGTTACTTGCCAGGCAGTGGCAGCATCTCTGTTGTTGCAGTAGGTGCATATAGGATGAGGCAGGAGGTGAGCCTGGAGAGATGGTTTGGGGCCAGTTAAGGGCCTTGTCATTAGGCTTGTCAGTTCCTGCCAGCCAAGGCTTCAGTGCCACTGACTGTAACAGTGTCTGCTGCGGGTGGCTTTGCCAGTGAGAGCCAGGCTCCATGACATCTTACGAATTACCTCTCACTAACAAGGAGTCTGGAGCCCTGGTGGTGTAGTGGTTAAGAGTTTGGCTGCTAATCAAAAGGTCCACAGTTCAAATCTACCATCCGCTCCTTGGAAATCCTATAGGACAGTTCTGCTCTATCCTATAGGATCGCTATGAGTTGGAACCTACTCCATAACACCTAACAACAACAACAAGGAGTATGAAAGCATCTCTTGCTCCCATGCCCCTTTTTATGTGTTTTAGCCTCATTTGGGCTCCTGTTGATTAGTGTCAGCTTCCCAATCATACTGCTGTTGTGGCCAGGTTGTCTAACTGGCCCTTCAGCTTGGGTTTGCAGTGCCCACTGTCCTTCTGTATGGTTGGGCTGGTGGTGCTCTGCTGACCCTAATCTCTCACAGACCCCTCTGGTTCTTGACTCTCCTGGATCTGATCCAGTGATCCCCCACAGTCTTGACGTAACTTGTTCCTTTCAGATCAGACCCTTGGATATTGACCTTTGTCTGTACTAGACTTAAGTATTTCTTTGTCCGTTGCATTTGCTATTTAGATTATTGTGATCCTCCAGTCTCTTGTCTTTTCTCTCAGTTGCCCCTGATTCAAGTTCAACCTCTGTTTTGCATCTCTGGGAGAATTTCCCATGTGCCTCTTGAACAGGGTCAGGCCCCTTATGGGCTGGCTCAGGAGTTGGAACTTTGTTCAGTATCCTATGGGGGAAACAATGAACATTTCAAAGCAGGGGAGTGATATAATGTGATTTATGGTTTTTTTTTTAAGTAATTTTTATTGTGCTTAAGTGAAGGTTTACAAATCAAGTCAGTCTCTCACACAAAAACTTATATACACCTTGCTACATACTCCCAGTTGCTCTCCCCCTCATGAGACAGCCTGCTCTCTCCCTCCACTCTCTCTTTTTGTGTCCATTTCGCCAGCTTCCCCCTCTACCCTCTCATCTCCCCTCCAGGCAGGAGATGCCAACAAGCCTCAAGTGTCCACCTGATCCAAGAAGCTCACTCCTCATCAGCATCCCTCTCCAACCCATTGTCCACTCCAATCCCAGTCTGAAGAGTTGGCTTCAGGAATGGTTCCTGTCCTGGTCCAACAGAAGGCCTGGGGGCCATGACCACCGGGGTCCTTCCAGCCTCAGTCAGACCATTAAGTCTGGTCTTATGAGAATTTGGGGTCTGCATCCCACTGCTCTCCTGTTCCCTCAGGGGTTCTCTGCTGTGTTCCCTGTTAGGGCAATGTTATCGGTTATGATTTATGTTTTAAAACTGATTTTTGACTTTTGATTATGGCAGTATGGTGATCTAGGACCTCTGACTAACTCTCCTGTTGGAAACAGTTAAAAATGCCAGATGAAATATGAAAACTAGCCTTTAAAATACATCAGTGAATTTACTACTCAGTAAGGATGTTCAGAGGCTGAAATTAAATGAAAGCAAGGGTCCCAAGAAATAAGTAGCATGTCAAACCCGACTTTTGCTTTGAGAGCTTTTGGTGAATCAGGTAAAACTGAGCTTTGGCTTTTTGAGTCACTTAGGGCAGAGGGGAGCCCCTGGATAGGTGCAAATGGTTGGCACACTTGGCTGCTAACGAAAAGGGTGAAGGTTCAAGTTCACTCAGAGGTGCCGTGGAAGAAAGTCCTGGCCATCTACTTCCAAAAGATCACGACCACTGAAAACCCCATGGAGCACAGTTCTGCTCTGACACATGTGGGGTTGCTGTGAATCGGAATCAACTCAGTGGCAGCTGGTTTGGTGCTATGGAAAGCATAGATCTCACCGGCGTTGTGGGTCAATAGGAAAAGAAATGTCTTCCCCCTTCTTTTTTGAAAGAGATAATGGTATAACCTTATCTTTTATAAAGATGGCTTTAGTAATTGAGTGATTGGCTTTTATACTGTTCCTGTGTACCCTGATACTTGTTCTGCTTTAGAGAGATGAAGGTGTTTTGTTGACCCTTTTTCATCTTCTTTGCCCTCAGACTTCTTTTTCTGAGACCAGTGTTCTTGTGCCTGCCTGGTTTTCTACCTAGGTATTGAATATGGAGAATGAAGTAGGAGCAGCAAGTGTGAATGAGGGCAGATCACAGTGTTTATTTACATCTCCCCAGGAAGCATTAAGGATGGTATGTCAGATGTCTGGTTGTGGTTGTCCTAGACTTCGTGCATTGTTTTTGTGAGCAAAGTTCTGAAGCTCCAGCATAGGAACTTGATTGTGTAATTAGATGTTACTAGAAGGGTTTTAGAAGGTTTATTGGGGCCTTAAGAAGTCAAAAAGTCCCTTTTATGCCTTTGAGCCAACACATACATAAAAAACATACATATTTCTAACTAAACAAGACATCTGAAATACAACCTGTAGCTCTGTAAAAAATTTTCCTTTGGTTTTCTCTTATTATAGTCACTGGCAAAATAAATTTCTACCCTACTTCCTAGTCAACTGAACTATTTATATATGAATAACTATGAGGCAGTTCTACTCTGTCCTATAGGGTCGCTATGAGTCAGAATCGACTCGATGGCAATGGGTACGGGGAACATAATTTTATTTCTAACATATTTATTTGTTATTTATCAATAACAACATAATATCATAGAATTTAAAATCTTCAGGGAAAAATTTCAGGTGAAATGTTACCTAAGTAGGAATTTTTTAAATCACTTTACATTATTTTGTTTTTAGTGTTATGAAAAATGTAATTATCCTCTTCTTAAAAAAAATAATAGTGTGATTTGTGCTGTGATCATTTTAAACCAATAACTTAAAAATTTTTTTTAATTTGTATTTTTGGTGAAAGTATACACAGCAAAACACACTCCCATTTATCAGTTCTTCACATCATATTCAGTGACATTGGTTACATTCTTCACATTGTGTCCCCCCACCACCCAAATTTCTCATCTCTGCTGTCTTAGTTACCTAGTGCTGGTACAACAAATCCCACAAGTGGGTGGCTTCAACAAGCAGAAATGTATTTTCTCTCAGTTAGGAGGCTAGAAGTCAATTAAGGGAGCTGACTCTAGGGGAAGGCTTTCTGTTTGTGCTCTGGAGGAAAGTCCTTGTTCCTAGGCAGTCTTCACATGGCTTGGCATCTGTCTCCCCCATCTGTGCTCGTTTGCTTCCGTGTTTGTTCCGTCTGCTCTTTTTATATCTCAAAAGGGATTGATTTAAGACACACCCTACACTAATACTGCCTCATTAGCATAACAAAGAAAAACACCCCCAAATGGGATTATAACCATGGGTATAGGGATTAGAATTTATAAGACATATTTTTTGGGGGGACAGTTCAATCTAGGACATTATGGATATTTACAGAAAATTGTTTATTTAATCTCATAGATATGTTTTTTTAAAGAATCACAGTACTTAAGGGTGGTGTTCTTTACTATTTGAGCTAAACTGCAATTTCACGTTAAAGGTGACTTCAGGGCCTTAGTTTCAGTTCAAGGTTTAAAGAGTATCTCAGGGCAATAGTCTCAGGGACTCCGTCAGTCTCAGTGGGTCCAGTAAGTCTGGATTCTTTCAGAATTTGAAGTTCAGTTCCACATATTTCTCCTTTTCTATGCTGATCAGAATGTTCAGTAGTGGTAGTCAGGTACTGTCTAGTTTTCCTAGTAAACCAGTAACTTTTCCTCTTATGTTTATAATTTAATTATTTTTGTAAGTCAAAATATTTGAGCATTCTTCCCTTCCTGGTATTAAGGATACGGTGAGGAAAAGTCCAGCAACACTGCCTCACATTAAAGCTCCCTCTTTAACTTTAAAATATAAGACTTTTCCTGTCCCTTTCTTCTTCCTGCGCCTTTTTCTTCCCCCCTCCTTTTTTTTTGGTGGTAAAAATATATATAAGACAACATTTGCCAATTTAACATTTTTCAATTCATGTTCATTTCAGTGACACCAATTATATCAATCGTGTTGTGCAACCATCACCAATATCTTTTGCTAAATTTTTCATTCCTGTAACAAAAACTCAATGCTTCCTTAACAATCTGTCTTTTATCCTCTCCCTTCGTTAGCTATCCACAAGGATTTAATGGGTCATTAAAGAATGAACTCGATAATTAGGAGACAATTCCAGAGAACATTTATTAAATGTCACTGTGGAGAAAATCTTTCTAAGCAAGATCTAAAACATAGAATCAAAAGGCAGGGCTGACACATTTGGTTACACAGAAATGAAAAAAACAAATGTGATGGACACCATAAACAACAGTGGAGTACAAACAATGGATTGGAAAAAAATTATGCAGCATGGATGACTCACAAAGGATGATTATCCTTAATGTATAGTTCCTACAAGGTGGTTAAAAACAACAATAACACAATAGAAAAAAGCAAAGACTATAACTAGGCAAATCACAGAGGAGGATTTATAATAGTCAATAAGTGTATAAAAAGATGCTCAATCTTAGTAGTCGGTGAATGCAAATTAAATAATAGTGAGTTCTTACTTTTTTACCTATCAAATTGCAGACATTTAAAATATCGATAATATTCAAGGTAGGAAAGTTCGTGGAAATGCAAGCATTCCCATACCTTGCTGGTGGCAGTGTGAATTGCTGTAAGCTTTGAGAGAGTGATCTGGAAGTCTGTATGTGTTAAGATATAAAGTACACATGTTACTTGGACCTAGCAATCTCTCACAAACTACAGTAATTATCTACAAGTCCTCAAATACTACTACTGTAGTCAAAGATAAGCACCTTTGAGCATTTAGTATTTAATCTAGACCCTATCTATGCAGAAACCCTATCAGTATAGATCGTAAAAGGAGCTACAGCGTGCTTACCCTTCTTAGCTTTCCATGCTTCTATACATTTAAATTGGGTCATAATATAAAATCTAGATATAATCCTACATATTCCCACTTACCTCACACTTACCTCACACTTCCTAGACCTGGTTTGAATCTTTGATTTAGCTCTCTCAAGTTAGAATTTTTAAAAACATCTTTTATATTGCATTATTTTTCAACTCTTGTTTTTTGAAAATATGTGGGCATTTTTGAGAAACGGCAATGCTAATTCTCTATCCCAGTGGATTTGGGAGCTGCTCCACGAAAAGTCACTTGGGCCACGATCACATGTGCTTATTGTGGACTCAGAAGCAATCCTACCATTGCTGTGCTGACCCATTAGCCAGAAGTTACCCGTTTACTCTGAGGTGTACAAAAATAGTGTGCTCATGAAAAACCCTCATTTGCGTTCTGTGAAAAAGTTAGTTGGTGACTTGGGACATTTTAGAGTTACTTCTCTGTATTATAGGAGAATAAAAGCTGTTGAATATAAAAACTAATTGAGTGAGAAAGGACTGCAAAAAGGAAATCAATCATGTAGGAAAAAATAACCAGAAATGATGGTTAGATGACACTGAACTCCCAAATTGAAGTTTTTTTTTTTTTTTCCGTTCCTAATCCTAAGTAAGAAAAATTACTATGGGTATTTATTCATTCCACACATGATTATTGAACACCTACCATGTACCAGGCGTTGTTAGGTGCTTGGGGTACAGAGTTTCTGCCCTCAAGCGGTTGATATACTAGTGGGAGAGAAAAGCAATAAAAGAGTAGAGTAAACAAAATTTTGCATAGTCGTATGTGCTAAAATAGTAAAGTAGTGTAAAGGAATATGGTGCCAATGGTTAAGCTCTGGGCTACCAGCCAAAAGGTTGGTGGTTTAAACCCACCCAGAGGCACCTTGGAAGACTGCCTGGCAATCTGTTTCTGAAGTTCTACCCTGCACAGGTGGGGTTGCTATGAGTCGGTATTGACTGCACGGCACCTAACAACCACAACAACAAAGGAATAATAAGACCAACAGAGATACTACTAGCCAAAAAAGAAAAACCCAAACCCTGTGCCCTTGAGTCGATTATGACTCGTAGCGACCCTATAGAATGATTAGAACTGCACCCATAGAGTTTCCAAGGAACGGCTGGTGGATTGGAACAGCCATAGCACTTAATCAATATACCACCAGGGTTTCCAGAGGCGCTAGTAGGGGAGGCTATTTTAGAAATGGGGTCAGGCAAAAGTCTTTGAGAGGCGATGACATTTTAGCTGTATTCTAAGTTTATCACTGAAAAGGTTTAGCAGTGTCTCAGACTGGAAGTAACAAACCAATGTACAGACCTTGAGGTGGAGATGAGCTTGGGGCATTACTGGCGTTTTGTGTGGGGTGATCCTTGTATTATAGGACTGTGCTGTGCATTGTGGGATTGTACAATTCAGTGCGGGATGTTTAGCATCCATGGTCCCTGCCAACTAAATGTCAGTGGTGTCACTCCTCCCAAGTCATTGTGATTACAAAATCACAGCTAAACATTCTAAACACCCTGACCCATCACAGGGGACAGTACTACCACGGGGAGACCCCTGAGACACCAGTGTGATCCGAGCGGAGGGGTGAGTGGCCATGATGTGGTGAGAGAGGAACATTCAGAGGCAGTCAGCGCCCAGGACCTCGAGCCCGGGTGGTAATCTGGATTTTATTTTTGCTGTAACTGCAGCCACTGGAGGGATGGGAGCTCTGGCTTGTCTGTGCAGACTATGGAAGGAGGGAAGCAAGTTAGGAGGCTGTTGTAGTCGTTCAAGTAAGAGGTGTTGGGGGGCTTGGACTGGGGAAGAGCCTATTTGGGGGATGAGAAGTTATCTGAGTCAGGATATATATTAAAGGATTTGCTAATTAATTGGATGTGAGAGGCAAGGGAAAGGGAGAAATCAGGATGACTCCTAGATTTCTTTATAATCTAAGAAGAATTAGAGAAATCATGTGATGGGATGTAAAAATGAAGAAATAAAATAGTATTTCACAATAAAAACTAAGAGGTGAAATATTGAACAAAGGTATTTGAATTATTTGAATTTGAGAATTCTTATGATACTTTGTTAAAAAAATAATTTAAAAATGAGTCTGCCAAAACATTTAACATTTGGGAAGGATTCATGAATTTGAGAGAAAAGCAAGCATCATTCTGTAGTTATTATGGTCCATGATGTCATTTACTGGACTTAAGTTGGCTATACTTTATTATACATATCGAGTGTGTAGCCATATTTCTTAGTTTCCATTACAAAGCTATAATGTTAAACCATTTTCTTCCTGTAACATCAAACTAGCCATATATACTCTGTTAACATCCTATGAAACCAACCCCATCCAGTTACTAAAATGGATGTCAGTGTTTTTTAAAAAAAAACTACAGGAAGCGATGTGTGCACATGGAGACTGGGACATTAAGTATATCCCTCAGCTGGAATTAAAGTAAAAACTGTGACTGGTAGAAACAACAACTCTGTCTCCCTTCTACCATGGATTCGGTAATTGTTTGTTGACTTGCTTGCATTGCTGGGTCAGGCTATAATCCTTGAGGGCCAGGCAGGCAGGTGTGCTACACTAAAGAAAAAGCTGACGTGACCTTGGTCTGTATTAACGGAAACACCATCCAGAATGTGATGATAAATATTGGTCCCCCTACTCCTGGAATACTGTGCTACAGATGGCAACATCCAGGGACAAGTGGGTGGCAGCTAACGGATATAGAACTTAATGTGAGGAAGGACCTTCCTTAAAGACTAAGAGCTGTGTGAAAATAGCAGCCATCTGAGGAGACAGAGACTTCCCAGTTGGCTAATGGACATGTTCAAGCTGAAGCCAAAAAGCTATTTGGCAGGGATGTCCAGGAAGTGAGTCAGGCCCTTGATGGACTTTAAAATATATTTTTAATGCTATATTTTATTTAACCTAATATATCGAAAATACTGTATTATCATTTTAACATATAATCAGTATAAAATCATATATGAAATATTTTATATATGTATATATATTTTCTTATCATACGAAGTCTTCCAGATCTATTGTGTATTTTACACTTACTAAAAAAAAAAACCCACATACCAATTTGAGCTAGCCACATTTCAAGTGCTCACTAGCCCCATCTGGCTAGTGGTGACCCCTTGATGGATTTGGAACCAGCTGATGTTTAAATTGTTTTCAGCGCTGTGATTGTCATGAAGTGTGTCTCATTAAAACCCCAGAATTAGAATAAAGTCCAGATAATAGCAGTTGCAAAAGTCCTGTGGTTTGTTTTGCAATGACTGCTTGGTTTTTAAATTCTACAGGTAAAATAAAGCTATAGTAAGGGAGGGCAATGCCAGCAAGAATAGCCTCTTATCTAGAGCAGAGATTGCAAATGGGTGTCCCATGGATAGACTCCAACCCAAAGTTTTAGAAACATTTTATTTAGGGAGGTTCTTTTTTAAGTAGGGCGAGGAAGGTCATATGAAAACCTAGATTCAGGCTGCTCTTAAAAAATTGGACAGTCTTATAAAGCTGAGAGAGCCTTCCTCCTTTAGAAAAGGCATGAATTTCCAGTTCCATAGTCACCACCACGCCATCTCATCTATATCCTCTTGCTGTCTGTCCACTTCCCTCATTTACATCCTCTGTCTTTAACCCTTGTTGACATTTGAGTTTTGCCTCAAATATCCTTTGTCCTCCTAGGAAAGAAAAATAAGAGAGAAAGGAAAGTGATGAATTAGAAAACAGAGGAGTTGAAGGAGGATTATATGCAGAACAAAGAGCCTTGGACTTAGAATAAACCAGTTGCTGTCAGTTGATTTCGACCCTTGGTGACTCCACGCATGTGTAGGTAGAACTGTGCTTCGTATGATTTTCAATGGCTGATTTTTTGGAAGTAGATCACCAGGCCTTTCTTCTGAGGCACGACTGGGTGAATTCCGTCAGTTAGGAGCTGAGTGTATTAGTTATTTGCATTACCCAGGAACTCTGGACTTGGAATAAGGGAACCCAAATTTCATTCTCGGTTCTATTTCATATCTCAAGCCTCACTGTCGTCATCTACTGAACAGGAATAGTCAACAGCACCAATGTTTATTTTTGAATGAGATAACATATGAAGAAGCACCGGACACATAATGTTGCCCAAAGCGCGCAACCAGTTCAGGTTAGCTGATGTTCTTCTGTAAAACCTGAGGGAAATATTATGTTCCACAGTTAATGCGATTGTTGACTTTTGTGTCTATTTTCCCCACCAGATTCTTTGTGTCTTATTTAACTTTATATCACCAAGTGCCTAACTTGAGGTTTTGATGAATAAATGAATGAATGAGTCAATTTTGAGGGTGGGGGAAAGAGAGAATAGAGAGGAAAGGCGACGACTGAGTATCTCCCTCCTCCCCCGTACCTTCAGTCTCCATTTCCCTGTGAACTCTCATTTCTCTGGAAGGGAGTCCGTGGATACTCACCCTGGCTACATTGTGTCCAGGTATGAGTATTCTTAGGAAATTAAGAAGTTGGTTCTTTGTTAAACATATCCCAGTTGCCTACTTTGGAGCTTTATTATCAGGGTTGCTCATGGCTCCAGGCATACCTATTGATACCTGGAGCTAAAACACTGTTTTGGTTTATCATGGTTCTGGTTTTCACTAAGTACTTGGCATTTTGAAGTTAGTTTTATTATTATAATTCTGCTTTTGTGACCTGAAGCACTATTCTCAAATGTTTACTCTAATAATTCACTACTCAAATACATAATTTTTCTATATTTTCTAAGAAGGAAACAGTCACAGCAGAAAAAAAGTGAACGGGATAGTGTGTTGGGGGTATACATTTTACCTGGCACATCTGACCGGATTATCTGTCGTATAAAGCCTTTCACACTTAGTGCTTGCTTGGGCAACTCATGCAACTTTTTATTATTGCATCGCATTAAATACTTGATTGTATCTGTTGGATTAAATGTCCTGTTTTGTATGTTTCCTAGCAGCGTGACTACAGAAAGTGCTCTAAACTTAATCAGGAGATCTGGGTTTTAATTCAGATTCCCTGCTTACTGGCTATGAGATCAAGGCTAAAACATTTAACCTGTGAAAATAGCTAACTTGTATTTGCTGTCCAGCACAAGGTGGGTGTTATGCTACTTTCCCTTAACTTTTTAACATCCTCAGTAGGCTTTAAGTAGACATTTTAATATTATTTCCATTTTGTAGATGAGAAAACTGAGACACAGATGATTAGGTAACTTGTCTATTAGTGGTAGAACTAGGATTTGAGTCAGGCAGTGTGACTGCAAAGCTTGTATTTTTAAACTGTAATAATAGTAACAACAGCAATAATAATAGTGTCATGGTAGAAGTAATAGCTTGGACTTACATAGTATTACAGGTACTCCCTGACTCATGACTGCTCCATCATAAGTTGATTCTGACATAAGTCGAACATCTTTTTCTTTTTAGTTTTCATTACTATTGCCTTTTATTTTCAGTATCTTTATAAATCTGATCTTTATTTGTCTTTGGGGGTTAGAAACATTACATCTGAGAATGATAACATCAGCAAATTACGCTCTGCAATATTGTGTGCGGTACATATTACTAAGGATAAGATACATGGAAACAAACCAGAGAGTTGTAAATGCGGTCATCTTAAATATGTCGTGAGTCGCGGACTACCTGTAGTTACGTGCCAGGCAGTGTCCAAGTACTTCACATATATTAACTCATTCAAACGGAGCTATACTTTCTTAGTTCATAGAGCTGTTGTGAGTATTAAATGAGAATATGTGTGTGTGTGTTACTTTTTTACTTTCTTAGTTCATAGAGTTGTTATAAAGATTAAATGAGAATATGTGTGTATATTACTTTTTTGTTCATTTTGTAATTTTTTATTGTGCTTTGGATGACGGTTTACAGAGCAAATTAGTTTCTCATTAAACAGTTAATACACATATTGTTCTGTGACATTGGTTGCCAACCCCACGAGGTGCCAATGCTCTCCCCTTCTTTACCTTGGGTTCCCCATTTCCAGCTTTCCAGTCCTTTCCTGCCTTTTCATCCTTGCTCCTGGGTTAGTGTGCCCGTTTAGTCTGTCTCTCTCTCTCTTTTTATGGGCCTCTCTAATCTTTGACTGAAGGGTGAACTTGAGGAGTGACTTCAGGACTGAGTTAAAAGGGTGTCCTGGGGCCACACTTTTAGGGTTTCTCTAGTCTCGGTCAAACAAGTAAGTTTGGTTTTTTTATGTGAGTTAGAATTTTGTTCTACATTTTTCTCCAGCTCTGTCCAGGACCCTCTATTGTGATCCATGTCAGAGCAGTCGGTGGTGGTAGCCAGGCACCATCTAGTTGTGCTGGACTCAGTCTGGTGGAGGCTGTGGTAGTTGTGGTCCATTTTTCCTTTGGACTAATCTTTTCCTCATGTCTTTGGTTTTCTTCATTCTCATTTGCTCCTGATGGGGCGGGACCAGTGGAATATCTTAAGTGGCTGTTTACCAGCTTTTAAAACCCCGGACGCTACTCACCAAAGTAGACTGTAGAACATTTTCTTTATAAACTATGTTATGCTATTTGAGCTAGATGTTCCCCAAAACCATGGTCCCCAGCCCTCAGCCTAATAATTTGGTCCCTCAGGGAGTTTGGATATGTCTGTGAAGCTTCTGTGACCTTGTCTTGGTCAAGTTGTCCTGACTTCCCCAGTATTGTGTACTGTCTTACCCTTCACCAGAGTTACCTCTTATCTGTCTTCTAGTAGGTGTTTTTTCTTTCCCACCTCTCCCCTCCTTCATAACCATCAAAGGTTGTTTCTTTCTCTGTGTAAACCTTTTCATGAGTTTTTATAATAGTGGTCTCATACAGTATTTGTCCTTTTGTGATTGACTTATTTCACTCAGCATAATGCCCTCCAGATTCATCCATGTTGTGAGATGTATTGAAGATTCTTCGCTGTTCTTTGTTGTTGCATAGTATTCTATTGTGTTTATGTACCATAGTTTGTTTATCCATTCATCTGTTGATAGGCATTTAAGTTTCCATCTTTTTGCTGTTGTGAATAATGCTGCAGTGAACATGGTTGTGCATGTCTCTTCGTGTGATAGCTCTTATTTCTTTAGGATACATTCCTGCTGGATCATATGGTATTTCTATTTCTAGGTTTTTAGGGAAGCGCACTATTGTTTTCCAAGATGGTTGTACCATTTTCCATTCCCGCCAGCAGTGCATAAGAGTTCCATTCTCCCCACAGCCTCTCCAACATTTATTTTCTGTTTTTTTTTTTTTTTTGATTCGTGCCAGTAATTTCAGGGTGAGATGGTATCTCAGTGTAGTTTTGATTTGCAGTTCCCTAATGACTAGTGATCTTGAGCATTTCATCATGTGTCTGTTAGCCACCTGAATGTCTTCTTTGGTGAAGTGTCTGTACATATCTTTTGCCCGTTTTTTAATTGGATTATGTGTCTTTTTGTTGTTCAGGTGTTGGGTTTTCCTATAGATTTTAGAGATTAGACCTTTGTTGGATTTGTCATAGCCAAAAATATTTTCACCATCCATAGGTTCTCTTTTTATTCTTTTGGTAAAATCTTTTAATGAGCATAAATTTTAATTTTTAGAAGATTGTATGTATCTAGCTTTTCTTCTGGTGTTTGTGTATTGCTAGTTATAGTTTGTATCCTGTTTATGCCGTGTATTAGGGCCTCTGGGGTTGACTCTATTTTTTCTTCTATGATCTTTATAGTTTTTGGTTTTATATGTAGGTCTTTGATCCATTTTGAATTAGTTTTTGTGTATAGTGTGAGATATGGATCCTGTTTCATTTTTTTGCAGATGGACATTTAGTTTTGCCAGCACCATTTGTTAAAAGACTGCCTTTTCCCCATTTAGTGGACTTTGAGCCTTTGTTGAAGATCTGGTGACTGTAGGTGGATGGATTTACATCTGGGTTTGTGTGTATTATTTTTAATATACGTGCTGTGGAAATTGTAAATTAACTCTAAATTACACCCAATTACTGGTTGGCATTGTTGTATGGAAACCCTGGTAGCGTAGTGGTGAAGAGCTACAGCTGCTAACCAAACGGTCAACAGTTTGAATCTGCTAGGCGCTCCTTGGAAACTATATGGAGCAGTTCTACTCTGTCCTATAGGGTTGCTATGAGTCGGGATCGACTTCCCGGCAGCGGGTTTGGGTTAGGTTTATAATTGTATACCCACACATAAGAATGAAGAATTTTGTTATTTTCATTAATTCATATCCTTTTAAAGTGATCAGGAAAATAGAGTTGATTGCAAACAGAAATGCTGTGTGTATATTAATTTCATAAAACAGTATGACAGTGATATCTTAATCCTTCTTTAGTCAGGATGTAGTTAAGTTTCAATTCTCTCTTAAACTTTTGACAACAGAATTTACTCAGTGTCATTACTGAGAAGCTATATTAAGACCTTATATTTTGGGGGTCTAATTATCATTTTGTGCCTTGTTCCATGTGGTTGCTATGGTCACTGATTTAAAAACTTTTAGTTACTTTTGCTACTGAATTAGGCTTCCATACACCATTCCTATGTTTCAGGTCGTGTTTTCTTACATGGACTTAACTCAGTTTCTATAAATTTGTGTTTGTTATTGTCTCTGAGACAGGTTATATGGCCAACACAACACCCCCCTCTTTTTTTATGTGTGCAGCCTGGTGAAAAAAATCAAAAGCCCTTAAATTAAATCAGAGTTTAATCCGTGTCCTTAAACTAGAGAATAAGCTTCTTTGGCTCTTTTTCCTATCCCTTACACATAGTCAAGGCTCAATAAATCCTTGCTGATTGACCCTCAAATTAATTATAACATATACAGTACCATATGGTGGGCCAATGCATAGGGTTTAAAAAAAATACTGGTAGTGGAAAATTTGTTGACATGTGTCCATTTTAAGATTTTTCTAGAAGGTCTTATACCAAATGAGATGCAGCAGCACCATCTGTCCCAGTACCTAGGACGGATCTCAGCAGTCCTCCATTCGACTGCTACTGTCTTTGTAGTAGATTCTCTTGCTGTGCTGTAATTAAGTCAGCCCATGGGAGTCCCTGTATTGAAGAGGCCCTCTCCCTGCAGGAGAGGTACCACTGCCTTTATGTTACATGCCATGTTATTGTGGAGTAGATAATTTTTTTTCTTGCACAGGTCTTGATGTAACAGCAGGATCCTCTGGCCTTCTTCCAAGAATTTCGACGTTTCCCTGAAAATAAATGAGAGATGAATGCTTTCTTGAGATTATGAAAAACTATTAAATAAAAGCCTTTCTTTTTTCTTATGTTTAAAGCAATGCTAAATGTTTATAATTATACATACTCCTAATGGATTACTTATTTCATTGGCTTCCTTTGCTCTGGCACAGATCGATTTTTTTTCCCCATGGTTGAGAAATTTTATAAAAATGCAAAGAAGTGGCCCAAAAGTCTAGAATACAGTATCTTTGTAAGGCACTCACTGTGGTGTAACAAAAGAAGGGCTATAAATAAGACTGTTTTAATTGGATCTGCATATCCTTTATTCATCTGTTCTCTTATCCTTACCTTGGTAGATCCTTGTGTTCCCCCCTCCAGCCAACCTCTGCTTATCCACATGCCCACACCCTCCAACAAACATTCTACTTATCCATCCCATACCTTTCTCCATACTAAGCAAACTTCCCTGCATCTTTATTTCTTCCCAGAATATTCCTTCCATTTTAACTTATCTGACTTTCCCTCTAGTCCTGTGTAGTAGATATTGTTCATTATCTCCCACACGCCACAAATTGAATTCAGGGAGAGTGAAATATTTTATTTTTTCCCACTGCAACCACTAAACCATTATTCCTCTATCATTATCTCTACTTAGCCTCAACTTTTGCTGTGCACTCTTGCCTCTACTCTATTTTGACAATAATTCAGCGAGAAAGAGACTCTAGGAAAAATGTAAAAAGGGGAGTTGTTTCATAAGTGGGCAGTTCAGAAGCAAAAATTTTCATGGTATAACGATTTTACTTTTTGTATCCTTCTAACTACATTCATAAGCTCTCAATTCTGACTATTCGGCTAAATAGTAAGAACCTTCAAGAATGAAAATATAAGGATTGGATATTTAATTTGAGCATGGAAATAATGACATCTCATTGGTAAGATGTATAATTTCACCATGAAATGTCTAGCAAATCAAGTCAAAATGCTCCTCGAGAGTTTCCAAGAAGCATTTCATGGCTGTTATGAGTTGAGTTGTCTCCCAAAAAGATTATGTTGAAGTCCCAACTTCTGGTATCTGTGTATGTGACCTTGTTTGGAAATAAGGTCTTTGAAGATGTTATCAGTTAACATGAGGCCATACTGGAGTAGGGTGGATCCTAATTGAATCTGAATAGTGTCCTTATAAAAGGGAAGAGAGAGAGATGGGAACACTGGAGGGACGATGGCCATGTGAAGGCTGAGTCAAAGACAAGTCATGCATGCTGTAGTTGTAAGCCAAGAAATGCCTGGGGCTATCAGAAGCTGGGAAGTCATGGTTGCATAGTGGTTAAGTGCTATAGCTAAAAAAAAAAGCTACTAACCAAAAATTCGGCAGTTCGAATCCATCAGGTGCTCCTTGGAATCTCTATTGGGCAGTTCTACTCTGTCTTATAGGGTCACTATGAGTCGGAATCCACTTGACGGCAACTGGTTTGGTTTTTAGGTGTTTATCAGAAGCTGTGAGAGACAAGAAAGGATCTTATCCTAGAGCTTTTGGAGAGAGCACGGCCTTGGCTGACAGCCTGAATTTGGAACCCTGGTGGTACAAACAGTGAAGCACTCTGCTGCTAACAAACAGTGAAGCACTCTGCTGCAGTTCAAGCCAATCTGGCTGCTTTGAGGGGAAAAAGAGCCTGCAATCTGCTCATGTAAAGATTACAGCCTAGAAAACCCTATGGGACAGCACTGTTCTGTCACATGGGGTCCACCATGAGCCGTAATCAACTCAATGGCACCCAACCACAACAACAGCCTCCAGAATTGTGAGGCAATAAACTTCTGCCATTTTAAGCCACCACTTTGTGGGACTTTGTTGTGGCAGCCCTAAGAAACCAGTACAATAATGTTCTCATTTCTTGTTTGAAATCATTCCAGTCCTGACCTTTTGAACCCTGCTGTTGCTGTCAGGATGTATTAATAGAAACAGCATATGATTAGAAATAGAAGTTATGAAAAATGCTGGAACTTACGTGTCCGAAGTGTTATTCACTTTTACACACAGGAGATGGAAATGAATGGGCTTTCTGAAACACCCTTGTTCACTGGATAGGTAAAACTTTACTATTTAAAGTTTCAAATTGTTTATAAGGTTGAACAGTTTTTGTTCATGTTGTTTAACCACTTAAATTCCTCTCCTGTCAAATTGTTTTTGGTGTGTGTGTCAGGGCCTGCACTAGAGGATCTTTTATTTTCTAAACAGACTGTTAATTTGATTATATATTTATAAGATCTATAGCTAAATTTTTCTTTTTTTATAGCTAAAAATACAAAGGAAAACGTTAGATTTTAACTAGTTTGGGGTGAATAAAATTTTACATATAGTCCTTCATTGTCACAGTGGTCCTGTCACATACTTAAGTGTGTGTAGTTTTGGAAGCAGTACCAACAACAGCAACAGAAGATGCCAATAACATGGTATATACCAGAAGCAATGTGACAATTTAAATTCAGTGATTGGAAATGCAAAATTTTTTCAGTCTAATTGAAATCTGCCTTAGAATGTATATATTGCTTTGACCCAAAAAGAAAAAACAAGTCAGAGGACTTTACATTAGCTAGCTTTTAATTCTGTAGAAACCTCTCAAATTCTAAATCTTCCATTACCTTTTGAGGGAATAATACTTCAGAATCATGGTTTTCTATTTTGCGTCTTTTCCTTTGGCCAAGTAGTTTACCTCTTCTGAGTTCTTGGCTTTCCGTCTGTGAACATAAGGCATTCCATCTGCTGTTTTAAAGTGAAGGTTAGAATTCAAACAAAAAAAAATATTTCCATGTTATACAGACAATGCTGGGATTACAAATGAGTTCAGTTCCTAAGCCTGTCTTTATGTCAAATTTGTATGTATCAGAGGCGTAAGCTTCAAATAAATACAGGCAGTCTCCAGGTTACAAACGAGATCGGTTCCTAAGTCTGTCTTTTCAGTCGTATATGTAGGTAAGTTGGAACATGTACATGCAGTTCTTACTTAGTGTCAGTCAAATGTTTTCTTAGGATATAGTATATATATTACCTTTCTATATTATAAAACATCTAGGAAACATTTCCAAATACACCGAACATCTTAGATATAGTAATACAATAATAACAGTAACTACATATAGTACTGTACTGAAGAGAAAGAATCTGTGTGTGTGTGTGTGTAGGAATACAGTACTGTGAAAAAACATTAAAGAAACAGTTCTTAAAATAGTTTAGGTAGGATAAAGAGAAAAAAGATCGTGATTAAAGTTTAATACTTGTTCTCATTCCATCGATGTCTTGCATACCCCAAGGGGCATTCATCAGGTAATATTACGATAGCCCTTTGCCGTCAAGTTGATTCTGACTCATAATGACCCTACAGGACAGAGTAGAACTGCCCTGTGGGGTTTCCAAGGAGTGGCTGGTGGATTCGCACTGCCAACCTTTTGGTTAGCAGCTGAGCTCTTAACCGCTTTGCCACCAGGACTCCAACACTATGATAACATTAATAATTGGATGATGCAGGAGAAGATCATGGAGAGAAGGCTACTGTTGAAGTTGGTGGGCCTGGCGTTGGAGAGGATGGACCTGGTGGCGGAGAGTTCAGGGTATGATTCTCCTGCTGAAGGTGGGGAGGTTTACTACTGGAGTCAGTTTCTTGAAGTAGGCATCAAGGGAGGTTTGTACAGAGCTTTTCTTTTCTCATCATAAATGGCCTTGTGGCAGCTGAGGCCCTCATTAACTGTACGGTAAACTTTGGTGAACCTCTGTGTATTAGGATCTTGCTCCTCTAACTTGCCATCCCTCCTTCAATGAGATAAAAGGCTTCAGCTAACTCTTTCGTCAAAACCTGTGTTAGTTATCTAGTGCTGCTATAACAGAAATACCACAAGTGGATGGTTTTAGCAAAGAGAGGTTTATTCTCTCACAGTCTAGTAGGCTAGAAGTCCAAATTCAGGGCGTCAGCTCCAGGAGAAGGCTTTCTCTCTCTGTCTGGAGGAAGGTCCTTGTCCTCAATCTTCCCTTGGTCTGGGTTCTTCTCCATGCAGGAACCCCAGGTCCAAAGGACATGCTCTGCTCATGGTGCTGCTTTCTTGGTGGTATGAGGTCTCCCTGTCTCTGCTTGCTTCTCTCTTTTATATCTCCAAAGAGATTGGCTTAAGATACTATCTAATCTTATCAATCTCATCAATATGATATGCTGCTAATCCATCACCCCCAGCCCAGTGCCCTCGAGTCGATTCTGACTCATAGCGACCCTACAGGACGGAGTAGAACTGCCCCATAGTTCGACTCTAGTGACGGGATTTACAACACATGGGAAAATCTCGTCAAATGACAAAATGGTGGACAATCACACAATACTGGGAATCATGGCCTAACCAAGTTGACACATATTTTGGGGGGGACACAGTTCAATCCATGACAAAACCTTTTTTTGTTCTTGTGTTTTTAGGTCTTGGCCTTTTTCCTCAAATGCTGTTCCAGTTCTGTAACATCTTAGTTCTTCGACATGAGAGTCTAGTAATTGTGTCACATTATTTTCACTGATGCCTAACTGAGTTGATTACCAATAATATCAACCACAGCTTGCCTGGCTTTGGCGATGTTGTCACCTGTAAACCCCTGAAAAACATGTGAATTAGGGGCATGATTTTTTCCACTCTCCTTTCATAATGTGACTGCTTCACTTCATCCCAAGAATCAGCAATTTTTTTTGATCTTTTATTTATTTTATTGTGCTTTAGATGAAGGTTTGCAGAGCAAATTAGTTTTTCATTAAACAATTAACACATTGTTTTGTGACATTGGTTGTCAACTTGGCAAAGTGTCAACACTTTCCCCTTCTCGACCTTGGGTTCCCCATTTCCATTCATCCAGCTTTCCTGTCCCCTCTTGCCTTCTCATCCTTTCCCCTGGGCCGGTGTGCCCATTTAGTTTCGTATACATGGTTGAGGTACCTGTACTATTGTTTGTTTTATGGGCCTGTCTGATCTTTGGTTGAAGGGCGAACCTCAGGAGTGACTTCAGGACTGAGTTAAAAGGGTGCTCCAGGGCCATATGTTCGGGGTTTCTCCAGTCTCTGTCAGACTAGTAAGTCTGGTCTTTTTTTGTGAGTTTGAATTTTGTTCTGCCATTTTCTCCAGCTCTGTATGGGACCCTCTATGTGATCCCTGTAAGAGTAGTCGGTGGTAGTAACAGGGGAATCATCTCATTGTTTTGAATTCAGCCTGGTGGAGGCTGTGGTAGTTGTGGTCCATTAGTCCTTTGGATTAATATTTCCCTGTGTCTTTGGTTTTCTATTCTCCCTTGCTCCTGACGGGGCGGAACCAGTGGAGTGTCTTTGGTGGCTGCTCACAAGCTTTAAGATCCTGGATGGTACTCATCAAAGTAGGATGTAGAACATTTTCTTTATAAACTATGTTATGCCAGTTGAGCTAGATGTCCCCCAAAACCATGGTCCTCAGCTCTTAGCCTAGTAATTCAGTCCCTCAGGGAGTTTGGATATGTCTATGAAGCTTCTATGACCTTGCCTTGGTCAAGTTGTGCTGACTTCCTCAGTATTGTGTACTGTCTTACCCTTCACCAAAGTTACCACTCATCTATGGTCTAGTTAGTGTTTTTCCCTCCCCACTCCATCCCTCCCTCATAACCATCAAAGATTGTTTCTTTCTATGTATAAACCTTTTCATGAGTGGTCTTACACAGTATTTGTACTTTTGTGATTGACTATTTCACTTAGCATAATGCCTTCCAGATTCATCCATGTTGTGAGATGTTTCACAGAGAATCAGCAATATTTTTGAGGACATTATAGATGTTATAATTCTTCTAGAACTTCCTTAAGCTTATCACGTCATCTTGAGTGGCCCTGTCTGTTTGTGAGAAGGTCTGCTTTGAATAATAGGCCTTCAAAGAGGCCATGACTCTCTGATCCATTGGCTGAAGTAGTGATGTGGTATTGAGGGGTAAAAATACAGCCTGTGCATTGGGATGAAGGTCATCTAAAGTGCTAGGATATCTGGGTGTGTTGTCAAGTACAAGAATAATCCTGAAAAGAATTTTTTTGGCCAAGCAATAATGTTCAACAGCAGGGACAATATGGCCCAAGAACCAGTCTTCAAAGATTGCAATCGTAACCCAAGCCTTTGCATTTGCCTTTGAAATAACAGGAAGACATGTCTTAATGACACGGCAAAGTGCCCTCAGATTAAGGGAACAATACACAAGCAAAGGCCTGAGCTTGAAATCCCTGACTGTCTTACCCACAAGCAATAACATTTGTTTATGATGCCTCATACCCTGGTGCATTTTTTTTCTATTTTGAAATGTAGGTCCTTTCAGGAATTTTTTCTCCAAAATAAGTCAATCTTGACTATATTAAATGTTTGGTCTGGCAAGCAACCTCCCTCCTCAGTAATTGTTTTCAACATTTCAGGAAAATATCTGCAGCATTTACATTGACACTCACTACTTTACCTGGCACTTTAATATTATGTAAATTTACCATGACTTTGAAACAATTGAACTAACCCCTACTAGCAACAAATTCTTCATCACAATCACCTTCACTTGCTGCACATGCATCTTTTAAATCATTGAAAAGTCTTCGAGTGTTTTCTTGCACTAAAGTAAGGCTAATAGGTGTATTGCACTGATTTTGATCGTCTAACCAGACAGGGATTCGACTGTGTGGATCATAACAAATTATGGATAACATTGCGAAGAATGGAAATTCCAGAACCCTTAATTGTGCTTATAAGGAACCTTTACATAGATCAAGAGGCAGTTGTTTGGACAGAACAAGGGGATACTGATTGATTTAAAGCCAGGGAAGGTGTGCATCAGGGTTGTATTCTTTCACCATACCTATTCAATGTGTATGCTGAGCAAATAATCCGAGAAGCTGGACTATATGAAGAAGAACGGGGCATCAGGATTGGAGGAAGACACATTAACAACCTGCATTATGTAGGTGACAACCTTGCTTGTTGAAAGTGAAGAGGACTTGAAGCACTTACTAATGAAGATCAAAGACCACAGCCTTCCGTATGGATTACACCTCAACATAAAGAAAACAAAAATCCTCACAACTGGACCAATGACCAACATCGTGATAAACGGAGAGAAGATTGAAGCTGTCAAGGATTTCATTTTACTTGGATCCACAATCAACAGCCATGGAAGCAGCAGTCAGTAAATCAAGAGACGCGTTGCATTGGGTAAATCTGCTGCAAAGGACCTCTTTAAAGAGTTAAAGAGCAAAGATGTCACCTTGAAGACTAAGGTGCACCTGACCCAAGCCGTGGTATTTTCAATCGGATCATATGCATGCGAAAGCTTGACAATGAATAAGGAAGACCAAGGAAGAATTGACACCTTTGAATTGTGGTGTTGCTAAAGAATATTGAATATACCATGGACTGCCAAAAGAATGAACAAATCTGTCTTGGAAGAAGTACAACCAGAATGCTCCTTTGAAGCAAGGATGGTGAGACTGTGTCTTACATACTTTGGACATGTCAGGAGGGATCAGTCTCTGGAGAAGGACATCATGCTTGGCAAAGTACAGGGTCAGCGGAAAAGAGGAAGGCCCTCAACGAGTTGGATTGACACAGTGGCTACAACAATGAGCTCAAGCATAACAATGATTGTAAGGATGGCGTAGGACCAGGCAGTGTTTCATTCTGTTGTGCATAGGGTTGCTATGAGTTGGAACTGACTCGACGGCACCTAACAACAACAACCAGATTATCAATAGCCTTTTCATTTCAGTAACTAAGGCACTGTGTTGCTTCATAATAATTATAGCTTTCATTGGGGCACAGCCTTTCATGTGCTCCATTATTCTCTATTTCTTCTTTAAAACTCTTTGGATCGTTGACTGACAGTGCCTAATAGTTTTCCAGTGACTAATGGTGTTTTACCTCTTTCTGATCACTGTATTACTTCCACTTTATTTTCAACGGTGATAGTTTTTCTTTTCTTTGATGTATCACCAGCGCTTGCATTGGATTGATGCTTTGGAGTCATGGTTGTTTTTGTTAGGTGCCATTGAGTCTGTTCCAACTCATAGCAACCCTACGTACCATAGAACAAAACACTGCCCAGTCCTGTAAAAAAAAAATACCATCCTTAAAATCATTGTTATGCTTGAGCCCATTGTTGCAGCCACAGTATCAATCTGTCTCGTAGAAGGTCTTCCCCTTTTCCACTGACCGTGTACTTTACCAACCATGATGCTGTTTTCTAGGGACTGACTCTCCTAACATTTCCAAAGTATGTAAGATGCAGTCTCACCATCCTTCCTTACAAGCAGCATTCTGGTTGTACTTCTTCCAAGACAGATTTGTTTGTTCTTTTGGCAGCCCATGGTATATTCAATATTCTTTGCCAACACCACAATTCGAAGGCATCAATTCTTCTTTGGTCTTCCTCATTCATAGTCCATCTTTTATAGGCATATGATCCAATTGAAAATACCATGGCTTGGGTCAGGCGCATCTTAGTCTTCAAGGTGACACCTTTGCTTTTCAACACTTTAGAGAGGTCCTTTGCAGCAGATTTGCCCAATGCAATGCGTCTTTTGATTTCTTGACTGCTGCTTCCATGGCTGTTGATTGTGGATGCAAGTAAAATGAAATCTTTGACAACTTCAATCTTTTCTCAGTTTATCATGGTTACAGGGGTAAATAAGAAGAAAATTTAAGCTAAATCCAAAGGTACACACTCAACAGTGTTAATGGCAACATGATTGACTTAAAAAGGCAAATGATATTCTTCTTCCTGAAGATGAGGAACTGCTGAAGCCAAGCAATGTTTTCAGGAGTGTTACAAAGTAGTACATGTGTCTGTTATTATGAACCATTGTATTTAACTCAAATTTTTAATACAAAAGGCTTTATGGCAATCTGTTCTTAGTACCAGTTGTCCATAAATCAGACATTTTTAACCTGGGGACTTCTAATAGAAGAATCATTCAGATAACACACAGCTGAAACACTCTTCCCAGCAAAGTATACCAGAAGGAGCACTGGAATTGGGTTCAGTTCAAGCTCTGGTTTGTTCACTTTCAGCAGAGCGCTTTGAAGGGAGTATTTTAAAGAAAGTAGGAGAAATTGTAAAAGCACTCATAAAGGATCACGGATGGGGTGGGAGTCAGGCGGGAACAAGGTAGGTCCATTATGGGTGGTGTGAGGCTTGAGGTTGAAGTAGGGACTGGGATTGAAGATATTTTTTTCTGTTCATTCTTCAGCCATAAAAATATTGGTGTGTTAAAATATTCTCTCTTGGCTAATTTCCATGTGTTATTTAGAACTCAGTTCAGATTATCACTTCCTTAAAGAAGTCTTCTATGATCTCTAGTCTAGGTCACTTTTGTTGTTGTTGTTACCTGCCATGGCGAACCCTGACTTGTGGTGACCCCGTGCACAACAGAATGAAACGCTGCTTTGTCCTACTACACCATCCCCGTGATTGATTTTGGACTGGATTGTTTCATTCATTGAGTTTTCATTGGCGACTTTTAGAAGTAGATCTCCAGGCCTTTCTTCCTAGCCTGTCTTAATCTGGAAGTTCAGCTGAAACCTTTTTAGCATCATAGCAACATGCAAACCTCCACTCACCGACAGGTGGTTGCTGCACTTGAGGTGAATTGGCTGGGAATAGAACCTGGGTCTTCTGCAGAGAAGACGAGAATTCTACTATTGAGCTACCACTGCCTTTAATAGGTCACTTTCAAACCAAAACCCATTGCTGTCGAGTTAATTTCTACTGATAGCAACCCTATAGGACAGAACAGAACTGTCCCATTTGGTTTCCAAGGCTGTAAATCTTTATGGAAGCAGACTGTCACATCTTTTTTCCTTGGAGCAGCTGGTGAATTCTTAGGTATTTAAAATATCTGGTTGTCTGTCACTTTTAATGATATATAGGAGTTCTTTATATATATTCTGGATCCAGTCGTTTATAATTTTTGTGTGTTACAAATAGCTTTTCTTATACAGTGGCTTATCTTTTTACTCTTTTTGTGGTATTCTTCTTTAAAATTCTCGATTTTAATGTAATTTAATTTATCCATTCTTTAACTCTGGTGTTCATATATTTTTGTGTCTTTAAGAAATTCTTTTCTACCCTGAGGTCTTACATATATTTTTGTCTTTCATAATTAGTTCTTCAATTCTGCATAACTTTAAGTGTGAATAAATTGTTGTGACTGCCTTTGAATCCACGGTAGTTGAATTACATACATAGAAGCTTGAGTTCATAAATTATTCTTCCCAAGGTGAGTATTAGTGTATCACAATAGGACGATGGCTTTTTTTTTTTTTTTGCTAACAAACTAAATTTTTCCCTTCCCACTCATGAAATTGTTGCCTCTAAAATGGTAACGAATGTACAAGAAGTATAAATTCGTAGAAGATAAAAGTGCCAAAGGTTATGGCTTAAACCAGCAAAATACAGTTTCTTAAATACAAGAAATATTTGGTCAAATAGCCCTGGGCTTCATCTGAGACAAATGAAGAATCACCAGGAGATGTTAATCAATCCTCTTATGGCAGTAGCACTTGGTAATTGCTTTCATTAATCAAGGCAAGTTCATTTACTATCTACTTGCAGAAATAACAATGTCAAAAAAATCTGTCATCTATTGAAACCTTTTATATAGCAAGTTAAGCTCCTGTTTCCTTCATAAAGATTAAGATTCAAATATTTAAACCAAACTACTCAGAATCACCTTTTCCCTCTCGCCTTCCTACTACCTGCACCTCCTTCTACCCTAAGGAGGCAAAACTGTATTATCAGTCACCTCGGAGCCCAGAGCTCTTCTCTTTTGTATTCAGTTGCCAGGTCATCTGTTTACTTTGATGGACAGATAGTCATGATATTTCTATGGATGCAGGTTATTGACATTATCTGTTATTCAGGAAAAGAATCTGCTCTCCCCAGATGGTTGAATAATATACAGACATAGGGGGAGAACCAGGTTTTCTTGAAGGCAATGTTCTTTAAGTTCTTGTCAATGTTTTAATCAGTGCCCCTGTGCCTATATTATTTCTGCACATTTTAGCACTTTGTGTTGACTCATGTTCATGGTTTTTGATTCTGATAAGGGACTGAGTAAAGGAGGGACAAGGAATTAAAACAGCCATAACGTAAATGGAAACCCTGGTGGCGTAGTGGTTAAGTGCTACGGCTGCTAACCAAAGGGTCAGCAGTTCAAATCTGCCACGCGCTCCTTGGAAACTTTATGGGGCAGTTCTACTCTGTCCTATGGGGTCGCTATGAGTCAGAATCGACTCGATGGCACTAGGTTTGTTTTTTTTTTGGGTATAATGTTAAATATGTCACAGCAAAGTACCACTGAAATCATGAGGAAGACTTTCTGACACAAGATAATGATTGTGGGTCTGACAAAGCACAGAACAGAGAAAGGCCAGAGAGAGGTGTAGAGTAGGAGGGAGGAAGAGATTTATCTTTGCTATCAAAATCTTGTGTGCATGTGTTTAAATACTATTTTCTTCTTTCTTTTCAGTATCATTTATTGGGACCAATTAACTTTTCAGGTACTGTGTTAAGTTCAGTTATTACACAGGAGATCTTGAAAATGTGTAAATAGATTGCAGTATTGAAAGAGGGAAGGGTGAGGGAGATACTAAAATAATTGTAATAAATTATTATAACATAATCCGTGGGTGGTGCAAACAGTTAACTGCTTAACTACTAGCTGAATGGTTGGCAATTTGAACCTACTCAGAGGTGCCTTGGAAGACAGGCCTAGTGAACTCCTTCTGAAGGTCACGGCCTTGAAAACCCAATGGAGCAGTTCTGTTCCACACATGGGGTTGCCATGGGTCAAAATTGACTCAACAGCATAATGCAGAATGCCTTGGAAGCACAGAACCAATAACTTTACACAGTGAAAGCCGTTTTTGAGCTGAATCTTAGAGGCCCAAGTTGACGGAATTTGTTGAGCAGTTAGATTTGAGGGTTAGGAGGAGGGAATTTTGTTTTTTTTTTAAAGGCTGAAGTGAATATTATTTCTATAAATGCAGGGTCTTAAGGAGGAAGGCTTAGGATAGTGTCAGAAAACAAGATTTCTATTTTCCGTATATTTATATATCTTGAAAACTCATTTACAGATGCACTCATCCTTATATGTAAGTAATTCGTATAAAATTTACCGTTACCCCATTTGAGTTGCCTACTTCGGTGTTAGAGAATTGGGGGCCACCTTCTCCTTCAGTGGGTGTTTGAGTGGAATACTTTCAAAGAATTTCCTTTCTCCTGGTTCTTTTTTTTTTTTTTTTGAGTCCGGAGATCTTGATTTTACTTCCCTGATTGTCCCATACCTTCCTGATCAATTGATATCCATGAAATCTGATGGCAGAGATGTTTTGTTGTTGTTAGGTACCATCAAGGCAGTTTTGACTCATAGCGACCCTATGCACAACAGAATGAAACACTGCCAGGCCCTGTGCCATCCTCACAATTGTTGCTATGTTTGAGCCCATTGTTACAGCCCCTGTGTCAGTCCATCTTGCTGAACGGCTTCCTTTTTTTCCCTGACCCTCTACTGTACCCAGCATGATGTCCTTCTCTAGCGACTGGTCCCTCCTGATAACATATCCAAAGTAAGGGAGATGAAGTCTTGCCATCCTTGCTTCTAAGGAGCATTCTGGCTGTACTTTTTCAAGAAAGATTTGCTTGTTCTTTTGGCAGTCCATGGTATATTCAACGTTCTTCGCAAAACCATAATTCAAAAGCATCAATTCTTCTTCGGCCAACTTTCATATACATATGAGATGATTGAAAATGCCATGGGTTGAGTCAGGCACACCTTAGTCATCAAGGTGACATCTTTGCCTTTTAACACTTTAAAGAGGTCTTTTGCAGCAGATTTGCCCAGTGTAATAAGTCGTTTTAGTCCAATCTGTCTTAGTCTGGAAGTTCTGCTGAAATCTGATCATCATGGATGACCCTGCTGGCATTTGAAATACTGGTGGCATAGCTTCCAGCATCACAGGAACACACAAGCCACCATAGTACAATAAACTGACAGATGAGCAGTGGAGACTTGTTTAATCTTAAAAAACAAAACCTGTGGCCGTCGAGTTGATTCCGACTCATAGTGACCCTACAGGACAAAGCAGAACTGCCCCATAGAGTTTCCAAGAGGTAGCTGGTGGATTCAAACAGCCAGCCTTTTGGTTAGCAGTTGTAGCTCTTAACTACTGCGCCACCAGGTCTCCTGTTTAATCTTAGGGGTTTTAAAAATAATAAATGACCCTTAAGGCCACCTTAATTTTGCTGAAGTGAAATTCACTGTCATATTCAAGTTCTTTTATGTAGTGAGATAGAGAAATCTCTAGTTAAATAGTAAGCTGAAGACTCAGCTGATATGCTGAGAAATTTTATTAGTCCCACTAGACATTTTCTGATTTTTGTGGTGGTAGAGACTGATACTGTCTATTGGCATTCTATAGGTCTGCTTTGATCTTGATAGTCAAATCAACATAGAACTCGATTGTGTTTTCAGCCAATTTATTTTTATGAAAATAATGCACACCTTCTACTTCCATTTGGCAATCAAGCCCCCCCTCCTGAGGTATTTTTGTAAGCATGCTATCCTAATTTTTTAACATGGTGCTATAAAAGAATTAGCATACTGTGCTTATGAAAATACTTCTCAGGTGGGAGGGTGAGATTGGCAAACAAATATAGAAGGCGTGTATTATTTGCATAAAAATATGATATGTACCCAGTAAGTGTTTACTGAGTACCTCCTATATGTGAGGCAGGGTTCTTAGGTGTTAGGGGTACAAAGAGGAATACAACGGGTATAGGTCCTGATCTCATAGAACTTAAGAGTTGAGTAAGGAAAGTGGAATTAATCAAATTTCCCATATTTATAATTACAAATGACATATACATACAAACAAAAGCCCTTTTATAACCCATTCATTTTCCCTTTCACTTTGTTTCCTAATTATACCATCAGCATAAGTTAGCAGTTACTTGTCAAGCTTATTTAGCAACTAGCTTTGCAATTTTCTCTTGCACATGATTGTTAACAATTACTGTGACATCAGTCACTATTATATATTGGCCAGTATGTCTCACATCCCTGATAATTTTGAGATTTTCAGCTTGGGAAAGCAGATGGATGGAGATGAATCACAATAGAAAACACAGGAGAAAAGATTTGGGTTTTTTTTTTTTTTTTTTTTTTAAACTATGTTTTGAGCAGATGGAGTTGAAGGGAACTGTAAGACACCCGAGTGGAGGTATTGAGTAAAAATAGAAAAAAAAAAAAACAGTTGCCATTGAGTTGATTCTGACTTGTGACAACCCTATGTGTTTCAGTAGAACCGTGTTCCGTAGGGTTTTCAGTGGCTGTGATATTTTGGAACTAGATAGCCAGCCTTTCTTCTGAGGCATCAGTTAATTGCTGAGCACTTAACTGTGCTACCCAGGAATGAAGTGCCTGCTGTGAACTTGGAGATATGGAATAAAATAAGCACTTAAAAGCACTCGTGTTGTCGTGTGCCATCAAGTCGATTCCGGTTCATAGCGGCCCTATAGGATGGAGTAGAAGTGTCTGATGGGGTTTTCCAGGCTGTAATCTTTATGGGAGCAGGTTGCCAGGTCTTTTTTCCCCCGCTGAGCAGCTGTTGGGTTCGAACTGCTGACCTTTTGGTTGGCAGCTGACCAAGTACTTAACCATTGCAGCACCTGGGCTCCTTAAGGCCAGAGTAGAGAAGGAGAATCTCAAAGACAGAATGGCTCCAGGTCAACAAGCTTTCAGTATAATCTGAAGAAAAATATTAGCACCTATTAAGGCTGTAGCAGTCAGAGGTGGGAAGCAGAGAAAAAAGAGAATCCAAGAAGCGGATACTGGCTGTGTGCACACACACACACTGAGCAGGGGTGGGCACCCCGCCTGGTTGTTGTAGTGGTTAGTTCTCCTGACAGGGCTGTGTTGTGGCGACAGACACATTAGGTTTTCAGGGCCTGATGCAGTTATTTTCCAGCCAGGCAAATCTCATTTTAATTCTGATTCCATGCTCCCTCAGCAGGTACCTGGTGAACTTGCTGGAGAGCTTGCCTTAGGGGAGACAATGTGATGTCCTTCTCTGACCTCTTTGCAGTTATATAATTCTTACTGTAAAATAAATGTGTTCTGGTTTTGTGCATCAGTTTCCTGTGGGCTTAATTCATGTGCAAGAAGATCCTTGAGCCTGAATGAGCCTGGAATGGGGTAAAGTTTCCAAATCCATGGGTCAGGACCCAGATCATGCATGTCACATTCACCCGATTCATGCTCCCTAGTAAGGGCAGGCAGGCTCCTTTCTGGAAAAACCCCTCCTACATATGGTCATGAGGCCTTTCACTGGGAACTTTACAGACTGCTGTTATTTTTCTAAAAATGACAAAATTTATTTATATTTTTTAAAGCAAAAAGAAAGTTTTATTTGTCATATATTAAAAAAAACAAAAGTGGGAATCAGAGAAGCATGCTGCCAGAGCTAATGTCTGCCTGAATCCAAAGAATGTTACAGAAGGCAAGAGTGGGAAAACAGACAAGCATGCTGCTAGAGCCACGTCTGCCCAAGTCCAAGGAACATTACAGAGTCATAAGTATATATTAACATTACAAATGGGCAAAACCATTGAAAACTTCACCTTTTCACAAATTGGCTAGAAAATATGACCCTACATTTTGAATTGTCTTTCTTAAAGATCATTGGTACAAGTTTCAGTAATGACAGTCAAGAGGGTCTTCATTGGTCCAACAAATCTTACTATTCACTAAAGGCTAATACAAAAAGATAAGAGTGGAAAATATGTGGGTCTTTTATACTCTGTTTATGATTTGTTTATGTGAATGTTTCCCTAAAAGACATTTTCCAAGATTGTCCTAGCTATTTTCTTTATACCTCAGAGCCTAGTTGATGTGTTCATGTGAGTCCTGTGGGTCCTTGTGAGTCCAGCTCCAGCTGGGTCACATTTTAGGACAGGGAATGATGACTCCAATATTATCTCCTAAATCATTTCCTCCTTTTGATTGGAGGTTGGAGATAACACATTGATGATCAATACCTGAACTTAGTTGGGTTCCTAGATGGCGGCCATGGCACGCTCTTTAAACTCATGGTGCTGCTTTTTGACTGTATGCCATCTGGCTCTTCATCAGGATCTTAAGAGTGATGTTCTTATCCAATTGCATTGCCTAAATAAGCAAATTCAACGTACGTCAACATTTTAGCCTGAGGGTTCTTTTGCCTTGTAAGTGTGTAAGACAATAGAAGATAAGTTTTATTATTTACCTAATACTATCAGGATGCAAACTAAGAATATTACTATTCCTTGCAATAGTGTACTTATTCCTGATGATAACCAACCAAATAAATCTGGTGTTTGTGAGGGTGTTACAGCATGTAACCAAGTAGCTTGCTGTCTAATTCTATGTATATCCTGTTTTACCTCTCCTGTATTATTTGTCCAAATACAACAAGAGGTATTTGCTACATCACAGACTATACTTTCCTGGGATAATAAAAAAATCTAAGACTATTCTGTTATCACATGTCACCTTGGCTTAATGTGATCAGAGATCGCTGTTGTGTTTCCATTCCCATTAGCAACTTTGTCTGCTGTCTGTCCCATAGTGATTGACAAATTTCTTAACTATGTCTCCAATTCAACTATACCATAAGTAGGAATTAAAGCTTCCAAGCCTACCCTGAGCTTTGGACCAATGGGTTTTCTTCTGACTCTCTAAAAATGACCACATTTAATGTGACACAATTTAATTCTATAATTGTAAAGATGTGAAGCAGGCATTATCTAATGTGAGATGAATAAAAGGCTACTTGAGGCATTTCACACATTGTTCCCTCACACATTGTTCCCACACTGTTGTGGGTCTCCTTGTGCTCACCTATATAAGGACAGGCCGTTTCTATATAGCCTGATCTTCTGAAGTAGGAAACATGCTCCTAAACATGCATTAAACATTTCTAGTTTTTTTTTTTTTTTTTTCCTCCAGTTGCTGTTGGGTTGATTCTGACTCCTGGCAACCCCATGTGTGTCAGAGTAGAACTCTACTCTGTAGGCTTTTCAGTGGCTGATGTTTTGGAAGCAGATCTCTAGGCCTTTTTTTCCCAAGGTGCCTCTAAGTGAACTTTAACCTCCAAGCTTTTGGTTAGCAGCCAATCACATTAACCATTTGTACCACTCCGGGAATCTGCATTAAACATAGATCTTGGGTAATATTTGAGTCTGTGTTGGTCATCGATAAAGGTTTGCTCTGGAGTGATAGGGCTAGTCTTTTATAAATGATAGCATTAGTACAACTGTATGTCCTTTGTATGTTGTGTACAATTGAATAATCCACATCCTCCAGCCTGCCTTTTATATGTTTCTACACATATTATGGAAACCCTGGTGGCGTAGTGATTAAGAGCTATGGCTGCTAACCAAAAAGTTTGGCAGTTTGAATCCACCAGGTACTCCTTGGAAACTCTATGAGGCAGTTCTTCTCTGACCTGTAGGGTCACAGTGAGTTGGAATTGACTCAATGGCAGTGGGTTTGGTTTTTTGGTTTGGTATGCATATTATAGAAGAAACCTTTTTTCTGAAGTTAAGAAATACGCATTGCCTCATGTTGGTAAATCTGTATGCTTTGTCAGAGGAACATTGCCAAAAAACGATCTAAGGAGATGTACAGCAATCAAGTTGGGGGCTTTAGATGACTTAAGTGCATCAAGAAAAAGATTAGGGTCAGAGTTAAAAAAGATGCAAAAACAAGAGTTAAGAAAAAACATAGACCCTATGCGATATGGGAGAATTCTGGTCATGTGGTCCTAAGAAGAAAGAGTAACCAGTTTAGGATTGCCTAATAATGCTGGTAAATCCATTTTGACCTGTGTGAAGGTTTTATGGAAGGAAATAAGAAAGAAAGCATATGTTTTCTCCATTACCTTGAGAACTTGGGAAGAATTTTAGCTTGGGCCTGCTTTGTACAAGCAGAAAGATCTTAGGAGAAGCCCAATCAATTTTTGACAGGCGGGTAAAATGAGGAAACCCTGGTGGCATAGTGGTTAAGTGCTAAACGGCTGCTAACCAAGGGGTTGGCAGTTCGAATCCGCCAGGCGCTTCTTGGAAACTCTATGGGGCAGTTCTACTCTGTCCTATCGGGTCGCTATGAATTGGAATCGACTCGGCGGCACTGGGGTTTTTTTTTTTTTTTAAGTGAAATGAAGATAGGGATTAAAAAAACTGGGTTTGTGGGTTGAGCAGAGAGAATGGTGGTCCAAGAGGACACCTAGGTAAGCTTCACTTTAAAACCTGTTGCCATCGAGTTAATTCCAACTCATAGCGACCCTATAGGACAGAGTAGAACTGCCCCATAGGACTTCCAAGGAGCACCTGGTGGATTTGAACTGCTGACCTTTTGGTTAGCAGCCATAGCTGTTAACCACTATGCCACCGAAGTTTCCTAAGCTTCTCTTTAGCTGTACAAATATGTTGCTTGTTAACATATTCTTTGAATTCGCATCCTTGGTTTTCCACATAGTAGGCAGGTAATTTCCAGAGCTGCTGTGTTGTACAACTTTGGGAGTAGTGATGGAAATGGAACCCAGGAAGTTACCTGTGCAGCTTGACACAGAGGTTCTGGATTGTCTGTGGACAGTGTAAGTGTATGGTATGCTGATATCTCTCTGGAGTAGAGAGTCTTGTTATCTCACGAAATAGATAAGAATGTGCAGGCTTTTGTTCAGAGATAATAGTTAGAGAAGATCGTCTTTCATGAGTAAAGGAAGCAGATAAGACTCAGGGTGAATTCATTGATTCTTCTGTCTTAGCTTTTCTCTGCCATTTTCATTATAGCTCTTCCTCGTAGTCTTAATATAAACTATGCTTCTCAGCAATTCTGGTAAATCTTCGTATTTCAGCAAACACTCTAAAAGAAAAAAAAATGTTGAATCTACTGGTTTATGCTTTCTTTGTGGGCATCAGAACAGATGGTAATGGGGTTGTTGGAAAGATGACAGCAGACACACTTGCTTAAAGATACACGTTTTCTTTGATGTCAAAGAATACTGATTTCTCTTCTGTCTGCCAGACAGAAGTACAGGTTCCCAGTTCCCCTAAAGGTCCTCACACAGAGATGCAGCTGCAGTGGTGGCCTCACACAGGTCCTGCCAGTGGAGAGCCACTCACCTTCTCCTTTCTTGGAGGTCTTTCTACCCTTGCAGCCCCTTCTGACTGTTCTGAAGACACTGGCTGCGTGCCTGCCTGCTCAACTGCTCAACAGGTACAGCTCATTAATTACTTGTATACAATATGATTATTGGGTTATGCTACAGCTTTGCCTAAATCACTTATATTTTTCATTCTTATTAATTTGGAGACGTGCACATGCCAGCCCAAGCACAATAAATTGCACGGTGTTTATTGCAAGACTTGATGAGTCAAAGGCCATTTTCCCAGTCATTCCTAGGCTTACTACTGTACATTATTTCATATTGGGTGATGACTAAATCAGCTTGGTCAGATTCACCTTCTGGGAGTTGGGAGACACAGAGAGAAGGGAATAGAAATGTCAGTGGGGACAGCAGAGGCAGCTGAAAGGAGAGGAGCAGAGATGGACAGCAGCTGAATCAGAGCACACCGAGTCCTGGAGTAAGGAATCTCTGAGTACACGCTGATGTCCAGTGGCATCCCTGCCTCTGTCTGCACGTGTTCTTCTTTTTTCCCTTCTTCCAGATTTCTGTTTTCAGCTTCTCTGTGGTGATAATTGGAAACCCTGGTGGTGTAGTGGTTAAGAGCTACGGCTGTTAACCAAAAATTCCGCAGTTGGAATCCACCAGCCACTCCTTGAAAACTCTATGGGGGCAGTTCTACTCTGCCTTATAGGGTGGTTGCTTTGAGTCAGAACTGACTCGACAGCAACGGGTTTGGGTTTTGGTTTTTTTGTGGTGATAATTACCAATGATCATGAAGATGGCCCAAGATCAGGAAACATTTTGTTCTGTTATACCTAAGGTCGCCATGACTTCGAGCCGTCCCTGTGGCAACTAACAGCAACAATAATAACATGTCCATGGTAGAAAATGGATGTTCCACAGTTTCTGAGATTCCATGTCTTTAGTTTAAGCAGTCAGAAGAGACTAGCGTTTTCAAATCCTGATGCCAGCTGTGAAGGGAAAGAGAAATTGACTGGCCCAGCTGGGATCAGGTATTCACCACGAGTCCATTCTGCTATAACCAGGGGGACAGATTCATGTATAAACATAGTTGCTGGGACCCAAGCCTGAGAAAACAGAGGTTTGAGAAATGTTAAAATAAGCTTTGCTATTTGTGGAGTTATTTCTGTAGTCATATATTATAACCTTTTTTTTTTTTTTTCTGTCGAATGAGTCAAACCTACTGTAGCAATTACATAGTCAATGAAAAACAGTCACATCTGGTTGGATTTGATTTCTCATCTAACTCCTGCATCTCGAGAGGATTGTTCGTTTTAATTCCAAGGGCTTCTGTAGCAAAATTGCTCTTATCATGGAGTCAGCAAGGCCTACCTCATAGAAGAGAAAATCAAAGAACATGAAATCAGTTGAGATGTTTAACAGATCCTACCAATACTTGAAGTCTGAGGGTGGAATCAAGACTCACCCAGCTCTAAGATTCTTTGGTGAACTTCCCCAAGTTCTTTATGGACCTTATTTTAAACCAAGTTGATTATATATATATATATTTGGTGCCGATTATTCTGGACCTGATATATTTTAATTACATCCTCCTTCTCTGGGCTTTCGTGATACTCTATTTTTCTCATTCTCTCCTCATTCTTCCTTCAAAGTTCCCTCAACTCTCTCCATCTTCTCACCCTGTGAGTAGAGATCGGAGTTCAATCCTTGGCTCCTGCTCTTCTTTTTCATTCATTTTCATAAACTTAGCCAATGTTTTCACGCTGAAGAGGCGTGTTTCTAGTCCTGACCTCTCACATAACCATTTCTTTGTAGACACACTGCCATTAAATGACAACTCTGTAGCTGCATGTCCCACAATTAGTAACTTCTCTATAATTTTGTCCGTGAAATTAACCTATCTACCTAGGCACTCATTTTAACACCTTTTCTCTCCTTCATCAAGCCGCATGACCAAGTCCAATTGAGTTTTCCATTGCAATGACTCTCAATATCTGTCTTCCTCTGCATTCCCATTGCCATGACCACAGCCCAGATTCTCACTAGAATACTTTCGTCAATATTTTCTAAGAGATTTTTCTGTCTCTCTCCCTTTTTTTTCAATTTAACTGCTGATTCAGTGGTTCACAGCCAGGAGTCACACCAGAATTACTTGAGGAGTATTTTCCAGTGGGCTCCATTACAATCAGACTCCCTAAAGTGGCCTGAAAAAATAAAGCTAAGGTCTATTTTGAAAATGCTTCTCGTGATTCTGATGTGAACCCTTGCTTAAGGACCACTGTTCCGGTCTCCACTCCAGTCTGCCCTACTCACCACTGTTAGATCAGTCCCTTAAACACCATGTAAATCCTTCCATTTTGCCAGCCTGTCACGTTAAGATCAAGCTCCTTGGTCTGGCATTCAGTGCTTACCATTTCCCTACATAAGCCCTGAACTCCGATGTTTCCTTTATTGCCACATTCACATTCATTTTTGTGATTTGCTGATGTCATTATAGTAGTTCTTCCTTGACCTCCCTCAAGAACCAATTTCTCCACCAAGCATGCCCAGTGAATGTGGCTCATGGTGTTCTTTCCTTTCCCCAAATTCCTGTTCTTACAGCCTGTACTGCTTAGAACTTGATGTTTGATTATGTATCCTTATAACTGGATGCTTCATATGTATGAAATCTAAAGATTTTCAGTTAAGAGTAAGAAAGTCTTTGGTATCCTATACAGTCTAGCATAGCCTGGTATTCCAAAGGCTACATAATCATATATTAAATAATATGTATACTGATGAGCTCTGGATAAATCTCTTAGTTTATTCTCTATCCAATTAAAATGATTCCATTTCAAGTTTTCCTCTCGTTCAAACATTTTGCCTCATATTGTTTCAGTAATTAGGCAGATAAATGAGCATCTGTGAAGTCAACCTTTTTGGTTTTGTTACTCTGAAACGCTGCCAATTCTTTATAAACTTTAAAAAAAAATTGAGAATCTTGAATACCATTTGTTCTTTTTTTTCCCCCAGTTAATCAGCATATTTTAAAGTATTTTTAAGTCCACAGGACAGACAGGGTCCTAAAAGCAAATGTCAATTTTGTCCACAGCTGTACCCATAGACCATTAACAGTCTCATTGCATTATTTCAAAGGCACAAGCAATCATTTACAATCTTTATTACCCAGGGGCATTTCAAACTGTTACTGAAATGCATCCATCCCTGGAGTAACCATCTGTGAATAGTAACACCATAAGGTAGAATGATGAGAGGCTGAATCTAATTGATATGCAAAAAAGGAGAATTTCAGCTGTCCAGCTATAGAGATTAAAATTCAACCATTACTAGGCTCAGGTATTCAACTAATTTTTTTTATCATAGGATCTAGTTCAAGATTTCATTTTTTTTTTTTTTTTGTTAGGATTCTCCAGGACAGAAATAGAGCAATCTTCTGAGATAAGAATGTCTCAAAGTGAAAGTCTCTTCTGTAATGTATGCTTCTCTACAGATCAAGGAGAGTTCTTATACAAGGACATTGCCGTTGTTGCTATAGAATGCCAAAGCAACAGTATTGCATTTTCTTTGTACATTTTCTTGTACCTCAGCATCCCTGAGGGGGGAAAAAAATAAGGAAAATGCTGTATTTCAATAATATTTTAACTGCACTAAAATCAAAGAAACTATCGGAAGCAACATTTGTTATGATATTCAGATATATTCACTTATATTAAATGGGTTTTGTAACATTGACCTAAAATCTTAAAAAAAAAAATTCTCCTCCATTTTATGAAATGTAATCTTGAAAGAATCACTTAAATTGGCTGTCTGGCAAGATGTACCAAGGCCAGCCCACTCGGAACTATCTAGGAATCCTACAGACCAGCATGTATTTCAGAGAAAATGTTCCATGGTGATATATACGTCTGTGTGGGCAGGTCTTGAAATAGCCCTTCTGATGCTGCCCATTGAGAGAGAACTAGTCTCCTGAGGTCTACTCCAAACACTGGGAGTTAGTCTGTGACAGCAGGGGATTATCAGACGTTTATAAAGAGACAACAGCAGGTTCTGGCCTTTCTGCAGTAAGATTGCATTTAAAAATGATTGCTTCTCCAGGACTTTTATATGCAGAATTAAGGCATGCTGCCACTCAGGTAGCAGGGCACACAGCTTTCCTTTGGATGGCTGGACAAGCATATCTCTGTATACAAAGTACCTGCACTTATCCTGCTTTTGCCAGGGAAGACACAATGCCATCTTCTCTGCTTCTCAGCAGGGCTCAGGCCCAGTTCCTGGGATGAATTAATAAAGGGATATAGCTGAGGGCAGCTTTAGCTGGGGCTCAGGTTCCCAGCTATCACATTGCTGAAATCGAAGGAAGTGCTTAAAGTTATTGATGGAAAGCCCTGCAGGGTTATCTTGGCTGGAGGTGGGGTGCTCTGGGAGATCACTAACAGCATGCTGGGAAACATAGTGAGAGAAAATGAGTTCTTAAATGGGGGTGATTTTGCCTGCCTCCCCCTGCCCCAGGGACATTTGGCAATGGTTAAAAGCTCAGCTGCTAACCAAAAGGTTGGCAGTTTGAACCCACCAGCAGCTCCAAGGGTGAAAAGACCTGGCAATCAGCTTCTGTAAATGTTTTGGCCTAGGAAACCCTATGGGGACAGTTCTACTATGTCATAAGTGGTCGCTCTAAGTGCCCATTGACTCGATGGCACACAATGACAACACTGGTGTTTAGGGGGTAGAGGCCAAGGATGCTGCTAAACATTCTACAATGTACAAGACAGCTCCCAAAACAAAGAATTATCTGGCCCCAAATTTCAATAGTGCTGAGGATTAGTATAAGTCAGTTATCACCTATCTAAATACGTACGTGTGTATGCATATGTATATATATGTGTGTGTACGTATATGCATGCATACAAACACATAAAGAGACAGACACACATACATATACTAAATGAGTTGGTCTATATAAAGTACTTTGAACTTTTGCCTGTAATGTACCATTTGCTGTTGAGTTAATTCTGACCTCATGGTGACCCCACGTAAGTCAGAGTAGAACTATGCTCCGTGGGATTTTCAGTGGCTGATTTTTCAGAAACAGATCACCAGGACTTTTTTCTGAGACACCTCTGTGTGTACTCAAACCTCAACCTTTTGGTTAGCAGCAGGTATGTTAACCATCTGTACTACCCAGGGACTTCTGGATAATGTGTTAGCTATAATTACTGTTTTTCTAAATGAAACGTCTGGTTTCCACAGGCTTAACACTTAATAAAGTTGGCAATTAATTAGAAAACATTTTTAAAATGTTAGCTATTGATTCAGCAGATGACATTTTTAGAAATCATTCTTGTCTATCATTATAATTATTTTGAGTGAGGCACTGGGTCCAGAGTCTTATTTTCAGAGATCAGTACATGATCCCTGTCCTTGTGTGTCAATTTAAATTACTTTTTTTATGCTTATGGATTTTTACAGCGCCCTTACATATAGAGCCTTGGTGACGCAGTGATTAAATGATCTCCTGTTAAGCAAAAGGTCAGCAGTTGGATCCACTAGTCGCTCTGCAGGAGAAAGATGTGGTGGTCTGTTCCTATCAAGATTACAGCCTTGGAAACCTTACGAGGCAGTTCTACTCTGTCCTGCAGGGTCGCTGTGAGTTGGAATCAACTCGATGGCAGTGGGTTTTTCTGTTGTTATTGTTTAGGTATATAGATGCAAAAGCTTACATAGTCCACTCATTTGGATGCTAAGTAGGACTGGTAGGACAGACCTCTTTGCTTAGGAGCAGAAGTAGGTGTTCTATTATTATTTTCGGATCATTTGATTAACAGGTTGTCAGATCCATCCCTCATATTTTGGGCGCCTGGAGCAAGAGGACAAATGAGGCCTATATACTTATGCCTAAATATATTAAAAGTTATAAATCAAGAGTACTCCCTACCCTTCCTGCTTCTTCTGGAAGCAACTAAGTTTCCTGGGTCCTCAAGGGCACTTAGTGGGTGGTGCTAGGAGTCATCCAACCCCAAATCTTGTCATAATTTCCTTCCTTCTTTCTCAGTATGACAGTTTATTTTCTGGTATATCTTTTTTTTTTTTTCTTCTTCTGTTTTTCATTGGCCACAGGTTGGTGTATTTCACCATATAATTTTATTTTTCATGTATTTACATATTTTTGACATTTTCTCATATTCATTGCAGTGTATTGGTTACAAGCATGGATTCTGGAGCTAGACTGTCTGGGACAAATCCTCTGTTTGCCATGGGCCGGTTGTATAATTTTGGGCAAGTTGTTTAACCTCCCTGTGTATCAGTTTCCTCATCTGTAAAATGGGGATAATAATAATAATACTTTAGGAGGCTCTTTTGAGGCTAATTGAGAATATACATCTAGAGTATGTAATAAGTGCTTAATAACTGTTAGCTATTATTTTTTTTATTATTATTATTAGGGAAGGAAAAGTATACATAATAATAATTAATAATAATTGTTACTTCACCTAAAATATTTGTCACTGGCAAGAAGATACCTTTGGGATTTTGGTATAAATGTCTATCTGCCTCCTCCTCATCTTCTCTTAAACTGAACTTTTTTTAGGCACTAACGTTGTTTAAATGAGCACCTGGATGGTGCAAATGGTTAAGCACTTGACTGCTAGCTGAAGGGTTGGCGGTTCAAACCCACCCAGAGGTGTTCAGAAGACGGCCTGGTGATCTGCTTTCAAAAGGTCCCAGCCTTGAAGAAAACTCTATGGAGCAGTTCTGTTCTGCACACATGGGGTTTCCACGAGTTGGAAACGACTTGACGGCAGCTGATTTTGTTTTTAGCATTGTTTATAAATGAAAAAAAGGGTTGTTGAATTTTGTTTGATTACTGGTGTTGAAAAGGTGTGGCATTTTTGTATCATTATGGATTAAAATAAGTTTTGATGGGTAGATAGGGCACTTTACCTTATTTAATGTCATTTGGGAAAATATTTTAAGCATGTAAACTATAAATGAACATTTGGACCATGATTGGTTTGTGAATTAGTACTGTATCTGCTCAGTTGTTTTGACAGTGGACTGATGTCTCATTATCTGAGGGTCACTAGGGCGACCGTCTCTAAACCTGCACCTTCAGAACCTGAAAGCAATCTAAGGCCTTTGTCTGAATAGAAGAGATGTCACAAAATTTATTTAATTTTAATTTGACTATTAATTATTGACCACTTTGCTATGTGCTAAGGGTTGGAGGAAGCCCTGGTGGAATAGTGGTTAAGAGCTCGGCTGCTAACCGAAAGGTCGGCGGTTCGAATCCACCAGTCGCCCCTTGGCAACCCTATGAGGCAGTTCTACTCTGTCCTATAGGGTCACTATAAGTCAGAATCGACTCGATGGTGGCATCTAACAACAGGGGTTGGAGATGGTAATATAATTGGGTGGTTAAGGTGTGGACTTTGAAATCAGACTGCCTAGGTTTAGATTCTGGCTCCCCACTTACTAGCTGTGTGACTTTGGACAAGTTATATAGCTCCTTCGTATAAAATGAAAATAAAAGTATAGCAATGGTTTAATGATATTATAAGAACTGAATTAATTAATGTGTGGAAAGAATACCTCTGGCACCTAGTGAGAACTCAAAAAATATTAGCTGTTCATCTTTTTTAGACTCTGAAGGTAACACACTTAGTCCTGTTTTCACGGAGCTCATTGTCTAGTGTATGCAGAGAAGCTCGTGGACTTTAAGGGCAACTTCTGTGACTTTCGTGAATGGCTGTGTTTCTTCCTCTGTGCAGCCTTCACATTTGTGCAGAGTTCTGTTACAGCCTCCGCTGCACCGCTGCAGTTCATATTCTCCCATCTCCATCTGCACTGGGTTATGTGTTCAAAGGCAGGAACTGTGTTCTTGGTTTTGTTTCCCTGGTGCCTTGCATAATATTTGTCACTCTTGATTAAGAATTCCTAAGAAGTGTTTGTTGAGTGAATGAATGAATGAATGAATGAATGAGACCAGTTATATTTAGGCCATCATATTAGTTTGAATTCTCAATTTTCTAGCACAAAGACTACTGGCTAGATGTGTATTTTGTTAGAGGCCCAGTGGGGAGAGTAGAGGAGACAGAAGTTGTTCACCAGGCACACTGATAGCAAAAACTGACTACTGGTTGACTTTCAGGGAGAGAAGAGAGAAAAAGTATAAAAATCATAGTAGTCTGGGGCTATTGAAGGTAGACACTATGGTAGTACTTTAGTGCAATAACCAAAATGTCAACCTTGTCCTTCCAGTCCTGCTCAGCTTTGGCCATTACTATTCCTCACTTGTTGATGCAGCACCAGCCACTTGGTCCCAAAAACCGATATGAGCAAGGAGTGTTCAGGGACAGTCAGCTCACCAGTGGGTGGGATTCTAGAATTGTCTTGCTGCCAAAGATGTATTTGGTGTGTTTCTACCAACCCTGGGTGTTTGTGTCCCCAAGCCAAAGTCCCTGTGTTAGCCATCTCAGAGCTTGGGCTCTGACTTGGACCCAGACTGCTTACCTGGTGCCTTGACATTCTTCCCAGCTTATCTTGAAATCCCCTTCCTGGAGAATAATAAAGCAGTAATAAATTTTTAGCTGTAGTTGGGGTTCTCCTCCAGGAGGGGTTTACAACACTGTCCGCTTTGGACACAGAACTTTCCTTCAGAAGACTCTTGTAGGAAGGCTTGGGACTGATGGGCTGAGGTTTGAATCCAGTCTCCATCATTTCCTAGCTGTCACTCTGAGCAAGTGTTTAACTCTCTGAGGCTCGATTTCTCACCCACAAAATGGAATAATAATGTCCACCTTACACGTTTGTTATGAGATTAGATAACATGTACGTAAGGAACCTCACACATACCTCCTGTTGCTGTCGAGTAGATTCTGACTCATAGTGACCCTGTAGGGTAGAGTAGAATGGCCCCATAGAGTTTCCGAGGAGCAGCTGGTGAATTTGAACTGCCAACCTTTTGGTTAGCAACCAAGCTTTTAACCACTGGGCTACCAGGGCTCCCACACATACCTCGCATTCAACAAATGGCACCTATTACCCCTCCCACTGCCATGTCCTATCTACTGGATTATCTCACTCTGTAATATCATCCCCTTCTAGAACCAAGCCTACCTTTACCAGGCAGCTTTATTTAATCCCAAGGGATGAGTCTTATAGCTGGCACAGTCTCTCCCAGGATGCCTTGCACTGCCCTTGTTGATGTGATGTTCACAATACCCCGTGTTAAGAAAAGATTAAATCTTTAAAAATCTAAGCTATTGTAAGCTATCTTAAAAATTCAGATATATTGTCTGCATTACAAATATTTCCATAGGTAAAATAAAAATATCAACTCTTAGAGAGGCATTGTTCTTTTATCTTGAAAATTGAAATGCTTCATTTTAAAAAAGGAAAAAACTGTATCCCAAAGCATCCTGGGTATAAATTCTGGAAAATCAGAGGGCAAGTGTGAGTTTTTCAGTATCAAGTCTGGGAAATTAGAGCTAACTGACCTGAATTAGTTTTAATCTCATAATTTGATATGAAAATCTGAATCACCTTGGAATATAGTGATGTCACTTAAAATTGCTGTTTTACTCTCATTCATTCATCCACCATTTGAGAGTTTATTATGTATAAGGTACTGAGGTAGGTAGGCATTCCTGTTGCTAATGAGGAAATGTATTTTTGTATATTTAAGCTTCAGGTAGCGTATACATACATGTATTAATTTCCTTTTTTTCTTAGTTAAAAGTTTAAGTAAATGAGGGTAAAATAGTGTTTCATTTGTACTTAATCTCTGTCTAAATTTGCTTTATCAGCAACAAAACTATGTTGTACCCTTATAAATAGCTAATATCGTTTACTTAAAAAAAAAATTTTTTTTTTTAAAGTCTAGGTTAACCCTACAACTTTACAAGCAGGGTATTTTATCTACCTTCTGGAAACCTTAATGACATGATAATACCCAATACTGCCCATAATCTGTTCAGATCCAGAAAGAAAATGATTTGAATGTGATTATGTCTTCAGATGCATCTAAATTCAGCCTTTCACATGACTTACAGATCCCCCCTCATGGTAAAAGATCTGAGCCTGAGAACACCCATTGAGAAATCATTACCCATCATACTGTTGAGTAGTAATCCTTCCAGGTTGAAGGATGGCTTGCTGTATAACAATGAAAGGAAGCTGACACTAGAAAGAACATTAGTGAAATCAATATTATTTCAACCAGAGATATAGACCCCATTAACGGTATGTCAATAGGCACAATTATCTTCCATAGCACTGACATCATGATTTTTTTTTTCTCTTTGTTAGGAGAAAATAATTTTGCTTACCGTAATCTTTGAATTGTAGCCATTGCCAGAAGATCTTCGTCTTGGAAGTTTTGCATTGTCATCATTCCTGGTTTAAACCTGTCTTTTATTTGATATCTAACCCCTAATCGTAACTTTCCTTAGTTTGAAGGTTAAGATCAATAAACTGCACTGAACAGTAAGCTCTTGTGAATTCTAGAAATTCCTGATGATATTCACTCTTATTGTTGTTAGTTTCTGACTCATCGCACCCCCGTGTGTGCAGAGTAGAACTGCGCCATAGGGTCTGCAAGGCTGTGACCTTTTGGAAGCAGATTGCCAGGCCTGTCTTCCAAGGTACTTCTGGGTGGGTTTGAACCGCCAACCTTTCAGCTAGTAGTCAAGCACTTACAGAGTCATCAGTTTGGCCACATTACAAATGGGCAAAACCATTTGAAGTTTTACCCAGGGACTCTGTTAGTATTCACTGCCCAGAGAATAATATGAAATGAAGGCCTAAAGGAGAACTTTAAGAGTAATCTGAGTTTGTAAATATGTATTTATTTGTATATTTATTGTGTTAATTTCTGTCCTGCCAACTGGACTGTAAGCTTCCTAGTGCAAGGATGTATATATTTTGCTTGTGATTGTATTCCTATCACCTAATACTGTAAACATGCCATTGAAATCCCTATGGAACACAGTTCTACTCTGACACACATGGGATCACCACAAGTTGGAATCAACTCAACAGCAGCTCACAACAGCATTAAGGCTGTATAGTGCCTGGCACGTAGAAGGTACTGGATAAATAGTTTTTAATGAATTTTCGTGCATTCTAATTTGAATGCTGTATTGGGAGGCTGTCACTATAGCTGCCAGCTTCAGAGCTATACCATGATCAGGAAACTAGCTACTTCTGCTAGTTCCAGAGCCATGCCATACCTACTATGATGTGCACAAGCAAAATGGATGCCCCTCATCATCCTCTTTAACACCCAAGAAGTGAGGAAATGAACACTGTGACCTCTGCTAGCGCTGTCACGTGGCTCCATGACCATGCCGGTGGCAGAAACAGCAGTAACCTCAACCTCACTTCCCGTTTCTGAATCCCACATGAGTGCGTTTGATTGGTGAACCCTAAATCATGGGCAAACCTAGCTGCAAAGGAGTCTGGAAAATGCCATTTTTAATATTCCATCATCTGCTGGAGAAAAGGCACGTTAGAAGGAAGTTGGGATGGATGTTGAAGAGTCTACTGTATCCACTTTACCTCCTTAAAAATGTACATTCTTGTAAACAATCTTTGGAACAATTTAATGTAGACTAAAATTTTGCAGTGCTAGAAAATAACATGTGTGTAAGGCAGTGATTAGGAGTATGGGCTCCAGAGTCACATGAAGCCAAATTCTCTTTCGCTTCTATGTGCTCTAGGTTCTAAATCTGTAACATAGGCGTAAACTTTCTTCAGAATGTTAAATTGAGGACTAAGTGAGGTTAAAAAAATCGATATGCTTAGCACAATGCCTGGCTCCTGGTAATAGATCAATAGGCGTTAGCTCTTTTAATCTGATCTTTAGTCTTTAAATTGTTTCCTAGCAGGAAATGGTGATTCTACAATTAAAAAATAAAATTTGGTATTTCCTAGTTTCTAATTTTAACATATTCAGTTGGAAAAGAGTAATCTGAAACTTCATGGATTTTTTTGCAAATATTGTAGAATTATGAAAGGCGGAGGCTTGGATCTTGGGGATTGTGTCAGTATATCTACCTGCTCTGTATTAGTGCTACACCAAAGTAATGCAAAATTACGATGGATTTTCATTATAGTAGATATTCAGATAAGAGTGTAACAAATCTCATTCTTTAATTCCTCCTGTGTCTTTTTCATTCATTCATGCAACAATTAAGGATTTATTATAAACAAGGTACTGAGGCGGGTAGGAGTTCTTGTTTTATTTGAATAATACAAATTCTTTTTTCTTTAATATTTTTATTATAAGATTAGTACATGCTGTGGAGAATTTGAAAATAAAGATGTGTTTATAGAATAACGTTAAATTTTCTATAATCATACTTGGTAGAGATAACTATTGGTAACAAAGTGATATTTTCCTCTTTTTTTTTCCTACATATCTATACTTTCTAAAAAGGTAATATATATTGTTTGGTATTCTGCTTGTTCACTCAAGACTATTATGAGCATGTTCCCATGTCATTGACTATCCTTGGAAAATATTTTAATGGTGTGATAATGTTTCATTATAAGAAATATAAAAATTGCTATGTCAGCTTTTCAGTATTGTAGTAACATCTTTTGAACATGAATTCTACTGCTCACCAAATACTCCAGGTGTCCCTCCATAGTTCCTAGCTTCCCTTTTAGTTGAATTAGAATCATGAGATGTTTTTTAGCCAATGGACTGTGAACAGAATTGAGTAGTGTCATTTCCAGGCCAAGGCAATTAATGAGTCAGCATGTTTCATTTATCCCTTTCTTGCCACACTGAATGAACTTGCAGGCGATATGTTCCAGATGGTGTAGCTATAAGATGGAGGAGGGCTGCCCCACCTACTTTAAACTTTAGCTTTAATGAGAACTAAACATTTGTTGAGTTAAACCATTGAGATTTAGGGACTTGTCAATTGTAGCAGCTTGTGTTAATTATCCTGAAAATTTATACAATCTGTCTTGTTTACCAGTGATATTGATTTACTATTACACTTTTTTTTTTTTTTTTTTTTTGCAGTTTTAACGACCAGGCTATTACGTACCAGCTCTCACTAGTGCACTTAACAGCCAGTTCTTTTGACGTGTAAATTTAAAATAAATAAGAATGTATGGTTCAAACATAAAAGACGAAAGAAATTTTATTACCATAACATCTATCTTGGTCTTTTTTTCTATTGACATCGAGGGAGTCAATATTTTAGACTGCAAAATGCTCACTTTATGGAGGAAAGTAAATGGATTGGGAGAATTCCCTTTAGTTAACGAAACTTTATGGTATTTGTTATAGAGGCAATTAGGAAAATTAGAGAAAATCAAATACGATCAGTTTCAATGTATTCTTTCCTTAGTTGTGAGGGTCAAAGGGGAACATTGCAGTCTGAATTCAGAAATCCCTTTCAATAGCACATTGATGGTTAAAAGAGAAAGACAGATTGTTCTGCAAGGGTCTCAAAGGACAAGAGTGAATCTATTAATAGTCTAGGGATCTGATTACTGGGCAAAAAAAATCCAAGATGTGAAATGGATTTTAGAGGGTTGCAGGAGCCAATTGCTGGTATTTGTGCTCTTCAACAAAACTGTTTTTAATGAGCACCGTGACAATGTACCACCTAACAGTACAGGTGAACTGGCAAGTCTAGAGTCATAGGGGTGTAATTAGCTGATGCCACCCTGCTTTTGCTGAACTTGAGGGAGATCTCCTATCAATAAAGATCCAAAGTGGACCATAAAAACTGGACAAAGCATTCCTTGAGAGCCTGCAGTTCAAATCAGAGCTCAGAGGAATTGCGATAAAGATGAATTGGCGTCATGAGTGTAAAATAGAGTATTATGAGAAGAAAGACTAGAATTACTGGAAGAGATGTTTGAAAAGATATTTTGGGATTAACTGTTCAGATTTGCATTAGAAGTATTTGAATAGATGCTCTGCCAGTTTTCATTTGGCGTGAGGATTCAGATGGCTGCTAGACAAACCAATTTGCAGCTTGATTGATGTGAAGATGTGCAAGGATTCATCTTTTCAAAAACAAAACAAAACGTAAACATCTTGAAATCACAGAACAGTACATGTGGTCTTGTTCAGGTGTCCTGCAGGGGCTTTTCATAAAGAGAAAATTGTAGGTAGTCTTTATTCAGTTGTTTCTGTGAATTACAAAATGGCCTATCTCAGTTAACTAGGTATGATTTAAATTTTGGATAAAAAATAACATTTCCTTTGTTCCTTTCTTCTCCTTCTCCTCATTATTATAAAAATAATAATAATTATTATAACCAAAAAATCAAACCAAACTCATTGCCATTGAGTTGATTCCAACTCATAGCGACCCTGTAGAATAGAGTAGAACTGCCCCATAGGTTTCCAAGGAGTGGCTGGTGGATTCGAACTGCTGACCTTTTTGGTTAGCAGTTGTAACTCTTAACCACTGTGCCACCAGGGCTCCATTGTTATTATAAGTAATACAAAATACAAAATATTTATAAACAATAAACAAGTTTTTATTGCCTTTTAAAGTGGGATCCATTACATATATTCATTAAATATAAAATTTTAATTATTTGAACTTTAAAAGCTTAATAACTTTTTAATAAGGTAGAATTATCTATATTGCCTTAGTAAGGTGAAGCTTATTTAGTGATAATATGAACGAACACATTCATTTAAGAAAGGAGTACTACATTTTTACCCATTTAAAAAAAATAACAATTATTTTTTTTAAACAAAAAAGCCAAACCAAACTCATTGCCGTCGAGTCCATTCCAACTCCTAGTGACCCTAGAGGACAGGGTAGAACTGCCCCATATGGTTTCCAAGGAGCATCTGGTGGATTTGAACTGCTGACCTTTGGGTTAGTAGCCGTAGCTCTTAACCATTACACCACCAGGGTTTCCCTAATCTAAAGAGATGTTCTAAATGCAACCAAATCATAAAGTTCAAAAGAAACCTTAGCGATCATCTGATCTAACCAAGGGTAACTTATGTTACCCTTGAGAAAAACCTAAAACTCAGAGGTGAAATTTTTAAAAGACTGGAATTGAAAACATCTTAGGCCTGTGTTTTCAACACATACCACCACCCACCCTTTGCCACTGAGTCGACTTCAACTCACAGTGACCCCATAGGGTAGAGTAGAACCTGCCCCGTAGAGTTTCCAAGGCTGTAATCTTTATGGAAGCAGGTCACCATATCTTTCTCCTGCAGAGTGAAATGTGGATTCGAACTGCTGGCCTTTCTATTAGCAGCCAAGTGCTTAACCATTGTGCAGCCATGGTTCCTTTTCAACCATGTAAGCGCTAGAAAAAACGGAGAGCACATCAAGTTGGGCCCTGCTAAATGAAGGATGATCTTATCTATCAAAACCATGGGCCCTATTTGAAAATGTCCTTATTTCTGGTCCAAAAAGATATATGTCCAACTAATCAGACTCTTAGGTTCCAAAAATTGTACAGATTTTACTAAATGGCAATTGTTCTAAACCGGAGGCCTTTTTATGCCTCATGCCCCCACCCAAGGAAACATTTGGCAATGTCTGGAGACATATTTGGTTGTCATGATTTAGGGACTGTTACTGGCATCTAGTGGGTGGAGAGGCCAGGGATGCGCCAAACATCCTGCAATGCCCAGGACCACCTCCACAACAAAGAATTGTCTGGCCCGAAATGCCCATACTGCTAAGGCTGAGAAACCCTGAGTTAAATAAACCTGGGATTGTGTTAAGTGAAAATAGGAATAAAGCTGGAGGGAATTAAGGCTAACCACATTGGTTGAGCATCTGCCAAACACAATGCCTGAGGTGGAATTACAGACAGAATGCCTCACTAAAATACCTAGGATTAGTAATCTGTGTGGAGTCCTTGGGTGGTGCAAATGGTTAAGTGCTTGATTGCTAACTGAAGGGCTGCGACTTTGATTTCACCCCCCGGTTCCAGAAGAAAGGTTTGGAGATCTACTTCTAAAAAATCTGCTGTTGCAAACTCTGTGGAATACAGTCCTACTCTGACACACATGGGGTTGCTATGGGTTAGAATCAACTGAATGGCCACTGGTTTAGGTTTCTTTTTTTTTCCTCTCTCTCAGCTTAGCAACCTGTTTAGTCGTATTTTGGAACTGTTGAACCTAGGGCAAGTTTCTTAACTTCCCTAAGCCTCAGTTACCAAATCGGTAAAGTGGAAGTAATAGTAGTACTTATCTTGAAGATTTTTGTGGAAATTCAATGGGAAAACGTAAGTAAGTGCTTGGCACAGTGCCTGACAATCTTAAAACACCCAGTAAGGTGTGGCTGATACCGACATAGAAATGAAATTAAAAAGGTATACACCACAATATTTGCATTAGTTATCACTGGGCAATGGGTTTTAAATTCTATTTCATAGATTGTGTTTTAAAATTTTCTGCCATAAAATATATAACTTTTGTAATAAGAAAAGAAAAAACCTGTTTTCAATCAATTCAAAAGGAAGTTTCAATTTCTATATTGTAAATTTGAAATGTTTTCTACTCTTTTCCACAGTCAAGTTCAGGTTACGTAGATCACAAAATGATCAGGTATTTTCATCTACTACCCAATTCACGAGATTGAGATGAGAACAGTTACCTGACATTTAGCTGAGAGGAGCCAGACAATCGTTAACAGTGGTAGCATTTGCCTCAGCAGTGCTTAATATCTATGATGTAGAAACTCTGGATTCAACCAAGGACTGGGTCAGGCCCTGAGTGGATCCAAAATGGATTCTTGAGAAGAATCCTGACTTTGCACCCATCTCCCCAGCAGCCCACTGCTCTGAGGAGATGGGACAGCCTTCTGCCTGGATGTGAATCCTAGTCAGGGGCTTTCATTTCCATAAGAGAAGGGGGCTCAGTGATTAACCCTGCTGAGTTAAAGGATCTGGGCTTAATCAGTGCTCCAGTTTCTAACAGGAAATTACACCAGCAACTGTTAACTTTCTCACAAAAAGTTCAATTGAAAAAATTATTAAAAAAAAATAATATGTAAGACAGTATTTACTCTGACACTTAGCAGGAGCACAATAAATATTTATTGGATTGTTGAATCTTTTCTAGGTGTTTGAACTTGTGTTCTCTGGGCTAGTGCCTTTTGAACTCTGCCCCAGGAGCCTTTGAAGCTATCTCAAGGAGGGGAGAGAGTTGAGGAAGGAAAGGGAGCAGCTTTGCCTTGATCCATTTTATATCCTAGACTTGTCTAGAAGATTCTCTTTGAAGAAAGGGTTTCTCTGCTAACCACACTTTGAAAACCACTAAAACCAAAAACCAAATCTGTTGCCCTCTAGTCGGTTCTGACTCATAGTGGCCCTATAGGACAGAGTAGAACTCCCTTATAGGGTTTCCAAGGAGCGGCTGGTGAATTTGAACTGCCGATGGTTTGGTTAGCTTAACCATTGCCACTGTTGTAGATAAATGACACCTTGCCCTTGGATCACCTAAGTCGCTGGCAAACTTCCATTTACTTCAGCTTCCCGAGGAAACAACTGAATTGTGTTTCAGAGTTATGCTTTTAAATTATATTTAAGGTTTACCTGTGAACAAACTTTTGCTGTGAAACTGTTGTTTAGGATCTGGATCCTTTTAACAAGTGTTCCCCATGAAACATACCTCGAGTTTAATATTAAGAAAAACCCTGTTTCGTTAGAGAACGAATATAATTCCTCTTCTTTGACAATGTAAATTACGTAAATATCATATTTTCGATTTAGACGTCCTGAAATTCTGAGCTAACTTTTATATTTAACCACAGAAGTGGTATTGACTTTTAACAATGGAATATTTGTTTTCTCTTTGTTCTTGGATTATTACCCCCTTTTTATTGTTTTCTTTCTATCTTACTGCATCTACCTTTTTGTCAACTGCCTCAAATGCTTTTTGGAATGTGGCAGGATATAAATCCTGTAAATAAAATATGCTTAAACCACTTATGAGCAAGACCTTCTTGGGGCAGTGCCTAAACATTACTGATATAAAAATATCTGGTTCCCCACCTTCTACAGGAGAATTGTTTATTCATTTGCCTATGCTCTTAAAAGATTGTAGAATTTTAGTTAACACATTAGAGGGCTTATGGGTCTAGATTGTGTGTTTATAGCAGATGAAGCCTTATTTTCAGTGTTACTTTACAGATTGCCAAGTTATTACTTAGTTGGACTGGCATAATTTTGTGTGATCAGAATTTGGCGAAGAGTCTTCTCTTAGTTTCCTAGTGCTGTCATAACAAAAAATACTACAAGGGGGTGGCTTTAAAGAACAGAAATTTATTTTCTTACGGTTCTGGAGGCTAAAAGTCCAAATCAGGGTCTTGGCCGTGTTGATTTCTTTCTGTGGGCCTCTCTTGTATTTTCTGGTGTCTGCCAGCAATCCCTGGTGTTCCTTTGCATGTAGACTGGTCCTCACATGGCACCTGTCTTTCCCCCTGTTTGTGTCTTTGTGTCTGTTCTACTCTTTTTGTAACTCCGAAGTGAGTAGGCTCAGGGCCCACCCTGTTCTGGTATGACCTCATTTAGAAAACCCCTATTTCCAAACAGGGTCATATTTATGGGCACAGGGGTTAGAACTTCCACATTTCTTTTTGGAGGACACAATTCAATCCATAATAGGTTTTATACAGTTTGAACATAGAATATTGGAGCATTGGATTTTAGAGTTTGAAGAGATGTTAGAGATGATCTAGTCCAGTGGTTCTCAACCATGGAGACATATGGTCATGCCTAGAGACAGGTTTGGTTCTTACAATTGGGAGGGTAATACTGGCATCTAGTGGGTAGAGGCCAGGGGTGCTGCTGAACATCCAGTGATGCACAGGGCAGCCTCCACAATGAAGAGTTATTCTGCCCAAAGTGTCAACACTGCTGAGGCTGAGAAACTCTGAACTAGTCCAATCCCATCATTTTTTCAGATAAACCGAGGCCAAAGATTTTAAGAGATTTACCCTTCAAATGCAAGATTTAGAATACAATTATGCAAATTAGTTTTCCAAACAGTGAAATGATTAGACAAAGATATCTGCTATGGTAGACCATTTTCAGAAATTTAGTTCCCCTCTTTCCCACAGGAGGATTACACATTGCCACCCTGGGGACTCTGACATGGCTGCTTGTCTTGTTTTGGCTCATGAAATGAGAGAAGTGTGAGTGGCAGTGTTCCAGGGAGAGGCAGCTCTGTCAGCCTGGTCTCAGAGTGAAGAGCCACAGCCTACTCTGGTGGAGACATGGTGGGAACTAGAAATAAACCTTTTCTTTAGAACTAGAAATAAACCTTTACGTTGTCCTAGGCTAGGTTCTCCAGAGAAGGAAAACTACATGTATTTATATATTTAGAGAGAGAGAGACAGATTTATCTTAAGGAAATGGCTCACGAGGTTGTGGAGGCTGGCAAGTCCCAAAGTCCATGGGTCAGGAGTCAGCTGGAGGCTTCTGCTGACTCATGTGGTTGCAGGGGCTGATGAACCCAGGTCACAACGGGCTGCTGGCTCACAAGGCTGTGGAGCTGGCGAATTCCAAAGTTGGCAGGTCACATGACGAGCTGGTGGTTCAGGTCCCAAGAACCGGAGATCAGATGATGACAAGCAGGAAACAGGATCCAGAGCAAGCAAGCAAGCTTTGCCGGAACATATGTATATATATTGGGTACAGGCCACATCCCCGAGAAAACTCTCCTTAGAACTGTTTGGCTGATCACATCAAATCACATCATGGAGGTGATTGCATTATATTACTTATGGGAGATCACAAAATGGAGGATAATTACATAATACTGAGAATCATGGCCTAGCAAAGTTGACATATAACATTAACCATCACAACCATTGTTTTAAAAATGTAATCACATTAAAAATTAGGTCCCTAGGAAGTGTGATACACAGTATTCCCACGTGGAGTGGTTTTGATGCTTTCCCTGCCTTTATAATTTCACGTCATACACAGCATTCAGTACTTTTTTCTTCTTATTCTGCGGTACCTCAGTCAGGGCACCCTTTTTCATGACCATCTGGGTTACACAATAACGCTTATGTCATAGTCCTGTTAGACTGATAGAGTATGAATACTTTTTTTTTTGTATATATACATATTTAAAATTATAATACTATAACTTGAAAATGAGCCCTAGACATTAAGACAGGTTTTCTTGCCCTTCTCCCTTCATTGCATCAATTTTCCCTTCTTCTCTCTCATCCTTCCTTTTATATTTGTTTCTACTCAGGATTGAGCACTAATGCACCCATTGCTGGCTGGGTTTTTTCTACCCATGTGTGGTAAGTCTGGAGCAACCAGTTCCCAAGGAGGAGGTGTAAGTGGCTAGTGAAGCATGCTGATTATGGTGAGTGGAGCACAGGCAGACTTGGTGAGAGGGAGCAGTTTGCTTGGCTTTGTGTGAGGTACTGGCTATATGGTGGTGAAAAGATAAGGTTCCTTCATTCTAAAATCGTAGCCTTGCAGAGAAGTAGACTTGCAAGTAAGCTACTTTGTCTTCTCACCCCTAAACTCACATTTGAATCTCTGATCTTACCGCTTCAATAGTGAAGAAAAAGTCTTTGCAGAGAAAAACAATAAGAAATCAAGTCCATGGCTTAGAGTAGATTTGGGTGAATTCATCTTCCTTCCACTGCCCCATCTCTCCTCCCAATAATAGCCCTTCCCACAACTCCAAGTATTTTAAAGGTGTGGAGAACTCAGTCGCCCTTACCTCGAACATGTGAAAGGGAATCTGTCTCTTCAGAACATTTATGAATGATTGATGTTATTCCCAAAAGAGGCTGACATCGGTAGGACAGGACATTAATCCATTCCTTTGTGTGCTTACCACATGCCAGGCACTGTTCTAGAATTGATGTATGGTGCTAAATGACACACAAATAAGGTCTTTGCTTTCAAGGTGCTTATAGTCTAATCCATTGCCATCAAGTCAGTTCTGACTCAAGAGTGACCCTATAGGACAAAGTAGAACTGCCCCATAGGGTCTCCAAGAAGGACCTGGTAGATTCGAACTGCTGTCCTTTTGGTGAGCAGCCGAACATTAACCGGTGTGCCACCAGGGCTTCACTTAATCTCCGCTCTATACTATGCCCTAAGTGAAGTCATCCTCTGTTTTGTTTCTCATCTTTAATTATTCATTGTTCAGTTATTATTATTATACGTACCTCACCAGGTAGGGTTATACCAGTTGACAGCTTGACCCAACTAATTGCAGCAACAGGAAATGCCCCAGTTTACTACCCACCTCTGTTCCTACCTGATGGGCCAGGGGCCTTCTCTGCTTAGGTAGAGCTCCAACTGACTACCTTCAGCTGCCTGACTCCTAAATACCAAGTTCCACTGGGACTCCTCAAACCTATGGCCCGTTCCTCTGATTGGCTATCCCAAGACTAAATGCTGAGTAGCTGAGATAAGCTTGGTGTCAATTAATTTCAGCAACTATCTATGATGACTTTAGCTTAAGTAATCATTCTTGTAAATATTCTCTTAAAAAAAAAAATGAAAGGAAATAGCTTCTAGAGTCATGTCCATCTAGTTTTAACTCTTGTTAAGTTTTGCCTTTTCTCTTCCAAGTGCAGTAGCCTAGAGACCTCTAGAGTATAGACCTATGTAAGCCACAAAGATCCAGTTCCTTGTTCCAAACCCAATTCTGATTCTCTTCAATATTTTAGAAATTCATAGCCATTTACTTTACTTTGGTTTTTCTCTCTGAAAAATTACTCTAACTTTTTTACCCTAGTCAAATGTATTCATTAAATAGTTTTCTAAGGAACTTGTGGTCTAGAGCTCAGGTGCTAATAACCAAAAGGTCTGCAGTTTGAATCCACCAGCAGCTCCTTGGAAATCCTATGGAAGCAGTTCTACTCTGTCCTATAGGGTCACTATGAGTTGGAACCGACTGTACGGCACATAAAAACAACAGCAACAAAAATGAATATGAACTCCTTAACCCAGTGCCGTCGAGTCGATTCCGACTCATAGCGACCCTTAAGAACTCCTTAGCCAAACCAAATCGTTTACTGTCTAGGCAGTTCCGACTCAGCAAACCTATAGGACAGAGTAGAACTGCACCATAGGGTTTCCAAGGCTGTAATCTTTACAGAAGCAGACTGCCACATCTTTCCTCCCTTGGAGCAGCTGGTGGATTCAAACCACCGGCCTTTCGGCCTTTCGGCCTTTCGGTTAGCAGCCAAGCACTTCACCACTCTGCCACTTAGGAATGGCTCATTCCACAAGTAGTCTCTTATCAAAAGCCTTCCAGAAACTATTTTCGTATGAAAACAAAAAACAAAAGAGCAGTCTGTCTCTTCCCACAGAATTTCAAAACAGCTTTTACACATTGACCTAGAACATAGATTTAAACTTGTTGGAGGCAGGAATAAAAGGCATCATCACATTTTTCTTTTGGGTAGTTCATTGTTTTTCCCATGAATGTGTAGGAATTCTTTGTTATGAATATTAACATTTGTCTCTCTGGAAAATAGTTTGTCTTTCTGCCATTTTTTTCCATTTACTTTATCTTTTGCTTATAAAAATTATAAGATGTTTATGCAATCAAATATGCATTTTTTTCCTTTCTAATTTCTTTATTTTCTATTTTATACAAAAAATGTCTACCAGATCCCTAGGTTATATAAATATTCTTAAATTTCCTTCTAAAACTTTAAAATTATATTTTCCAACTAAAGCTTTAATCCACTGGAATTATTCTGTATTTATTTTCTCCCAGTTGGGTAGCCAATTGTGTTAGCATAATTAAACCATTCTGCCCTAATGAAATAAATTGCCATCTCTGTATTCCTAGCTTTTCCCAAGTTTTATGTTCTCCACTAATCTATTTCCTGTAGTTAGAGCAATTATCATATTTGAAAACATCATCTTTAAAGGAAATTTAAAAATAGTAATATAGTAATAAAAACTCCCTTCATTATTCTTGTTTTTAATAATTTTCTTGGTTATTTCCAGATTTTTATTATTACTATTTTTAATGTATGTAATTATAAATCATTTAAATCACTTATCTCCAAAACTTCATTGGGATTCTAACTGAAATTGCATTAAATCTTTTGATTCACACGCATGGAATGTGTTTCCTTTTTTTAAATCTGTATGTTTTTCAACATAGGCCTTATAGTTTCTTCATGTAGGAATTGTATCTTTCTTAAATATTCTATAGCTTTTTAATAAATGGAATTTAAAAAATTTGTCTTTCTACTTGGTTACTGTTAGCAAAGTTGTTGATTTTTCTTAGCCTTTTATTTATTTTATAATACTTATTATTTGCAAGGATTTAATAGTCCACTTTTTGAAAAAATCTGTTCCTTCTTTTGAAGGTAGCATGTATAAGATCGATTTGTACCTACCTAGCTTACTCTTTTTTCTGGGTTTAGCTTACTCTTTTATCCTCAGCCTTCAAGTAGGTGGCATGAATAAATGAATGAAGAGCCCCCTTTAATGAGGGTTTAGAGGAGTTTCAGCAAACTATTCTCCTTTCTTCCTTTTTACTGCATTTCTAACATGTAGTTTTAATGTTCTTGGATTTCTGCTCCAACTAAATTGGGAAGGTCCCGTGATTTTTTCCTTAACTTTCTTTTTAATACGTTTATTGATGTACATCTCATCTTACATATCGTAAATTACTCATTTCGTGTTCAGTGATTTTTCATAACTTTACTGGGTGGTGCAACCATCACTATAAATCAGCTTTCAAACATTTTTATCCCCCTAAGACCCCTCATGTCCATAGCACATTTTTGTCTGTCCATTCACTAGTTGATGGCCATTTCAGTTATTTCCATTTTTTGACTATTATGAATAATGCAGCTATTATCTATGATATTCACGAGCAAATCTTTACCTGGGCATATGTTTTCTTTTTGTCTATCTATTTTATGTTAATATGATTGTGCAATTATGGTCAGTTTTTGCTATTTAACCTTATGAAGAAAAAAGCAGAAGTTATTTTGGAAGTTGGAATTCCTAAAGCACTTACAGTCTTTATTATTTAAATTATACTCTGCCTGGTGTGGCTATAATTTCCTGAGATTTAGTTATATTTTTAGTTAGATGGTAGGCTGACTGAGAATAGGACTCATTTCTTAAGATCCTCATGTGCCCCTGTCAGAACTCACTGGTTCATGCTATCAGAAGATCACCATTGAACACAGCCGATATAAGAGAAGGGACGCAGCATCAAAGAGATCAGGGTATAAGCATTCGGGTCAAGCATTTAGAAACAGCAGGCTGTGGCCAAAGTATTCTCCACGTGACTTCAGTGCTGCTGCCTACTATTTGCAACTCAAACAGACTTGACTATAGTTCTTGCTGGGTCTTAAGCTGCAATTTTAAGGAAAAGGGCAGACAGCTAAGATAGGGCAGGACGAGGATTAAAGGGAACTGACCCATTTACTAGGTCAGCAAATTAGATCCTAATACGTAAATCTAAAGGACTTTAGGATTTCATAACTTTGGTCTGATTCAAGCTGAAGCATCTACTCCAGGACATCCCAGCTTGTATAAATCTCGTGACGTAGCAATATTGAAAAGCCAGACAGGTGGTCACGTGTTAGTTCTGAGTAGTCTCTGTATTTGGACAGCAGCGGCTGGGTGGGTAGAAACAGCTGCCTCCCTCAAACTGGTGTAGGGAGTAACTCTGTTACTGCTGCCGGCTGTCCTGGCATACTGCTGGCTGGACATCATTTCTGGGGGGCCACTCAATCCAGAGCCATCCAGTTGTGTTGAGTGAAGGCTCTTGCATTACATACTCACTTAAGGGGCTCACTTTTTTTTTTAAGAGAAAAATAGCTGTTCCTTAGTTAAAACAGAACTCCACTTTTAACAGAGAGCATAGGGACAAATTTGGGGTGTATAAATATTAACCAATAAGAACACTATATATTTTACCGTTCTTTAAAGGTCACTGAAGTGTAAATAAATATCCAGGAAGATATCCTTTAAGAGGTGTTACTCCCCGTAGTGAAGGCACCCTGCTTAGAGTTTTTCTGTGTAGTTGAAACACATGCTGGGCCTCTTTAGAAACAGCAGCCACACCTCAAGTGATGAAGCAATTCTGTGGAGAAACCCATTTACATTAGATTCCGGATGCCATTCCCACTGAAAACATTTCCAAGAATATACTTATATTTTAAATAAATGATAACATCAATTTCTAGACCAAGTGTACATTATAATACAGAAACTTTGTGTTATTGGTGTATGTATCAATTCATATTTGCTAAAGTTGAAGCTGACACAAAAATATTGATCCCTTTCTAAAATAGCTAAAGTGCATTTTGAGGTAAATTGTTTTTCTTCCTATTTGTGCTAGCCACTGTTAAAATCTAATAATATGATATAGTAAAGAGTAACCCAGAAACAACCCAGTGCCGTGGAGTTGATTCCGAAAGGAATCTAAATTTCAATTTTGTTGATTCCTTCTGTGCTAACTTTACTAAAACTGTGAGAATAAGCGAAGTATTTTATAATTCTAATACTGATTTTTTTATGTGAAAATTGTGTATTAGGCTGAAGTAATTGCTATCTTTGTAGTGGGATTAAAGAGGATTTAAAGTAGATTTCCCCTCAAACTAGGCAAAGAAGCAAAGCCCTACTTATTCACTCAGCCTGCACCCAGACTTGAGTTTCTTTTTTAGATGTTCTCTTCCCTTATGGGTGGCAAAGCTATGAAGTAGATGGAGATGTAGACTTTGATGCCCCTGAGCCCCTGGGTCTAATAGTCAGCTCTAGTGCCCTGCTCAAAGAACCCAGAGGGTTTCTTATAGTCACTTACCTGGGACTTGTTTCCTCATTCTGCTTTTCTGCCTTCCTCAATGATAGGATGTCTTCCTCTCTAATGTCCTCTAGAAGAGTCTCCGGGGACTCACATGCCTCAGAACAGGTACCAGGTGCACATTCCACCAATGATTCTGGAGTAGTTTCTCTTGGTATTTCCTGTGCTCAGATTTCTGATTACCTTTTCAGATTCCCAAATATACTCTCCCTTGCGTCTCTTCACTATCCTCTGCAAAGGATTTCCTAGGCAAGGTTACCCTTGTCCTATAGAAAGCACATGGTTCCCCTGAAGAGTCTAAAACAGAGCCTTTTCCTAAAGTAACTCACAGCCGTGATCACAGCGGGTTATATTTTCCTCCTAACATTCTGTTTTCCTAAAGGTTCTGGCTTACTAATTCAGAATATCTTGTAGTCTTACAAAAGATCAATCTTCGTAAACATCCAAATGGCCCTCTAGAATTATTGAGGCCTAAACTCCTCTCTGGGGCAGGAGAGTTCACTAGGTCCCTTAGAAGTAAATTATTTTCTTTCTCTCAATTCCCTTGCTTTCAGAGTGAGAGTTGGGTATGTTAATTAAGGTCTACTAATGTTTTTAAATATATGAAATAAATTTTTTGTGTGTGGGTTTAATGTTTTTAAATATATGAAATAAATTTAGATAGAAATTCTAAGGTGAAGAAAATCTCATAATTTGTTCCAATTTACATCTTCTATAGTATTTTTTAAGGTAGAGGAAAATTATTAGCTGACTTTTCATTACCAGAAAATAGTAATAATAAAAGCTAGCATTTATTGGATGTTTATTATGTAGCATAGATTATCTCATTTGAGCTTCACAATAATGTTATTAAATTCAGAGCATTATCTGCATTTGGCAAATAAGAAAACTAAGGCTTAGAGGTGTTAATTAAATTGCCCAAAGGCACACAAATGGCAAATATCAGAGCTGGGGCAAAACCCAGAACATCTAATTCCAGAGTCCATGCTTTTATCATACGCATGCATGCTGCTTCTGATGCCACCAATTATGGGCTTGAAGCTTATCCTTATAAAAAATATGTCCAAAAATGCAGTGTGGAGCTAGAGACAGGAGACTACGGAGCCAGGCATTTGGGGACCTTCTGATTTTTAAATTAAAAGCTGCCTGTTTGAAATGGAGTTAATGTTGATAAAACCAAGAAATAAATAAATAAATAAATAATGTTGATACGCAGTGTTTATATCTTGCTACCAAAATGCTCTGAGGTAACTATATCTTTTATATTGAAAAACCAATGCTGGGTTCTTGTGGCCACAATGAAAATGATTCTATAAGAATTTCTGTGCTGTATAGAGTTACAGCTAATGGTGAAACCTGGAAAGAATCAAGAGCAATGTGTGTAAGATCATAACCCAGTGCTATCGAGTTGATTCCGACCCAAATTGAAAAAAGTCTTGGTTCTGTTACAGATGGTTTAGTATTGCTAAGTTTTCCAAAAAATAGAGAACTGTAAAAATGGGACATAATGTGGACCCATTTACTTACTAAAAATACAGTGGACTTTTTTCCAGACAGTGGGATGCAGTGAAAACAATGCACTGTGATGAAGTCAGGTAGCCCCAAGTTCAAATGTAGTTTGGCACTCACTAAGTCTGTAAACTTGGCAAGGTCCTTGACCTTTCTGAGGCTCAATTTCCGTATCTGTAAATTGAAGACCATTATACCTAGGTCTCTATCTCCTTTATGGTCAACTGTCAAGTATATGATTAGCACCTCTGTAGTGGTGGGTGGTTGTTGGTTTCCCCTGGAAAATACCGTTGTCCTCTTTGCTATACAATATTTATTCTAAGAACCTGCTCGAGAAAAAGAATATTTATAGAGGATTTCCTCAAGGATATGAAGTATTCTAGAAATACATTTAATTCCTGGATTAAGCCATACCCATGGTTTTGGTCCCTCGTTGAATTGCTCGGATGAGCTGTGCTTAAGCTTAATGCATTTGAGATTCATATTAGAAATACGATTACTGATGCTGAAGACATTGTTCAGTCAATCAGTGCTTCTCAAACCTGGCTGATCGTTAGTATCACCTGGGGAACTTTAAAAAAGTAGGAATTTTTGAGTCCCACTCAGAGATCCTGACTAGAACAATTGAGGGTAGGGGTGGGTAGCAAGGTTATGGAGTTCATACATGACAGAGCTCCTTGGATGATTCTGAGAATCTCCTATTTGGGAAGGAGCCCTGGTGGTGCAGTGGTTAAGTGCTCAGCTGCTAACAGAAAGACCAGAGGTTTGAACCCACCAGCCACTCTGTGGGAGGCAGATGAGGCAGTCTGCTTCCATAAAGATTACTGCCTTGGAAACCCTATGGGGCAGCTCTGCTCTGTCATAAGCGTCCCTAAGAGTCAGAATCGACAGCACACAACAACTACAACAACTCTGTTTGGGAATTAGGCATTTTATCTGAGATTTTCTTTTTGAAACTTTAAGGAAGACATATTTGCAGGTCACAATACCAGGATCAGTTGTGCTTCTGTGTGAAGCATCCCATTCTCCTTTGTTTTAAGGACACTGTCAATGGTATAGTTAGATTTCCTTTTTTGCTTTGGGTGATTGTAAACCACTGCTAAATTCGCCACCTCTTTCATCAAGTGTATAGTATCTTATAACAAGCATTTTCTATACTAACTGTATCCTAACCTCAAAGTATTTTTTCTTCCTTTATTCTTCTCTTTTCCCTTTTCTTCCTTGCTTATTTTTGTAATCATGTTTGTGTGTGTCACTATAATCTATCTCAAATCTTTCTGGGAATAAAGTAACATATACTGGAGCCTCATTGTGATAGATTGAGTTTGACACAGTGGCTGCAACAGTGGGCTCAACCATAACAAAAATTGTGAGAATGGTGCAGGACTGGGCAGTGTTTCGTTCTGCTGTACATAGGGCGGCTATGAGTTGGAACCAACTTGATGGCACCTAACAACAATAACAACATACTGGAGCCAGTTTGTGAGGTTCTCATAAGCGATTCTGAACATCTCTTCCCAACTCCACGTTCAGTGACATTATGTTGGTAGCTTGAAATCAGCCATGCTAGGAGTATTTACACGAAGGGAATCAGCAAACACTACAAATCAATACATCCCTGAAATATATATCTATGTGATATGGTTATAAGGATTAGAGAAAATGTAGGTTAAGCACCCCACAGATTGCCTGGAATATAATAGGTAAATGTGCTTCTAATTGTAATAATTGTAGCAAAGGTCAGTTACTAAATGGTAGCAGCTGTCATCATCATCATCTAATAGCTGAGAACCCCTTGAAGGCATACATGGAAAATTCATTAAATCCAACAGATTATTATCAAAGTTGAGAGGATTCTCATTCATCAGTCTTCATATAGGTAGCTTCTTCAAAACTAAAACTGAGAGTAGCTCCACCACTAATGATGCCATGGTTTAAAGAATCCTCTAGAATTTGAAGAGTTTGCCTTCCTTCCTCCCTTTCTTTCATTTCTGAAGTACATTCATTCATAGATGCTGAGCTATTTGAACCTTTGGTTTCCAAAACACATTCATTCATCCCCTCAGCCAAAATTAGAACCTACTGTGTTAGACATGGAAACCCTGGGGGCATAGTGGTTAAGAGCTACAGCTGCAAACCAAAAGGCTGGCAGTTTGAATCCACCAGGTGCTCCTTGGAAGCCCTATGGGGCGGTTTTACCCTGTCCTTAGGGTTGCTATGAGTTGGAATCAACTCAAAGGCAATGGGTTTGGTTTTTTTTTTTCCTTTTGGTGTTAGACATGGTGCTAAGTGCTAGAGACAGAATGAAGGTTGCCCTGCCTTTACTGGACTCACAGTTCATTGGGGAGGCAGATGAATACTGGTAGTTACAGTACCCTGGGAGCAGGAAGAGGGAGGTGTACACAGCAGCACAGAACCTAATTCAGCTCAGGGGATGCTTCCTAGAGCAAGTTAGACTCTCTGCTGATGAAAGAAAGGAAAAATCAAATGTTAAAGAAAAGATATTTGGTATAAAGATTTGCAAATGGTGAAAACAGTACTGGATGGGATGGACTCTAGAAATGATTATTATAAAAAAGACTTAGCTTTTTCTCCTGGTAATTGAGGTAACTTGTGCTGAGTTTCCAGTATATCAACAATTAAAATTTCACTTTCCATATATTTGGAGCCCTAGTGGCACAGTAGTTAAGAGTTACGACTGCTGACCAAAAGGTAGGCAGTTCAGATCCACCAGCCTTTCCTTGGAAACCCTATGGAGCAGCTTTGCTCTGTCCTGTAGGGTCGCTATGAGTTGGGATCAATGGCAGGAGGTTTCGTTTTATAGTGTATTTGGAACATACTCTATTTGGTGCATACGCAATGTCTCAGGCAGTAATTCTATGCTCTGACATGGTGTTTTTATATATAAGAAGTACCTGAAAAAATGAAAAAATTCAAAAAGAGTCTAAAACAGTCTCATGTAGTTTTCCTGAGTTTGTTATGCTTGAGGTAAAATTGTATCACGTAAAAACCAACCAATCATGAAAACACATTTTCATTTACTTTAGCATTTTAGACATCTCAAACTTCAACTTGTCAGCACTTTTGAAAAAGGTGTTAGTTTGGTAAGGAATAAGAAAGTCATTAAATTATAGTTTTTTTCAACATAAAATTCTAGAAAGGTAACATCAACAATAACAGTGTAGAACAAGGATTGGCAGACTTCTTCTGCAAAGAGCCAAGAGGTTAATATTTTCGGCTTTGTGAGCCATGGTCTGTCACAAATAACTCTGCTGTTGCAGTGCAAAGCAGCCACAGAAAATATATAAACAAATGGACATGGCCAGGTTGTATTTCTGTATATCAGCAATGAGCAATTTGAGAAGGAAATTAAGAAAACAACTCCATTTACAGTAGCATTCAAAAGAATAAAATACCCAGGAATAAATTTAACCAAGTAAGTGAAAGACTTATACACTGAAAACTGTAAAACATTGCTGAAAGACAGCAAAAAAACCCTCAATAAGTGGAAAGACATCCCATATTCATCAATTGTAAGGCTACCCAAAGTGATTTACAGATTCCATGTAATCTTTACCAAAATTCCAATGGTCTTTTTTTTATAGAAATGGACAAGCTGGTCTGAGATTTCATATGGAATTGTAAGGGGCCCTGAGTATACTGAAAAAGAAGAACAAAGTTGGAGGACTCACACTTCCCAATTTGAAACCTTACCACAGAGCACAGTGTCTTTCTTAGTTACCTAGTACTGCTATAACACATGTACCACAAGTTGGTGGCTTTAAAGAACAGAAATTTATTTTCTCACACTTCTGGAGGCTAAAAGTCCAAATCAGGGTCTTGGCTGTGTCAATTCCTTCCTGGCCGGGCGCCCCAGATACCCCTTGGTTCCTTCATGTTCCTTGGCTTGTAGACATGGTGCCTGTCTTCCCCTTTTGTCTATTCTGTACTTTTTTTGGTTTTTTTTTTTTTGTACTTTTTTATAACTCTTAAGTGATGGAATTTAGGATTCACCCTATTCTGGTATGACCACATTAGTATAACAAAAGAAAACCCCTGTTTCCTAACAGGATCACATTCGTAGTTCCAGGGGTTAGGATTTCAACACTTTTTTTTTTTTTTTTTTTTTGGAGAAGGGGCACAATTCAGTCCATAACACACAGTAATTAAAATAGTGTCGTACTAGCATAATAATAGCCATATAGACCAATGGGATAGAATTAAGAGTCTAGAAATAAATCCACGTTATCTCTGTCCAGTTGGTTTTCAACAAAAGTGCCAAGACTATTCAGTGGGGAAAGAATATTCTTTTCAAAACATGGTGCTGGGACAACTGGATTTTTTTTTTTCCTTTTGTTTATTTGTCATCTGCTCTTCATTTTTTTCTATGCTATTTCTATCTCCACTTTTTTTTTTTTCCCATAATTGAGCCTTTTCTCAGATGGGTGACACTCCTTGGATGTCTACCTATTTAAGAGCAGGATACTCAAAAGGTGATTGGAAGTTCTGAGTCCATTGTGGAGATTGTTGAGTGTGGGTTTCGTGGGCAGAGTTGGTAAATGCCTCCTCTTTTCCATGTCAGAATGTCAAATTGCTTAGGTTCCCCAGAGAATTATCTTCCATTCACTTACCTGGAGGGCTACCAGGATTCTAACACCAAGTGGGAAAAGAGCACCCCTGTGTGTGGGGGTGGGGGTCTCATATCAGTACATAAATTTTCATCTTGTCTTCCTGTTCTCAGTGCAGTATTCCTGCCCTCAGATGCAGAAGTACACACTAGTCCAGAGAGCCCTGTTTTCTCACTCTCTGAGAATATACTTGCAGTCTTCCAGCAGGGTGGAGATGGGGCAGAATGGGAAGGGGATCAGGGAATAACAGGTTCTTAAACAGACTTCCAAAGAATCTATTTTTAGACCCATCTTCAGTCTTACTTTCAGAGGTACCTGAACCTTTGGAGGTTTGCCACATGAAAATGGTGGCTTCTGGGCTACTGGCTTAAGATTCCATTTTCTGAAGTCTGTGATGGTGGTCACCCCTCATCCATCTGTATCCAGCTTTAAGCAGTTGGCTGCTGTGGTCTCTTATCCCATTCTCTTATGGGCATTAAAAAAAAAAATCCTTCTACTGCAGCTTTAGGTAAGTTTTAAAACAAAAAACCCAGTGCTGTCGAGTTGATTCCGACTCATAGTGACCCTATAGGACAGAGTATAAGTTTTCGGATGGAGTAAAAACAAATTTGTTTTTGTTCTGTATTTATCTAGAAGTTAGAATATTACTTTTTACAGTGGAATCAGAAGGGAATTTAGCAGTATTACATGGCATTTAGAGAGATGCATAAAAGTACTAAGAAGGTGTTTATAAAAAATTCCACTTCTTACCCATTTGTCATATTCAGTGCCACAGTGTATAGCAGTTCTGGCTATAAAATGAAAACATGTTTTTCTTAGATTGATTCTTTTTTTTTTGTCTAATTAACATTTGAAATCATTAAAATTAACTGTCAGGGGGCCTTCATTTTGTGCATGTGAATGCAGTAAGATAGCTACTTATCTTATGCCCCAAATGGAGGATTATATTTTAAATGCATTTTTAAATTGAGCTAAACTAATATTTTTATCATAAAATACCATTTTTCACAGACTGGCTTTTGAAACATAATTAGATTTTCTTAGCAACTGCTACTTATAATTGGAATTTACATGTAATTCTAACAGAAAAACACTGGCCTGAGTAATTTTAGTGTAATTCATTTTTCTCTTTATGTCTATGTGTACCTCATTGATTCAGCAAAAGCAAAACCCGGTGTAGAAGTCTGTGCAGCAGATTTGCAGAGGAAGAAGTAATCTGCTGATCTCTCTGCACTGTGAGACCATGGCATCCTATGGAATTGTGACACTAACTGTTCCAAGATACACTTTGTTTTTTAGGACCAATGTTGCAGCTGTTTTTAATTAGATGCTACAAATGAAAAACTGCCACTGTGTGCTTATTAAAAACCAAAACAAAAAAAGTGCTGTGGAGTAGATTCCAACTGATGAGAACCCCATGTGTGGCAGAGTAGAACTGCGCTCCAGAGGGTTTTCAAGGCTGTGACCTTTCAGAAGCAGATCACCAGGCCTTTATTTTGAGGCGTCTCAGAGTGGGTTTGAACAACAAACCTCTTGGTTAGTAGTCGAGTACTTAATTGTTTTCACCACCCAGCAGGTCACCATGAGTTCAGAATGGACTCGACAGCAATGGGTATGTTTGTTAGATCTGCTTAAATTTGTTCCATTTGAAATAAATGAGCGTTTAAAGAGCATCAATGTTAAATATCTTTTTTCTCCTGAATTTTATTTTCTTGTTGTTGTTGAAAATATACACAACAAAACATACATCAATTCAGCAGTTTCTACATGTACAATTTAGTGACATTGATTACATTCTTTGAGTTGTACTACCATTGTCATCCTCCTTTTCTGAGTTGTTCCTTCCTCATTAACATAAACTCCCTGCCCCCTAATCTTTTGAGTTGCTGTTGTCATTTCAATCCCACACAGATAGTTCTTAACAGACCATAATGCTCAAGGCAGACATTTTTTTCTAGTTAAGCTAAAGTATTGTTTTAAGAAGACTTCAGGGGATATTTTTGTTTTAATATTTAAAGATAATCTCAGGGCAATAGTTTCAGGGTCCACCCATGGCTCCACAAAGTTTGGAGTCCATGAGAGTTTTAAATTCTGTTCTGCATTTTCCCCTTTTGATCAGGATTTTTCTATGGAACGTTTGATCAAAATGTTCAGTATTGGTAGCTGGGCACCAACCGGTTCTTCTGGTCTCATAGCAGAGGAGGCAGTTATTCAAGGAGGCAATTGGCCACACATCCCATACCTTCTTTTCCTAACTCTTCTTTCGCTATTGCTCCAGGTGAATAGAGATCAATTGTTGTGCTTTGGATGGCTGCTTGCAAGCTTTTAAGATCCCAGGCACCATGTAATGACCTAGGAGATAGAACAGAAGCACTAAACACATTATTAGGCCAATTAGCTGGGATGTCCCATGAAATCACAACCCTAAACCTCTAAGCCAAGGAATTAAATCCTGTAAGGTTTTTGGCTGTATATAAGCAGTCTTACCAGCTAATCTTTTTTTTGTTGTTGTTGTAAATACATCACACAATTTTTTTCGGTTTCACTTTTTACGGGTGTACAACTTAATGACAGCAATTACAATAATCGGCTGTGCAACCCTACCCTTAAAAATTGTGATTTTTCCATCACTGTTAACTCCCACTTTACCCCTTTCCTCTTGTACCTGATAACCACCAATAAACTTTGGTCTCTATACATTTGTCTTTTTATATAAGTGAGGTTATACAATATTTGACCTTTTGTGATTTGCTTATTTCACTCATCTCCATCCATATTATAGCATGTATCAAGACTTCATTTCCCCCACTGGCTTAGTATTCCATTGTATGCATGTACCACAATTTATTTATCCATTCATCTGTTGATGGGTATTTAGGTTGTTTCTACCTTTTGACTATTGTGAATAGTGCTGCAATGAGCATTGTTATACAAGTCTCCTTTTGAGTCTGTTTTCAAAACCTCTGGATATATGCCTAGAAGTGCAATTGCTGGGTCATATAGTAGTTCTATTTTTAATTTTTTTAGTAACCACCACACTGTTTTCCACAACAGCTGTACCATTTTGCATTCCCACCAGCGATGGTAAGGGTTCCAGTTTCTCCACACCCTCGCCAACAGTTGTCATTTTCTTTTATTTTCATCTTAGCCATCCTTTACCTGTTGCTGTTGAGGTGATTCTGACTCATAGTGACCCTATATGACAGAGTAGAACTGCTGCATAGGTGGATTTGAACTGCTGACCTTTCGATTAAACATCCTAGTGGGTGTGAAACGGCATTTCATTGTGATTTTGATTTGCCTCTCTCTGATGGCTAATGATGATGAACATCTTTTCGTGTGTTTGGTGGCCATTTGAATGTCCTCTTTGGTGAAATGTCTGTTCAAGCCCTATCGCCATTTTATGATTGAGTTATTTGTTCTTTTGTTGTTAAGTTATGGAAGTTATATATATATAGATTCTCATGCACACAACAAACCACAAATATTCATAACAATTACAGTCCTCATTTCAGCAACTGGTCATGTGGTTGTAACTGGTGTTTAGAACTACCTTTTCACTACCTTCTTCCGTTACCCATTCTGTATTCCCTTTGCCCTCCGCAAGCACCTCAGCTGGTCATGGTTCTTTGCCTGGTGGGATGACCCAAACCTTCAGTCCTGACGGGTCTGGGCCATTAGTAGTCGTGTCAGAATTGGGTTGCTGTAGTTTTCCATTGACTTTAACCACAGGACATGGTAGTACTGAGAGATCTTCTGCATTCCAGACATACTCTTCTTTACCTCTATTGTGTAATATCAATCCAATTTCCTCTTGGTAATCAGGATCAATCACATCAGCAAGTATGATAACTCCCTTCTTTGCCCGTTGATCCAAAGGCATAAGGAGCCCAAAGTGGCCAGGTGGCATTCTTAGCTCACAGTTGAGCAGAATCAGTGATGTGTCTCCAGGTGGGAGCATTCCTGTTTGGAACTAAGACCTCTAGACCTCTAGAGCATAAGAATATGGGGGCAGGAAGCAAAAATCTTGTGAGTGGGTCACTAGGGGTAATAGTGAGTGGTGCCATTCCCATTTCCACCCCTTAATTCCTGGACCCATGAATCTTGGCTGTGGGAGAAATAGCACCATGTATTGATCACCGGTTTAGAGCATATACAGCCTCCTGGAGAACATCGCCCCAACCCTGCAAGGTATTGCCACCTAGCTGGCTCCCTAATTATGTCTTTAGGAGGCCATTGCATCGTTCTATCAAGCCAGCTGCTTCAGGATGATGGGAAACATGGTAACACCAATGAATTCCTTGTGCATGGGCCCATTTCTGTACTTCATTTGCTGTGAAGTGAGTCTCTTGATCAGAAGCAATGCTGTGTGGGATTCCATGACCATGGATAAGGCATTCTGTAAGTCTACAGATGGTAGTTTTGGCAGAAGCATGGAATGCAGGGAAGGCAAATCCATATTCAGAGTAGTGTCTATTCCAGTAAGGACAAAACACTGCCCTTTCCATGACGGAAGTGGTCCAGTGTAACCAACTCGCCACCAGGTTGCTGGCTGATTACCTCAAGGGATGGTGCCTTATCAGGAGTCAGTGTTGGTCTCTGCCACTGGCAGATTGGGCACTCAGCAATGGCTGTAGCCAGGTCAGCCTTGGTGTGTGGAAGTCCATGTTGCTGGGCCCATGTATAACCTTCCATCCTTGCCACTGTGGCCACTTTGTTAATGAGCCCATTGAGCCATGACAGGAGTAGCTGGGGAAAGAGGATAGATGGTTTCCACAGAAAGCATCATCCTATCCGCTTGATTGTTAAAATCATCCTCTGCCGAGGTCATCCTTTTGTGAGCATTCATATAAAACATAAATATCTTCACTTCTTTGGCCCATTCAGAGAGGTCTATCCACATACCTCTTCCCCATAAATCCTTGTCTCCAATTTTCCAATCATGTTCCTTCCAAATCCCTAACCATCCAGCCAAACCATTGCCCACAGCATGAATCAGTATACATTGCACATTCTGGCCGTTTCTCCTTCCAAGCAAAGTGAACAACCGGGTACACCACTCAAAGTTCTGTTCATTGGGAGGATTTCCCTTCACCACTGTCCTTCAGAGAGGTCTCAGAAAGGGGCTGTAGTGCTGCTGCTGTCCACTTTCATGTGGTGCCTGCATATCGCACAGAACCATCTGTAAACCAAGAACAAGTTTTCTCTTCTTCAATCAGCTAGTCATAAGGAACTCCTCATGAGGCCATAGGTGCAGACTGGGAGATGGAAGGTAATGTGACAGGAGTGGAGACCATGGTCATTTGAGCCACTTCCTCATGCACCTTAACTTGTGCCTTCAGGTCCTGCTCGGACCCGATCTTATATTTACCACTTCCATTTAATGATGGAGTACTGCTGTGCACATCCAACTTTATGACTCTGTGGGTCAGACAACACCCAGTTCACGATGGACAGCTCAGGCTGCATGGTGACTTGGTGTCACATGGTTAAGTGTTCAGTCTCTACTAAGGCCCAGTAATAAGCCAAAAGCTGTTTCTCAAAAGGAGAATAGTAATCTGCAGAGGATGGCAGGAATTTGCTCCAAAATCCTAAAGGTCTGTGCTGGCTGATCCCCTCGAGAGATGGTGCCATACCGGTGACTCAGTGTTGGTCTCTGCTGCTGACAGACTGGGCACAATCCCACAAAAATTCAGGCACCTTCCACCTCAGTGAAATTTCTAGGGGTTCAATGGTGTGGGGCATGTCGAGATATTCCTTCTAAAGTGAAGGATAAGTCATTGCATCTGGCTGCTCCCACAACCAAAAAGGAGGTACAGCACCTAGTAGGCCTCTTTGGGTTTTGGATGCAACATATTCCTCATTTGGGTGTGCTACTCCAGCCTATTTATCAAATGACTTGAAAAGCTGCTAGTTTTGACTGGGGTCCAGAAAAATAGAAGGCTCTACAACAGGTTTAGACTGCTGTGTGAGCCGCTCTGCCACTTGGGCCATATGATTCATCTGATCCAATGGTGCTTGAAGTGTCTGTGGCAGATAGAGATGCTGTTTGAGGTTTTTGGCAATTTTAACTAATTTACCTAATTTCCCAGCCTCTAGCATGAAGATGTTTTACCAATAAGTCCTGAGTCATTGACACTTCTTCCTTACTAGGTCCAATCAGCATAATGTCATCAATGTAATGCACCAGTGCGACATCTTGTGGAGGGGAAAGGCATTCAAGGTCCCTGTGGACTAAATTATGACATAGGGCAGGAGAGTTCATGTAGCCCTGAGGTAGGCAAGTGAAGGTGTATTGCTGGCCTTGCCAGCTGAAGGCAAACTACTATTGGTGGTCCTTTGAAACAGGTATAGAGAAAAAAGCATTAGCCAGATCAATAGCTGCATACCAGGTACCAGGTTGTTGTTGTTGTTAGGTGCCATCGAGTCGGTTCTGACTCATAGCGACCCTATGCAAAACAGAACGAAACACTGCCTGGTCCTGAGCCATCCTTACAATCGTTGTTATGCTTGAGCTCATTGTTGCAGCCACTGTGTCAATCCACCTCGTTGAGGGTCTTCCTCTTTTCCACTGACCCTGTACTTTGCCAAGCATAATGTCCTTCTCCAGGGACTGATCCCTCCTGACAACATGTCCAAAGTATGTAAGACACGGTCTCGCCATCCTTGCCTCTAAGGAGCATTCCAGCCACCCTTCTTCCTAGACAGATTTGTTTGTTCTCTTGGCAGTCCATGGTATATTCACTATTCTTCGCCAACACCACGATTCAAAGGTGTCAACTCTTCTTTGGTCTTCCGTATTCATTGTCCACCTTTCACATGCATATGATGCGATTGAAAATACCACAGCTTGGGTGAGGAGCACCTTAGTTTTCAGGGTAACATCTTTGCTCTTCAACACCTTGAAGAGGTCCTTTGCAGCAGATTTGCCCAATACAGTGCGTCTTTTGATTTCTTGACTGCTGCTTCTGTGGCTGTTGATTGTGGATCCAAGTAAAATGAAATCCTTGACAACTTCAATCTTTTCTCCATTTATCATGATGTTGCTCATTGGTCCAGTTCTGAGAATTTTTGTTTTCTTTATGTTGAGGTGTAATCCATACTGAAGGCTGTGGTCTTTGATCTTCATTAGTAAGTGCTTGAAGTCCTCTTCACTTTCAGCAAGCAAGGTTGTGTCATCTGCATAACACAGGTTGTTAATGAGTCTTCCTCCAATCCTGATGCCTCATTCTTCATATAGTCCAGCTTTTCGGATTATTTGTTCAGCATACAGATTAAATAGGTATGATGAAAGAATACAACCCTGCTGCACACCTTTCCTGACTTTAAACCAATCAGTATCCCCTTGTTCTGTCTGAACAACTGCCTCTTGATCTATGTAAAGGTTCCTCATGAGCACAATTAAGTGTTCTGGAATTCCCATTCTTTGCAGTGTTATCCATAGTTTATGATCCACACAGTTGAATGCCTTTGCATAGTCAATAAAACACAGATAAACATCCTTCTGGTATTCTCTGCTTTCAGCCAGGATCCATCTGACATCACCAATGATATCCCTGGTTGCACGTCCTCTTCTGAAACCAGCCTGAATTTCTGGCAGTTCCCTGCCGATATACTGCTGCAGCTATTTTTGAATCATTGTCAGCAAAGTTTTGCTTGCATGTGATATGAATGATATTGTTCTATAATTTTCACATTCAGTTGGATGACCTTTCTTGGGAATAGGCATAAATATGGATCTCTTCCAATCAGTTGGCCAGGAAGCTGTCTTCCATATTTCTTGGCATAGACAAGTGAGCACCTCCAGTGCTGCATCTGTTTGTTGAAACATCTCAGTTGATATTCCATCAATTCCTGGAGCCTTGTTTTTCACCAATGCCTTCAGAGCAGCTTGGACTTCTTCCTTCAGTACCATTGGTTCCTGATCATATGCCACCTCTTGAAATGGTTGAATATCAACTAAATCTTTTTGGTATAATGACTCTGTATATTCCTTCCATCTTTTTTTGATGCTTCCTGCGTTGTTTAATATTTTCCCCATGGAATCCTTCACTATTGCAACTCGAGGCTTGAATTTTTTCTTCAGTTCTTTCAGCTTGAGAAACGCCGACCATGTTCTTCCCTTTTGGTTTTCCATCTCCAGCTCTTTGCACGTGTCATTATAATACTTCACTTTGTCTTCTCGAGAGGCCCTTTGAAATCTTCTGTTCAATTCTATTACTTCATCAGTTCTTCCTTTTGCTTTAGCTGCTCGACGTTCAAGAGCAAGTTTGAGTCTCCTCTGACATCTGTCTTGGTCTTTTCTTTCTCTCCTGTCTTTTCAGTGACCTCTGGCTTTCTTCATGGATGATGTCCTTGATGTCATTCCACAACTCGTCTGGTCTGCGGTCACTAGTGTTCAATGAGTCAAATCTGTTCTTGAGATGGTCTCTAAATTCAGGTGGGTTATACTGAAGGTCATATTTTGTCTCTCTTGGACTTGCTCTGATTTTCTTCAGTTTCAGCTTGAACTTGCATATGAGCAATTGATGGTCTGTTCCACAGTTGGCCCCTGGCCTTTTTCTGACTGATGATATTGAGCTTTTCCATCCTTTCTTTCCACAAATGTAGTCAATTTGATTTCTGTGTGTTCCATCTGGTGAGGTCCATGTGTATAGTCGCCGTATATGTTGGTGAAAGAAGGTATTTGCAATGAAGAAGTCGTTGGTCTTGCAAAAGTCTATCATTCTATCTCTGGCATTGTTTCTACCCCCAAGGCCATATTTTCCAACTACTGATCATTCTTCTTTGTTTCCAACTTTCGCATTCCAATCGCCAGTAATTATCATTGCATCTTGATTGCATGTTTGATCAATTTCAGACTGCAGCAGCTGATAAAAATCTTCAGTTTCTTCATCTTTGGCCCTAGTGGTTGGTGTGCGAATTTGAATAATAGTCTTATTAACTGGTCTTCCTTGTAGGTGTATGGATATTATCCTATCACTGCCAGCGTTGTACTTCAGGATAGATCTTGAAATGTTCTTTTTACGATGAATGCAACACTATTCCTCTTCAAGTTGTCATTCCCAGCGTAGTAGACTATTTGATTTTCCAATTCAAAATGGCCAATACTAGTCCATTTCAGCTCACTAATGCCTAGGATATCAATGTTTATGTATTCCCTTTCATTTTTGATGATTTCCAATTTTCCTAGATTCATACTTCATACATTCCAGGTTCCGATTATTAATGGATGTTTGCAGCTGTTTCTTCTCATTTTGAGTCGTGCCACATCAGCAAATGAAGGTCCCGAAAGCTGTATTCCATCCACATCATTAAGGTCCACTCTACTTTGAGGAGGCAGCTCTTCCCCAGTCATCTTTTGAGTGCCTTCCAACCTGGGGGGCTCATCTTCCAGCACTATATCAGACAATGTTCCGCTGCTATTCATAAGGTTTTCACTGGCTAATGCTTTTCAGAATACCAGGTACCAGGAGATGTATTAATTTGTTCAAGCAATGAAACTACATCTGGAAAAGCAATTGCAATTGTAGTCACCGCCTGCTTAACTTTTTGATAATCTGCTGTCATTCTCCAAGGTTCATCTGTTTTTTGCACAGGCCAGATAGGCGAGATGAATGGTGATGTCGTGGGAATCACCACCCCTGTATCCTTCAGGTCCTTGATGATGGCAGTAATGTCTGCAATCCCTCCAGGAATGCAGTATAGCTTTTAGTTTAGTATTTTCCTAGGTAGGGGCAGTTCTAATGGCTTCCACTTGGCTTTTCCTACCATAATAGCCCTTACTGCATTTGTCAGAGATCCATTGTGGGGGTTTTGCCAGTTGCTGAGTGTATTTATTCCAATTATGCATTCTGGAACTGGGGAGATCACTACAGGATGGGTTTGGGTACCCAGTGGACATGCTGTGAGGTGGACATAAGCCAAGACTCCATTAATAACCTGACCTCCACGTGCCCCTACTCTGACTGGTGGGCTACAATGATGTTTTAGGTCTCCTGGAATTATAGTCAGTTCAGAGCCAGTATCCAGTAATCCTCAAAAAGTCTGGTTATTTCCTTTTCCCCAGTAAAAAGTCACTCTTGTGAAAGGCCGTAGATCCCTTTGGGGAAGGCTGGGAGAGAGATTAACAGTATAAATTTTTGGCAGTGTGTTGGAGTCCTTCCTCAAGGGGAGCCAGCCTCCCCTTCATTCATGGGGTTGTGGGTCTTTAAATTCACTCAAGTCTGGGAATTGATTTAGGGATGGAAACTCCATTCTGGTGATTCGAGTTAGACTGCTGCTCACCTGACCTAGAATTCATCCGTTTGTACAGATCAAGTAAATGTTCAGTAGATTTCCCATCTGTTTCAGTCCTAGGGACACCATGACTAAGTAGCCAACACCGTAAATCCATATGAATCAGACTATTCTGTAACCATGCCCACCATGTCTTTGTTGATTGATGATTGAGTGCAGCCGCTTGGCCGTTACTACCACAGGGTCCAGTCAGCCCCATTGTAGATAGGTATCTTAATTCAGTTAGGGCAGTTCCAACAGTCAAATCTGATTTACATAAAATAGCAATCACAACCACTCATCAAGGATGCTGGAGCTCCCTTCAAAATTTGTTCCTCACAGTTGTGGTAAAAGGTGTGTCCTCTGGGTATTCCATGTGTGGGTCTGTGGGCCTAACCTGATAAATCCAGTCTAGCCTGCCAATTTCCCTAAATCTTTAGATACTTTCTTCTACAGTATACCAAGGCAGGTCTGGTACTTCAACTTTATTTAGTGTAGGCCACCGCATAATCCATACTTCAGCAACCCAACCAAACAAACCATTAGATCCTTTCATAACTTCTTGAGCTGAAACATTGAATGAAGAATCTCTGCTTAGTGGACTCATATGAAGAAACTCAGACTGATCCATCTTTATGTTCCTTGCATCATTATCCCACACCCTTAATAGCCATTGCCACACATATTCCCCAGGTTTCTATTTGTACGTATTAGAAAAGTCAAGCAGTTCTTTTGTAGTGTAAGGTACCTCCTCCTGGGTCACACTTTGTACTTCACCATTTGGGGCTCACTGGGACTTAAGTCTAGTTACAGGTTTAGAAGCCAGAATCAGTAGTGTGGAATTGTTTTGAGAACATTCAGCATTGTCTTGTAAAGCATCTGCCTCAGGTGATGACCCAGGCAATGACTTGGGTAAGGGCTCTTTAGAGACAGCTGGGCTAGGGCTAATCTCATTAGATAGGAGTGGAGGGACTAATGGTTTTTCTGGGCAGGATGGTGTAGCAGACAAATATGAAGTAATCTTTTCAGATGGCAATGGTTCTGTTGGCAGGAGTGATTCAACCGAATTTAGGAACCCAGTGTCTCCAGCTTCCTGATAATCTGTCCATATATCCCCATCCCAAGTTTCAGGATCCCATTTCTTCCCATCAGTCCCCTCACTTTAACTTCACACACTTCTTGAAGTTGGCAATTGAGCTGATGTTGTAATTCAGCCACTCTTATAATAAGAGTCTGGGTTTGGTTTTCAGCAATATCAGCTCTGTTACTACAAGAAATAAGGCTTTCAAAGTACAAGTGGAAACCTTGAGGTCATTTATGTGGCACTTGAGCTTTGACTCAGAAGTCCTGAGCACATCTCCTTCTGTCATCAGTTTGTCCAGCAAAAGTAGGACCAACCAGCCAGCTTCCTTGTACTTCTCATTATGACAGAATTGTAGAAAGGTATCGTGTGTGCAATCACTCAGAGCCTTTCACCTATGCCTGACCTATTGGTGGTGATATTTTGTGTTTTTGAATTGCGACCTCACATCATGAATTAGCTGTTCCCTCTTTATTACTTGAAGCAGACTCATCAACATCTTTAAGACTAGCCAGATGTGAGAACTAATTTAGAAAATTCATCCTTACAATTTTGTTTCTCTAGAATCAGTGTTGATATCAAATGTCTTAAGCTGGGTTCTCTAGGGAAGCAAAACCAGTAAAGCATATAAATATAAATATATATAGAGAAAATTTTATATCAAGGAAACAGCTTACACGATTGTGAGGCTGGAACATCCCAAGTCCGTGGATCAGGATAGAGGCCTCTCCCAATTCACGCAGCTGCAGAAGCTGGTGAACGGAACCTAAGATCCGCAGGTTAGAGAGCAGGGCCGCTGCTCATGGGCTGTGAAGGTCAATGAATCCCAGCATCAGCAGGCAAGACCGAAAGGTTTCTCCTGATTTGCGTAGCTACAGGGGTTGGTGAACCTAAGATCAGTAGGTCGAGGAGCAGGACTCTTGCTCACAGGCTGTGAAGATCGATGAATCCCAAGATCGACAGGTAAGTTGCTAGCTCAAGTACCAAGAACTGGAGGTAAGACAAGAGGCAGCTGCTGGATCCAGAGCAAGCCAAAAACCTTGGTAAGGTGAGTAGGAAGAAGTAGTCAGTGGAGGGTGGAGAGATGAAGGCTGAGTGGGTAGTGAGCCACCACAGGCCCCATCCCTGCCGGTACCACTCAGCAGATTCCATCATGGGGGGTGATCACATATCAGATTTCAACAGGGAAGTGATCACAACATTATACAATTGGCAAAACCTTGAGAATCATGGCCCAGCCAAGTTGACACACAATCTTAACCATCACAGAGGGCACCGTTGTTTCTGATTTCAAGGGGAAAACTCTCAGTCTTTCTCCGTTAAGTATATGAATGTTGGCTTTTCATATATGCCCTGAATCATTTGCAGGATTTCTGTTTTATTCCAGTCTTCTTTAGGGTTTTCATCAGAAAAGGGTATTGGATTTTTTTTTTTTAATTATTTTTATTGTATCTCAGATGAAGGTTTACAGAACAAACTAGTTTCTTATTAAACAGTTAGTATACATACTGTTTTATGACATTGGTTAACCACCCCACAACATGTCAACACTCTCCCTTCTCAACCTTGGGTTTCCCATTACTAGCTTTCCTGTCCCCTCTTGCATTCTAGCCCTTGCCCCAGGGCTGGTGTGACCCTTTGGTCTCTTTTTTTGTTAATTGTGCTTTAAGTGAAAGTTTACAAATCTAGTTAGTCTTTCATACAAAAATTTATATACACCTTGCTATATACTCCTAATTGCTCTCCCCCTAATGAAACAGCACACTCCTTCCCTCCACTCTCTCTTTTCGTGTCCATTCTGCCAGCTTCTGACCCCCTCTGCCCTCTCATCTCCCCTCCAGATAGGAGATGCCAGTATAGTCTCATGAGTCTACTTGACCCAAGAAGCAGGAAAGGGTATTGGATTTTATCAGATGCTTTTTTCTACATCCATAAAGATGATTATGTGTTTCTTTTCCTTTGTTCTATTGGTGTGGTGTATTTCATTAATTGATTTTCTAATGTTGAACCATTCCTGCATTCCTGGAATAATATCATTTTTAAAAAACAGATACTTCTTATTACAAATCAAGTTCAGCAAGGTGGTAGCAAATATCCTTTTGATTTCATGGAAAGGAGAAAAACCTAATTTTCTGTGGTACAAACCATTACATTCTGTATTATATTTTAGTTTTCTAATTTTTCTTCTTGAATGTGTCTTTCTGTCCTGAACAGATGCTTCACTTCCAAGGAAAAGGCTCTTTGCATTCCCTACTGTCTGGCACTGTGAATAATATTTACTGGCATGAAGCATTTTATTTCTATTCACAAAAAAAGCTTTAGAAATTATTTAGAGAAAAATAAAAGGTTTGGAAATAAAGGAGAGGTAAAGGCATCATAATATACCAGGAGAGTTAATGAATATCATATACAGAGCTTAATTTGTCCAGTGGGTTAGGAAATCCATGTTTATTCATTTTCTTATTTCTCTGTTTTTCTACATGTCTTTAGGACATTTTGCCATTAGTTTTCAAATAGATACTAACTAGTAGCATAGACAGGACTGTTGAAAACAGCTGGCAGTTTAAGTTAATGTGAAGTGTTTTAAATTGTGGTGGTATCTAATGCAGTGCCTTGGAACAAGAAAATGTATTTATTGATTTGATTTTATGCTACACTGATTTTTTACTACCATGTATTCTTAAATAGTCATGAACTGACTGTACATGAATATGTTACATAGGAGATGATCATTTTCCATTCTTACTGAAGACCTAATGAGAAATGGCTTAAAATAACAGCAAGGGAACTTAGACTTTTTGGAAAAGCAACTTTGTGATAACAAAATAATTATGGACTGCTTTCATTGGAAACTTTGGAAATAAGTAGATGAATTGGATGAGTAAGTTCACTTTCAACTTTTAATGTCTTGATTTTCGTGTTGTACAAAGTTTAGGATACCTAAATTTTCTTCAATTCATAAAAAATGTTTTATGTTTTAATAGAAAATCTGTACACACATGTCAAATTAGTTCTTATTAGCTACGTTCAATGTGAAATGCAAAAGTTGAAAAGAAATAAGGATTAGTAGTTGGAAAATATGGCCTTGGTGATAAAAACACCAGAGATGGCATGACAGAATTTTGTAAGACCAATGATCTATTCATTGGAAATACCTTTTTTCAAGAACATAAAAGGCAGCTATATATGTGGACCTTGCCGGATGGAATACACAAGAATCAAATCGACTACAGCTGGGGAAAGAAACTATGGAGATGCTCAATGTCATCAGTCAAAACAAGGCCAGGGGACAACTGTGGAACAGACCATCAGTTGCTCATATGTAAGCTCAAGTTGGAGCTGAAAAAAATTAAAATAAGTCAATGAGAGCCAAAATACAACCTTGAGTATATCTCGCCTGAATTTAGAGACCGTCTCAAGAATAGATTTGATGCATTGAACACTAATGACCAATATTGGACAAGTTGTGGGATGACATGAAGGACATCATACATGAAGAATGCAAGAGGTCATTAAAAAGACAGAAAAGAAAAATAAAGACCAAAATGGATGTCAGAAGAGACTCTCAAACTTGCTCTTGAGTGCAGAGTAGCTAAAGCCAACCGAAGAAGTGATGAAGTAAAAGAGCTGAACAGAAGATTTCACACGGTGGCTCAAGAAGACAAAGTAAAATATTATAATGAAATGTGCAGAGACCTGGAGTTAGAAAACCAAAAGAGAAGGACACACTTGGTATTTCTCAAGCTGAAATAACTGGGGAGAAAATTCAAGCCCTTGAGTTGCAATATTGAAGAATTCTATGGGCAAACTATTGAACGACACAGGAAGCATCAAAAGAAGATGGAAAGAGTACCAAAAAAAAATTGATTGACATTCAGCCATTTCAGGAGGTAACATAATCAAGAACTGATGGTACTGAAGGGAGAAGTCCAAGCTGCACTGAAGGCAATGGTGAAAAACAAGACTTCAGGAATTGACACTACCAACTTGAGATGTTTCAACAAATGAATACAATGCTGAAAGTGCTCACTTGTCAATGCTAAGATTTTTGGAAGACAACTACCTGACCAGCTGACTGAAAGAGATCCATATTTGTGCCCATTTCAAAGAAAAATGAATCAACAGAATGCAGAAATTATTGAACAATATGGGTTTTTTTTTTTATTATTAATATTACACACAAGTAAAATTTTGCTGAAAGTAATTCAAAAACTGTTGTAGCAGTACATCAACGGGGAACTAACAGAAATTCAGGCCAGATTCAAAAGAGGACATGGAACCAGGGATATCATTGCTGATGGCAGTTGGATCCTGACTGAAAGCAGAGAATACCAGAAAGGTGTTTGTTTACCTATGTTTTTTTGACTCTGCAAAGGCATTTGGCTATGTTGATCATAACAAATTATGGATAACAGTGTGAAGAATGGGAATTCCAGAACACTTAATTGTGCTCACGTGGAACCTGCATATAAACCAAGAGGTAGTCATTCCAGCCGAACCAGGGGGGTACTGAGTGGTTTAAAATCAGGAAAGGTATGCGTGAGGGTTCTATCTTTTCACCATACTTATTCAGTCTGTATGCTGAGCAAATAATCTGAGAAGCTGGACTATATGAAGAACGGGGCATCAGGATTGGAGGAAGACAACAGCACCTAATGATAACAGCACGTAACAACAACAGCAGCTACATTCCAGCAGAAGCAGCTTTGTGGCTTTCAATGTGATTTATTGAATTCTAGAAGTTTGTATGTAAATCAGTTGTTAGGAATATGTTATATGTTTAAGTTCTGTCCAGATAGAATTCTTTTTAAACTTGTATGTGCCTGGACTAGTAGTGTCAGAGAACCTAGGAGCATAACCTTTCCCTAAGAACTCGTCCCCTTCCATAGCCTTTACTATCTGCCAGAAGGAGCAGGGACTTCACAATTTCTAAGACACTAATAGAGTCCCTTCCCCATGGCCTGGGACGTAATTTTATAGGTATAGAAATTCTAAGTAGAGGTCTTAAAAAGTTTAAATGATTCCTTTTGTCATGTTCGCTGCCTCTCAAATGCATGTTTTATTATTAGTCACAAACCATTCGCTTTCTTGATTTTTAGTGCTGCTAAAGAGCCACGTCCAATGCTTTGGTTTTGTTACCTTGTCAGTTTAGTTCTGTTTTTTTTTTTTTAAAGCTGTGGTAACATCCTCAGATTTTCAAGACTTTGCAACAGCAAAGGGTTATCTGTCATGCTATACACCCGTTGCAGGTAACTAAGACTCTATTCCATGTCATTGCTGTTCTGAGACCTGGGCTGAAGGAGCAGTTCGGCTTTTTGGAACTTTGTTAGTGTTGTAGCAGAGGCAAAAAGAACACAATAGAAATGTGATCGCTTTTAAAGCTTATGCATGAAAGTCGCACACGCCATGCCGCCTACATTTCACTGGCCAAACCAAGTCAGATGCCACTCTGGGGATGTGCAGTCCTGCAGAGGAGGGCACCAGACTCTCACAGCCAAGCCTGGCGTCAATGTGGTAGGGATGTATCATCCTTCCATTGCGAGGGACAGTGAGTTGTTTTTTTAATTATATTTTTGGTGGAAGTGTATGCACGAAAACAGGTTTCCATTCAACAATTTCTACACATATTGTTCAGCATCATTGGTTCTATTCTTCACATTGTATTGACATATTATTATTATAACAGGTTGTAGCTGTTTCCCATTAAACTTGTCCCACCCTTCAACCTTCTCCTCCATGCTTTAGAGTGTTGACCATTTGGTCTCATATAGATGGTTTTTTAAAAGAGTGAAGTACTCAGTGGTGATATTTATTACTTTATGAGCTAATCTGCTGTTTAGTAAAAGGTGACTTGAAAGGATAGTTTCAGTTCAAGACCTAAAGCATCTCTCAGGGCAACAATCTCAAGGCTTCCTCCTGTCTCAGTGGGTCCAGTAAGTCTGGAGTTTTTGAAGATTTGAAGTTCTGTTCCACGTTTTCTTCCTTTCTGTCGGGATCCATCTATTGTGGTCCTGATTAGAACATATGGTAGAGGTAGCCACGTACCATTTAGTCTTCTGGTCTCAGGGTGGAGGAGACCATGGTTCATGTAGACACTTAGTCCTGTAGACCGGTTCCTTCTCTGAGTCTTGGGTTTCCTTCTCTCTCTTTTGCTCCAGATGAGTAGAGACCAATAGTTGTATCATAGATGTCCTCTTGAAAGCTTTAAGACCCCAGACACTATTCACCAGACTACAATGTAGAACATAAACTTTATGAACTCTGTTGTGCCAGTTGATCAAGTTGTACCATGAAGCTATGACCCTAAGTCTTCAAACCTAGATAACTAATCCTGTGAGGTGCTTGATTGTATCCAAGAAGTATCAGTTCTGCTCCCCCATTTGTATTTTTTAAATGTATCTCTATCTGTCTACCCACATATACCAAATTGGTGCCATGGTGGCATACACATGTAATTTGGTTGTTGTTTTTGCAAAATTATATATAACATAGCATTTACCAAAACATCTTTGTTGTGTGTGTGTGTGTGTGTGTGTGTGTGTATGCAACCTGGTGGCAACCTTGGTTAAGCTTGCACGCTTTTCCCACATTCGATTCTACCTTTCCCATTGCCATAAATAAAAAGCGGCCAATGTCTAGGTAATGTATCCCCCCTCACCTGGTAACCCCACTTCTATCCCTGGTAGCCACCAGTGAACATTGGTCTTTTATATATAGATGTTCTTGCCATTTTATAAAAGTGAGAATACAATATTTGCCCTTCTGTGATTGACTTATTCAGCACAGCATGATGTCCTCTAGATCCATCCATGTCCAAAGATGTTTCAGGAACTCATTTCTTTATGGCTGAGTAGTATTACATTGTATGTATATACTACGTTTTGCTTATCCATTCAATCGTTGATGGGCACTTAGGTTGTTTCCATATTTTGGCTATTGTGAATAATGCTGCACTGAACATAGATGTGCATATGTCTGTTTGTGTCTCTTCTATTATCTCTAAGGTATATACCAAGGAATGGAATTGCTGGGTCATAAGGTAGCTCTATTTCTAAATTTTTGAGGAATCACCGTACTGTTTTCCATAGCAGTTGTATCGTTTTACATTCCCACCAGCAGTGGATAAGAGTTCCAGTTTCATTACATCTTTGCTGACATTTGTTGTTTTCTATTTTTTTTTTTTAATTGCCATTTTAGCCAGGGGTGAGATAGTATCTCATTGTAGTTTCAATTTGCATCTCTCTAATGGCTAATAACAGAGAACATCTTTGAATATACCTTTGGTGAAGTGTCTGTTCATGTCCTTTGCCCATTTTTTAATTAGGTTATTTGTCGTTTTGTGATTGAGTTGTTGAAGTTTTATATATATTTTGGAAATTAGACCTTTATCAGATATTTGCTCCTGAAGATTTTTTCCCAGTCTGTAGGTTGTCTTTTTTACTCTTTTGATAAAGCCGTTTGATGAGCCTAAGTATTTAACTTTTATGAGGTCCCAGTTACTGAATTTGTCTTCTACTGTTCATGCATTTTTATTGTGTTTAATAATTCATCTTTACAAAAAAATGGGTTCTATAGTTTTGTCCCTATGTTTTCTTCAAAGAACTTTATAGTTTTAGCTTTAATATTTAGGTCTTTGATCAATTTTGAATTAGTTCTTATGTGAGGTGAGGTATGGGTCCTATATGTGGATATCCAATTTTGCCAGCGCCATTTGTTGAAGAGACTGTTTCTTCCCCCATTGAATGGACTTTGACCCCTTGTCGAAAATCAGTTATCCATAGATGGAAGGATTTATTTCTGGGTTCTCAATTCTATTCATCTGGTCTATGTGTCTACTGTTGAACTAGTACCAGGCTGTTTTGATTACTGTAGCTGTATAGTGTGTTTTGAGACATCAGGCAGTATGAGGCATTCTATTTTGTTCTTCTTCAATATTGCTTTGGCTACTCGATGTTTCTTTCCTTTCCATATAAAGTTGATGATTAGTTTTTTCACTTCAGTAAAGAATGCTGTTGAAATTTTTATTGGGATTATATTGTATATGTAGATCACTTTGGGCATTACTGACATTTTTATAATACTGAGTCTTCCAATCTGTGAGCACGAAATGCCCTTCCATTTATGGTGGTCTCTTTTAGTCTCTAGTAGAGACTAAGTCTTTTATATCCCTGGTTACATTTATTCCTAGGTACTTTATCTTTTTTGGGGGTGCTATTGTAAATTTTTTTTTATTGTAAATGGTATTGCTTTCTAGATTTCTCCTTGTTAGTATAAAGGAATCCGACTGGTATTAGTGTGTTGCTCTTGTACCCTGCAACATTGCTGAATTCTTCTGTTTGATCCAGTAGCTTTCTTATGGAATCTTTGGGATTTTCTATGTATAGTATCATGCCATCTGCAAATAGAGATAGTTTTACTTTTTCCTTTCTAATTTGGATACCCTTTATTTCTCTTTCTTGCCTTATTGGTCTGGCTAGGACTTGCAGTACAATGTTGAATAAGGGTGGTGATAGTGGGCATCCTTGTCTGATTCCTGTTTTCAAGGGGAAGGCTCTCAATGTTTCTCCATTAAGTGTAATGTTGGCTATTGGATTTGCATATATGCCCTTAATTTTGTTGAGAAATTTTCCTTCTACTCCTATTTTGCTGAGAATTTTTATCAGGATGGGTGGTGAGTATTTTTTTATATATATATAATAATAAAATTTGCCACACTTACAAAATTTTGAGACTTTACGTAAACAAATTCTTGTTTGTGTAATGAAGCCTGAAAGTTGGCTGACTTCTATGATAGAGACTATGCTCTGTATTCCCCATACTATTTCATTTTCTTCCAGGTTTTACTGGAATATAGCCTTTCTCATTCTTTTGCATATAGATGGGGCCAGGAGACTATTTATGACCAGTGGATTATGAGGCAAAGTGATGTGTGGCACTTCCAGACCTAGACTGCAAATGTCTGGCAAGATTTCTTTCTCTTCCTCCCTACTTCCGTCTCGCTCTCCTCCCAAACCCTTTGGGCTCATTCACGGGGCGAATTCAGAGGATCTGGTGAAGTGGTCTGAGAAGTCCCAGGGAACAACAGTGGCACTACAAGATGGAAAGAGTCTATTTTCTCAGATCACTGCTTGGAGATGTATACAGGAGATCCACCTGACCAGAGTCATCTGCCTTGAACTATAGGTTAGAGCAAATGAACCTTCGTTGTGTTAAGATACTGAAATTTCTGTGGTTCTTTGTTAACCACATTAGTTCACCCTGACTAATATAACCCTGCTTTGTGGTTTATTTAATGTGGTTTATTTTATTTAATGATGCACATTTGCTAGAGTTATGTACATTCTATAGTGAAGTGCATCAATACAACATAACCCTAAAACTTACTGAAAATACACTTCTGCTGTATAAATATAAGTATTTCCATTACTGGTATTCTCGGATCTCTTGCCTAGCAATAAGAACATCTTCTATTACATTTGTTTTTTCATTTAGACTCTGGATGCCAAGGGCTCATAGATGCTGTGCTTTAAAGTTTCCTTTATTCTTCCATGTGCTTATGACACAGTAAATCTGGGCATACTCACAGTATGGTGGTTGGGTTCCCAGGGTGACCACGCTCAGAGAGAGCTAGGAGGAAGGTATCATTACCCTTTATAATCCAGCCTTGGAAGTCATGCAACATCACTTTCCACTGCATGTTATTTTTTAGAAGCAAGGTGGAAGTGAATTAAACTCCTCCTCTTGAAGAGGGAGTGGACATATTTTAGAACTACTACACTGTCTCAGCTACTAGTTATTGAGCCCTCACCATCTTTAGACTAAATCATAGCACTTAGAAATACTGTTTACATGGCAGAAACTTAGCCACAATTGAATATTATATATGTATGCATGTATTTGCTTTCACGTGCATATGGTTCATCATATGCACGTGAAAGCTGGACAATGAATAAAGAAGACTGAAGAAGAACTGACACCTTTGAATTGTAGTCTTGACGAAAAATATTGAATATACCATGGACTGCCAAAAGAATGAACAAATCGACTTGACAGAACTGGGTTGGGTTGGGTCTTGGAAAAAGTACAACCAGAATGCTCCTTAGAAGCAAGGATGGCAAGACTGTGTCTTACATACTTTGGACATGTTGTTAGGAGGGATCCATCCCTGGAGAAGGGCATCATGCTTGGTAGAGTAGAGGGTCAACAGAAAAGAGGAAGACCCTCGATGAGATGGACTGATACAGTAGCTGCAACAATGGGCTCAAGCATAACAATAATTGTGAGGATGGTGAAGGACCGGGCAGTGTTTTGTTCTGTGGTACATAGGGTTGCTATGAGTCAGAACCGACTCAATGCAGCTAACAACAACAACATGTGTGTATTATGTGTGTGTATTTCTAAGTGGGTTTAGTAAGAAATTTATTATATTCTGCTTGACTACTTTGCTCAGAATGTGGTTTCCTTAGAAGAAAGCTACGCTGCATTTGAACCACAAACCTCTGAAATTCCTAAATAAAGTTCTTATCTATGCATAGGAATCAGCCATAGTTGTGATTTTTTTCTTTTTAAGTCAAAGATATGTAAGCTTCTTTTTACTAAAATTAAAAAACCAAACCAGTTGCCATCAGGTCAATTCTGACTCACGGCAACCCATGGGTTTCAGAGTAGAGCTGTGTACCACATGGTTTTCCATGACTAGAACTGTTTGGAAATAGATCACCAGGACTTTCTTTGGAGAACCCTGTGGGTGGATTCAAATCACAAACCTTTCAGTGAGTAGCTGAGCACTTAATCATTTGTATCACTCAGGAACTCCATTTACTAAAATTAGGGCCTTCTTAACACCTTAAACCAGTGCTGTCCAAAAGAACTTTCTGAGATGTTAGAAATATTCTCTGTGCTCTTCAGTAGACACTACTCACCTATAGCTATTGAGGGAGGATCTCACTACCACAAAGAAAGAAGAGCTAGGAGTGGAGCACATGTATTGGACCCAAGGCCCCTGTACTGAAACCTCCTAGACCCAGGAGGCAGAGAGCTGTAACACCAGAGACAGTGAGAGACGGTGAGAAGGTTCAGCAGAGAAATGGTGGCAGCAGAGGCAGCAGAACGAGGAGACCAGCAGGAGATGGTGTGGTGGGCCTCCTGGCCCACGAAGCAAAGTGATTACAGTGGGTGTGCTGACCGACAGAGCGAGAGAGATGACTGCCTTCGGGCAGGAGGCTTCCTGGTGGAGTAGGGTGCTTCTGAGCACTTGGTGATGAAGCTAGACTTACCATCCTGTGGAGCGAGAGAGCTGAGTGTGTTCGTGCTGAGACTTAGTGGTGGAGTGGGGTGCTTCTGGGCACTTAATGGCAGAGGTAAAAGAGCTTTGTGACACTTGTCCAAGCAGGGCAGAGGTTGAGAGGCCAAAGATAGGTGTGCCTGCGGGCACAGCTGAGAGGCTGGCTGATCAAAGGACTGTATCCTGAGCTTTCCTGAACCTAAATTGTAACCTGTTACTTCCTGATAAACCCCATGATCGTGAGTCTTGTCTGTGAATTCTGTGTGATCATTGCAAAAAATTATTGAACCCAGCAGAGAAGTGGAGAGTGCCATGGATGGGACAATTGATGTCAGAATTGGTAAAAAGGTTGGAGAGTGGAGGCATGTCTGACCTCCGCCTCATGGGAATCAGTCTTGGGCTGTGGACCTTGATTCTCCTTCCCCCTTGTGAAGTTAGAGGAGGTCAGACACCCTGCCATGCGATTTTTGCACACCCTTAAATGGTAGGAAGCTTTTTGGATATGTGATATATTATAAATCTTTTCATTAACTCAGCGATCTAAATATAAAGCCAACATACTGTCCAAATTTGATACATTCTGTATGATTCTCGTTGCCATTGAGTTGATTCCGACTCATCGCAACCCTATAGGAGAGAGTGGCACTGTCCCATAGGGTTCCCAAGGCTGTAATCTTTATGGGAACAGACTGCCACATCTTTCTCCTGGAAAGTGGCTGGTGGATTTAAACTGCCAACCTTTTGGCTAGGAGCCATTGCGCCACCAGGGCTCCTTCCTGTATGATTTAGAGTTGTACAAATGAACAGAAACTAATCTCATCTTTATATTGTGTTTAATGGGTGATAGTTGTGACATTGGAGTACTATTCAATAGTTTTTACTGGTACAAGTTGACATGAGGGCTCATGTTAATAGCTTCCAAATATAGAGTACAAAACAACAAATGGTGAAGTGGACGTTTTTGCCAATGTGTATGTGTGTTCTTTAATGACATGCAGTCAATTTAAAATGAACAAGAATTCACACTCATTTATGAGTTTCTTCATTGTGAAGTATTTGGGATGTGTTAAGAGTTGACAGCTTTGTGAGTGCTATGCCTTCGCTTAAATCTCTGTATTCTTTTAATTGTGCTTTAAGTGAAAGTTTACAGTTCAAGTTACTTTCTCATACAAAAATTTATACACACATTGTTATGTGACCCTAGTTGTTCTCCCTGTAATTTGACAACACGCTCCTCCTTTCCACCCCAGATTTCCTGTGTCCATTCAACCAGCTCCTGTCCCTTTCTGCCCTCCTATCCCACCTCTGGACAGGAGCTGCCCATTTAGTCTCATATATCTCCTTGAGCTAAGAAGCACACTCTTCAAGAGTGCCGTTTTATGTCTTATAGTCCAAGTCCAGTCTAACCTTTGAAGAGTTGGCGTTGGGAATGGCTTTTGTTTTGGGCTAACAGAGAGTCCGGGGGCCATGTCATCCTGGGTCCCTTGAATCTCAGTCAGACCATTAAGTCTGGCCTTTTTTTTTTTTTTTTTACTAAAATTTGAGTTCCATGCCCTACTTTTCTCTTGCTCTGTCTGGGATTCTCTGTTGTGTTTCCTGTCAGGGTGATCATTGGTGGTAGCCAGGCACCATCTAGTTCTGGTCTCAGGATGATGGAGTCTCTGGTTTATATGGCCCTTTTTGTCTGTTGGGCTAATATTTTCCTTGTATCTTTGATGTATTCATTATCATTTGCTCCAGGTGGGTTGGGACAAATTGGTACATCTTAGATGGCTGCTTGGTAGCTTTTAAGACCCCAGATGCCACTCACCAAAGTGAGATGCAGAACATTTTCTTAATAAACTTTGTTATGCCAGTTGACCTAGATGTCCCCTGAAAGCGTGTCCCTAGACCCCCACCCCTGCTACTCTATCCCTCAAAGTGATTGGTTGTATTTGGGAAACTTCTTAGCTTTCGGTTTAGTCCAGTTGTGCTGACTTCTCCTGTACTGTGTTGTCCTTCCCTTCACCTAAGATAATTCTTGCCTACTATTTTATCTAGTTAGTGAATACCCCTCTCCCTCCCTCCCCAGCCTTGTAACCACCAAAGAATGTTTTCTTCTGTGTTTAAACCTTTTCTTCAGTTCTTATCATAATGGTCTTATACAATATTTGTCCTTTTGCAACTGACTGATTTCACTCAGCATAATGCCTTCCAGATTCATCCATGTTATGAGAAGTTTCACAGATTCATTGTTCTTTATTGTTGCATAGTGTTCCATTGTGTGAATATACCATAATTTGTTTATCCATTCCCCTGTTCATGGGAACCTAGGTTGTTTCTATTTTTTTTGCTATTGTGAACAGTGCCCCATTGAACATGGGTGTGCATATGTCCATTCATGTAATAGCTCTTATTTCTCTAGGATGTATTCCAAGGAGCAGAATTGCTAATCATATGGTACTTCTATTTCTAGCTTTTTAAGGAAGTGCCAAATTGATTTCTAAAGTGGTTGTACCATTTTACATTCCCATGAGCAGTGTATAAGTGTCCCAGTCTCTCCACCACCTCTCCAACATTTATTATTTTGTGTTTTTTGGATTAATGCTAGCCTTGTTGGAGTGAGATGGTATCTCATTGTAGTTTTGATTTGCATTTCTCTAATGGCTAATGATGGTGAGCATTTCCTCATGTATCTGTTAGCCTCCTGAACGTCTTCTTTGGTAAAGTGCCTGTTGATATGTGTTGCCCATTTTTTAATTGGATTATTTGTCTTTTTGTTGTTGAGATTTTGCAGTACCTTGTACATTTTAGAGGTCAGACCCTGATCAGATCTGTTATAGTCAAAAATATTTCCCAGTCTGTAAGTTGTCTTTTTCCTCTGTTGGTAAAGTCTTTTGATGAGTATAAATGTTTCATTTTTAGGAGCTCCCAGTTATCTAGTTTCTCTTCTGGTGTTTTTACGTTGCTAGTAATGTTTCGTATGCTGTTTATGCCCTGTGTTAGGGCTCCTAGCCTTGTCCCTATTTTTTCTTCCATGATCTTAATCATTTTAGATTTTATATTTAAGTCTTTGCTCCATTTTGAGTTAGTTTTTATGTGTGGTGTGAGGTATGGGTCTTGTTTCATATTTTTTTTGCAGATGGATATCCAGTTATGCCAGCACCATTTGTTGAAGAGACTGTCTTTTTCCCATTTAATGGACTTTGGGCCTTTGTCAAATATCATCTGTTCATAGGTGGATGAATTTACATCTGGATTCTCAATTCTGTTCCACTGGTCTATGTGTCTGTTGTTGTACCAGTACCAGGCTGTTTTGACTACCATGGCGGTATAATAGGTACTAAAATAAGGTAGCATGAGGCCTCCCAATTTGTTCTTCTTCTTCAGTAATGCTTTACTATCCGGAACCTCTTCCCTTTCCGTATGAAGTTGGTGATTTGTTTCTCTATCTCATTAAAAAATGCTGTTGGAATTTTGATCGGGATTGCCTTGTATCTGTAAATCACTTTGCGTGGGATAGACGTTTTTACGATATTGGGTCTTCCTATCCATGAGCAAGGTATGTTTTTCCACTTTTGTAGGTCTCTTTTGGTTTCTTGCAATAGTGCCTTGTAGTTTTCTTTGTGTAGGTCTTTTACGTCTCTGATTAGATTTATTCTTAAGTATTTTATCTTCTTGGGGGCTATTGTAAATGGTATTGATTTATTGATTTCCTCTTCAAAGTTCTCTTTATTGGTGTAGAGGAATCCAACTGATTTTTATATGTTTTTCTTGTATCCTGATACTTTGCTGAAATCTTCTATTAGTTCCAGTAGTATTCTTGTAGATGCTTTGGGGTTTTCTTTGTATACGATCATATCTGCAAATAGCTATATTTTTACTTCTTCCTTACCACTTGGATGCCATTTATTTCTTTTTCTAGCCTAATTGCTCTGGCTAGGACTTCCAGCACAATGTTGAATAAGAGAGATGATAAAGGGCATCCTTGTCTGGTTCCGGTTCTCAAGGGGAATGCTTTCAGACTCTCTCCACTTAGGATGATGTTGGCTGTTGGCTTTGTATAAATGCCCTTTATTATGCTGAGAGATTTCCCTTGAATTCCTATTTTGCTGAGAGTTTTTATCAGGAATGGGTGTTAGACTTTGTTAAATGCTTTTCTGTATCAATTGATAAGATCATGTGGTTCATATCTTTTGTTACATTTATGTGATGGATTACATTGATTGTTTTTCTAATGTTGAACCATCCCTGCTCACCTGGAATGAATCCCACTTGGTTGTGGAGAATTATTTTTTTTTGATATGTTGTTGAATTGTATTGGCTAGAATTTTGTTGAGGATTTTTGCATCTATATTCTTGAGGGATATTGCTGTGTAATTTTCTTTTTTTGTGGTGTCTTTACCTGGTTTTGGTACCAGGGTTATGCTGGCTTCATACAGTGAGTTTGGGAGTATTCTACCCTTTTCTCGGCTCTAAAATAACCTTTAGTAGTAGTGGTGTTAGCTCTTCTTTGAAAGTTTGGTATAATTCTTCAGTGAACCCATCAGGGCCATGGGTTTTTTTGTTGTTGTTGTCGTTGGGAGTTTTTTAGTTACCTTTTCAACCTTTTCTTTTGTTACAGTTTTATTTAATTGTTCTACCTCTGTTTGTGTTGGTTTAGGGAGGTAGTGTGTTTCTAGAAATTTGTCCATTTCTTCTAGGTTTTCAAATTTATTAGAGTACAGTCTTTCGTAGTATTCAGTTATGAGTCTTTAATTTCAGTTGGGTCTGTTGTGATATTGTACATCTCATTTCTTATTCAGGTTATTTGCTTCCTCTCCTGTTGTTTCTTTTGTCAGTTTGGCCAGTGGTTTATTGATTTTGTTGATCTTTTCAAAGAATAAGCTTTTGGTCTTGTTAAAATCTTTCAATTGTTTTTCTATTTTCTATTTCATTTAATTCTGCTCTAATTTTTATTATTTGCTTTTTTTCTGGTGCCCGAGGGCTTCTTTTGCTGCACTCTTTCTATTCAAGTTGTAGGGATAATTCTTTGATTTTGGCCCTTTTGTCTTTTTGAATGTGTGCATTCATTGCTGTAAATTGACCTCTGAGCACCTGCTTTTGCTGTGTCCCAAAGGTTCTGGTAGGATGTGTTTTCATCCTCATTTGGTTCTGTGAATTTCTTTATTCCATTCTTAATTTGTCTATAACCCAGTAGTATTTGAGCAAGGTGTTGTTCAGTTTCTGTGTATTTGATTTTTTTTTTCCCTTGCTTTTTCTGTTATTGATTTCCACTTTTATGGTTTTATGGCCAGAAAAGACGCTCTATAGTGTTTTAATGCTTTGGATTCTGTTAAGACTTGCTTTATGGACTAATATGTAGTCTATTCTGGAGAATATTCCATGTGCATTGGAAAAGAAAGTATACTTGGCTGCTGTTGGGTGGAGTGTTCTGTATATGAGATCAAGTTGTTTGATTGTGCCATTTAGAACTTCTGTGTCTTTATTGAGCTTGTTTCTGGATGTTGTATCCTTCACCAAAAGTGGTATGTTGAAATCTCTTACTATTATTGTGAAGCCATCTGTTTCTCTTTTCAATGCTGTTAGAGTTTTATGTATTTTAGAGCGTCGTATGTAAATATTTACTATGGTTATGTCCTCCTGGTTTATTGACCCTTTAATCATTATATCGTGTCCTTCCTTATCCTTTATGATAGATTTTATTTTAAAGTCTATTTTGTCAGAAATTAATATTGCCACTCTTTTTTGATTGTTGTTTGCTTGATATATTTTTTCTATCCTTTGAGTTTTAGTTTGTGTCCTTAAGTCTAAGGTGTGTCTCTTATAGTCAGCGTACAGACGGATTTTTTTTTTTTTTTTAATCCATTCTGCTGCTCTCTGTCTCTTTGTTGATGTATTTAGTCTATTTACGTTCAGTGTGATTATGGATAGGTATGAGTTTAGTGGTTTCATTTTGATGTCTTTTTATTGTGTTGTTGACAGTTTCTTTGTTCCAATTAATTTTCTGTGGTGAGTCGTTTTTCTTCATGTAATTTTCTTTTCATTGTTGTTGATTTTGTATTTGCTGAGTCCTTATGTTTTTCTTGTTTCTTATTTTGATGTGTAGGATTGTTAGTTTCCTTTGTGGTTATCTTAATATTTACCTCTATTTTTCTAAGTTTAAACCAATCTTTTTTTTTTTTTTATATTACCTTGATTTCCTGTCCATATGAAAGATCTATATTTTTTAGGCCTCTGTTTTAATGTTGTCATCTTTTATACATTGACATCTCTGTTTCCCTATTTTCAGTGTTTTAGCTTTGATTTGTTTGTGACTTCCTGATCTGTGTCAATAGCTGGTCGTTCTGTCTTGTGTTCTAGTCTTGGGTTGTTACATGATGTTACTGATTTTCTAACCAGAGAATTCTCTTTAGTATTTCTTGTAATTTTTGGTTTGGTTTTTACAAATTCCCTAAACTTCTGTTTATCTGGAAATGCCTTAGTTTCACCATCATATCTGAGAGGCAGTTTTGCTGGGTTTATAATTGTTAGCTGGTAATTTTTTTCCTTCAAGGCCTTATGTATGTCATCTCATTGCCTTCTTGCCAGCATGGTTTTTGCTGAGTAGTCCAAGCTTAGTCTTATTGACTCTCCTATGTAGATGACTTTTTCTTTATCCCTAACCACTCTTAAAATTCTGTCTTTATCTTTGGTTTTGGCAAGTTTGATTATAATATGTCTTGGTGACTTTCTTTTAAGATCTACCTTGTGTGGGGTTCAGTCAGCTTCTTGGATAGATATCTTCTCATCTTTCACGATATCAGGGAATTTTTCTGCCAACAAGTCTTCAACAATTCTCTCTGTATTTTCTCTTATGCCCCCCCCCACCACCCACAATCTTATACTCCAATCACTTGTAGGTTAGTCCTCTTGATAGAGTCCCACATAATTCTTGGGGTTTCTTTACTTTTTAAAATTCTCTTATCTGATTTTTCTTCAAATAAGTTGGTGTCAAGTGCTTTTTCTTCAGTCTCACTAATTCTGACTTTCACTGACTCAATTCTGCTCCCATGATCTTCTATTGAGTTGTCTAATTTTGAAATTTTGTTGTTAATCTTTTGAAATTCTGTTTGCTGTCTCTCTATGGAGTCTTGCAGCCTGTTTAATTTGTCATTATGTTCTTATATAACCTTCTTAAGTTCCTCTGTTGCTTTGTCTGTGCATTCCTTGGCTTGTTCTCCATTTTACCTGATCTCCTTCCTGATCTCTTGAAGACTTTTGTGTATCAAACTTTTGAATTCTACCTCCGAAAGTTCCAAGAAATTCTCTTCTTCTGGAAGATTTCTTGATTCTTCATTTTGGGTGCTTCTGAAGCCATCACATTCTGCCTCTTTATGTGATTCGATATTGACTGTTGTCTCTGAGCCATCAATAAGTTATTATTATATTTATTTATTTTAAGTTTGCTTACTGTGTCCTAGCTTTTTGTTTTGTATTGTTTCAATATCCCCAAATAGACTGCTCATTTGATTATTGGCGCCTTGAAGCTCTCATGTCCTATCACCAGGTGGTTAGAGCTATTACTAGCATGTGAGCCCAGGAGCCTGTTTACTTTTCTTGTATGGATTCAGCTTACCACGTAGTTGGTCACTAAGTGTGGTTCAGGCTCTCATCTATAGTCCTAGATGAGCAGGGGGACTACGTGGGTAAGTGATGACCCTGTTTAATGGACAGAGCAGTGTTAAAGGTCACGAACCTGCCATTCCACCTTGTAGCTGATACAGTTGAATTTAAGCTTTAGGTATATACCCTGTCGTACTGTGCTAATGAGGGCCTATGGTGTTGAAATGGACCCACACAGGCCTATGCATTCAAAGTCCATGAACCCCTTATGCCTGTGCCTAGGTAAAGGAGCTGTGCCTGCCCTGAGTTTCTGGCTTAGGGGAGCTGGCAGATTGTTTTTTCCTGTTTGTTGATTTGTTCTCTCTCCAAAGCTGGGAGAATGGCTCAGGACGTGTGACAGGTCCTACATCCGGCCTAGGAGATGCAGCAATTGCTGAAGCTGGCCTGGATCCGGTTCAGAGTGGGGTGGGGCAGGTAAATGGGAGAGAGGTTCTTCCCAAAGTGGGTGTTTTTTTGATGTGCACAATAGGTTTGACTCATGTACTTATCTTTTGCCAATTCAGCGCTGCTTCTCACTGGCTCTGGAGGGTTGAGCAGAATCTCTGCCACTTGGTCTCTTCTGATGTGGTAAACCTGTCCCGAGAGCCACTGCTTTCCTCACTGCACATGCCAGCTGATCCAGCCTTCAGGGTACCAGTTCCCACCAGGTTCGATCTGGCAACTCCTTGCTCCTTCTGAACCATCTCTCCCTCCCCTTGCTGCTCAGTCCAGTTCCTCAACTTTGCCTTTGATGTTCAGGGCTCCTAGATTGTCATATATAATCGATTCACTTGTTTTTTTAGGTCTTTGTTGTAAAGAGGGACCACAGGAAGCGTCTGAGTACTCCACCATGTTGGCCCCACATCCAAAATCTCTGTATTATGTTTGTGGAGATGCTTGGGATCTTGGGAGCCATTGACAAGTGTTATAAGGACTAATTATCTGTGTTTCTCTATGTTGAAAGGACTGTTTCAGATCAGGATCTGAGTCATGCAATAGAAGGAGCCAAAATATCTGAATTATGTTGTCTGCTCTCACAAACTAGCTATGTGAAATTAAACTCTCTGGGTCTCAATTTCTTCTGCAGTGAACCAAGAGTCTTAGACTAATAATCTTTAATGTTTCACACAGCTTTAAAATTCTGTGATTGACAATTCCTCCATTTAAGTAAGGGTCTCTATTTTTTTATCCTTAAGCATTTGTTATTCACATGTGGAATGTGAGATATGAGGACTGAGCCCACCTGTGTCAACATCATTTTAATTCCTTGTTCCTGGAAATTCTTGCCCAGGAAGCTAAGATTGTAAATTAATAAATAACTGCACTATTTGCTTTAGGAAATTTTCACAAATGAATTTATCAGGACAAACAGTTTGCTCATCTGGGCAAACAGCTCTCTTATTAAAACAATACATATCTCACCTGGGCAAATAGCTCAACAAGTATGTGAAAGAATGACATGCATTGTGGTTTTTGAAATTAATCTGCTGTAGATGTTATTTTACTGTCTAAGTGAAGAAAATATCTCGGTATCTGAATCTAGCCATTGTTCCTGACTAGTATGAAACTTTACATAGTTTATATATTATGTGAGGTTTATTATAACAAGATCAGTGAGGTTATAGACATTGGGTTAATTATAACAAGATGGGTAACCAAAACCAATCTTCTTTGTTAAGCATAGTTTATAATATAAACAAACATTTGCCTATAATATACATTCTAAGAAATTAACTTTTCTATAACAAATACACATAATCTTAAGGTTACAGGTTAAAATAAAGTTTTTGTAGTTGGATGTCACTTTGAGGACTAAGGTGCACCTGACCCAAACCATAGTATTTTCAGTTGCCTCATATGCATGCAAAAGCTGGACAGTGAATAAGGAAGACTGAAGAAGAGCTGATGCCTTTGAATTATGGTGTTGGTGAAGAACATTGAATATACCATGGACTGCCAGAAAAAGTGAACAAATGTGTCTTGAAGGAAGTACAGCCAGAATGCTCCTTAGAAGCAAGGATGGTGAGACGTCTTCTCATGTACTTTGGCATGCTATCAGGAGGGACCAGTCCCTGGAGAAGGACATCGTGATTGGCAAAGTAGAGGGTCAGCAAAAAAGTGGAAGACCCTTGATGAGATGGATTGATGACACAGTACCTGCAACGATGGGCTCAAGCATAGCAGTGATTGTGAGGGTGTTACAGGACCGGGCAGTGTTTCATTCTGTTGTACATAGGGTCACCATGAATCAGAAGAGGCTTGGTGGCACCTGACAACAACTGTTTGAAATGGCATACCACAGAGTTCCCCTTGAATTACTTACCCAACATTTAAGAGCTACTTAATTAGCTTGACAAAAGAGCATGTGCAGATTTGAATTTTAAGCTGAACTTGCACCTTTTGCTTGGATGTTCATCATTCACTGTGCTCTTAAGACCACCAAGTAAAAACACTTCTGAACCTGTCATATTTTTGGCTCTATGTTCTGAATTCTTAACCTATATCAAAGTAATTTTTCTCAAAGATTCTCACTAAGTACCTGCATTACCCATGATTTATGTCTTTAAATTTCAACAAGGCCACATTAAAGTGTTTTCAAGTTTATAATTTTTATTTCCTCATGAAACCTGTTAGGAAAGATCTTAGCTTTGACTCCTAGTTTCAGTTTTACCCTAAGAAATTCACCATGGACCTGAAAGCAGTTTGCTGAGACTATGGAATTAGAACTTAGAATGTGCCTTTAAGGAGAAGTAGGCCTGAAAAAGAGTCCCATGACATTTAAATTCTACTGCTTCATGTAGCCGTTTTGATGTTGGGATATTTGAGATAGACTGAAAAAATCCTTCAATTTTCAGTTAAAAGAAATTACCAAATAATGTGCAAAGCAGACAACATGACCTTCTCCTGAGCTTCACCTCCCTCTTGACTAGCCTGCTGTATTCTCTTTTATTTCCTGTCTCCTGCTTTCCCATGACTCCCCAACCCTATCCTGTGAAGATTGGCTATAATGGGGGATCAGAGATGTGGTGAGGCGTAAGGGAGTGTCAGATGGGTGAGTGTTGAACAACACCTAGCAAACAAACGATACATAACTAGGCATCCAAAGTTTACCAGGATTCATCTCAGGAAAAAGCTATTAGTCATTTAAAGCAAAGTGTTCTGTGCCTTTTTTGAGGTTTTTTTTGTGTCTTTAATATCTACACTTCAAATTCTAGTTCTCTGATTTTACCCTAAAAGTTAACAAACGTTGATGGAGGTAGGAGTTACGGTGGAAATATTTTGGCCTGTGGAAGAAACTTCATATTAGATAATAGTGAATACATGTCATTCTGTAAACTTATCAGAATCCATAGGGCTGCACAACAGAGTGCACACATAGGACTGTACAACATAGTTTATATAATGTAAACTACGGGCTTTAATTAATAATCATGTATTAATACTGGTTTATCAGTTATAACAAATGTACCACAGGAATGCAAGATGCAAATAATAGAAGAAACATTGTATGGGAGGGCGAAAAAGGGTATACGGGAACTTTGTACTTCCTGCACAATTTTTCTATAAATCTAAAACTGCTCAAAAAATAGTCTATTAAAAAGATTCATGTTAGTACAAATTTTAAGAAAATAATCTGCTTATGATTATCAATTTATTACAATCACGCCCAAAGGAGGAAACCCAAAAGTCTTAATGTTTTTTTACGGACAAAGGAATTGAAGTCCTTTACCAGGGGCGTTACATATAGTGGGTTGAAGACAGTTTTCCTTAACAGCAAATTAGTGTCTGTAGCTTCAGGAGTAATGATTATATTCCACACGAGAGAAAGTTAAACTTTCTAAGTCTGGACATCTCAAGGTATCTTGTTACAAACTAGCTAGGACACTTTTATGATGATAAGATACAAATCAGGAATAAGACAGGAAGGGGCTTTCATCCAGCATGGGTTAGGATTTATAGTTGTAGTTATCTCCAAGTTCATGGATTGTGAGCATTCGTAGCCTTCATCGTTATCAAGGAGCTGAGTGACTCTCTAACACAGAGCTCTGAATAACAAGCATACATCATACTAATTTTCTTAAATCCTTTATAATGATGATTTTGGGGATGAAGATCAATATCTCTAATGTTCTCATAGACTAATGATACTTTTTGATGATTTAATGATATTTTTTGATGATTATAAGTGTAATATATATTGATAAATGCTCCAAAAATACAGGAAGAAATAATGAGGAGCCTGAAAGTTCTCCATAGTCAGGGTCAGGGTCAGGGATGGATATTGGCATACATTAAACCAAAGAAAACCAAAGCAGTTGAGTTGGTTTGGATTCATAGTGACCCTACAAGACAGAGTAGAACTGCCCCATAGAGTTTCTAAGGAGTGGCTGGTGGGTTCGAACCACTGACATTTTGGTTAGCAGCCGAGCTCTTAACCACTGCCCCAGGGGGAATTGTATACTTTGAGAGAGTACTCTGAATATCCTGCTTTGTTAACTAGGTGCTCCTGCTTGTTAGTCTGGCTCCCCACTATCACCCCACGCTATTTTTAAAGTGGTGTTTGAGAGGTACCCTTAAGCCTACTTATTTCATAATTTCACACTTTCCCTTTAGTTCTTTAGACTGCACCAAGATCTACTTTTCTTAAAATGGTTCCCTGCTGTCATGGCTTCTGATAGTCTGTAAAGAAGATCTGTCCACCTCCTTCCTCCTCCCTACACAGCCTTTGCTGAACCTGTCACCCCCTTTGCTTTCCCTGCCTTCTTGCCAGTTCATATCAATCATTTTCTTTAAGACCAACATCACGAAGGAGTCTTTAGGTTCAAGCTCTGGGTTCATCAATTCCTAAACTTGTGATTCTAGACAAGGGTCTTAATGTTAATTTCCCATAATTTTTTTCCCCCTTTGACATCTCAGGCTGAGCTATTGACTTGCTTGACATTTCAAAGTTTTCTGTTAACAGTTTATGCTACAAACCCTGTGAAAGATCAACAATAACTATGACAATAACTACAAAATTAGAAATGTTCCCTCATTACTCTCTTTGGATTTCAAAAATGCCTGCTGTGTTTTTTGTTTTCCTGGGATAGTCGTAAACAACCTTCTTTTTGAAAGAAAACCTCTCTTCTGTGGTTCTTTCTTCTGAAACAAAGCTTTCTTTTTTCTGATTCCTGAGTGAGAATAAGTTCCTCTGAGCTGTCCCGCTCATCCAGGATTGTAGTGAGGTCATTATGCCTCAGCAGATTTCAGTTAATTTCCTTGAGCTGAATTGAATGAATGACTCAACAAGTTGTCCTTTAAGAGACAAGTTTATTTTTTATACAAAGCCAGCATGCAAATAAAACCATGAGGTTTCTTCATGCAATATAGTCAGGCTTTGATGCTCCAGCAGTTTGGCACCTAAATACGTAGGCATTCAGTGAATGTTTGTTGGAAGGAAGGATGGAGGGTATGAAGAAAGAAGGGAGGGAAAATTAGCATCCCCCCCCCCCAAAAAAAATTAGGTGCCTGTTTTACTGGGAATAGGTTTGTTTTTTAATTGCAAAAGGAATATGAAATTCATTATTTTTAAACTTGGAGAACCAGAATATAACTTAGGATGACTTAAAAAGTAACTTCCTTTTACTGCGTTTTTATGACAAATACATTCATTAGACAAGACCCAGGAAAATAGTTTTCCTGTATTTTAAATTCGTTTTGTTCAAGAAAACATGGAATCTATAGAAAAGTTGAAGAATTTCTTTCTGGTTATCATACTCATAAAATATATCCATTTGAGTTTTGCTTCTGAACAGATATATTCTGCTAAGGAAGCAGTCTCATCTGAGATTTCTTGCTGAGCACATGTATTTTTCTCTATGCTGAGTCTTAAAGTGTCTGTATTTGCTTTGTAGGTAATGAGAGACTAGCTTCTAACCCAGCCAAAGGAAACTGACGTGAACTATCAGAAATAATATTGACCAGTATAATAATTATAGGACAGTGGTTCTCCAACATTTTCATCTCAAGATTTCTTGTGGCATGTATCATACTTCTAACAAAAAGTAGGAACGTGGGGGTGGAAGGTGTTAGAGGGTGGCCACCAGCGTGGTTGAGCCACGTTCACCAGGATAGAAGACCCGACCCTACTGTGAGGCCCAAACCCTGGTGAGTAAGAACAAATGTTCAAAACTTCAAGGGGCCCAATAGGGAATCATGGGCAAAGATTTGGAGGTGTCAAACTTGCTTAAATTATAGGGGTGAGGGAGGAGAGGTGGTGGTTGTTATTGTTGTCAGGTGGCATTGAGTCAGTTCTGATTCATAGCGACACCATGTACAACAGAATGAAACACTGCCTGGTCCTGTCAAACCCTTATAATCATTGCTGTTTGAGCTCATTGTTGTAGGTGCTGTGTCAATCCGTTGCACTGAGGGTCTTCCTCTTTTTTATTGACTTAGTACAACAGGTTTGTTTGTTTTTTTCTGTCTTTTCATATTACCTATGTTTTCTTTAATAACTATATAGAGTACATAAAGGAAAAAACCTAAATTTTATATATTTCTGACATAAAGAAAACTATATCTTTTAACTAACTGAGGAAAATATATGTAGGTACTATGTTTAATGATTGTAGTCTGCACTTTTTAAAAATTTAAATGTGGAGAAGAAATGCAGTAGAGTTTAAACAAAAACTTCAAAGTTTCCCTGTCTGGGATAAAGTTGAAATTCCCTAAGACAGAATTTCATAGCCCTTGACTGTTTTTGCCCCTCCCTCCTATATCCCCTTGTCTCTTATTTGCATGTCCAATAAACGTCCCTGGGTGGCACCAACAGTTTCTACTTGGCTGGTAACCAAAAGGTTGGTGGTTCGAATCTACCTGATGGCACTGTGGAATAAAAGACCTGAGATCTGCTTCTGTAAAGATTATAGCCAAGAAAACTCAATGGGGCAGTTCGACTCTATAACACAATGGGTCGCCATGAATCAGAATCGACTCTGTGGCACAAGACAACAACAACACATCCTATGCCCAAGGCTTGTGGGTCTAATGACACACCAGAAAGGCATTCCTCTGCCCAGATTTTCCTCCCTCCTCTCTACATTTTCCTCCCATGTCCCTGCAACATCTATAGCATTTTTTTTTTTGAAACTCAGATAGATTATCCTGTCCTTGCTGAAGCATTTTCTGTACAGTCTGGGGAATTTATCATTTTGTTCTTGCCCCCACCTCCTAGGTGCTTAAATCCATCCCTTTGCGCACATGTCTGCCCTTTCTCTGAGATCGCCTCACCCTCTTGATTGTATCCCCTGCACCTGGCATAGTACCTCACATACGGTAGGTATCTAATAGATGTAAATTGATAAATGATATGAGCCAGGAAACACATCCTTTTTTTCTTTGTATACTCAGTGACTGCTATAGAGTTTAACATGTACCAGGCACTTAATAAAGATTTGTTGAATGGAGGATATACAGGCAGTCCCTGGGTTACAGATGTCTAACTTATATACAACCTGTAGTTACAAACCAACCCTCGTAAAGCCTATATATTAAAAATTCGAGACGTAAAATGGTTTGTAATAACAAATGGGTGCTACTGTGCAATGCACATCAAAACATTATTATTACTGTATTATTATGTTAAAGATGTTTTAGTGTATCTTGAAGTGTTTCTTTAATGTTTTTTATGCGTACAAAGGTACACTATATACTAAGACGAACATTTGACTGACGTTAGATATGAACTGTTCTGACTTACATACAAATTCAACTTAAGGACAGACTTAGGAACAGAACTCGTTTGTAATCCGGGGACTGCCTGTAATACAACTGAAAATATTGCTTTATAAGTATTCAAATACTAGAGAAAAATAATGAGTCAAATAAGCAATGAGCTGTTTACATCCTGCATTAGTGTAGCATCATGGAAACACTAATGACTTTGGAGTCAGAACGCTATGTTTCAAATCTTGGCTGTACATCTTACTTGGAATCACAGGGTGGCTTGAATGGTTAAGTATTTGGCAACTAGCCAAAGGGTTTGTGGTTGGAACCCACCCCTAGATATCGTGCCTTGAAAGACAAGCCTGGTGACCTGCTTCTGAAAGGTCACAGCCTTGAAACTCCTATGGAGCAGTTCTGCTCTGCCACACATGGGGTCACCGTAAGTCTGAATTGACTCAATGGCAACTATTACAACAGCAGCATCTGACTTGCTGAATCTCACTGGACTTATATTTCTTCACTTATCAAATGAAGATAATAATACCTACCTCACAGGGGTTTTTTTGGGAAAATGATCAGTTACCTTTTAAAGTACTCAACATAGTAAGTGTCCAACAAGTAAGTTCTTTTTATTGTTACACAGAACATTAAAAATCAGAATTTGAATTGAACACTGTTTGCTCTAATCTATTATAGTGCATTCTTTTCTTCTTTCTACAAAGGGTTTTGTACAAAAACTATTGCCATTTGACTATTAAAAAAAAAAAAACCTCAAGCTACCTAACAATCAGAATTCTGGTGTTTTAAAGCATGTAACACTTAAGAAGACCTGGAAGTAAATAAGTAACTGAAGTTAGGAAAACTTATGTATTCTCATAGTTGTAAAAATGGAAACTTGTTTTAGTATTTTTTTATTGATAGAATTCTAAATGGACTCCAAGAGGTGATACTTCCCTATGAAACTTAAAAGATCTGAGATGGAGCTTTTGAAATTGACTAGGATTCTAATAGCTTTGTTGAATGAAAAGGTGACTACAATTTTATTTAAAGAAAATCAAATTCAATCCAACAAATATTTGTCGGATCTCTAATAAAGTGCAAGGTACTGTTTTTGGAACTGATTATTTTATGAAGTTACAGAAGACAAGAACCTACTCAGACAATGAGGTTTAATAAGGCAGAGCTTGGAAAGCCCAGAAGCTATAGATTCTGGTGTTCCACTTTAAGAAAGGAGCCTCTGCAAAACGAGATGATACCAGAGTGTATCCCAGGAAGCACAGGGCACTTTGCTTTTCCCCTAAGGAACATGTTAGTAATTCATTTTATGACTGTGGTTTACTTGAAAGGTACATTTTGACTAATGATTAAAGAAAAAAGAAAGTGTTTTTAACTTTATTATGGAGCTCAGGATGAGGAAAATGTGGAAATTTTGAAATGATGAGTCTATTATCTTTACGAAAAGAAGGAATCTCTAGAATCAGCTGCAGGGAAGACACAGATTTAAGTATCTTTTTCTAACAAAATGGAAACCCCTCAGTGGTGGGAATGGTTAATGCACTTGGCTGCTAAACAAAAGGTTGGAGGTTCTAGTCTACTCAGAGGTGGCTCAGTCAGAGAAAAGGCCTGGCTATCTACTTCTGAAAAATCAGCCATTGAAAACCCCGTGGAGCAGTTCTACTCTGACACACATGGGGTCACCATGAGTTGAATCAGCTCAACTGCAGTTGGCTTGATTCTAACGGAATAGTTAGGTCAGAGTTTAGGCCTGCCTGCACCCAGAGTGGATCTAAAAATCTAGGCAACTCCGACAATGACCACATACCTGTAGCATAATGGATTAACTTAAATTCTTAATAAGAGCAGATTTGTACCTAAACTAGCATGTGATCATCTTTCACAATAAATGAATTAATAGAGCTAACTAAATGAAATTATGCACATAAAAATGCATAACGGTTTAATTAACAGGATTAAATAGTGTAAAGTACTCAGTACAAGGATATGTTTCCTTTATAATAAAAAAGTAATTAAATAGTATTTTTCAAAATGTCATTTCCTTCTCTTTCGCCAACCCAAATCAATGAATTTACTGATAGCTCCTTCCTATGCATGCATTCAACTGACCCATTTCCAGATCCCATGACTCAGGCTGGTTTTAACAAAAAGATAAGCCTAGTGTCACTGACTAAATTTAAACATCAATATGGACTTGCTTCCCTTGTACAAAGTGTAGTGTTTTCATTTATAGATTGCCACTAGGATACCTTAGTAATGCCATCCAGTTTGATGCAGAAATTTCAAAGTTTAAGTATCTTAATGAATAAGGTTTAGATCATGCAAGATACCCCTTCTTTCTCAGGGAATTGCTCCTTATTTCAGTATCTTATAAATATCAGTGGAGCATTATGGGATAACCTAGAAACAAACCCACATATGTCAGTATGATTTATGGTAGACTTGGCCAGCAACAACAGGGGGAAAGGAGGGGCAGTTCATTAAATGGTGCTAGGGAAATTGATTATTCATATCGAAAATAATTAAAATAGACCTGTACTTCATTCCATTCACAGAAATCAATTCAGGTAGATTGAGGGACTTAAATGTAAAAGGCAACACTTTTAAACTTCTAGAAGAAAATATAGGAGAATAGCTTTATGACCTTGGAGGAGGGAAGGATTTCTTAAATGAGACGAAAAAGTGCTAGCCTTAAGGCAAGGGACTGATAATTTGACTGCCTTAAAATTAAAGATGTTACTTTTTCAAAAGACATTAAAAGAGTGAGGAGTAAAAGCTACATTCTGGGGGAGATATTTGCCGTACATATATCTGACAAATAAACCAAAAACCCATTGCCATCGAGTCGATTCCGACTCATAGCGATCCTGTAGGACAGAGTAGAACTGCCCCATAGAGTTTCAGGGAGCACCTGGTGCATTCAAACTGCTGACCTTTTGGTTAGCAGCTGTAGCACTTAACCACTACACCATCAGGGTTTCCTGACAGATAATAGGGATACAGAAGCGTGTCCTTTAGAAGATGAGACTTTACTTCATCAAATGACATTGTAAAATGAGAGGAAAAAACAAGCCGTAAACTGGAGGAAGATATTTGCAATACACACAACTGACATAGTAATAAAGAAAAAAGCACCACTTAGAGTAAGCAAAAGCCTTAAACAGAAACTTCACAGAATGGAAATGTGAATAGTCAATAAAAATATGAAAATATGATCACATTAGTAATCAAGGAAATGCAAATTAAAGTCACCAGGTAATACTATTTTATATTCCCCAGGTGTGGCAAAAATTTTAAAGTCTAAACATCCACGGTAAGGACGGGGAAACAATAGGAAGTCTTAGACGTATTGGTGGCAGTTTGAGGTAGTACAGCCACTTGGAGTAACACTGCAGCTATGTCAAGTAGAGTTGAAGCTGAGAGTACCTTACAGCCTAGTCATCCACTTCCACCGTCCACAGCTGGGAGTAGTGGTTCTCAACCATTCTGTACGTTAAAATCTCAAAGGAAACATGCCAAAAATACTTAAACCCAGCCTTACCCTGAGTCCTGTGGCTCCCAGATTGAGTACTAAGGTGCCTTGGGGCAGGGCAGCAAACCCACAGAGCACCTGGAGCATTTCAAATATTCAAGGAAAATACAAGGATACTTGGCAACTCTTGAATACTGTGTGAACTTGTAGCTTGAGGTTAAAGCTCAATTCACAATTTCAGTACTGGGCATGCTTGCTACATTCCTTTCTATTATGCAGTATTTTGCAAAACTGAGTGTTCAGTAATTACTGAAATAAAAAGTACGTGTATTAGGTGCCATCGAGTCGATTTTGACTCATAGCGACCTCATGTGACAGAGTAGACTTGCCTCATATGGTTTTCTTAGCTGTAGTCTTTCATTGTGTGATCTTTGCGTGGTATTTCTCCGGTGGAGCCACTGGGTGGGTCTGAACCTCCAACCTTTCAGTTAGCAGCTGAGTGCTTAACTCCTTATGCCACCAGGGCTCCTTGAAAAAAGCACATATCACATGAAAATTATACCACATATGAAACAGGAAATGAAAGTGTCAGTGGCTTCTGATCCCAAGGTTTGAGAACTTGTATGTTGCCTAGCAGGAGCAAGTATCCCATTAGTAAGTAATTGTGGCTATTTAAAAATGAAATTAAACTATTAATTTTTTTCTTTGATTTTATGTGCGTTATTTTTTTTCAAACAGCAATGACTTGTTAAGACATAAAAACTTAGTAAGTTGTTGGGACCTGTTAAAATTTCTTTTGTCCTACGGATAACTGAGATACCATGTGTGCCTTGAACTGAGAATGTTTGGGAGTCTCTGCCCCAGATCAGTTAACTCAGAATTTCTGGAAATGGACTCTGTATGTCAGTGTCTTTAAAAATCTTCCAGGTGATTCCAAATTGCCACCAGGGTTGAGAACGACTGCTAAAGAGACTCTTACACATATGATGTAGGAAAATAATATTCAAAGTGTATCAATAGACCAGTATTTGCATCTGAGTTCAGATAAGTATAGTCTATATTGATCATACTTTTTGTGAATAATGGTACAACTTTTGAAAGCTTTTTCTATTATGCTCATTCTGATTATTTTATTGAAATGTAATTTTATGCCTGTTGAATTTAATAATTAAAAAATTGGAGCTTGCCTTTTGTTTGTATTTTTCTCATTATGTTTCTAGTAATTTATTATTTATACAGGTTTATTGGGAGCCCTGCTGGTGCAGTGGTTAAGAGTTATGCTGCTAACCAAAAGGTCAGCAGTTCAGATCCACCAGCTGCTCCCTGGAAACCCTATGCGGCAGTTCCACTCTTTCTTATAGGGTTGCTAGGAGTCAGGAATCGACTGGATGGCAACTGGGCTTTTTTTTTTTTTAATAGCTTTTTTGAGGTATAATTAACATACAGTAAGTCAGGGCTTTGAACTGGTTCTTCCCACTTCAGACATGGCCAAGGAAGTGAAATTGGAACAGACCTGAATTTTTAAAATTTGGGTGAACCAGGGTGATACCTGGAATGGAAAAATTACAAGTGAAAGCCCTCCTAGAAACTTAATCTCTCTCTTAGAAAACAAGGGCGGTGTGTGCATTGCATAAGAACCAAATCTCTTGCCCGTGGGATTTGGAGCACAGTTGGAAAGGGCAGTGCCTGCTCAAACATGGTGGCCAATCTCACTGCTTTGAATGTGTGTCGCTTTCCACAGACCTGCCAATAATCCAGCCTCGGGCATCAGGTTCCTGAAAGGGCTCAATATGCCTCTTCCTGGTCTCCAATTCCATTGCTTTGACCTGTAATTTTTCCTTTCAGGCTACTGTTCCAGATCACCCAAACTGTAAAACTTCGAGTCTGTTTGGCCGTTTATTGGCCATGACTGAACTGGTTCGAAGCCCAGCAATAAACTGCATCTATTCAAAATGTACAGTTTACACCTTTCAGCCAAAGGTTAGACAGGCACATAAAACAAAACGAGACTAAAGAGGCACACCAGCCCAAGGGCAAGGACTAGAAGGCAGGAGGGGACAGGAAAGCTGGTAATAGGGAACCCAGGATTGAGAAGGGAGAGTGTTGACATGTTGTGGGATTGGTAACCAATGCCTCAAAACAATATGTGTACTAATTGTTTAATGAGAAACTAGTTCATCTAAAGTACAATAATAAAAATATATATAAAAAAATAAATGTACAATTTAATAAATTTGGGCATATGTATACTCCTGTCCTTCTTGGATTATTTGCTCAGCATACAGATTGGATAACCACGGTGAAAAGATTACAACCCTGACGTGCACATTTCCTGATTTTAAAGAATGTGGCATCAGGATTGATTTAACAACCTTTGATACGCAGATGATACAACCTCGCTTGCTGAGAGTAAAAAGAACTTGAAATACTGATGAAGACCAAAGATGACAGCCTTCATTATGAATTACACTTTAACATAAAGAAAAGAATAATGGACCAATAAAGAACATCATGATAAATGGAGAAAATATTGAAGTTGTCAAGGATATCATTTTACCTGGATCCATAGTCAGCACCCATAGAACCAGAAGTCAAGAAATCAAATGACATATTGCATTGGGCAATGTTGTTGTTATGTGCCATTGAGTTGGTTCCAACTCTCTTTAAAGTGTTAAAAAGCAAAGATGTCTCTTTGAGGGCTAAGGTAAGCCTGACCCAAGCCATGGTATTTTCAGTCACCTCATATACATGTGAAAGCTTGACAATGAATAAGGAATACTGAAGAAGAATTGGTGCGTTTGAATTATGGTGTTGATGAAGAATATTCAATATACTACAGGCTGTCAGAAGAATGAATAAATCTGTCTTGGAAGAAGTACAGCTGGAATGTTCCTTAGAAGTGATGATGGCGAGACTTTGTCTCACATACTTTGGACATGATATCAGGAGGGACCAATCCCGGGAGAGGGACATCGTCCTTGGTAAGGAAGACCCTCGATGAGATGGATTGACACAGTGGCTACAACAATGGGCTCAAACATAGCAACAATTGTGAGGATCGTGCAGGATCAGGCAGTATTTTGTTCTGTTGTACATAGGGTTGCTATGAGTTGGAACCAACTTGATGGCACCTAACAACAATAACATACTCCTGTGCAAGTGTTACTATAACCAAGATAGGGAACATACCCATCACCCTCCAAAAATGTTTTTGTGTCCCTTTATAATCCTTCCTTTTGCCCCTCCATGCTCTCCCATACCCCCCTGCTTTTGTCCCCTCCCCAGGGCGACCACTGATCTGCTTTCTGATTCTACAAATTAGTTTTCATTCTCTAGAATTTCATATATGGGATCTTACAGTACATACCATACTTTTATGTGGCCTCCTTTGCTCAGCATAGTTATTTTTCAGTTCAACTGTGTCGTGCGAATTGGCAGTTCATTCTTTTTACTGCTGAGTGGTATTCCACTGTACAGATATACTACCAAAAGTTTGCCCATTCACTTATTGATGGACGTTGGGGTTGGTTCCAGTTTTGGACTATTACAGATAAAGCTGCTATGAGCATTTGTGTACAAATTTTTGTGTGGAAATAGGCTTTTGTTTCATTCGGTAAATAAATATGTAGGAGTGGAATGACTGGGGCATATGGTAGGTATGTGTTTATAGTACTGTAATTTATTTTTATTGTATTTTGCAAAAGCAATAGTCTGCCAGTGATTGGAAATAAATAAAACTGGCCCTTTACCAAGTGTATTATAAGCAGTATTAGCCTAGGAGACATATACAAGAATGTTTGCAGCCATGTTGTTTGTAATAGCAAAAGCAAAAAAAAAGGCTGGAATCGACTCGACGGCAACAGAACAGGTTTCAGGGAGCTATCCAGTCACCCCTTGTCAGGAGAATGGATTATTAAAAGGAGATGTATGTATTTAGCGGACTGCTTTATAACAATGAAAATGGATGAACTACAGCTACACTTAAAAAATAAATTGCAGTTACCTAAAGTTGATTTAAAAAAGAAAATTGCAAAAGAATACATACGGGATTGTTCTGTCATATAAATATAAAAAACAGACAATATTACAGTATTGTTTAGGGACACATAAGTATAGGGTGAACTATAAAGAAAAGCAAGGAAATGGCAAATACAAAATTGAGGATAGGTTTACTTATGGAAGGAGGTGGGGGTGCAGTGAGGGAGACAGGAACAAAGAAGGGCTTTTTGGGCTGAGTTGGAATCGACTCAAAGGCACACAATAACTATAACATTTCTTAAACTGCAAGAATGCATTTTGATGTTATTTTTTGTGCTTATATTTCATTGTACATTTTCTTTTGTGTGTATTCAATATATAACAGTTAGTTGGGAAGGGAGTTTGATAAGCAAGACAGAAGGTAGCAATTACAAAACTTCAAGGATGGAAAAAAATCCAGCTTTAAATAAATATATATTTGAATAATATGCTCTTAGACATTACATTTGGAAAAAATCAGGGACATTAAACCAAGCCATCAAGATGTATTTGGTTAAGAAATATAGGAAGTATAATATGTTATTCACTGGAATGATGCCTTGTAACCATGTAATATGATTAAATCAGTTAACAATATATTAAAGATTGTTAAAAAAAACATAGTCTCAATGGATTTCATCAAATTAAAAATGCATGTCCTTCATGTTTATGATAATTGAGAAATGGTTTACAGCATGTAAAATGAGAATCAAAAATTGGTAAGCAGATGTCCTGTGTTTCCCAGATGGATGAGATTTATAGTTAAGTAGGAGTTAGGTTAAAAGCCAGAGAAGATGGGGGAAGTTAAGAAAGAGTTGGAAATTCTTACTAAAGGAAGATAAAACTGAATTCTTCGCTAAAATAAAACTTTAGAGATGATACCTTGTAAGATTTCTCTCTGTTTGTCTTTTTGCCTTTTCAGTGGCTTAATCTTTGGGAAGAAAGGGTGCAGCTAAGCTCCCTTTTTAGTAAGGGCTTTAGTGTTTCAGAAACATATAGGGAGCCACTTTCCATAGAATCAGGCATACATTCAAGGAAAACCTTTACACCAGAGGAAGCAAGAGCCTGCCAGCGTCAGATCTAAGACTTACAAGGGTAGGAAAGGAGAGATGGGGACTAATATATAATAAGAATTCGGTGTGGTCAAGGCATTCTGCTGAGGATATTATACCTCTTGTCTGATAGCCTTAACTGTCAGAGCTAGCTTATTTTCCTCACCTTTAAGATGTTGTCAGGTGCCATTGAGTCAGCTCCAACTCATAGCAACCCTAGGTACAACAGAAGGAAACACTGCCCAGTCCTATGCCATCCTCATAATTGTTGCTACGTTTGAGCCAATTGTTGCAGCTGCTGTGTCAATCCATCTCATTGAGGTCTTCCTCTTTTTCGCTGACCCTCTACTTTACCAAGCATGATGTCCTTCTCAAGGGACTGATCCGTCCTGACAACATATCTAAAGTACGTGAGATAAAGTTTTGCCATCCTTTCTTCTAAGGAACATTCTGGATGTACTTCTTCCAAGACAGATTTATTTGTTCTTCTGGTAGCCCATGGTATATTCAGTATTCTTCACTAACACCATGATTCAAATTCATCAGTCTTCCTTATTCATTGTCAAGCTTTCGCATGTATACGGGGCAATTGAAAATACTGTGGCTTGGGTCAGGCTCACCTTAGTCCTCAAAGAGACATCTTTGGTTTTTAACACTTTAAAGGGATCTTTTGCAGCTGATTTGCCCAATGAAATATATATTTGGATTTCTTGACTGCTGCTTCCATGGACATTGATTGTGGATCCAAGTAAGATGAAGTACTTGACAACTTCAATATTTTTTCATTTTATCATCATATTGCTTTTACTGGTCTAGTTGTGAGGATTTTTGTTTATGTTGAGGTGTAAGTCATGCTGAAGGCTGTAACCTTTGGTCTTCATTTGTAAGTGCTTTAAGTCCCCTTCACTTTTAGCAAGCAAGATTGTGTCATCTGCATCTCACAGGTTGTTAATGCATCTTCTTCCAATCCTGATGCCACATTCTTCGTATAGACCAGCTTCTAGGATTATTTGCTCTGCACCTTTGAGATAGATTTTATTATTCTCATTTTACACATGAGTTTACTGAACTATGGAAGTTAAAACCTTGCCAAAGATTTCAAAGGAGGAAGATTTAAACCCAAATCCATTTGATTGCAAAACATATCTTCATTCTGTTAATCTACTACTACTAGTTCCAACTGAGTTGATTCTGACTCATGGTGACCCCATGTGCGTGAGAGTAGAAATGTGCTCCGTAAGGTTTTCAGTGGCTGACTTCAGAAGTAGATTACCAAATCTTTCGTCTGAGATGCCTCTAGGTGGACTCAAACCTCCAACTTTTCGTTTAGTAGCATTAAGCATTTGCGCCAGCCAGAGACTCACTGCTAACAATAATAATAGCCAACGATTATTGAGCACTTTACTATATTTGTTCAAAGAACTGTTCCAAGTGATACATAGATTTTTGTTTCTCTTTTAAGCCTCACAACAACACTATGATGTAGAAACTATTACCCCACTTTACAGATGAGAAAACTGAGGCACAGAATGTTGAGTAACTTGCTAAAAGTCTCAGAATTAGCAGCAGAGTTGGTTGAGCTCATGCTCTTAAGCTGTTCTGTCTCTTATGAGTATGTGTGCCCTTTTAGGGATCAGGCTTGATTATAACTGTCAAGGAAATTTCATGGTTTCTAATAACCTTTGAACCGTATGATTCATGGGAACTGATTTCTCCAAACTGGGTACTTTTGGGTTACCTCACCTCCAGTAAGCCTCTCTTTTCTAATTGGATCATACCCTCTAAGATGCTTCACTGCTGAAATGTAATGGTTTTGGGAAATAGTTCTTAGCCAGTTCTAACAAGTTTGTTGTTAGTTGCTGTTGAGTCAATTCTGACTCATGGCGACCCATGTGTTCAGAGTAGAACTTGCTCCATAGGATTGTCAATGGCCGTGGCCTTTCAGAAGCAGATCACCAGGCTTGTCTTCCGACTAGCCTGAGTGAGTTTGAACCGCCAATCTTTTCCCTAGTAGCTGAGTGTTTAATTGTTTGTGCCACCCAGTGGCCTCTAACAAATTCAGCGAGGTTCTTATTGTTTTACTCTTTTCAGACCCTTTACTCATTCTTTTCTATGCAATGAGAATGAGTACAAGAACTTTTAGTTAAGGACTTTCACTAAGACTTAAAAGAAACAGTAACTAAACACCATTTTAACTGTTAGATGGGGTTATAATTCATATCTTTTCTACTCCAGAAATATTTGAGGTAAGTTAAAATAAAAAAAAACAATACAGTGAGATAAATATAATAAAATTTCCCAGCAGTATAGAGGAAATAGGAGATAGTTATACCAAAAACTTAAGGTACTTTAGCTATTGCTGTTGAGCATTTAATGCTGAATTTCCTGGCAGCCAAAGCAACAGGAAAATATAATTGGTCAAATAATTGTTATTTTATGTTCAAAGAAGGTAAATTAGTTCATTGGGAAGGATAGGCTACAGTGATAGGCCAACTGCCAACCCTTTCTTTTCTCCAAGTTAAATCGTATCTAAATTTTCAATGAAACACAGATCTTAAAGTGGTGCAGTAGGGACCTTAAAGAACTGCCACTGATAGTCTTTAAATGAGGTGATGTGGAAATGCTGTAATTCTTACCTGGCAACACTTACGTTTTAGGTTTGCTCTTCTGTGGAAAGACCAGATTCCAGCTTATCTCCTTACTTTAGTTGGGTCTTTGCTGAAAGGTCACCCCCTTCTCTAACTGCCACCTCTAAATGAGGTCCTTCTGTCCTTGCTTGCATTACTGTCTATGGCTGCACTGTCCAATATGATAGCTATTATCCATGTGTGGCAATTAAAATTCATTAAATTACATAAAACTAAAAATTCAGTTTGGTCAAAAAGATACACTGAAATCGTTACCTCTGGTGCCTGTGAAGTGACCTTGTTTAGAAATAAGGTCTTTGAAGAATCTATGGTGCTTGGTTGATGCAAACAGTTCAGTTAACACGAGGTCATATTGGAGTAAAGTGGGTCCTAATCCAGTCTGAGTGACTCCTTATAAAGGAGAAGAAGAGAGAGAGAAAGGGAAAGGGAAGACGACCACGTGAAGATGCATTTGCAATTCAAGATACACCTAGGTCTATCAGAAGCTGAGAGAGACAAGAAAGGACCTTCCCCTAAAACCCTTCCCCTAAAGCCTTCAGAGAGAACATTGCCCTGCCAACACTCTAAATTTGGAACACTAGTCTCCAGAACTGTGAGACAATAAATTTCTGTTGTTTAAAGCCAGCCAGTTTGTGGGTCTTTGTTATGGCAGCCATAGGAAACTAATACAAGTACCTTGGTCACAGTAGCCACATTTCAAGTGCTTAATAGCCATACGTGGGCAGCGCAGATACGTCATTGCAGCAGGTTTTATTGGGCAATACTGATCTATGCTCTTATCCTGACTTTCATTTTCTTCATAGAACCTTCCCAACATTATGCCATACACTTAAGATTTTATTTGTTTACATCACACTAGAAGGTGTGCTTCAGGAGGGTTGGATTTTTTTTGGGGGGGGGGTTGACAATATACACAACCAAACATACATCTGTTCACAAGTTCAATGACGTTGATTACATACTTCATAATATGTTAGCATTCTATCTCTACCCCTATTGTTAAAAAAAAAAAAATTTTTTATATACCATTAATTTAGGCCCTCTGGAGGACAGAGATTTTTATTTCTAGAACAGTGCTAAATCCTTAGTACCTAAAGCAGTGTCTGGCGTAGTACAGGCTCTCTGTAAATACTTGTTGAATGAACCAATAAATGAATGAATGAATGATTAGCATTATTTTGCAGTTTCAAAAATATTATGTCTAGTGCCCTTGGATGACCTTGTACGCCTTTCTCTCATAGTTTTAAAGATGAAAGAATGAATATTCTGTATCCAAAGACACATATTTTTAAGATAAAGTGATAATGTTAAATATATTAGCCAAATATTTATTTCTTTCCTTTTTCATATTATGAAAGATAATGAAGATGAGAATTCTGCTTAACAACTAACATATTGCCCTGAATATGAAGGTTGTTGTTGTTGTTAGGTGCCCTCGAGTCGGTTCCGACTCATAGTGACCCTATGCACAACAGAACGAAACACTGCCTGGTCCTGTGCCATCCTTACAATCGTTATGCTTGAGCTCATTGTTGCAGCCACTGTGTCAATCCACCTCATTGAGGGTCTTCTTCTTTTCCGCTGACCCTGTACTCTGCCAAGCATGATGTCCTTGTCCAGGACTGATCCCTCCTGACAACATGTCCAAAGTATGTAAGATGCAGTTTCACCGTCCTTGCCTCTAAGGAGCATTCTGGCCGCACTTCTTCCAAGACAGATTTGTTTGTTCTTTTGGCAGTCCATGGTATATTCAATATTCTTCGCCAAAAACACAATTCAAAAACGTCAACTCTTCTTTGCTTTTCCTTATTCATTGTCCAGCTTTCACATGCATATGATGTGATTGAAAATACCATGGCTTGGGTCAGACGCACCTTAGTCTTTAGGGTGACATCTTTGCTCTTCAACACTTTGAAGAGGTCCTTTGCAGCAGATTTGCCCAATGCAAATATCAAACCTAGTTTTTTCTTTGGACTAAGAAGTTATGCGAGTACAAAGAGAAAGCAAAGCACTTTTTATGTGGCTAATTGGACTTAAAATGGTATGTAATTTAAAGCAGCTGCAGTACACTGAGATGGAATTTATTAAAAGTAATATTATGCAATTATAGTTATAAACAAGAAATCATAATAAATTCTAAAATTGGATAGAGCTGTCAGTTTACCTCAATTAATTTCAAATAAGAAATATCTAGAAATGTGAGCTTATCTCAGTTAATTTCAAGTAAAAATAGTCCATGAAAGATTGCAGTGCCCAAAAGAAATTTGCTATCTGAGCAAAATGTAACTAGAAGCATGACTACCCTAGGTTTGCCTATAAATAGACGAAATTAGCTTTGTGATCCCAGCCAAGGATATAGCTTCAATAGCCCTAAAAAAGTTTTTTTTTTTCTTTCTATTGGGCCCAGCTTTGTCAGGATATGCTTGGAATGGTGATGGAGGAAGGAATTACCTGGTAGAGACAGACAGGCCTGGTAAATCACCTTTAGCAATTAGCCAAATGTTAGCTATAGGTTGACTGTCATATCCAATTGCAGTGTCTGACAATTAGGAACTAGGTAAAATAGGAGTGTTATCTCCTTCTCCTTCTCTTTCTAAAAAACAAATATTTTCTGAGTAGTGTTAGTTCTCAATAGATTTGTAAATACAGATCATGGAGTATCTCTAGCCTGTATGAGATTGGTGTTATTTTTCTATTTCAAGAAAAAACAAAAACAGAAAAACCACTATAGTTACATTACCATTGATAGCGTGCCTTTAAATATGAAATACTTACTGACGATGCAGTCAAACCCTTCAGGAAACTGGAGGTCTTCAAATGAAGACATACTAAAAGCAAAGAGGGGAAAATGTGGGAAAAAAAATAAACTGTAGCTTTTACATGTATTTTTTAGAATTAGAATTGGATTTGTTAGTAGTTTTTGTTATTAGACAGAATGTTTGAATTGCCACAACCAATGAGATAAAATAAGCTTTCAACTAAAAAAAAAATTATGGTTAATGTCCTTGAGTAACCTCAGTACTTTTATTGATTTTTACATCAAGTCCAGTGTAGGGCCAAGTTTTCATAAAAATAATGACTACCTTTGGAAACCCATATGTTCAGTTAAAGTTTCTGAGGTGAAATAAATATGAATTAAGGATTCATAAAAATTTTTACTTTTGCAATTTCAATTTTTTTGTAGTTGTCGAAAATATACACAGCAGAGCATATACCAATTCAACAATTTCTACATGTACAATTCAGTGATGTTGGTTACATTCTTCAAGTTATGCAACCATTCTCAGCCTCCTTTTCCAAATTGTTCCTCCCCCATAAGAGGCCCTGGTAATGCAGTGGCTAAGCACTCGGCTGCAAAGTGAAAGGTCAGTGGTTAGAACCCACCATATCCTCCATGGGAGAAAGGTGTGGCAGTCACCTTCCATAAAGATTACAGCCTTGGAAACCCTATGGGGCAGCTTCACTCTCTGCTAAAGGGTCACTATGAGTGGGAATCAACCCAACAGTAACAGGGTAGTTAGTCCTCCCCCATTAACATAAACGCACTGCACACTAATGTTCCTACCTAATATTTTGAATTGCTGTTGTCAATTTGATCTTATCTTATAGTTATTAAAAAAGCATAATGATGAAGGCAGGCATCCTTTACTAGTTTAAGCAAAACTTTTGTTTGGTTTTAAGAAGACTCCAGGGGATATTTTGGTTTAAAGGTTTAAAGATTATTTTGGGGCAATAGTTTCAGGGGTTGATCCAGCCTCTGTGGATCCAGAAATTCTGGATTCCTTGAGAATTTGAAATTTTATTCTGCATTTTCTCCCTTTCATCAGGATTCTTATATAGTATCTTTGCTCAGAATGTTCAGCATTGGTAGCTAGGCACTATCTAGTTCTTCTGATCTCATGGCAAAGGAGGCGGTTGTTCGTGGAGACAATTAGCCACATATTCCATTTCCTCCTCCTAATGTTGACTCTCCTTCTTCCTCTGTTGCTCTAGGTGAATAGAGACCAATTGTTATGCCTTGGATGGCCACCTGCAAGCTTTTAAGACTCTAGGTACTACAATGAACTGGGAGATAGAAGCACTAAACATGTTATTAGGCCAATTAACCAGGACGTCCCATGAGACCATGACCCTAAACTTCCAAACCAAGGAACCAAATCCCATGCGATGTTTGGTTATCCATAGCAGCCTTGGCAGTTTTTTTGTCATTGTTGTAAATATACCTATCACACAAGTTTTGCCAATTCAATGCAATTGACAGCAATTGCATTAACCGACTAAGCAACCCTATCCTAAATCAATGCAATTTTCCATCACTCTAAACTGAAACTCAGTACTCTGTAAGCAACTACACCCCCCTTTCTCCCTTCCTCCTGCCCCTGTTAACCACTAATAAACTTTGGTCTCTATACATTTGCCTGTTCTTGTCTTTTTATTCAAGTGAGGCAATTCAATATTTGTCCTTTTGTGATTGACTTATTTCACTCAGCATAGTATCTTCGAGCTACGTCCATATTGTAGCATATATCAAGACTTCATTTCTTTTATAGCTGAGCAGTATTCCATTGTATGTACCACATTTCGTTTATCCATTCATCTATTGATGGATGTTTTGGCTACTATGAATAGTGCTGCAGTGAACATTGGCGTACGGGTATTTGTTTGAGTCTCTGCTTTCAAGTCTTTTGGGGTATATACCTAGGAGTGGAGTTGCTGGGTCACATGGTAGTTATATTTTTAGCTTTTTGAGGAACTGCCCCACTGTTTTCCGCAGAAATTGTACCATTTTGCATTACCACTAGCAATGGATAAGGGTTCCAATTTCCCTGCAATTTCAATTCTTGATGCTTTGTTGAAAAAAAAAAAAAAAAGAATATATGTATATATCTAAATTTTTATTTCTTTTGGTACTGGATCTAGAGTGTAATTTTTTAAAACTTCGCATCAAGGTTGTAAAGATAAATTCACTTACTGTTAAGACCTTAGGGGTTGTTTTAGCTGTAGTACCTAGAGGACATTGCATATGTGCTAAAATAGCATGAGAGCCACGGAATGCCTCAGCCTTTTGATTTTATTCAGATGTTTCCAGTTTTCTGTACATAAAAGTGGGCAAGTGGTTGTGAAAAAGAAGTTCTCTGACATACTTGACACACAGTTCAGGTTCATTTTAAATTTTACAAATACTCGACTGAAGAGTCAGGGTTCCTTTGCCTGGATGAAAGTCTGCTGAAGATTTGACTGGGCCCCTGCATGGCCAGACCCGTCTGAGGCTTTTTCATGGGTAAGGAGTTCAGAATTGATTTCACAGCATCTGATCATTACTAAAGTTTGTGAAACAAAGTAAACATCAACTCCAAAGATCATTTTTCGCTTATTCATGAGCCTATATACTTATTGCCAAATGTAGAAATCTGGCTACTCAAACAAGAATTTCTTCTTTTCCTGGGACTGTGCAAGCCAAGTACCAAGAGTATTCCACCCTGTATAGATAGTCATCTATAATGTAATATTTCCTTCTTAGTTGATTCTTACCATTATACCAGTCAATTCCAACTCATGGTGACCTTATGTATGTCAGAGTAGAACTATGCCCCATAGGGTTTTCAGGGCTGTGACCTTTTGGAAGCAGATCACCAGGCCTTTCTACTGAGGTACCTCTGGGTACATTTGAACTGCCAACCTTTTGGTCAGTAGCCCAGTGCTTAACCATTGTATCACTTATGAATCATCTTTTGATTTTGATCCACATCAAGATTTTAAGAAGGATAGTTTACTAAAATGTGGGTTTTCAGGATTATTACTGTTTTTTTAATTCTCTTTCTATAAAATATAGTTTGTGGAGGAGCACCAGATTCTTTTTTTTTTAATTACAAAATCATACTGTCTCCCCCTAATGATTCTTGTGAGGTGCTGTCAAGTCGGATCCAACTCATAGCGATCCTATGTACAGCAGAATGAAACACTGCCCAGTCCTGCGCCTTCCTTACAGTCATTGTTATATTTGAGCCCATTGATGCAGCCACTGTGTCAATCCATCTGGTTGAAGGTCTTCCTCTTTTTCCTGACCCTCTATTTTATCAAGCATCATGTCCTTCTCCAGAGACTGATCCCTCCTGACAACATGTCCAAAGTATGTAAGGTGAAGTCCTGCCATCCTTACTTCTAAGGAGCATTCTGGCTGTACTTCTTCCAAAACAGATTGTTCATTCTTCTGGCAGTCTACAGTATATTCAGTGTTCTTCACCAACACTGTATTTCAAAGGCATCAACTCTTCTTCAGTCTTCCTTATTTATTGCCCAGCTTTTCAATGTATATGAGACGATTGAAAGCACCATGGTGACTCTTGGTTTCAGGGGTAGGGCCAAGATGGCAGAGTAGTCAGATACTTCCTGTGGTCCCTCTTAAAAAGAAGACCTGAAAAAACAAGTAAATTGATTATGTACGACAATCTAGGCATCCCAAACATCAAAGACAAAGTTGAAGAGTTGGATTGAATAGCCGGGGGAGGGAGATACAGTTTAGAAGCAGTGAGGATTTGCCAGACTTGGCCTGGCTGGCACCCTGCAGCTGGATTGCCTGGCTTGTGCGGGCTGTAGCAAGCAGTAGCACTCAGGACATGTTTTCCACATCAGGAGAAACTGAGCAGTGGAGAGTCTTCACAGGCCTCTAGAGCCAGGGAGAAGAGACACTGAATCCACGAAAGTTAAGTGCAAGTGTCAAAAAAACCATTCCCCTCTCTGGAAAGTACCTCTTTCTCATTCACTTGCCCCCACCCCAGTCTGCTCTGGTCCTGAGCTGGCTTCGGGGATTGCTGCACTCCCCTGGGCCAGAAGTGGGACTGTCACACACCCTGAGCCATTCTCCTGGCTTTAGAGAAGAAACAAATTAACAAACAGGAAAAAATAATATGACAGCTCCCGTGAGAACCCAGGGCAGGCACAGCCACTTTGCCTAGGCATGGGCACAAGGGGTCCATGGTCTTGGCATGTCTTTCACCTCTGCCTAGACCTGTGTGGACCCATTTCAACAGTGTAGGCCCTCATTAGCATATTACAACAGGGTATATACCTGAAGCCTATTCTCAACTGCAACAGCTAAAGGGGAGTGGCAAATTCATGACATTTGATACCGCCCTACCCGTTAAGCAGAGTCCTCACCTACCCACATTGGAGGCCTGAGAACTAGTAGCTCTACCCATTCCACCTAGCCACCCATGACAGGGGTCCGATTATAAGTAGTGCCTTCCAGTTCTTACAGCCAACAGCACTGGGTGCCCAAAATCTGGCTGCAAGACCCACTCACCTACCCATTCTAGGGAACAGGTAAACACCTTCCACCCAGGCATTCAGAGGCAGCCATCAGACTCCTATCTTGCTGAGCGCATAACCCCCTACTGCAGCCAAATACCTGTGCCTACTCCAATCACCCCTACATAGCCCTGCCCATGTAGGACTGTAGGTGACAGCCTGCACCACACACTCAGTGACCAGCAACCTGAGCACCTGAGCTGAATCCACACAAGAAAAGTAAACAGACTCTTGGGCTTACATACCTACTAACAGCTCTAAACACCTGGTGACAGGACATGAGAGCTTCAAAGATGCCAATAATCAAAGTAGCTCACGTGACCAGCCTATTCGGGCGTATCAAAACAAAACAAGAAGCTAGGACACAGTAAGAAAACATTAAATAAATAAATATAATAACTTATTGATGGCTCAGAGACAACAGTCAATTTCAAATCATATAAAGAGTCAGACCATGATGGGTTCAGCAAATGACCAAAACAGAGAACTAAGAAACCTCCCAGAGGAACAGAAGATCTTGGAATTATCAGAGGTAGAATTCAAAAGATTAATATACAGAGCTCTTCAAGAGATCAGTAAGGAGATCAGGCAAAAAGCAGACCAAGCAGAGGAACACACAGACAAAGCAACAGAGGAACTTAAGAAGGTTATACAAGAGCATAATGACAAATTTAACAGGCTGTAAGAATCCATAGAGAGAGCAAATAGAAATCCAAAAGATTAACAATAAAATTTCAGAATTAGTCAACTCAATAGAAAGTAACAGGAGCAGAATTGAGGCAATGGAAGTTAGAATGTGTGAGATTGGAGATAAAGCACTTTACACCAATTTATTTGAGGAAAAATCAGGTAAAAGAATTAAAAAAAAAATGAAGAAACACTAAGAATTATGTGGGACTGTATGAAAAGGAATAACCTATGAGTGATTGGAGTACCAGAATAGGGGGGGATAACAGAAAATACAGAGAGAATTGTTGAAGATTTGTTGGCAGAAAACTTCCCTGATATCGTGAAAGATGAGAAGATACCTATCCAAGAAGCTCACCGAACCCCTCACTGGGTAGATCCCAAAAGAAAACACCATGACTTGGGTCAGGTGCACCTTAGTCTTCAAGGTGACATCTTTTGCAGCAGATTTGCCCAATGCAATGTGTCTTTTGATTTCTTGACTGCTGCTTCCATGGACGTTGATTGTGGATCCAAGTAAAATGAAATGCTTGACAACTTCAATCTTTTCTCCATTTACCATGATGTTGCTTATTGGTCCGGTGGTAAGGATTTTTGTTTATGTTGAGGTGTAATCCATACTGAAGGCTGTGGTCTTTGATCTTCATTGTTAAGTGCCTCAAACCCTCTTCACTTTCAGCAAACAAGGTTGTATCATCTACATATCGAAGGTTGTTAATGAGTCTTCCTCCAGTCCTGATACCACGTTCTTCTTCATATAGTCCAGTTTTCTGATTATTTGCTTAGCATACAGATTGAATAAGTATGGTGAACCGATACAACCCTGATGCACACTTTTCTTGACTTTAAACCATGCAGAATCCTCTTGTTCTTTTCAAATGACTGCCTCTTTGCCTAAATAAAGGTCCCTTATAAGTGCAATTAAGTGTTCTGGAATTCCCATTCTTCTGGATGTTATCCAAAATTCGTTATGATCCACACAGTCAGATGCCTTTGCATAGTTAATAAAACACAGGTAAACATCTTTCTGGCATTCTCTGCTTTCAGCCAGGATCGATCTGACATCAGCAGTGATATCTCTTGTTCCAAGTCCTCTTTCTGAATCCAGCTTGAATTTCTGGCAGTTCCCTGTTGACTTACTGCTGCAATTGCTTTTGAATGATCTTCAGTAAAATTTTACTTGTGTGTGATATTAATGGTATTGTTTGATAATTTCCACATTCTGTTGAATCACCTTTCTTTGGAATGGGCACAAAGATGGATCTTTTCCAGTCAATTGGCCAGGTAGCGGTCTTCCAAAATTCTTAGCGTAGATGAGGGAATGCCTCCGACACTGCATCTGTTTGTTGAAACGTCTCAATTAGTATTCCATCAATTCCTGAAGCCCTGTTTTTCACCAGTGCCTTCAGTGCAGCTTGGACCTCTTCCTTTGGTACCATTGGTTTGTGATCATATGCTGCTTTCTGAAATGGTTGAACATCGACCAATTCTTTTTGGAATAGCGACTCTGTGTATTCCTTCCATCTTCTTTTGATGCTTCCTGCTTCGTTTAGTATTTTCCCCATAGAATCCTTCAGTAATGCATCTCAAGACTTGAATTTTCACTTCAGTTCCTTCAGCTTGAGAAATGCTGAGTGTGTTCTTCCCTTTTGATTTTCTACCTCCTTGTCTTTGCACATGTCATTATAATACTTTATTTGGTCTTCTCAAGCCACCATTTGAAATCTTCTGTTCAACTGTTACTTCATCATTTCTTCCTTTCCCTTTAGCTACTCAGCATTCGAGAGCAAGTTTCAGAGTCTCTTCTGACATCCATTTTGATCTTTTCTTTCTTTCCTGCCTTTTTAGTGGCCTTTTACTTTTGGAAAATTGCTTTGGACAATTTTGGAAATCAGAACTTCGCGTTGATATACTACTGATAATCATTCTAAAGAACGTGTTCCCATTTTGCCAGTTGCCCCCAAAATGTCTTTTTTCTCTTCTAGGATCTAATCCAGGATCCCCCATTGCATTAAATTGTTATTGTCTTTTTAGTCTCCTCCAGTTTGTAAGAGACTTTCTCAGTCTTTCATGACTTTAATACTTTCGAAGAGTACTGACCAGTTATTTTGTAGAATGTCCCTCAGTTTGGGTTTGGCTTCCTTATGGTTGGACTTGATTGTGCATTTTTGGCAAGGATACCACAGTAGTGATGCTGCGCCCCTCTTAGTGCACCAGATGTCAATATGTCTCATTGTTGATGAGCTAACTTTGGGTCACTTGGTTTAAAGTGGTGTTTGCCAGGTTTTTGCACCAAGAAGTTACTGTTTTTTCCTTTGGAATTGATTAGTATCTCTGGAGAGACAATTTGAGACTATGCAAATAGCCTGTTTCTCATCATATTTTCACCCATTAATTTTAGAATCCATTGATGAGTCTTTCATGTAACAGTTATTCCTATAGTGTATGCCAAATGATATAATTTATTTCCATCATTCCTTCTACATTTATTAATTGTAATTCTACTGTAAAGAGCCATTCCTTCTTCCTCCATTTATTTATTTACATCAGTGTGAACTCATCAAAACTTATTTTATTCTATGGAGTTTATTTGGGCAGGCTCCAGTATCCTTTTGACATATTTTCATTTCTTTCTTTTTTTTTTTTGACATTTTTCTTTTTGGCATCTCAAGATGTACCAAGCTCATTTTGTACTTTCCCCATCATTTCTCCAAAGAGCCCTAGTTTTTTTTGGAGATTGACATTAGAAACCAAAATCTGGGTGCTAGGTATGCTCTTTGCTACTAGTATGTCATCACATTGCTTCTAGTCCCTCTTAGCAAACAGAGCTGGAAAAATAAATACACTTACCTACCTACAAATGAAAGTTCACCTGATACTTACAATTATAATCTAATACCACTAGTTTCCTTCCAGACATCTCCATTTCCTTATATGTAACTCCTTTCTCTAACAGTGAGAAACCTGGCTCTCATTATCCCTAATATATTTACTTATTTATTCAACCCAGAATACATGTAGGTCCCTGGGTGGCACAAGTGGTTTGCAACTGGCTGCTAACCTAAAGGTTGGTGGTTCAAATCCACCCAGCAGCAACACTGGAAGAAAAAGCCTGGCAACCTGCTTCCATAAAGATGACAGCCTTGCAAACCGTATGAAACAGTTATACTCTGTAACATATGGGGTTGCCATAAGTTGGAATTGACTTAATGGCAACAGGTCTGGTTTTTTGTTTTTCTTCAAGTATGCATGTGGTTTTGGGATTGTAATTCCATAATCTCTGTGAGAAACAAATAACCAGAGTATACTCTTTGGGTACAGTTCTTTCTGTCTTTGATCATTCGGGTACAGTTCTTTCTGTCTTTGATATAAAACCCTGCTACCATCAAGTCAATTCAGATTCATAGTTGATTCAGATTCATAGCGACCCTACAGGACAGAGTAGAACTACCCCATAGGGTTTCCAAGGCTGTAATTCTTATGGAAGCAGACTGCCATATCTTTTTCCAGCCGAACAGCTGGTGAGTTTGAACCATCAACCCTTCAGTTAGCAGCTGAGCACTTAACCACTGCACTACCAGAGCTCCTTTTAGTCTTATATTCCAGCCCATAGTGATCCTAGAAGACCAAGTAGAACTGCCCCATAGGGTTTCCAAGGATCAACTGGTGGATTTCAACTGCTGACATTTTGGTTAGCAGCTGTTACCACTTAACCAGTGTTCCACAAGGGCTCCTTTTTAGCCTTATAGTATATAGTAAAAATATTGTCTTCTAAAATTACTTAGATTGGTCTTTTCTTTCCCACTCTTTTCAGCGTGGCTTTGTTGTTTATTTGTAATACAGCTAGGTTCATTTGTTCTTTTGAGTTCTTCTTTGAGTCCCTCCTCACATGTAGTGATTGATATTAATTGTTATTTGGAGGAGCATGTGAAATATTAATATGGCTTCAAGAATCAGAATCATACAGCGAGGCATAGATACTCAGAGAATTGTCACTCCTTCAGCCCTCTGTTCCATTTCATTCCCCCATTCCTACACCCCATTCCCTCCCACCCGCTGTAGGTAGCCATTTCATTAGCTTCTGGTTATTCTTCCTTTATTTCCTTTTGTACAAATGAGCAAATAAATATGTCTTTTTTATAGTACCAAGCAATTTGAATGCTCTTTGATGATTTCATCTCTGAGGGTACTGTACTGTTCATACTTGGTCTATCCTTACTGCTAATGTATTAGAAAGCTAAATGAAACTATGTATTTTTCTTGAAAAATAATTTTGAATTTGTTTTTTCTAGAATGAAGATGATAGCACGACTTTGAATGGGTTCATTAGCACTGAATTGTCTATTTCTTAATAGGATTTATCTTAAAAAGGATAACATAAAGCAAGCAGCAATGTTTATCAAGTTTTATTTAACTCATTATATATATACATATACATTTTAAACAGGATGTCTTAAAAATTTCTGTTTATTGTTTGAATTTAAATTATTTCAAGCACCAATTAGAGCTGCTAGTCTGTTATGTAAAATATATACTGTTGCTTCTGGAGGTCTTGCAAAATACCAGTGTTTACTTGCAAAACAAAACATTTCTCTGTATCTATGTGTATATCATTGTATACTTTTTTTCCTTTTCAAATATTCTGCAGGCATTTGGGCAGTCTTTCTCCATCCACCGTAAAGTTGCTGAGGATGGAGAGACTCGGGAGGAAACACTTCTGCAGGAGTCAGCATCTAAGGAAGCTTACTATCTGGGGAAGATCTTGGAGATGCAGAACGAGCTGAAACAGAGCCGAGCTGTGGTCACTAATGTACAGGCAGAAAATGAGCGGCTCACAGCAGTTGTTCAGGATCTGAAGGAGGTAAATAGATAAATTCCCTGTTAAAGATGTGTAGGGCAGGGAAATAAAGTTCTTCTTGTAGGAAATTGGAATAAAATATTTGCTTTAATCAGAGACTTGTATTAAATACATAATACCGACGCGAGAAATTTTTCTGCTTTCTTAGTGAAATGACAGCTTGTTCTGAGAAGAGTTTGCCTTTCTTTCTTTTAAGAATTAAAGTTTTATTTATTGACTGCTTGAGAACTGGCCCTGCCATTACTGCATAGGTATTTAAAAAGATGGTGACGTTAACACTTTCTCCCCCATGACCTGTTTTAATACAGTGTGGAAAAATACAGTTAGCTGTAATGCTCCGTATCTGTACTAATTCGTAACGACAGTGGTGTTAGCTCAAGATTCTTCTAATTGGGGGATGAGGCCCCAGGCGAGTGTCCTGAGGGGTCTTAGAGTCTGGTGATGCAGAACCCTAAACTATGTTTCCTGGCTATAGAGGAGGCAGCAAATTATAGCTGCCATGAATTGGGGAGTCTCCTTTAGACCCTGGGCCTCCAGTGAACTCATTCTTTCTCTTCAGTTCTTCCATGGCAGCATCAGACTGACAGAGTCATTCATTAGTGGAAGAGTGATGTTGGGAGCAGAAATAGCCAAAAGCAGGTTCATCCACCAAACCCTTTTAAGAGCACCTTTGGAAACTTCATATTCATTCATTCACTCCATTTTTTGTTATGAGAGCTGTAGACAAGGTACAGATGTCCCCTGATTCCTACCCATGCAGCAGCGATTGATAAATGTACAGGTGCAGTGTCTACTACTAAATGGCTTATTAACTGAATGTTTTAGTAATAAGATAGGATGAAAAATTGTGAAATATAAGATAAGAAATCCACTAATATTCCCCTTGAAAATAGTGGTATGACTAGAATTTCATTATTATGAGATATAATTTGCCCAAAATTTATTGAAATGTAAGAAACAATTTACCTCAACACATGTCCATATTACAATGAGCTAAATGAATATGGACAATAAAGTTCTTCTTTGTCTCTCTCATTGCCTTTGGAAACACCCAAATACAATGGTATGACCCTGGAGACAGAGACATGAGTCCAGCAAATGGAAGTTAGTGCTTGGTATTAAAAGGAAGGTGAGATAGTTTCAGGGCACCTTGCCTCATCTCCCTCCAACCCAAATAATTTAGGAGTGAGGTGGCTTGATTATTTTCGCCTTTGGAGCTCTGGCGTCCTGTCCCCAGATGTCTAGAGCTGTTATCAGGTACATCAGTGTAGGAGTCCATTCACTTTTCTTGTATGAATTCAGCTTAGGTGTCCAGGTAGCTGATTAACAAGTGTGTGGTACAGGCTCTGTCCTACAGTCTTAGAGGGGCAGGGGTGATTGGCGTAGGTACAAGTATCTGGTTGCAGCAGGGAGTCACACTCTGAACAAGGCGGGGGGCTGAGAATTGTCCCCAGCGTGTCTCTGAGGAAAGTATGTCCCTGTTCCCTAGACTGTACAGGTAGGTGCGTTTTACAGACGGACCATGGGCACCCAATGTTTTTGGGTGTAAGCACTGGGAGGTACCAGTTATCCTTGGACCCCTGTCACAGGTGGCTGGGTGACCAGAGTGGAGCTACCAGTCCTTAGGCCCCTGATGTGGGACAGTGAGGACCCTATTTAATAGGCAAAGCAATGTCAAACATCAAACACCCACCTCTCCGCTGCACAGCTGAAATGTTTAGAGTCTGCCAACAAGGGCCTATCCTCCTGAAATAGGCCCACACAGGTCCATGCAGAGGGAAAAGGTACTCAAAGTCCACAGATCATTTATGCCTGGACGGGAGCCGCTTCTGTCCTGAACTCCCCCCAGTGGGTGGATCTGGCAAATTATCTTTTCTCCCAATTGCAAATTTTATTCCTTCTCCAAGGCTGGGAGGATGGCTCTAGGTGCTCAACAGGGCCTATCTCAGACCCAGGGAAATCAGCCGCTGGAGCCGGCTTGGGGTTGAGGGGGCACTGTGAAATATATGCAAGTACTTAGCTTTTGCTGAGAGCGCCGTTCTTCTCTGGTTCCAGAGGTGTTAGTAGGCTGTGTGGCTGGCTGCTTCTCCCTGAGCAAACTGGCGGAATGCTAGTACCAGCCTGCCACAGCCGCTCTTGGGAATGGTGCCTGAGGTCTCCCCATGATTCAGGTCCAGTAACTCCTCTCCACTTCTGAAGAGTCTCTTCTTCCCCCTGCCCCTCAGTTCGTTTTCTAAGCTTGCCTTTGATGCTCAGGGCTCCTAGCTTGCCGTAAATATACTCGTTTCACTTGTTTTTTCAGGTCTTTGTTGTAAAGAGGGCTTCCCGGAAGTGTCTGTCTACTCTGCCATCTTGGCTCCACCTCCCCAAATAATTTTTAAAAAACAAAGCTGCCCTCCCATTCTTCATTTCATATATCTTTACATATCAGTGTTTTGTCATCACTGCTAACCATCTGGGGTCCTAGACCCTCCACCTCCTAAGGAATTGCCCTTCACCCTTCCAAGCCCAGGCCTCTCCATGAGAGACGTGTCTTCTGCAGAAATGGGCTGAAGGTTCAAGTAGTGTTGTAGACCATCATACAGGATTAGGCAAGGCACAGAACATCTACAAGGAACAACCTCAGCAGCTGTGAGCTACAGGTTCATGTGGCAAGCTAGCAGGAAGGACACGACATGGGCGACAGACATGAGGACCATGCACACGCAGATGCTGGCAGTTGGCAGAGAAGAGCTGTGACTAGTGAGTAACCACCAGCCAAGCATTCTTGATTTCCCATTGGACTGATCCTCTGTGAGCTGTACATTCCCACTTTACATGGCAGCTGCGGAAAGAGCAGTAAAGGGTGAGGACAAGCAAGGAATCCCAGATCTTTTTCTGTATGTGTCAAGGCAGTGGTGATTGATGGAGCATCCTCAGTTGCACATGCAGTGCTTGCCAATGACAGGATAGATGACAAGCAGCAGGAGTTGGTAATAAAGGACGAGGCTATGGGTTAGGAATGAACTGATGCCTCAATGGAAAATCATTTTTGAGGAGGACTTCATAGTTCAGTTAGAACATCAGGAGAATTTATTAAAACTTGAATCCTGGGCCCTACCCCAGAAAGTCTAATTCAGTAGGTCTGGGTGGGACCAATAATTTGCATTTCTGACAAGTTCCCTGGTGATGATGATGCTGGTGGTCTACAGGCCACACTTTTAAGAACCATTAATTTATTTGGTTGACCCAAGGCTGGGGAAAATAGTATCATAAAGCTTATGATTTAGGGAATTGCTATAAGTACCATAATCACCTGAATGAATTACTTGGTTACAATTTCTTTGATAACCAATTTCAATTGTTGATTTGCCTTAAGAGAAAAATTTGGTATTTCAAAACTTATGTATGTTTGGTCTAAAACAGTTAAAAGCTATTTATTCTATGAATGTATTCATTCAGATTTGTCAGGTAGTTAAAAGAAAGAGATTGTCAGTTTCCTAGTCTTCTAAGTTTGCCAACAGCATGCGTGGGAGTATATTTGTTGAATCGTTGATATTCTTTCTGGTGGACTAAAAGCTAGTGTTAAGCCCCTGAGGTCTGCTGTTTTTCATCCCTGATTTAAATTTTGATGTACCTAATAGAATTATTATTATTATTAGCATTTAGAGCTGAATACATGTTGTAAAAGGAAACAGGAATAAATTCTATTTTATTGTATATTGATACTGACTTTTGATGACTGGTATTAAATTGAAATCCCAGATTTGTTTTTATTGTCAGTGTATGTTATTTATTTTTTAAATTCTACACACTGAGTGATACATAGCAGTTGGAAGAAATATGAAACAAAAAAATCATAACATAACATACCATGATAAATGTACAAGGATAATGAACCCAAATGTAGTCAATCATTAGCTCAACAGATGCTGTGTGAGTTAACAATTTAATTAATGGAATTATTTTTATTTACTAAAAGGACTGATCTCTTTTTTTCAGCAGAATTGTTGGTATAGGCAAAGATGTATGTGTGCTGTGTATTATGGAAGTTTTACATGTGTATGTGTGTTATTCCCAAGGTCAAATTCTTTTCCATGTATGGTGGGTATAATATAGTGAAAAAAAAAAATGAGAAAAGGCTGAAATAGGAATTAAAAAATCCATATTTTAGTCTCAGCTCTTCTACAGGTTTTAGTACTGTTTTCGTGGTTTTTTAAAAATTCATTTAAAATTAATATTATTATATAGTAAATACATAATGAACATAAACTGTTCTCATTAATTTTTGCATACTCCATAAAAATATTGTTGATGATACTACTCATTATGTAGATGTGTATTCTTAGGTTTAAGAAACATTAAACACCTCTTTGAATTTATCACCTTAAAAATTCTTTCCTTTAAGAGATGAATCAAGCAGTAAGAATTACATTGTATTTTTTATTTTTGCCTAGGTTGTTAAGAATCCCAGGACTGGGTTTTTCGTATAATCCTTTTCACTTTTAAACAATTTTATCATCCTTATTTTATATGTGTATTTAATGTAAACTCATTTTTAAAAACGAAATAATTTTTAGAAGCTCAGGGGCTATAAAGAAAAAAAATCACCCAAATTAAATAACCAAATTAAGAGTTGTTGTGGATTGAATAACCCTGGTGGCGTAGCAGTTAAGAGCTATGGCTGCTAACCAAAAGTCGGCAGTTCGAATCCACCAGGATTCTGTGGGGCAGTTCTACTCTGTCCTGTAGGGTCACTATGAATCGGAATCGACTCGACGGCAGTGGGTTTTTTTGGTAGTACGTGGATTGAATTGTATTCCCCCAAAATGTGTTGCAAATGTAAACTCTATGCCTGTGGTTATAATCCCATTTGGGATGGGTCGTCTCTGTTAGGTCAATGAAGCATAATTTGTGTAGGGTGTTTGGAGTCATCCTCTTTTGAGATGTAAAGGAGATTAAAGAAGCAAGCACAGAAGGAGGAAGACAGATGCCACACCACATGAAGATCACTAGGGAACCAAGGAACAGGAATCTTCCTCCAGAGCCAACAGAGAGAGAGCTTTCAACCCAGAGTGGGCACCCTAAATTCAGACTTCTAGCCTCCTAAACTGTGAGAAAATACATTTCTGTTTGTTAAAGCCACTCATTTGTGGTATTCCTGTTACAGCAGCATGAGATAACTAAGACAGGAGTTAATCTAACTCAACCACTAGGCCAGTAGCGGGGGAAAAAAAAAAAACCTAGATTCTCTTGTCCAGAATCATTTTGGTTAGAGCTTAAAGAAAATAGATAGATTATTATTATGGATTGACTTGTGTCCCCTAAAAATGTGTGTCAATTTGGCTAGGCTATGATTCCCAGTATTGTGATTGTCCACCATTTTGTCATCTGATGTGATTTTCCTGTGTGTTGTAAATCCTACTGTTATAATGTTAACAAGGCAGAATTAGATGCAGTTATGTTAATGAGGCAGTACTTAAACTACAAGATTAGATTGTATCTTAAATCAATCTCTTTTGAGATATAAAAGGGAGAAGTGAGCAGAGAGACAAGAAAGCAGCACTGGGAGGACAGTGAGTCCCTTGGACTCAGGGTCCCTGCACAGAGAAGTTCCTAGACCAAGGGAAGATTGGTGACTAGGACGTTCCCCCAGAACTGATAGAGAAAGCCTTCTCCTGGAGCTGGCACCCTGAATTTGGACTTCTAGCCTCCTAGACTGTGAGAGAATAAATTTGTTAAAGCGATCCATCCACTTGTGATATTTTTATTATAGCAGCACTAGATAACTATGACAATTACTGTATTTAAGAAAATTTGAATTTAATATTTTCTATCTCCAACCTACAGGTCTAACTTACTAAAAGAAAGACTAAATAAGTTTATTTGCCCAATATTTGCTGGATATTTACTCTGTATTGACAAAATCATAGAATGATGGAGCCCTGGTGGCACAGTGGTTAAGAGTTATGGCTGCTCACCAAAAGGTCGGCAGTTTGAATCTATCAGCTGCTCCTTGGAAACTCTGTGGGGCAGTTCTACTCTGTCCTGTAGTGTCACTATAAGTCAGAATCAACTCGATGGCAATGGGTTTGGTTTTTTTGTTTTCTTTTTTTAATGCTCTCATTTGTTAATAAGTCAGAATTTACTACAATATTTACAAAGCATGCAAATCAATTATACCAGTATTCTTAACCAGAATTGGTATGTCTGTTATAAAGAGATGTCACAAAACCCCTTTAGGAGGAATGCAGTAGAGTTATAAAATAGATTACTGACCTCAATAGAGACTAATCCTCTTCTTTAAAGTGCAAATAACATTTATCAAGGGCCAGACAACATGCCAGACACACTTCTAAATTCTTCATGTGGATTAATCTATTTAATCCTTATAACAACCCTACTGAAGTAGGTGTTATTATTATACCATCCTGTTTTACTGATGGGGCACGTGAATCACAGAGAGGGCCGTAAGTGAGGAGCCAGGATCTGAACTCAGGAAAACTGACTGATGTGTGCACTCAGCCACGTCACTGTAGCTGCCAAACCAAGCCCAAGCCCAAGCCCGAGCCCAGTGCCGTCAAGTCGATTCCGACTCATAGTGACCCTATAGGACAGAGTAGAACTGCCCCATAGAGTTTCCAAGGAGCACCCGGCAGATTCGAACTGCTGACCCTTTAGTTAGCAGCCGTAGCACTTAACCACTACACTACCAGGGTTTCCTAGCTGCCAAAAGCACATGTTTTTGCCTTTTAAATCTTGCTCCAAGTTAACGAAATTTCTGGGAAAAACATTTGAAGCTTTAGTACAATAGCAGAATTTGTGACTTACTGGAATATCATCATTAACATTTTATTAGGATATGACCATTTTACTTTTCAAAAGCTGCTGATTTTTAAAATCACGTGATTTTTTTTTTTTTTTTTTCTTCTCATTGAAGATCCAGTGTAAAAACGTCTTGGAGGCAGTGTCTGACCTCCTGCAACCTCACAAGGTCAACAGCACAAGGCTGACTCCCCTGAGGCAGAGGCCAGACAAGCCTCCTCTCTCTGACATAGCTACCAATTCTGATACCAACTATCCCTCCCACAGCACTCTGTACTGGGTTCAATAATTCATTGCAATGGCCACACAGAACTCACAGACCATAGTCACAATTGTGGGGTTTATTAGGGAAGTAACAGGCACAATTCAGGCTCACGAGCACTCAGGATATAGTTCTTCCATCAGGATAGCCTCTCCCCAGCTGTGCTCACAGGCACACCTCTCCCTGGCCCTCAGTCTCTGCCCAGAGGCATTCAGCTTTCTCTCTCCGTGGGCCAGGAAGCCCACCACAGCATCTCCAGCTGCCAGATCTCTGCTCCTGGGTCTCTCCTTCCTTGGTAGTGGTGGGCTCCTCCTCTCTGCTCTGAAATTGGCTTTCTTTTAAGGCAAAACTGACCAATCCCCTTGGTAGGCCACAGTTACGCTTTCACACAATCACTGGGCAAGAGTTACAAAGACCATGGCTAGAAAGTAATTGATCCACTGTATCCAGTTTTTTCCTCATTGGAATATACAACCAAATTTCCTAAGATAACAATGGCTCAATTTTCAGAAATCTATTGTTAGGTCAACATTTTAGGGATACACCTGTTCCACCAAAGGGAATCCATAACCTTAAAATTTTAGGACTGGAAGGCATCTCAGTGATTATTCGGTATTGACTTATCCCAAATCAATAATTCTTTCCACAATATGTCTGAATGGTCACATAGTCTTTCCTAAGATATTTCCAGTATCCTTTCAAGGGAGGGGCTGTGTTTTGTCTGCCATTTATCTTTGTATCCCTAGCACCCAACACAGTGCCTGATCAGAAGCAGGCATAAAAAAAATTTAAAAATAGTTTGTTGAATTGAACTGAACTGAAGGGACATGTTTTAGGAGTTAGATACCCCTCAGTTCGAATCCCAGCTATGCTAGTTACCACCTGTATGATATTGGACAAGTTACTTTTATTCCCTGAGCCTCAATTTCCTTATTTCTAATATGGAAATGATAATACCTAACTTACAGGTCTTGTGTAAAATGCCTGGTACAACGGAGGCACTAAATTAGTGTTCATTCCGTATCTCCCAACTCCTCCCAAGGCTGCCCATGTGTTGCCTGGCAGCTCTATTTCTAGCCTCTGGATCTACAGAGAATAAATCTTTCTAGTTTCCTTTCCACTTCATCCATGTCCAAAGCCTCAAATTGTTGGAAGGAGCTAGCTTCTTTTTTTCAGACCAAATATATCTAAATCCGTTGGCATTTCCTCATGTGACATGATTCCAGAGCATCTCAGCATCCTGGTTATTCTTCTTAGATGATTCTCTGTGTCTCTTAAAATATGTGTCTGCTTTTTTTAAACATGAAACTCTTGACTGTCTTTACTCCAATTGGAAACCCTTGAAAATTTGAACGATTGGACCTAGATTTTGAGTTTCGTATTAAGCATTCATCTCAGGGTTTTAATCTTTTTGGATTTTCAACTTCGTAGTCATACATTCATTCATTCATTCAACAAAGATCTCTTCAGTGCTTAGTCTGAGCCAGATACTACTTTGGTGTTTGGGAAGCATCAATGAACACAGTTCAGTGGAGAGTTGTCGTCAATCTTAACACAACTAAATGTACTTAGAAATGATTTTCTTGCACTTGTGTCTGTGAAAATGGACAGTGTGCTGCGTTTTAGGCAACATATAATGTTTTTGTATAGTAATATCATACTCATGTAGATGTCTCTCATTAGACACAACAAATAGGTGGTACTTGCTGTAAGTAAGCAAAGAACAGCATCTAAATAGCGAGATTCGATGCCATGGACCTCAGGCACCAACACATATCACTATATTCACAGGATAACTCAGTCACTCTTTAAACTCTCTAAAAACCTAGTTATTTTTATATGTAAGTGGTGGTTTGGTAGTTATTTGAAGAATTTGAAACTAGAAAATCTGAGTTCAGGCCCTAGCTCAACCATTTTACCAATTGTGTGAATAAACTCGTTTCCCATATAAACATTATAATCTAGTCTATTTATCTCCCACGGTTTTTAGGAGGGTATCATGAAATATGGTTTATGAAAGTGCTTTAAAAGAAATAGGGGACTATGTATATGTGATTTATTGTTTCAAAGTTTGATTATCAGACTTATTTACCTACAGCAGGACAGAAACAATAAAATAGAAAGATGTACTGGCTAGTAGGAGAAGCCCCAGCAGCATTTGACAGCAGCAAGAAATAATGGCTGACACCCTAACACCAAAAGAGGAAACCAAACACATGTTTATAAGCCAATAGATTGAAAGAGGAGAGCCATCTGGGTGCTCTGACTATTAGTGTAAACGGCCTTTCATACCTGGCTGGTCCCTGAGAGGGTCATTGCATTGTTAGTAAGTAAGGCATCTATTGTGCTTACTGATGACCTGACTCATAGGGGAAAAGATAAAACTAATTAAGTCATGAAATGAATGACAGAGTCTTTTTTATAGCCTCTGATGGTTCTGGCTGAATAATTTGTCATTAGGAGCTGTGTTTACATAAAGCTGAATGAAACTCACACATCCAACTGAATGATGTTTTTTCAGTTCTGTAAAGTCATGGCTTGGGTATAGCTAGAAAGTTGTCTATTTCTCTGGCATGCCCTGGCTTCTCCCCCGCTCTCCGTACTTGTTGGGAATGAACACCACACTCTGGAATGGTGCAGAGCGCTAGTGAGGAATTGTCACTGTTCTTAACTGGTTTAGGTAACAAATTTTGTTTTTTGTTTTTTAACATATATTGAGAGCTACTAGAGGCTTGAATTTTTTCTTCAGTTCTTTCAGCTTGAGAAATGCTGAACTTGTTCTTCCCTTTTGATGTTCTATCTCCAGCTCTTTGCACGTGTCATTATAATACTTTGTCTTCTCAAGCTGCCCTTTGAAATATTCTGTTCAGCTCTTTTACTTCATCATTTTTTCTGATCACTTTAGCTACTTGACATTCAAGAGCAAGTTTCAGAGTCTCTTCTGACATCCATTTTGGTCTTTCTTTCCTGTCTTTTTAATGACATCTTGCTTTCTTCATGTATGATGTCCTTGATGTCATTCCACAACTCATCTGGTTTTCGATCATTGGTGTTCAACATGTCCAATCTATTCTGTGGATTTATTCTAATTTTCTTCAGTTTCAACTTGAACTTGCATATGAGCAATTGATGGTCTGTTCCGCAGTTGGTCCCTGGCCTTGTTCTGACTGATGATGCTGAGGTTTTCCATCATCTCTTCCCACAGATGTAGTCAGTTTCATTCCTGTGTATTCCATCTGGTGAGGTCCATGTGTATAGTCGCCATTGATGGTGATGAAAAAAGGTATTTGCAATGAAGAAGTCATTGGTCTTGCAAAATTCTGTCACGCGATCTCCAGCATCTTTCTATCACAAAGGCCGTATTTTCCAACTACCGATTGTTCTTCTTTGTTTCCAACTTTTGCGTTCCAATCACCAGTAATTACTAATGCATCCTGATTGCACTGAAGTAGACCACCAGGTCCTTCTCCCTAGTCTATGTTAGTCTGGAATCTCAGCTGAAACCTGTCCACTGTGGGCGACCCTGCTGGTATTTGAATACTAGTGACATAGCTTCTAGCATCACAGCAACACGCAAGTCCCCACAGTACAACAAACTGACAGATGAGTTGCAATACTGAAGGATTCTACAGGGAAAATATTAAATGACATAGGAAGCATCAGAAGAAGATGGAAGGAATAACAGAGGCACTGTATCAAAAAGAACTGGTTGATGTTCAACCATTTCAGGAGGTAGCATATGATCAGGAACTCATGGTACTAAAGGAAGAAGTCCAAGCTGCACTGAAGGCATTGGTGAAAAACAAGTCTGCAGGAATTGATGGAATATCAATTGAGATGTTTCAACAAAGGAATGCAGCACTGGAGGTGCTTGCTCGTCTATGTCGAGAAACTTGGAAGACAGCTACCTGGCTGACCGACTGGAAGAGATCCATATTTATGCAAATTCCCAAGAAAGGTGATCCAACTGAGTGCAGAAATTATCAAACAATATCATTAATATCACATGCAAGTAAAATTGTGCTGAAGATCATTCAAAGATGGCTACAGCAATATATCGACAAGGAACTGCCAGAAATTCAAGCCAGATTCAGAAAAGGCTGTGGAACAAGGAATAGCAGTGCTAATGTCAGGTGGATCCTGGCTGAAAGCAGAGAATACCAGAAAGATGTTTACCTGGGTTTTATTGACTACACAAAGGCATTTGACTGTGTAGATGATAATAAATTATGAATAACGTTGTGGAGAATGGGAATTTCGGAACACATAATTGTGCTCATGAGGAACCTGTACGTAGATTAAGAGGCAGTCATTCCAAGAGAACAAGGGGATACTGAGTGGTTTAAAATCAGGAAAAGCATGTGTCAGGGTTGTATCTTTTTACCATACCTGTTCAATCTGTATGCTGAGCAAATAGTCCGAGAAGTTGGACTCTATGAAGAGGAACTTGGTTTCAGGATTGGAGGAAGACTCATTAACAACCTGCGTTATGCTGATGACGCAATCTTGCTTGCTGAAAGTGAAGTGGACTTGAAACACTTACTAAGATCAAAGACCACAGCCTTCGGTATGGATTATACCTCAACGTAAAGAAAACAAAATTCCTTACAACTGGACCAATAATTAACATCATGATAAACAGAGAAAAGATTGAAGTTATCAAGGCTTTCATTTAACTTGGATCCGTAATCAACACCCATGGAAGCAGCAGTCAAAAACTCAAAAGATGCAATTACATTGGGCAAATCTGCTGCAAAAGACCTCTTTAAAGTGCTGAAAAGCAAAGATGTCACATTGAAGACTAAGGTGTGCCTGACCCAAGCCATGGTGGTTTTAGTCACCTCATATGCATGTGAAAGGTGGATGGTGAATAAGGAAGACCAAAGAATTGACGCCTTTGAATTGTGGTGTTCATGAAGAATATTGAATATACCATGGACTGCCAGAAGAATGAACAAGCCTGTCTTGGAAGAAGTACAATCAAACTGCTCCTTAAAAGCAAGGACAGTGAGACTACATCTCACATACTTTGGACATGTTATCAGAAGGGATCAGTCTCTGGAGAAGGACATTATGCTTGGTAGAGTAGAGCATAAGCAAAAAAGAGGAAGACCCTCAAAGAGATGGATTGACACAGTGGCTACAACAACGGGCTCAAGCATAACAACAATTGTGAATATGGCGCAGGACTGGGCACCGTTTCATTCTGTAGTACATAGGGTCGCTATGAGTCAGAACCAACTAGATGGCAAGTAACAACAACAGCACCTACCAAACATGCTACTCAGCACTTTACGTCTGTCTTAGTCATCTAGTGCTGCTGTAACAAATACCACAAGTGGATGGCTTTAACAAAGAGAAATTTATTTCCTCACAGTAAAGTAGGCTAAGAGTCCAAATTAAGGGTATCAGCTCCAGGGAAAGGCTTTCTCTCTCTGTCAGTCTTCTCATCAATCTTCCCCAGATTAGGAGCTTCTCCGCACAGAGACCCTGGGTCCAAACGAGGCGCCCTGCTCCCGGCATTGCTTTCTTGGTGGTATGAGGTCCCGAATCTCTGTTTGCTTCCCATTCCTTTTATCTCTTTTAAGATAAAAGGTGGTGCAGGCCACACTCCAGGGAAACTCCCTTAATGTTGGATCAGCGATGTGACCTTAATAATGATGTTACAATCCCACCCTACTCCTCTTTAATGTAAAATTACAATCACAAAATGGAGGACAACCACACAGTACTGGGAATCAAGGCCCAGCCAAATTGATACATTTTTGGGGGGACATAATTCAATCCATGACAATACAATTTATGCCAATGCAACTTTTTACAAGTGTACAGCTTATTGACAGCAAGTACATTAATCAGCTGTGCAATCCTACCCTTAATCAGTGTGATTTTTCCATCACCGTAAACTGAAACTCATTGCTCCCAAAACAATAATCCCCCCTTTTCCTCTCCCTCTCACCCCTGGTAACCACTAATAAACTTTGATCTCTATACATTTGCTTGCTCTTGTCTTTTTATATAAGTGAGGTCATATCATATTTGTCCTTTTGTGACTGAGTTATTTCACTCAGCATGTCTTCAAGCTCCATGCATACTGTAGCATGTATCAAAATTTCATTTCTTTTAATGGCTGAGTAGTATTCCATTGTATGTACCACATTTTATTTATCCCTTCATCTGTTGGTGGATATTTAGGTTGCTTCTGCCTGTTGGCTACTGTGAATAGTGCTGCAGTGAACATTGGTGTAAAAGTGTCTGAGTCTCTGCTTTCCAAAATTTTGATATATACCTAGGAGTGGAATTCATCGTCATATGGTAGTTCTATTTTTAGTTTTTTGAGGAACCGCCACACTGTTTTCCATTATGGCTGTACCATTTTGCATTCCAGTTTCCATACATCCTCACCAGCATTTATCTTCCTTTTTTTTTTTTTTTTAAATCTTAGCCATCCTAGTGGGAGTGAAATGGTACTCATTGCGGCTTTGATTTGTATCTCTCTGATGGCTAATGATGTTGAGCATCTTTTCATGGGTTTTAATGGCTGGTTTTTTTGGTAGTAGATTACCAGGCCTTTCTTCTGAGGTGCCTCTGGGTAGACTTGAACCTCCAACCTTTTGGTTAACAGCCAACTTTGTTAACCAATAATAAACTATCAAAGTATTTTACAGAGTGTCTGTGCCACTTTACATTCCCACAGCAGTATATAAGAGTTTTAGTTACTCCACATCCTCTCCATTACTTGGTATTGTCAGTATTTTTTATTTTAGTGATTCTGATACATATGTAGTGTTATCTCATTGTGATTTTAATTTGGATTTCTCTAATGGCTAAAGGAGCCCTGGTGTCACAGTGGTTAAAGGGCTTGGCTGCTAACCAAAAGGTCAGAAGTTCAAATCCACCAGGCGCTCTTTTGAAACCCTATGGGGCAGTTCTGCTCTGTCCTATAGGGCCACTGTGAGTTGAAATTGACTCAATGGCAACGAGTTTTAATGGCTAAATAATATTAAACATTTTTGCAAATGCGTATTTGCCTTCCATATTTTCTCCTTTGTGAAGTGCCTGAGCCTTTTGCCTGTTTTTTTAAGGGTTGTTTAAAAGTGAAGGTAGTTAAATTTTGAGAGTTCTTTATATAGTCTGGATACAAATCCTTTGTCATATATGTGATTTGCAAATATTTTTTTCTGGTGTGTATCTTTTCATTCTCTTAAAAGTGTGTTTTGCAAAACCAAAAGTTTTTAATTCTGATGAAGTCTAACATATCAAAATAAATTTTATAAATCATGCTTTTGTTTTCAGCTTTGAAAACCCTTCCCTAACCTCAGGCCATAAAGGTTTTCTCCTATATTTTCATCTAAAAGCATTATAGTTTTACATTTACACCTGTAATCTATTTTGAGTTAATTTTGGTATGAAGTGTGAGGTTTAGGTTGAGATCCATTGTTTGCATATCATTGTCCAAATGTTCCAGCACCACTTGCTGAGAAGACTTTCCTTTATCCAAGAGCAAAGTATTTTTTTGCTCTTTCTTAAGATGTAAGAAATAACAGCATATTTGAATGCCAACAGCAGTGGGTTTTGGTTTTTTTTTTTTTTTTGGGAGGTGACCCAGTACAGAGGGAAAAATTAATGGTATAGGAGGAAAGGAGGATAATGTCTAGAGCTATTGATTTTGTTAGATGATGGAGAGGACATACAATCTGGCTCAAAAATGGAGGATTGCCTTTACATTTGCAAGGCAATTTCGTCAATGGCATTACCTTGGATGAAAAGCAGAGTATATGAATGCAGAAGCCCGTACATGGATAGGTGACTGCTTCAATTTCCTCACTGAAGTAGGAAGCAAGGTCAGCAACTGAGAGGAAAAATGGGAGAGGTGTTGGGGATTTTAGGAGAGAGAAGTGGTGAGATAGCCCCCTGGGGGAGTGAGCCACCAAGGTGTTAGCATGGGAGTGAGTGGCAGAAGTAGGAGAAAGAAAAGAGCCCTCGAGAAGAGGAGTTTCAGGAATTGAGATCATCAATGTGCATATTGAGAATGCAGGAATTAAGACCAGAAGTTCTGGAGTTCATGACAATAACCCAGGAGTTAAGGTCTTGGAGGAATGAGAGGGAATGATTTGGTCAGATTGCCTCAACTGCAACAGGTTTGGTTTTTTGGTTAGGTACCAATAACAATGCTGGACAGTAGTTGATACAATCTGCTGACATGAGATTTAAAGCAGAAGACTTTTAGGGAGAAGGAAAATGCTTCGAAAGCAGCCATGTGGAGCAAAGAGGGCACCCATCACACCTTGAGGCCCAATGGTAAGGGGCTATGGGAATAAAAATAGCCAGCACTTGTGCGGGTTGCAGGGGAAGCAGTGCCCCGAGGGAGAATCCGATTTCCATTAAAGCAAGAAGGTATGGAGCAAGTTATACACATTCCTTAAAATCAACGTGATACCTACTATAACCCATATGTTCAAGGAGTCAGTGAATATTGATTGATAATGAAATGCTTGCAGTTGTTGTAAGGAGCATATGCATTTGATTTCTTTTTTTTTTTTAAGAATTACAAACATTTTTTCCATGATTTGGAAAGTTGTATTTTATTTGTCAATGACAAATATTACAACAGCTTTTTTTTTTTTTTTTATAGTTCTCAAAATAATGACAGTTAATCTTCATTCAAGAATATCTTTAGTTCCACTCCTTGGAATATATCCCAGAGAAATAAGAGCTGTCACACAAATAGATAGATGCACACACATGTTCATTGCAGCACTGTTCACAATAACAAAAAGATGGAAACAACCTAGGTGCCCATCAACAGGTGAATGGATAAACAAATTATGATATATTCACACAATGGAATACTACTCAATGATAAAGAACAATGATGAATCTGTGAAACATCTCACAACATGGATGAATCTGGAAGATATTAATTATGCTGAGGGAAATTAGTCACAAAAGGACAAATATTGTACGAGACCACTATTATAAGAACTCCAGAGAAGGTTTATACACAGAAGAAAACATTCTTTGATGGTTATGAGGGTCGGGAGGGAGGGAGAGGGGAATTCACTAACTAGATAGTAGATGAGAATTATCTTAGGTGAAGGGAAGGACAACACAATAGAGGGGAAGTCAGCACAACTGGACTAAACCAAAAGCTAAGAAGTTTCCTGAACACAACCAAACACTTTGAGGGGCAGAGTAACAGAGGCAGGGATTTTGGGACCATGGTTTTGGGGGACATCTAGGTCAATTGGCATAACAAAGTTTATTGAGAGAATGTTCTGCATCCCACTTTGGTGAGCCGCATCTGGGGTCTTAAAAGCTTATGAGCAGCCATCTAAGATGCATCAATTGGTCCCAACCCACCTGGAGCAAAAGAGAATGAAGAACACCAAAGACACAAGGAAAATATTGGCCCAAGAGATGAAAGACCTACATAAACCAGAGACTCCATCAGCCTGAGATGAGAAGAACTAGATGGTACACAGCTACCACCGATGTCTACCCTGACAGGGAACACAACATAGAGTCCCTGATGAGGCAGGAGAAAAGTGGGGTACAGAACTCAAATTCATGTAAAAAGACCAGATTTAATGGTCTGACTGAGACAGGAGGATCCCCAGAAGACACGGCCCCCCAATTCCCTGTTAACCCAGAACTAAAACCATTCCCAAAGCCATCTCTTAAGACAACATTAGACTGGACTATAATATAAAAAAATAAGTAGATACGGGAGACTAAATGGGCAGCTCCCGTCCAAAGGCGGGATGAGAAGGCAGAAAGGGATAGGAGCTGGTTGAATGGACACAGGCAACTCAGGGTGGAAAGGGGGAGTGTGCTGTCACATTATAGGGATTCCAACTAGTGTCACATAACAATGTGTATATAAATTTTTGTATGAGAGGTTAACTTGAGCTGTAACCTTTCACCTAAAGCACAATAAAAATAAAAATATCTTTAGCCTTTTTTGAGGTTCTTCTGGGGCAATAATAAGGACCTGCATCTCCATAATCCCAAACATCTGGGGGGAAGGCTTCAAAAATAACATTTAAGTATTTCCAGTATTCTGATGTTGGGTATCATCTGGACATACCTTCAAATTATGCCAAAATAATGTGATCCTATTTCGTTTTTGTGGCTAGTTCATTTCTACATTAGACAATGAGAAGGGGTGTAAGCTTCTGGCTTAGTATGAGAGAAGTTACATCAACTTCCTCTCTAGTAGCGAGCCATTAAAAAACCGAGCCATTAGTTAGTGCCAAATGGAGAATTAAATAGGAAATGGCAAGGAAAGTCAAGCTGGAGTTAGAAATGGTGAGAGAGCATTGCTCAGGACATACTGTATAAACGGCAACTCTGAAGCTGACACAGGTAAAAAAAAAAGTCTGGTTTTAAAGCAATCTTGCATAGTCTCTCTTTTTTTAAGCAATTACGTTTTTGTCTGTTATCTTTTGCCATTTTAAAATAACAAATAGTGAAAGGAAGCCTAATTTTTAAACATGTAGAACTGGTATGGCATATATTTAAAAAAAATTTATTTTCTTTCTCTCTCTATCCCTCCTTCCTCCTGTCTGTCCCTTCTTTCCTTCCTGTATTGTGAAAAACGTCTAACAGGTTTTCTACCTCTTGGAACATAAAAATAAACATCTGTGCACAGTCGACTTTGTACATATTGATTCTTGGACTAAAATAGCTTGATTCAGTTTTAAACTTTGTCTTTTCTCACCCCGGGCTCAGGGTCTTTGTTCCCTGTGCAGACGAGGTAGAAGGAGGAGTGATGCACAGCCAGCAATTCAGCCGGATGCTTTGTGGGCAGTTTTAATCTTTTTTTTTACACCTTGACCTTCATTTCCAGAGGACATCCTGGCTGACAGATCTAGCCTGATCAAGATTCTGGTCAGGTGTTTAGTTCTCCTAAGGAAATTCAGTTTAATCTAACAATCGGGTACCTGAATCTACTCAGGACTTAATTTCTCGAAGGTTATAGGGAGCTGACACATGAGCAAGTTAGAGAGCACAGTCTAAAGAATGAGCTTAGTGATGGGATAAATCCTACTCTTTGATGCTTAGTCAGCAAAGATATTTTTAAAAATAAATGCTGTAGACTGAACCATACTACATGTATTAACAGACCCAAACTTTAACTTTCAATTTGAATTAAAATACAACAGTCTGCACGCATTAAGAAAGGCTGCGCGTTGATTACTACCTCATAGCTTTCACATCATCACTTGTTCAGTAATATTAAAAGTACTTAGATTTAAAAATAGTTTTCTGATAGTTTTGGTTTCACTAAAACAATTGTTCAAAGAACAGAATTGTAACTAAACAGCTCTTCTGAACCTATCACAACATCACATAAAAACCACACTTCCTGCATTAGATGAAAGAAATCTAAAATATCAAAATGTATTTCCTGGTGGACTTTGGCACCCAGTGTATCCCCATAATTATATTTAAAAATGCATATTAATAGGTTGACAATAGTTATAGATAAAATCCGTGTCTTATTGGAGCATATAGGATAAAGCATCTTTCTAAAAATGGGGTAGAAACTTGTCTACCAGGAGAAAAAGATGGCAAGTAAGCTTGTCTTGGACGGCTAGCTCAGAAGAAAAGAACCCATCAGGATATCAACTCTTCTCAACAATTAATGATAATGAAACTGGGCCTTGAGAGTAATAAAAATACTGCAACATTTTTTAAATCAGTCTTTCATTGGCAGTGCTAGTTAATGAAATACAGTTTCTTAATCTTTTTTTCATTATCATCTCCCTAAGGAGCCCTTTTGAGACACTTTTTCCCTTAATCAGCATGAAATTAAATACTAAGAAATAAGATATTGTTGGATATCATTGTGCTTGGGAGGATTACAAACCTTGTATTATCCAAGACATTTTTTTGTTCCCCCAAGAACCAGTGAAGGGGCAGTATCACCTTCCTAGGAAAGCATGTCCATTAAGAAAAATATATATATATGTAAATAATTTTGGCTAGTAGTCAATGCCTTATCATATCTTAAATCTGTTTGGGACACTTGGCCCTAGAACAGAGGGAGAAGGTGTGCTTAATTCAATAGGATTCAGAAGAGTGAAGAGAGTTGGTGATGCCCATCTCACTGCGGCGGACTCACTCATCCATTTATTTTGCTTCACCCTGTCTGCCTGGGCCCAGTCAGCAAAGGAAGGCAATGAGCCACTCCAAGGTCAGACAGTGTTACCTCTTATTGTGATAGGCAAATCCACCATTAAGCTTCAGATTGAGAAAAATACTATTGAGTTGGCAAATGCTTTCAATGTGTATGTGCAGATAGTCATAGTCATATGTAACCACAATATTCCAGTCTCTGTGACAAAGAGAAATAGAAATTTTGTGCTGTATTTTAATTTGCTGCAAAATTTCTCCTTCAGGAATGATCTTTCAGTTAAGCACCTACTCGGTGCAAATGCTGTGCCAAACACTGCTGGAAAGAACCAGCACGTGCAAGGCAATGTCTGCCTTTATGAAACTCATTGGACTGTTCAAGGGAATAAAGTGAATATACAATTAATTTTTGTGCTAGAATAGAAGGCACTTCCCACTGGCTGCCCCTATCAGGACGGTTACCTGAATTAGAGCAGGAAATACCTACCTGACAGTCTCCCACACAGCCTGATATAGTGCCCTCTTGGGAACGTCCAGGCAGACGCCACTTGACTTTGCAGCCTAACAGAAGTATTATTAGTTAAAGACTTAATGCTTGGTTCTTCTTTGTTTGTTGTAATGGATATCTTAAAAGGCTTTGAAATTGGTCAGTTCTTTATTAGCAATCCATGAGACTGTACTCCCATCTCAAATGAATAGCAGTTGGGATGATGGAGATCCAATTTAACAAGAAGTTGCATGAAACCCAACTAGATTGTTAGCTCTCTATTCCAGCTGCCTTTAGAGATACTTTTCCCTGACACATATCACCAAATCGCAAGCTAAAAACAGTCATATTTGCCCTTATTCTTTTTTTTTTGTTTGTTTTAACTCGATTGCCAGGAAATTTTATTATGATCTGTTAGTTGCTATCTAGTCGATTCTCATTTGTGGTGAGCAATATATTTCATGTTGGTTAAAGAAGATGCACAAAAGAAAACTTGTATTAAGTGAAATTTTTTACGAGTTTATTACTAAAACTATGCAGATAACTGAAGTTAGAAGCTTTGGGTTTAGCTTTTAGAGCTAAATGCAGGTTTTGCAAGCATGTTCATCTCCATATGGCCCGGGTCTAACACTGCTTCTGAAAATGTTAGCTGAGTAACATTAGGCAGGTGAGTTATTCTCTCTGGGCCTCAGTATTATTACCTATTAAGTGAGAATAATAACAATACCTACTTCTTGGGGTTGTAATAAGGATTAAATGAATCATTACCTGTGATACCCTTAGAACAGTACCTGGTACATAGTAAGCCCTGAGTCAGTGTTTGCTATTGTATTATTATCTATTGTATTTTAAGGAATATTTAGGATTATCTCTTAAGGATAGCATTTCAGAAATGGAATTACAGGATTTGTTGTTGTTAGGTGCCATTGAGTTGCTTCCAACTCAATAGTGACCCTATATACAACAGAACAAAACGCTGGGGGTCCTGCATCATCCTAATACCCGTTTCTGTGTTTGAGCCCATTGTGGCAGCCACTATGTCAATCCATCTTGCTAAAGGTCTTCCTCGTTTTTGCTGACCCTGTGCTTTATGAAGCATGCTGTGCTTCTCCAGGGACATGTCCAAAGTAAGTGAGATGAAGTCTTGCCATCCTCACTTCTGAAGAACATTATGGCTGTACTTCTTCCAAGACAGCTTTATTCTTCTGGCAGTCCATGGTATATTCAGTATTCTTCACCAACACCAGAATTCAAATGTATCAATTCTTCAGTTTTCCTTATTCATTGTCCAGCTTTTGCATGCATCTGAAGCAATTGAAAAACTTTTTGAAAAGAAATATTGATATGTAAAGCTAGATTGATTTTCAAAAAAATTACACCAATTCATGCTCTCATTAATAACAGAATTCCTATTTCACTGAGCTCTGGCAAACATTAAACTTCATAATTCTTTTTACTCATTTGATAGATGAAAGTGGTATTTCAGTCAGGGCTTGGAACCAGTTCATTTCAGTTTGGATCTCTGCTGAGAATTTGCAGATATACTGAATCAGAATCTACATTTTAACAAGAATCCCAGGTGATTCTTATGTGTAATAAAATTTTAGAACCACTGCTCTACTAATGGAGCCCTGGTGGTACAGTGGTTAAGAACTCAGCTGCTAACCAAAAGATCAGCAGTTCGAATCTACCAGGTGCTCCTTGAAAACCCTATGGGGCAGTTCTACTCTGTCCTGTAGGGTCGCTGTGAGTCAAAGTCGGCTCGACAACAACAGGTTTGGGCTCTACTAGTAGTTCTCAGAATTGATCCCTAACCAACAGCATTGCGAACTCATTAGAAATGCAAATTATTAGCAGGGGTTTGAACTAGAATGAACTGGTTTGAAACCCTGCTTATTTCTGTCTTATTCTGCTTTTCTTTCTGCCTACTCCTATACCAAAACCAAACTCGTTGCTATCTAGTCAATTCCAACTCATAGTGACCCTATAGGACAGAGTAGAACTGCCCCATAGAGTTTCCAAGGAGTGCCTGGTGGATTTGAACTGCTGATCTTTTGGTTAGTAGACATAGCTCTTAACCACTACGCCACCAGGGTTTACCACTCTTATACCAGAGATATGTTAATTAATTATTGCCATGTAATAATGTGTTTTAAGGTTTGCTAGTAACATCTTCCTTTTAACTTTTTTCTTCTGTTTCAATTTTGCTGGACCTTTATTTTTAATTCATATCTAAATGGTGGCCTGATTCAGTTTTTACATTATCAATATCCTGTATCCTCAGCAGAGCAGTTGGGAAGACAGACTTCTTTTTTTTATTGTGCTGATTTATTATCTCTCCTAGGAGTAGCTTGAAGAAATCATAAGTTCTTCTCTGCAGGCAAGAAGAGCTATTCCTTTTCAACTGTTCCAAAATGATAATCATTGCTTTTCGTAGACATTCTCCAAAATGAAATATGGGAACAGATGATATTCATAATCAGACATTGCAATTATCAGTACTAAGATTCCTTTTTGTTTGAAATAGCCAATAATCTCTACTCCTAATATTTATGAGTCTAATTTTTGCTAATAGGTACTCAATATGCGAGAGCTCTTCTTAAGGACCATTGACCCTATGTGAGAAGCTGTCTTTGTCCTTCCCCCTTATATGTATATAAGATGACCTCTACATCCAATCAAGTCATCACATGAGGTTTTTCATCATTTTTAATGAAATGTCAGTCTTGCCACCTGCTCACCTGGTACCCAAATGCATGCATCTCCCTTCGGTCTGCAACACAGAATATTCAAAGCTGTCATCAGATGGTGTTACCGTCAAATGCCTACTTGTTATTCTAGTCCTATCAAAAACCCGGCAGAGAGACACTCAAAGGGCATAGCAGAAGTGACATGCAGTTGCCAGCTCCTCCATTTATTCTGAAGTTTTAGCCTTCTCTTGAGGTAGAATATTAAAAAGCTACTCGCTGCTATCAGCAGTGTGATGCGCCATTTAAAAATATGGGCTCTGAAGTCAGATAAAACCTGGGTTCACAATCAGGCCTACCACTTAACTTGCATTTCAGTCTTGTGTAAGTCTTATCTTTCTAAGCCTCAGTTCCTTCATCTGTAAAATAGGGATGAATTAATAGTGAAGAAATGTATTCCTCTTGAATTTCTAATGCTGTTTTTTAGAATCACATAACTAGGGTTGTATGACTTCGTGTGTTTCCTTTTCTCTTTGTTTGCCGGGAATTAGGGAGCTCAGTTTAAAGATAAGTGAAAACTATTGCTTAAAACCTGGCAAGGATATTTGCTGTTGTCTGACAAGTGAACTATTTGCCCAGGCGAGTAGTCCGTTGTCTAAGAAAAACTGATTTTTTTTTAAAGCAATCAATGAACTGAATTATTGGTTTACAGTCTTATCTGTCCTGAGAAAAGTTTCCCTGGAACAAGCAACTAAGTCATGTTGATACAGGGGGTCTCAGTTCTTAGCCCTATAGCTATAGGACGTTATTTCTTACAGACTTATTTCTCAAGGATATCTGCTTCCTTGTTTTCTTTTTCCCCATTGTTTTACATTTCTTGTTTTTATTTTCACTGCTTGTTGTGTATATGTATTTTATTATAAATGACCTCAAAACATTTTAAGCCGATAGGGCATAAATAATAATAGTAAAATACCAATCGTAATATAATCCAAATGATAAGCATGGACAAAGAAAACAAAGGAGGCAATATGGTTTAATGGTTAATCCAGAGTCAGACTGACCTGGGTTTGAATCATAGCTCTGAGCAGATTACTCACCTCTCTTTGCCTCAGTTTTTTTTTTTTTTTTTGGTTAGATGAGCATAATATTGCCATATAGGGTAGTTTAAGGATTAAATGAGGTAATACAAAGCTCTTGAAGTAGTTAATAGGATAAGTGCTCATTAAACAGCAGTTTAAGGGAAAAAAAAGGATGAAATCACAACTTGTAGCCTTAGACATTTTAAGGACTTAAGTTTTGGATTGAAGCAAGATTGACATCGATAAAGAAAAAAAAAAACATACCTCAGCTTTTTTTATGAAGAAAGATTCAGTACGATAGATAAAAAGTACCTCGCTTTAATATGGCTCCTATTAAGTGTAATCAGAACATCACAAAATCCTGATATGGTTAAATTCTCTGTGAAAGTCTAACTCCAGATTGCAGAGATGGAGGTAGACACAGGAATCACTGGACTGATTTCTTTTATAGAACCAGGACAGTCAAAGATGAGCCCACATAGCTTTCAGTTCTCTCTCCAGTATATGTAAAGACTTTTACCAACTGATTGGCAAATGTGGAGAAGGAATTTTAAAAATACACAGTGGTCTGATTTTATTTTTAAGTCAGAAGAGAAATTATGAAATGTTGCCTGAGTTGGCTTTCCTGTGTAAAATAGAATGAATCTTTAGATAGATAAACAACTGCTTGGAAGTCTCCAGAGATATAAACAATTCCTGAGTCTGGGAACATTTGAATGGCCTATTAGTTCATAGTTATTTCTCCTCCTTATCAGGATCACCTGATAACTAGGAGAATGGTGGGAGGAACTGGTCACTGAAAAGGAAAAGAATTATCTCTACCTCAAGAAATAACACCATAATAAATCAGTTGCTGTGGAGCCAGTTCCTACTCATAGTCACCCATGTGTTTTAGAGTAGAACTGCTAGATAGGGTTTTCATGGCTGTGGCCTTTCAGAAGCAGACCATCAGGCCTTTTTCCAAGCACCTCTGAATGGGTTCAAACTACCAACCTTTCCGTTAGTTGCCCAGCACTTAACCATTTGCACCCCCCGAGGGACTAATATCAGGGATTTCCACCAAACCTTAAAAAGAAAACAGCCCGTTTACATTTTTCTACTGATAGGAAGAACTATTAGGAACACATCTTTATGTTATCGGGCATTTGTAGCTTTTCTACTGTTTATTATGTTTGGTTTCTTTTTCCCAGTGTTCTGCATTTACCAAATATTTATAGAACACTTTTTCTGTGTCAGGGTAGTGTTCTAGGCACTGGAGATGCAGCAAACAACAAGACCACATCCTTGCCATCTTGAAATTTGCATTTGAGTAAGTGAGATGGAAAATAAACATAATCATAATATATCGTCATATTGTAAAACAGGGACCCCTCATTAGAGTGGCTTAGGTTTGTGTGTGTGCTGGGGGGAGAATCAAGAGTTGTGTTTTGGTCATGTTTGGGTCAAGATGCGTATTAGACATCCTAATGGAGAAGACAAGTAGACAATTGGATACACAATTCTGGAAGCTCAGGGTAGAAGTTGAGGCTAGAGACAAAAACTGGGGTGTCGTCAGTGAATAGATGACAGAGCAATGGGCCAGATGAGATCACCTATGGAGTGACAAGATGCCTAAGAACCCAGCCTTGGACACTCCAGTATTCAGCAGTCAGTGAAGAAGAGGAGGAGCCATTAAAGGAGACAGATAGGAGCAGTTGCCTAGAATCCTAGAGATGATGAGTTTTCAAAAGGAGGAAACAATGAACTGTGTAAGATGTGGCTGGGAATTAATACTGGATTTGGAAAGATAGAGTTTACTGATGACCTTGGCAAGCGAGAGTTCCCTGGAGTGGTGGGATCAAAGGCCTGATTAGAGTAGACTGAAGGTCAACTGTGAGGAAAAAAGAGATGGTGTTATGGATTGAACTGTGTCCCACCAAAATGTGTGTCAACTTGGCTAGGCCATGATTCCCAGTATTGTGTGGTTGTCCTCTGTTTTGTGATCTGATGTAATTTCCTGTGTGTTGTAAATCCTAATCTCTATGATGTTAATGAGGCAGGATTAGAGGTGGTTATGTTAATGAGGCAGGACACAAGATATAGGATTAGGTTGTATCTTGAGTCAATCTCTTTTTGAGAAATAAAAGAAAGGAGCAAGCAGAGAGAAGGACCTCATTACCACCAGGAAAGAAGCACCATGAATAGAGTGCATCACTTGGACCCAGGGTCCCTGTGCTGAAAAGCTCCTAGACCAGAGGAAGATTGATGATAAGGACCTTCCCCAGAGCCAACAGAGAGAGAAAGGCTTCCCCTGTAGCTGGCATCCTGAATTTGGACTTCCAGCCTCCTAAACTTTGAGAGAATAAATTTCTGTTTGGTAAAGCTATCCACTTGTGGTATTTCTATTATAGCAGCACTGGATAGCTAAGGCAGATGGCAAGTAAAAACAACTCATTTCAGAATTTTGCTGGGAAGAGGAACCAAGGGATGGGGTGTCATTAGTTTTGATTTGTTGTTAGTTTCTGCTCTGGTGGTGATTTATTTTAATGGGAGATATGTGTTTGTAAATTGATGCTCCATTAGAGAGAAACTGATGATGAAGAGAGAGGTAGAAGGGATGATTGGAAGAGTGAAGTCCTTGAACAGGCAAGATCTGCTTTCCTGTTATGAATGAAGATGGGGACCTTGAAATGGAAAAAAAGACCTGTACCGATTTTAAGAACTTTGTGGTCTAGTGACAGAATTCTCACCTTCCATGCGGGAGACCCCAGTTTGATTCCCAGCCGATGCACCCTATGTGCAACTACCATCCCTTTATCAGCGGAAGCTTGCTTTTTGCTATGATGCTAAACAAGTTTCAGTGGAGTTTCCAGACTAAGACAGACTGGGAAGAAAGGCCTAGCAATCTACTTTTGAAAATCAGCCAATGCAAAGCCTATGGTTAAACAACGGTCTGATCTATAGCTGATCATGGGGATGGTACAGGACCAGGCAGCATTCAGTTCTGCATGGAGTTGCCATGACTTGGGGGCTGATTGGGTGGCAGCTAACAACAAGAACAACAACAGAGTTAGGATAGGGTGGGATGGTGTGACTTGGGTTTGGGAGCATCTGGTGAGCTGGATATCATTCAGTACTAGTCTTTAGGGAAAGGAACCCCAGGTGGATAGGGTAGAGCATGGTTTAAGCTGGCAAGAAAGCAAAAGGTAAGGATTTGAACAAACTTCCTGGTGTCCTAAGAAACAGAGCTGGGTATTAGGGTGGAAAAGTGAGCCTGGGGCTTAACTGGCAATACGTCTCATGTGTTTGGGGATTTCTTTTTCTTTTTTTTTTTTTTTAATTCTTACATATGGATTCTTTGAAATAGTTTATTTAATACTACTGTGTATACTTCAGTTAAAGCAAAACCAAACCTGTTGCTCATTCTGACTCATCGCAACCCTACAGGACAGAGTAGAACTGCTCCATTGGGTTTCCAAGGAGCACCTGGTAGATTCGAACTGCTGACCTTTTGGTTAGCAGCCATAACTCTTAACCACTATGCCACCAGGGTTTCCATACTTCAGTTAACAATATATAAATCTACTTTGAAATAATTTTTTGGTTGGTCTGTGAATATGTTCTTTCCACATCTCTCTTCATCTCTCACCTAGGGTTTAAACAAGAGAGAGGAATGTTTCTAATGGTGGTACAAATGATTGAGGCTGGGAGGGAGTAGTCCTAGGTTTCCCAAGTGTCCTTGACAACATTCAAGCAGAGTCTGCCTTAAAATATGAGTTTGGGAGTGTTATTTTCCTAGATATCACTAAGGGCTTCAAGAGTTCTGCAATGAATTTTTTTCTGTTTGCTTTAATATTTTATAATTTATTTGATTTATTGGCAGCATTTTACCAAATTGTTCCACTATTGTATTTTGCTTATTTTTATGCATAAATATCTTCCTGTATTATTTGATACCAATAATTTGCAAGTGATTTTATTGCAGCACAGGCTTTGATTCATTGGGATGTTGAAGCATGTGTCCTAGAATATAGACATGAAAAGGAAATAAAAGGGATTTAATAATAAAGGCTGTCAAAGTTGATAAATCAGACCAATTGCTTAGTGACCCGTTCCTTGAAATCAAATAGGAAACACAAAAGAAGACATTGGAAAAGCCAATATGGTAGAGAAGTTGAATTATTCAAGTATGAAGACAAAAAAGTATACTGTAGTGTTAATTATATAGCCTGAGATCTGTGATGCTAAAAGGACTACTTAAACTAATGCTTGCCCTCCACTACATTAATCACAGGAGTCCCTGGGTGGTACAAATGTTTAAGTGCTGGACTACTAACTAAATGAAAGGTTGGTGGCCCAAACCCACCCAGAGACACCTTGAAAGTAAGACTTGGAGATCTGCTTCCAAAAGGTCACAGCCTTGAAAAACCTGTGGAGTGTAATTCTATTCTGCACACTTTGGGTCACCATGAGTCAGAATTGACTCAATGGCAACCAGGGATGAATTACCCAATAAACACCTGCATAGGGCATCAACAAAACAGGGGCACTCGTCCAAAGCAAAGACTCATAGATGCCAAGCAGACAGGACACGAAGAAAAGCAAGCACATACAACAATGATTCAAGAAAGACCTGATACATTACCCTTATTATGTATGGAAGTAGATATTGTTTGGCAGCTTAATTGTGATGAACTTATTGAAGAATTTGTAAGAGCAAAGAATAGAAAGAAATGTTTTTAATTATACCACGTTAGAGATGAAAGATCTATCTAAAAATAAAATATAGTAATTTGTTGTAATATTTATTTTCTGGTCATTAAATTTTCTTTTATGACATCTTTTCACTTCTTCAGTTATAGCCCTTATAACAAAACAAGCATCAAAATTGAAGTATGAACTGTGTAAAGCAAAATTGGTAGAAGTCAATTTTTCATTGTGGGAGATCAACAGAATTTTACATTGATTGTTGAAACAACTAAGTTCACTGACTCATTTTCTTTGTTGTAGAATATGTGGAATATTCTTGTAGAAAATGTGGTATACAGTAAAAATCTTAGTAACCTGCATCACTAAAAATTTTATAAACAAGTTCATCTCTGTGGTGCGATTAATTATTTTTGTGTGTGGCCTTTCTAGCCATGGTCTTGTAACTCCCACCCAGGTGATTGTGTAGTAGGGTAATTGTGGCCTACCAAGGGGATTGGTCAGTTTTGCCTTAAAAGAGAGCCAATTCCAGAGTAAAGAACCCACCACCAAGGAAGGAGAAACCCAGCAGCAGAGACTCAGCAGCAGGAGATGGTGTGATGGGCCTCCTGGCCAATGGAGAGAGAAAGCTGAGTGCCTTGGGCAGAGACTAAGGGCCAGGGAGAGTTGTGCCTACAAGCACGGCTGGGAAGAGGCTATCTTAATGGAAGAACTGTATCCTGAGTGTTCCTGAGCCTGGATTTTAACTGTTAACCCATAATAAACCCCATGATTGTGAGTATGGTCTGGGAGTTCTGCGACCATTGCAATGAATAATTGAACCCAGCAGAAAAGTAGAGAGTGCTCTGGGAGGGATGGTTGGTGTCAGAATTGGTAAAGATGGCAGAGAGAGGAGGCATGCCTGACCCCACCTCATAGGAATCAGACTCAGGCTGTTGATTTTGATTCTCCTTATGGAGGAGGTCACACACTGTGTGGACCTTAGGCAAGTAACTCTTTGTGCCTCAGGGAAATGGAAATGATAATATTACATCCTTTAGTGGGTTTATTTTAAGGATAAAATGCAATATATAAAACAATTAGAATAATGTCTGGGACATAGGTGGTATTTATTAAATGTTAGATACACTTATTATTGCATTGAGGTATAATAAGATGACTCTCTAGAATATATTGTGTAACTTGCAATGCATATTTATCATTTAATTAATTTAAAGCAATGGTTAAATGATAGGACAATGTTGGTAGACTTATTGAATATTGAGGATGAGAAATGAGACTGAGGCTTTACCTTGCTTTATTTTGTTTTTGCCTTTTAGTTATCTAAATGACAGTTTGTAAGTATTCACCTGTTATTCAAATAGTTCTGTTTTAATGCAGACGTTCTTATTAATTCTATATCGCCATATGTAATTGTAAGAATGAAATTGCAAGCATAATTCCTACTCCCATTAGAGTGAGTCAGCTCTTGTACAAACTTTACCCTCTCTTTGACTTTAATTTTTCTTATATTGACCTTATTATTTTCTGGTTATAATTGAAAATTATTCTTAGAATTATTGTCATTACAAATGGAATTATGCTTCTTAAGATAACAATTAAAGACCACCCATTATTGTTGTTGTTAAATATTTTAAAAGTTACATATACGTACATTAAAATATTTAAACCATGTGGAATGACATGAAAATGAAATCTTCCTCTACCTTGCTCCAACCTCCAGTCTCACTCTACAGAAGCAACCACTTGTATGAGTTTCCTATTACTGCTGTAACAAATTACCACAAGCAGTTACTTAACACAAATTTATTATCTTACGATTCTGGGCTAAAATCAAGGTGTTCACAGGGTGTGCTCCTTTCTGGAGTTCTAAGGGAAAGTACATTATTTCCTTGCCCTTCCAGCTTCTAGAAGCCACCCACATTCCTTGGCTCACCATCTTCCTCCACCTTCAAGGCCAGCAGCATTGGGCTGGGTCCTTCTCACGCTGTCATCTCTCTTTTTCTGTCTTCTGCCTCCCTGCTCCATTTTTAAGGATTCTTGTGATTATATTGGGCCCAACTGGATAATCCAGGATAATTTCCTTATCCTCAAGGTCAACCGATTAGCAACCTTAATTCCATTTGCAGTCTTAATTCTCCTTGGCCGTCTAACTAAAATATTTACAGATTGCAGGGATTAGGATTTGGACATCTTTGGGGGGCAATAATTCTGCCTACCACACCACTATTAGCACTTCCTTATATATTGTTTCTGAAATGCTTAATGGTCTTTGGGTTTTGTTCACTCAGTTATGTATTTTGTAGAACTCTCTGTTCTTTTTTAACAGCTACATACTTTTCAGGGAGCTCTGGTGGTGCAACAGTTAAGTGCTCAGTTGCTAACTGAAAGGTTGGTGGTTTGAACCCCCCCAGTGGCTCCACAGGAGAAAGATCTGCTGATCTGCTCCTGTAAATATTACAGCCTAAAAACCCTATGGGACAGTTTTACTCTATCACATGGAGTCACTAGGAGCTGAAAATGGACATGATGGCACCTAACAACAACATACTATTCTACTGTTATGGGTATGCCATAAGTTACTTAAGCATTCCCCTATGTTGATCGACACTTGTTTTCAATTGCTGTTCTTTTAAATTATACTGTAAAGACTATCTTGGTAATTTTATATCTATGAATTTTGGCAAATATGTCAGTGGGATAAGTACATGGTGGAATTGGCAGTTAAAGCTGGGTATATAGGTATATTTTTGATATTTCTTTCCAAATTGCCTTCCCAAAAGGCTGTGCTAGTGAGCTCTCTCCCTCCAGTCATATGTAAGAGTTTCACAGTGGCCAACACTGGTTTTTCAGATTTGTTTTTACAAAAGTTTTAAAACTTTATGACTATAATAGATTTAAAAAAAAAAAAAACACTTTTTACTTTTTTTTCCCATTATAAATAGGTTTTGGCATCTTAACATGTTTGTTGGCCATTTGGAGCTCTGTTTCTTTGAATTGGTTGTTCATACATTTGCCCTTTTTTTCTGTTAGATTGAACACATTGTTAATAATATCAGAAATTATGCTATTTGCTATGCAGGATGCAGAGATAAGGACAGCCTGATCCCTGGTTTCAACCTGCTTTTGTTCTTAATCTAACCTCGTTTATTATTTGATGCCCCACTGTACCTATCCAACAGCATTTACCATTTCCCCTTTCAAAAGATCTCAATATCTGCATTTTAGTTGAATGATAATAGCAAAAAAAAAAAAATTGCGTGGGTTATTATTTTACTGTTATTTGTACCAAAAGTAATTAGAATGTTTGCTCTTTCAAGGACAAAAAGAAAGCAGAAGTGAATAGTAAGCATTTATTAGTCACAAGCAATAGGTGAATAATGACAGAAATAGCTCCCCGGTCACTCTCTAGCACGTTTCTGTTTTATATTCTGCTTAACGTTTTTACCATGTAAAATTTTCTGGATTCATGTTGTTTCATTTATTTTCTTTTTCCCTCCAAGTGCAGTATAAGCCCTTCATGGGCAGGGACCACACCTGTCTTATTTGCTGCTATGTCCCAAGTATTCAGAATAGTGTCTGACATTTGTAGATGTTCAATGAACATTTGTCAAGTGAAGTATTTGTTGAAGAAACAAAATAGAAAACTTCAATCTCATAGCAAGTACTGTATTTTGATATACTCATCTGTCACACCTGCTTGGAAATCCATAAGCAGCATGAGGAAATAAAACAGCGGCCTTCCCCGTGTCATTGTCTCCCCTGTTCAGCATGCTGCTCTCAAGAGCAGTGCACTTGCCTTGTGTCGTTACCTCATTCAACCGAAGACAGCCACGTCATCTGCCTCTTACTAAATTGAGCCTTTGAATCAGATGAATTAAATTTAGACTCAGTCTTCCGGAATTCAGTGAATACTATTACCTAGGTTCCCTCTGGTGCAATTAGCAAGGAGCTGTGAACGAGTAGATAACATCGCCTTAAAAGCAATTTTCTTTTCCTTTTCCTTGTTTAGTCCGTTTTCTTTTGAGCTCTTGGGAGCCATTTTACTTCTCCCAAAGCAAAAACATTAAGTCAGATGCATTCAGTGCTTTCACTGAGACTGTAGTCCAAGGAAGAATGGGTTCAAAATGCAAAATTTCTGGAAATTCCAAAACTGTGGAGAAAAGGTCAGATATTTTGTGAGAAAGTAGAAACGTATACAACTGTATATGAAATAAATTGTTTTATTTGTTCTGGAATGTGAAATATGTTACCGGTATTACTCAGTCAAGATCCAGGCATCATACAAACTTGTGTAGCATTTTGTAATAAGGCCCCTGTGTGGTGCAAACTGCCTTGACTACTAATTGAAAGGTTGGTGGTTCAAACCCACCCAGCAGCACCATAGGAGAAAGGCCTGGTGACCTGCTTCTGTAAAGGTTACAGCCATGAAGACCCTGTGGAGCAGTTCTACTCTGTAACACATGGTGTTGCCATGAGTCAGAATCAACTAAACGGCAAACGGCAACAGTTTTTTTTTTTTTTAAATCCTATCCAAAACTGTGCCAGGTATACAAAAAGATTTGTGCAATACCAAATGTTGTTTAAGATGTGGGTCGGGGGAACTCTCTAACATTCAGAGAAGTACGACCACTTTGGAAAATGGTTTGTCTTTATCTAGTAAAGCTAAAGATATATCCTACCCACTGCCGTTGAGTTGATTCCGACCCATAGCAACCCTATGGGACAGAGTAGAACTGCAGGTTCAAACTGCCAGCCTTTTGTTTAGCAGCCAAGTGCTTTAACCACTGCATCACCAGGGATCTAACAATGTACAGACCCTAAGGTTTATTTAGTCCAATCATAAGTATATACCCTAGAAAACCTTGTACTTTTGAGCTGGGAGACATATACAACAAAGCTCACTGCCATGTTTGTAATACAGAGAGCTGAAAACATCCCACATGTCCATCCACAGTGAGATGAATAAATAATGGTATGGAAAACCATATGTCAGTGAAAAGAAATTGACTACAGCTACATGCACCAACATGCTTAAATCTCAGAAATAGAACGTTGAGTGAAAAACAAGCTGTAAAATAATTCATTTACGTAAATTTGAACAGCACATAAGTGATGTATTGGTTATGGGTGCATACTTCAGTGATAAAACTACAGAAAAACAAAATTTGTAGCACAAAGTGTACTAGTGGTTACCTCGGGGAAAGTGACTGGGAGGGCATACACAGAACTTCAGAAGCCCTGGTAATGTGCTAAAGAAGTAGAGCATAAGTTGAGTGGTAGGTACATGAGTGTTGGTTTTTTTTTTTTATTAAACTGTACATAAACATGATAAACACTCATTTGTATATGTGATTTATTTTGTTAACTAAATAAATTTATTTTGTTAACGAGACTGTCTTTTTGAACATCTTTTAATGTGGCAATGTAAAATGCACACATGGCCCTGGGTTTTAACAAAAGAACTAGAACATGCACCTTCAGAGATCATAAAAAATAAAATTTTTAACAAATTACTATCACTCTCAGTATTATTTTCCTTTAATTCCTTGAGCCAAGCACACATAATAGACGTGTAATTAACGTTCACTGAATGTTTTCAATCCATTTCAATCCTGGAAAAAGCTGTTGTGTGGATCAATAGTAACAACAAAACAATCATTTATTATCTGTTATGTGCAGATACTGTGCTAGCTACTTGATGCACGTTATGCCTAATCCACACAACAGTCCTGAAAGGTAGGTATCTTATCCCCACTTTAATGATGGAAAATTGAAGTTTAGACGTTAAGTGATTGGCTAAAAGTCACACAGTAAGCAGTGGAGCTGGGATTTGAACCCAGTTTTGTTTGATTCCAAAGACCTGTGCTTGTCACTCTGCTGCCTTGCATGAGATAATGGGTTTGAAAATGTTTTGTAAAGCATTGAACACTATATAACTATAAGATTCTGTTACTATTATTCTAAATTTTATGGGAATGGGCATCGTAAGTGTCCAGGACAACAGCTTTAGAGAGTGACAGAGTTTTGGAAGTTTGCAATCTTTAGCAGTGACAGTTTGATATGCTGTTCTTTCTTTAAACCTCTTATAGAAATAAGGCACACATTCAGCAAAGTGTACAAATTATAAAGGTACAACTTGATGAATTTTCACCAAAACAATACACCCGTGTAATCAGCACGCAGATCAGGAAACAGAGTATTAGTACCGCAGAAGCCCCTTGGGCTGCCTTTCAGTAACTGACTCTCCAAGTGATAAACACTATCTTGACTTTAAATATCATAGACTGATTTTGCATGTTTTTGAATTTTATAAAATGGGATCATATGGTATGTGTTTTCTTTGTATCTAGCTTCTCTTAACCTTATATTTGTGTGATTTATTCAAATGGTTACATGTGCTTGTGGTTCATTAGTTCTCATATATATATACATAAAATTGTATGACTGTGCTACAATATATTTTCCCATTCTTTTGTTGACTGACATGTGAATTGTTCCAGATATTTGGCTATTATGAACAGGGCTGCCATGAACATCCTTGCTCATGTATTTTGGAGCGTATATGTGTCTTTTGGTACATATATGCCTAGGGGTAGAACTGCTGCAGGGTATGCTTGTTCAGCTTTAGTGGACACTGCTGAACAGTTTTTCAGCATGGTTGTACCAGTATACATGCCCAATATATGAGAGTCAGTTGCTCCACATCTTTGCCACTGCTTGGTATTTTTTTCTACTTTTCATCTGAGCCACTCTAGCGAGTGTACCCTGGTGGCGTAGTGGTTAAGTGCTACGGCTGCTAACCAAGAGGTCGGCAGTTCAAATCCGCCAGGCACTCCTTGGAAACTCTATGGAGCAGTCTTATAGGGCCGCTATGAGTCGGAATCAACTCAACGGCAGTGGGTTAGTGAGTGTACAGTGGTATCGTTCCGTGGTTTCAATTTCCATTTTCCTGGTAACTAATGAATTAAGAACCTTTTAATATGTCTCTTGTTCATTTGATATGCCATTTTCTTAAAACAAAATATTTATTAATAAAAAGATCATTGGAAATATCACTTAGTAAAATTGATTATGAAATATCTACTGTGATCAATCAGTGAGTTTAGACTAAGTTTCTCTACAGTGACAAATGACTTGAGACTCTCAGTAGCTCAAAATAAAAATGGTTTATATCTTGCATTCTAATGGTGCAGTGGTTAAAGCACTTGGCTGCTAACAGGTTCAGACCGACCAGCCACTCTGCAGGAGAAAGATGTGACAGCCTGCTTCTGTAAGATTTTACAACCTTGGAAATCCTATGGGGCAGTTCTACTCTGTCATTTAGGGGTTGCTATGAGTTTTTTATGAGTTGCAGTTTATTCGACAGCAACTGATTTGGGTTTTAGTTTTCTCACTCCATGTTTTTGGAGACCCTGGTTGTGTAGTGGTTAAGAACTACAGCTGCTAATTAAAAGGTCATTGGTTCAAATCCACCAAGCGCTCTTTGGAAACTCTGTGGGGCAGTTCTGCTCTGTCCTCTAGGGTCTCTATGAGTCCAAATCAACTTGACAGCAGCAGGTTTTATGGGTCTTATTTCTGTTGGACAGTGGTTGTGCTCCATATCACCATCATTCTGGGGAGTTAGCTGATGGGACTGTCCTCTGGGGCATTGCTGATCTCCAGGCAGAGAGAAAACAGAGATGCAACACAATAGGATCCCGTACAAACTCAAAACCTCTGCTTAGAGGTGGCACATGCTTTACTTCCACTCACATTCCATTGGCCAAAGCAGTCTCATCACCAAGACTGATGTCAGTGGGTGGATTATATAGTCTTGTAAAAGGAAGGTGCTCATAGGAAGAGGAAGTGGGTATTTGTGAACAAGACACTGAACAATAGCCTCACTTTCTGCGAAGAAGGCTTAAAGGAATATTACTCTAGGATGGAAAACTCAAGCTGTTCGTCCCTGGACTGTCTTCAACACACATACAAATACAGCACTACTTTTAAATTTTTGTTTCGTGTTTAGCTGAATTAGTTGCCAACGCTTAAAAATCATGACATTTCACAAAGGTGCAAATTTCTGGCTTCTCTTAGAAATCCTAAGTTATAGCAAGAATCATTGGAGCCTAGTTACAGCTGCCCCTTTAGGTGGCAGGTATATGCTCTGACTCTTCACGACTGTACCTGCTACCTTCTCTGCAGCAGTGTCTTTCAAACATTTTTTACATATCCCATAATAAAATTTTTTTTTTTGCATCGGTATCCAGGATGTGTGCACATTCATATGCAGAGATACCTGTGAGAGCTGGAACTCAATGGGACTGCCTTGTTTTTCCTGTTCTTTCATGTTTTCCCCTGTTGACAGGGTGCAGTCTTACCACTTTTCTATTATGCTCTATTAGTGGAAAATATTTGCGTTTTCCTTCTCTGACAGGTTTCACCTTACACAGGTTTCGGCTTTTGTAGGTTTTACTGTATGTGTATTGATATGCATATACACATACATTTCCAAAGCAGGAGTTTCATGGAACAGTGGTAAACACATTACTCTCGGCAATGCATGCTGGCATCTTCCGTTCTCTCCTACTTTATCCTACCTATTATTTCATTTTTTAAAGTGCTGGAGTCAACTCACTAAATTGATTTCACACATCACTGATGGGTCAGAGCCTACGACTTGAAAGCATTGTTCTCAATCATGTTACTTGTCTGCCACTTCTCTGAATGCTACATGTTAATTTTCGAGACTGAGTTTCTAGCTAAGCCCTTTAGGATTCCCAGGACAATTTGTTGTGTGAGTGAGCAGCAGCTGCTTTCCCTCACTGATTTAAACCCATGCAATGACTTTTTTTTTTTTAAATGACTAGCTATGCTTCTGGGGTCTTAAATGAAACTTAAATTGCTTGAGTACCTGACAGTTCCATGCTTACTCTTCCCTTATTTGACTTTGTATTTTAATCAAAATACCCTTTAGGCAAATAAATCCCTGATTCAGAAAATCATAAGTTCCTGGCTGGGCTGAGGAATAAAGTGCAAGTGTAAGCAAGTCCTATTGTAGGTACAGGAGGGAGAGTGCCCAGAGGAGGACTGTGAATGGGGGCTTTATTATCTAGGGAGGCCCAGGCACATGGTTTTCACAGGATTGATTCCTCTGTCTTATTGATTCAGTTGACAAATATTTATTGATAACCTGTGCTCGAGGCTCAGGGACTCAGCATCCAAAACTTGTACAAAGATCTTCTAGATGCAGACAGTGTAGATAGCGATCATTTTATGTTCCTTCTCTCTTATTTCTTGTTTTCTTCCCGTAACCCAGAAATTCATTCGTTGTCAGAAGGCAGTTCTGATTAGGTGCTGGTGACACAAAGTGTTCTCCTGCTCAGATCTTCATGGATATTCAGTGGTGGTTTTACGTATATGCGTGGAGTAAGCGTGTGCCTGTCATTCTAGGGAAATGGTTTTGGGGGTGTGAAGACACTAAATAAAAACCTGTCAGTCACTAAGACACAAGCAACATTGCTCTAACACCCAGTGGAAAAGGGAAGAACATTGCCTCCACGGTTTCATGGGATTCAATGAGGCTTTGCATTTTGAGGACAAGTGCCACTTTGATAATGAGAGAATCCCACCATCTCTGTGGTGTCGGTGCCAGGTGAACCCAGCATTATCAGGCAGCAAGACCTGGTGAAACATGGAAGGAGGCGGCCCCACCAGGTGTGATGAGACTCATCAGAAGCAGTAGTGAGGCTCAGCAGTGGACTTTACTGGAGGGGCCCAGAGAAGAAGGAAAAGAGAACAAGGAAATGACTAATGCCTTAATAGGACATGAGGATGAAATGAGTTCATACTTGGTTGGATATATTGCAGTAGCAGATAGAAGCAGAAAAAGAAAAAAAAAAAGAAGCAGAGCCAGTAATATATGGGTTCAAGTCCTGGGCTTATATAACAAGGTTATTTATCCTTGCCTGTGTGTGTGTTTTACCTATAAAAGTTCTTTCATAACAGTGCAAATGCAACTCATTACCAAGAGTCCTTGAGCACTGCTCCCAAACGTTCCTCCATTGCCTTGATAATTTTTTTTTTCTTGTCTTTTTCTTAATCCTGTCTACACTGTTCTTGGTTTCTTGTGTATACCTCTGAGCCAGAGAAAAGGAAAGCCAGTAACTCCCTGATAACTCTTATCTGCAGCTTCTGTTTCTTCCTGCATTCCCCACTCATTCTCCCTTTCCTTCTCCACCCTGTTACTAGCAAGTTCCTCCTGATATCCTTGCAATATGCCATTTTCAGCCTCATAGCACCCTTGTCATCAACAAAATAACAAAAAATAAGAATAAGAAAGGTGTGGTAGACTAGATACTGCCAAAAGAACTTTTATTTTACAACTGGTGAACATTTTAAAACAAGTACTCCAGAAAAGAATTTGAAAATTATTAGTAAAAGAATGCTTGCTAACTAATTGTTTATAATTCATTATAGAGCCAGTTTCCACCAGGCAATAAAGTACCCCTAAAGTTAACACTTATGCAAGTTGTTTAGGAATCATAATGCATTTTTTTTCCCTGCTGGGATCATCTTACATACTGTTGATGCTTTTAGATATTATCCATAAAAATCCTTTCAGTGTTAATAATATTTAGACCATGCATTTCTTGAAGCTAAGGATTGTCCTATACACATTTAAATCTCACTACCTAGCAAAGTGCTTTGCCTATGGAGGCCCCTAATAAATATTTGTTGAATAGTTCCTTTTTTGAGCATCATACAATAATGGTTAATAGCAGAAGTTCTGGAGCCAGATCACAAGGTTCGAAATCCTGGCTTTGCCACTTACAGAATGTAAGTCATGGGTAAATTATACAGCCGCTCTGTATTTGTCTATAAAATTGGGATACTATTAATACCTACCTCATAATGTTGTGAGGAGTAAATGAATTTATTACATATAAAGTACTTAGAACAACGCTTGCATATAAGGATTCAATAAATATTAACACTTGTTATTGGCTCTTAAGCATATTTCTCCAACTAAATTATAAACTTTTTCAACAGGAGCCATGTACTATACTTCTTTTAATCCCAGAACCTACCTATTGTATTATTCAATGAGTATTTTTTGATCTAGTTAATGAATAAATAAATGGTATGTGTTTGCATTATCTTGTCCATTAAAAATCAAATGTATATACACTTGAATGTTTAAAGGTCTAACATTTGTAACAGCAAGAAGTGTTTTCAGAATTAAACAAAATTTAAGAATTGCCAAAGAGCTCGCAATATAATTAAATGGAGAAAGAAAATGAAATTACTACTAATGTGAAATTCTTAACTCTATTTTATCCACTGGAAGCAGAGACTTTGTTCTATGTTTCCTTGTAATCCCAGCATTTTGCAGAATGTTTTGCATAGGGGTTTCACTGCCAAGATTTTACAATTCCACATTACTTATGGATAGTCTTACTTAAGTTTTCAGCTTCCCAGCTAAATATGACAAAAGAATACACCAGAGGTAAATGTTTATGAAGTATCTTTCAGTACTTTAAAGATGGCATTCCATTGTCTCCTGGCTTATATGGTTTTTAGAAGTCTGCAGTCATTTGTTTCTCTGTACAAATGTATCTTTTTTCCTCTGATTACTTTCAAGATTTTCTTCTTATCACCGTTTATCATCAATTTGATTATAATATGCCTGCCCATGTGTGTGTGTCTGCATTTATCTTAGGGTTTATTGGGGTTCTTTGATATGTGGATCATTAGAGTTTTCATCTTCACACATCTGTCAGCTTGTTGTACTATGGTGACTTGCATTGTTGCTGTGACACTGGGAGCTATGCCACCAGTATTTCAAATACCAGGTCATCCATGGTGGACAGGTTTCAGTGGAGCTTCCAGATGATGGAAAAGCTCAATATCGTTAGAACAAGGCCAGGGGCTGACTGTGGAACAGACTGTCAATTGCTCATGTGCAAGTTCAAGTTGAAGCTGAAGAAAATTAGAACGAGTCCATGAAAGCCAAAATACGACATTGAGCATATCCCACCTGAATTTAGAGACCATCTCAAGAATAGACTTGACGTATTTAACACTAATGACAGAAGACCAGATGAGTTGTGGAATGACATCAAGGACATCATCCATGAAGAACGCAAAAGATCATTAAAAAGAGGGGAAAGAAAGAAAAGACCAAAAGGAAGAAATGAAGAAGTAAAACAGCTGAACAGAACATTTCAAAGGGCAGCTAGAGAAGACAGAATAAAGTATTATACTGACATGTGCAAAGCCATGGAGTTAGAAAACCACAAGGGAAGAACACATCTGGCATTTTCAAGCTGAAAGAACTGAAGAAAAAATTCAAGCCTTGAGTTGCAATATTGAAGGATTCTATGGGCAAAATACTGAATGACATGGGAAGCTTCAAAAGAAGATGGAAGAAATACACAGAATCACTATACTAAAAAGAATTAGTCAATGTTCAGCCACTTCAGGAGGTAGCGTATGATCAAGAACGGATGGTACTGAAGGAAGAAGTCCAAGCTGCACTGAAGGCATTCATGAAAAACAAGGCACTAGGAATTGATGAAATATTAATTGAAATGTTTCGATAAATGGATGCTGTGCTAGAGGTGCTCATTCATCTGTCAAGAAATTTGGAAGACAGCCTCCTGGCCTACCAACTGGAAGAGATCCATATTTGTGCCCATTCCAAAGAAAGGTGATCCAACAGAATGTGGAAATCATTGAACGATATCATTAATATCACACACAAAATTTTGCTGAAGATCATTTAAAAGCGGTTGAAGCAGTACATCAACAGGGAACTACCAGAAGTTCAAGCTGGATTCAGAAGAGGACATGGAACGAAAGATAACATTGCTGATGTCAGATGGATCTTAGCTGAAAGCAGAGACTACCAGAAAGATGTTTACCTGCATTTTATTGATGTGCAATGGCATTTGACTGTGTGGATCCTGACGAATTACGGATAACATTTTGAAGAATCAGAATTCTGGAACACTTAATTGTGCTCATGAGGAACCTGTAGAGGGAGTGGTTCAATCAAACAGAACAAGGGTATACCGTGTGATTTAAGGTAAGGAAGAGCATGTCAGGTTTGTATCCTTTCACCATACTTACTCATTCTGTACACTGAGTAAATAATCCAAGAAGCTGGACTATATGAAGAAAAGCACGGCATCAGAATTGGAGGAAGATGCGTTAACAAGTTGCGATATGCAGATGACATAACCTTGCTTGGAGAAAGTGAAGAGGATTTTGAAGCACTTACTGATGTAGATCAAAGACTACAGCCTTCAATATGAATTGCACTTTGTCTTAGTTATCTAGTGCTGCTATAACAGAAATACCACAAGTGGATGGTTTTAACAAAGAGAAATTTATTCTCTCGGAGTTTAGAAAGCTAGAAGGTCAAATTCAAGGTGCCAGCTCGAGGGGAAGGCTTTCTGTCTCTGTTGGTTCTGGGAGAAGGTCCTTGTCATCAATATTCCTTTGGTCTAGGAGCTTCTCAGCACAGGGGAACCTAGGGTCCAAGGGACGTGCTCTGCTCCCGGCGCTGCATTCTTGTTGGTGTGAGATCCCCATGTCTCTCTGCTCACTTCTCTCTTTTATATCTAAAAAGAGATTGACTTAAGATGCAATCTAATCTTGTAGATTTAGTCCTGCCAAATTAACATAACTGCCACTTATCCCACTTCATTAACATCATAGAGGTAGGATTTACAATACATAGGAAAATCACATCAGATGACAAAATGGTCAATAATCACACAATACTGCGAATCATGGAGTAGCCAAGTTGGCACACATTTTTGGTGGACACAGTTCAACCCATGCCACACATTAGCATAATGAAAACAAAAATCCTCAACACTGGACCAATAAGCAACATCATGATAAATGGGGAAAGATTGAAGTTATCAAGGATTTCATTTTACTTGGGTCTCCAATCAACACCCATGGGAGTAGTGATCAGGAAGTCAAACGACACATTGCTTTGGGGCGATCTGCTGCAAAAGACCTCTTTTAAATGTTCAAAAGCAAAGATGTCACTTTGAGGACTAAGGTGTGCCTGACCCAAGCCATGGTATTTTCGATCGCCTCATGTGCGTGGGAAAGCTGGACAATGAATAAGGAAGACTGAAGAAGGATTGATGCATTTGAATTGTGGTGTTGGTGAATAATATTGACTATACCATATACTGCCAGAATAACGAACAAATCTGTCTTGGAAGAAGTACAGCCAGAATGTTCATTAGAAGCAAGGATAGTGAGACTTGTCTCACGTTCTTTGGACATGTCATTAGGAGGGACCAGTCCCTGGAGAAGGACATCATGCTTGGTAGAGTGTCAGTGAAAAAGAGGAAGACCCTCAACAAGATGGATTGACACTTGGCTGCAACATGGGCTCAAGCATAACAACAATTGTGAGGATGGCACAGGACCAGGCAGTGTTTAGTTCATAGGGTCGCTATGAGTCACAACCAAATCGACGGCACCCAACAAAATCATAGTTTTCATCAAATTTGAAAATCTCCAGCCATTATTTCTCTAACGTATTTCTATGCCCTTCCCTCCTTTCTTTCTGGCCGTTCAGTCACATGTATATTTTAGACCACTTGATATTGGCCCATAGGTAACTGGTGCTCTGTCCACCCCTCCCTCCCCACCACTCAGCCTTTTTTTTTTCCACTGTCCCTCGTTTTGGATAGATTCTATTACTCTATCTTCAAATTCCCTGATATTAATCTGCTGTTAACCTTAACTAGTGAAAATTTTATTTCACATATTTGTATCACATTTTTCGTGTGTTTTTAATATCTTTCATTTCTCTCATTGTAGTTTTTACTGTAAATACTTGTATGTATTGTAAGAACTGTTTTAATGTCCTTGTTTTCTTGTTCATCTCTATTATTTCTGGATCTGTTTCTGTTGACTGATTTTTATCCTGGCTGTGGGTCACAATTTCCTGAGTATTGTCATATCTAATTTTTGACTGAATGCTATACATCATGGATATGGCATTGTTAAGCACCTGAATTTTGTTTTTTCCTTTACAGAGTTTTGGACTTTGTGTTGGCAAACAGTTATTTGTGGATCAGGTTAATCCCTGTGAGGCCTATTTTTAAGCTTTTCCGATTTCAGATAAGGATAAATTTCAAGGTAATCACAAAGAAAGTTAACAAACCTACTCATCAAAATAAAGAAGAAAAACATAAAGTCTCAGGAAACACAAAAGCTACAAAAACAAAAGAAATGAAAAAAGCACAAAAGGAATTCAGCACAGGAAAGTAAGAGGAAAAAAGAAAACGTCGGCACCACAAAAAAAGCACTACAAAATGACAGCAATAAACTCACACCTATCCATAATTACACTGAATGTAAATGGCCTAAATGCACCCATAAAGAGACAGAGAGTGACAGAATGGATTAAAATAATAATAATAAAAAAAACCAGGATCCATCAATATGCTGTCTACAAAAGACACCTTAGAAACAAAGATATAAATTAATTAAAGATCAAAGGATAGAAAAAAATATCAAGCAAATAACTGCCAAAAAAGAGTAGAAGTGGCAGTACTAATCTTAGATAAAGTAGACTTTAAAACAAAATCCACCCTACAAGACAAAGAAGGGCATTATATAATGATTAAAGGAATAATCCATCATGAAGACATAACCATAATAAATATCTACACACCCAATGACAGGGCTCCAAAATACAGAAAACAAACTCTAATAGCACTGACAGGAGAAATTGATAGTTCCACAATAATTGTAGGAGACTTCAACGCACCACTCTTGGTAAAGGACAGAGCATCTAGAAAGAAACTCAACATGATACAGAAGATCTAAAGGACACAATCAGCTGACTTGAACTTATAGACATATATAAAACACTCTACCCAACAGCTGCAAAGCACACATTCTTTTCCAACTCACATGGAACATTCTCCAAAACAGACCACATATTAGGCCACAAAGGAATGCTCAACAAAATCCAAACATTGAGATAATACAAAGTATCTTCTCTGATCACAACACCATCAAAGTAGAAATTAACAACAGGAAGAGCAAGGAAAAAAAAAATCAATTACATGGAAACTGAATAACACCCTGCTTAAAAGCTACTGGATAATAGACGAAACCAACCATGGAATAAAAGAATTCCTAGAATCAAACAAAAATGAAAACACATCATACCAAGACCTTTGGGACACAGCAAAAGCAGTGCTCAGAGGTCAATTTATAGCAATAGATGCACGCATCAAAAAAGAAGAAAGGGACAAAATCAAAACATTAGCCACACAACTCAAACACCCACCAGAAGAAAGGAAATAATAAAGATCAGAGCAGAAATAAATGAACAGAGAATAGAAAAACAATAGAAAGAATCAAAACAAAAAGTTGTTTCTTTGAAAGGATCAACAAAATTGACAAAACACTGACCAAACTGACAAAAGAAAAATGACAGGACACAAATAACCCAATAAGAAATGAAAAGGGGGGCAATACAACAGACCTAACTGAAATAAAAAGGATCATGACAGAGTACTATGAAAAACTGTACTCTGACAAATTTGAAAACCTAGAGAAAATGGGCAAATTTCTAGATACACACTACCTACCCAAGCTAACACAAAGTGATGTTGAAAATCTGATCAGATTCATAACAAGAGATTAAAAAGGTAATTGAAAAAAAAAAACTCCCAACAATAAAAAGGTATGGCCCAGATGGCTTCACTGGAGACTTCTACCAAACATTCAGAGAAGAGTTTACCCCAGTACTATTCAAACTATTTCAGAACATAGAAAAGGAAGGGATACTTTTGAATTCATTTTATGAAGCTAGCATAACCCTGATACCAAAACCAGGCAAAGACACCACAAAAAAAAGAAAATTACAGACCAATATTTCTCATGAATATAGATGCAAAATTTTTCAACATTCTAGCCAATAGAATTCAGCATCATATCAAAAAAATAGTACACCACGACCAAGTGGGATTCATACCAGCTATGCAAGGATGGTTCAACATTAGAAAATCAATCAATGTAATCCACCATGTAAATAAAAGAATCACATGATCATCTCAATTCACACAGAAAAGGCATTCAACAAAGTCCTACACCCATTCCTGATAAAAACTCTCAATAAAATAGGTATAGAAAGGCAATTCCTCAGCATACTAAAGGACATCTATACAGAATAAACAGCCAACATCATTCTTAGTGGAGAGAGGCTGAAAACATTCCCCTTGGAAACAGGAACAAGATAAGGATGCCCTTTATCACCACTACTATTTAACATTGTGCTGAAAGTCCTAGCTACAGCAATAAGGCACGAAAAATAAGTAATGAAAAAGTAAAACTGTCCCTATTTGCAGATGATATGATACTATACATAGAAAACCCAAAAGGCTCCACAAGAAAACTACTGGAACTAATAGATTCAGCAGAATAGCAGGATACAAGATAAACATACAAAAATTAGTTGGATTCCTATACACCAATAAAGAGAATGACGAAAAGGAAATCAAGAAAACAATACCATTTATAATAGCCCCTAAAAAAATAAAATAAAATACTTGGGAATAAATCTAACCAGGGATGTAAAAGACCTATACACAGAAAACTACAAAGCACTACTACAAGAAACCAAAAGAGATCTACATAAATGGAAAAACATACCATGCTCATGGATAGGTAGATGCAAATTGTGAAAATGTTAATTCTACCAAAAGTAATCTACAAATACAGTGCAATCCTGATCCAAATACCAACAACATTCTTTAAAAAGATGGAAAAACTTATTAACTTTATACGGAAAGAGAAGAGGCCCCAGATAAGTAAAGCACTATTGAAGAAGAATAAAGTAGGAAGACTCACACTACCTGAACTCAGAATTTACTATACAGCTACAGTAGTCAAAACAGCCTGGTGCTGGTACAACGACAGATACATTGACCAATGGAACAAAATTGAGAACCCAGATGTACATCCATCCACCTGATCTTTGACAAGGGTCCAAAGTCCATCAAATGGGGGAAAAGACCATCTTTTTAATAAATGTTGCTAGCAAAACTGGATGACCATTTGCAAAAAAATGAAGCAGGACCCATACCTCACACCATACACAAAAACTAATTCAAAATGGGTCAAAGACCTAAATATAAAACCAGAAACCATAAAGATCATAGAGGAAAAAATAGGATCAACAGATCAACACTAGAGGCCCTAATACACGGCATTAATAGATTACAAACCATAACTGACTGTCTTAATCATCTAGTGCTGCTGTAACAAATACCACAAGTGGATGGCTTTAACAAAGAGAAGTTTATTCTCTCACAGTCCAGCCAGCTAGAACTCCGAATTCAGGGCCCTGGCTCCAGGGGAAGACTTTCTCTGTCTGTCAGCCCTGGAGGAAGGTCCTTGTCATCAGTCTTCCCTTGATTTGGGAGTATGTCAGCACAGGAACCTCAGGTCCAAAGGATGTGCTATGCTCCGGTACTGCTTTCTTGGTGATATGAAGCCCCCACGTCTCTCTGCTTGCTTCTTTCTTTTATGTCTCAGAAGAGATTGGCTTAAGACACTACCTAATTTTGTAGACCTCATCAATATAACTGCCACTAATCCATTTTATTACATCATAGTGATAGGATTTACAACACATAGGGAAATCACATAAAATGGTGGACAATCATACAAGGGAATCCTGACCTAGCCAGGTTGACATGGGGGACACGATTCAATCCATGACACTGACAATACACAAACTCCAGAAGATAAGCTAGATAATTGGGATCTTCTAAAAATTAAATACTTAAGCTCATCAAAAGACTTCACCAAAAGACTAAAAAAGAGGACCTACAGACTGGGAAAAAAATTTTGGCTGTGACAAATCCTACAAAGGTCTAATCTTTGATATCTACAGGAAAATCCAACACATCTACAACAAAAAGACAAATAATCCAATTTAAAAATGGGCAAAGGAAATGAACAGACACTTCACCAAAGAAGATATTCAAGTGGCTAACAGACACAACAGGAAGTGCTCGAGATCACTAGCCCTTAGAGAAATGTGAATCAAAACCACAATGAGATACCATCTCACCCCAGCATTACTGGCACAAATCAAAAAAGCAGAAAATAACAAATGTTGGAGAGGTTGTAGGGAGATTTGAACTCTTCTTTACTGCTGGCGGTGCTTCCTTAGAAAGATAGAAATAGAAATACCATATGATCCAGCAATCCCATTCCTAGGAATATATCCTAAAGAAATAAAAGCTGTCACGCAGATAGACATATGCACACCCATGTTCAGTGCAGCATTGTTCACAGTAGCAAAAAGATGGAAACAACTTAGATGCCCGTCAACAGATGAATGGATAAACTATGGTACATACACACAATGGATTACTACACAACGATAAAGAACAATGATGAATCTGCAAAGCATCTCACAACATGGATGAATCTGGAGGGCAGTATGTTGAGTGAAATAAATCAATCACAAAAGCACAAATACTGTATGAGAGCACTACCGTAAAAACTCATGAAAAGGTTTACACACAAAAAGAAACAATCTTTGATGCTTGCAAGGGAGAGGAGGGGTGGGGATGGAAAAACACTAAATAGACAATAGATAAGTGGTAACTTTGGTGAAAGGTAAGAGAGTACACAATACTGAGGAAGCCAGCACAACTTCTACAAGGCAAGGTCATGGAAGCTCCATAGACACATCCAAACTCCCTGAGGGACTGAATTACTGGGCTGAGGGCTTTGGGGACCATGGTCTCGGGGAACATCCAGCTCAATTGGTATAATATAGTTTATAAAGAAAATGTTCTACATTCCACTTCGGTGAAAAGCGTCTGGAGTCTTAAAAGCTTGTGAACGGCCATCTAAGATACTCCACTAGTCTCACCCCATCAGGAGCGAGGAAGCATGAAGAAAACCAAAGACACAAGGGAAATATTAGTCCAAGGACTAATGAACCACAACTACCATGGCTTCCACCAGACTGAGTCCAGCACAACTAGCTGGTGTCTGGCTACCAACACTGACTGCTCTGACAAGAGATCACAATAGAGGGTCCGAGACAGAGCTGGAGAAAAATGTAGAACAAAATTCTAACTCACAGAAGACTAGACTTAACTGGCCTGACGGAGACTGGAGAAACCCCAGACACCATTTTAGCTTAGTAATGAAGTCATTGCTGAGGTTCGCCCTTTAACCAATGATCAGACAGGCCCATAAAACAAAATGAGACTAAAGCGGCACACCAGCCCAGGGGCAAGAACTAGAAAGCAGGACAGGAAAGCTGGTAATAGGGAACCCAAGGTTGAGAAGGGAGAGTATTGACATGTCGTGTAGTTGGTAACCAATGTCACAAAACAATATGTGTACTAATTGTTTAATGAGAAGCTAGTTTGTTCTGTAAACCTTCATCTAAAGTGCAATAATAAAAATAATAAAAAAGTGAAACATAGGAATATCATATGATCCAGCAATTCCAATCCTAGATAAATACCCAAAAGAATTAAATGCAGGAACACAGTTACTTGTACACCTATGTTCACTGAAGCATATTCACAGTAGCTAAAGTGTGAACAGCCTAATGTCCATCAACAGATGAATGGATAAATAAAATGTGGTATATATTTTATATATATATATATATACACAAGTATAAAGAGAAATGAAGGCCCAATATATGGTACAACATGGATGAACCTTGAAAACCTTATACTGAGTGAAATAAGTCAGTCACAAAAGCACAAATATTTTATGATCTCACTTTTATTAAGTATCTAAAATAGGAAAGTGTATAGAGATCAAAATTTATTAGTGGTTATCAGGGGCAGGTGGGCGGGAGGGAGAAGGAAAGAAAGCACAATGGTTAGGGGGCACTGAGCTTCTATTAAGGGTAATGGAAAAATTCAGCTGAGGTAGACTTTAGAATGGACATAAAGTTGATAAATAATTCCTCAATCACTCACTGGTAAGAAACCAGTCCTCTTCATGGGCATTAGAGCCCTGCTGTGGAACCCTGATCCTGCAGCTTAAAATCTATTATGTACTGACAGTGGCCCTCAGTACCATTCATAGATCCATCACGCCAACACAAGACTGGCTGATGAAGGAGGTTATCAGATGTCAACTCTCTAAGTCATTCAGTCTACTTGGTTGTTTAGTGCCTCTTCCATGGTGGGTACTCTCTCATAGTTGTTAACATGCAATACAAAGACCTTCACACTTCATGATCACTATTATGGGTTCATTCATATGCCTTTTTCCCAGATCTCCTTGCCCCCAATCTTGCAAACTTTCTCCCTCTGAGTGCTTACCTAAATAGCTTTTAACATATTATCTATAATTTACCTGTAATTTCAGTAAATAAATTATATAACTCACTTAGAATCATCTTTTGTAAGCTATGTGTGTAAGCTCAGGTAAAGAGACCTTCATAGTTTTTTTGTCACTACTATATCCATAATAGGGTCTGTTACACAATAAGCATTCAGTAAACTCGGTAAACAGTTGTTGAATGAGCAAATACTAAATACAAACCTTTACTAGTTATATGTGTGAGAAATATCTATTCCTACTTAAAACCCAAAACCCAAACCTGCTGCCTTTGAGTCTTACAGCAACCCCATGGGTGTCAGAGTAGAACTGTACTCTTGTAGAATTTTCAATGGCTGTGACCTTTCAAGAAGTACATCACAAGGCCTTTCTTTCCAGGTGCCTCTGGGTAGATTGGAACCACCTGCATTGCACAGGTGGCCTATTCCTCGTTAGAAGCTTGTGTTTTCATTTGCTTTTTGGTAAATAATGTTTGATGAATAGAATCATTCAATTTTAGTGTTGTTAAATTGATCAGCTTCTTTGTGGTAAGCCATTTTTGTTTCTTAAGAAATAAATCCTTTGCTGCAAAGTCACAGAGATATTCTCTTATATTTTCTTTGGTCCCATCTTCCATGACATTTTTTACTAAGTTTAATATAAATGTGAGTCTGTTCCTAGGCTCTCTGTTGTGTTCCATTCTCTGTTTGTCTAATCGATTTACTTTTAATTGCCAGACAGTTGATGTCATTGAATAGCCAAATAACTAGCTTAAGCTGTTCTAAGTTAATTTTTATTGTTCTAGACCAGCACTTGTCAAACTTTAGTTTTTATGAGACAGACTTGTTAAAACCCAGGTTACTGGAGTTTTTGACTTGGTAGGCCTGGGGTGGGGCTTGAGAATTTGTATTCTTAAGAAGTTTTCATGTGATGTTGATACTGCTGGTCCTGGAACTATATTTTGAGAACCTCTGTTATTGATAATATATCCATAATGGTCATTATTTATTCCTTTTCCCCCAGAACTAAAATGTCATCAGATTTAAACTATTGTATATATTATACTGAATGTCATATTAAAAAGGCAGATTTATTTAAAGCATATTGGAAATATACACATGAATAAATATATAATATTTTAGGTGTAATACAGAAGCTGTAATTTTTTTAAGGAATATAAATATGAATTCTGTCTTTGATAGTATGTTTTTTAAAAATGTAAATTAGTTTCTTAGACTATGAGAATTAAAAGCTGATTCCTCTTTAGACCTTCATATTCTACAGGAACTATAAACTAAAAAAACCAAACCCAGTGCCGTCGTGTCTATTCCGACTCATAGCGATCCTATGGGACAGAGTAGAACTGCCCCATAGAGTTTCCTAGGAGAGCCTGGCAGATTCGAACTGCTGACCCTTTGGTTAGCAGCCGTAGCACTTAACCACTAAGCCACCAGGGTTTCCACAGAAACTATAAGATGAGTAATTTAACAGGCTACTGTCCATATGTTTAAAAAAAATTTAGTACAGGCAGTCCCCAGGTTAGAACATCCCACTTACAGACAACTGGTACTTGCCCTTTAAAGTTATGTAAATTTCTCTCACTTTGAATGACTGAACCAAGCCTTACTTGCAGCAAATTCTTCATCAGAATTACCTTCACTTGCTACACGTGCAACTTTTAAATCACTGAAAAGTCTTCAAGCCTTTTCTTGCACTAAAGTTTAAGGCTAAATAAGAACTGTATGCACCTGTTACAACTTACCTACAAATTCAACTTAAAGACACAGTTAGGAACTGATCTCGTTTGTAACCTGGGCACTGCCTGGAGTCTATACTTACCCATTGCTGTTGAGTTGATTCCAGCTCATAGCTCATAGTGACCTTATAGGACAGAGTAGAGCTGCCCAATAGGGTTTCCAAGGAGGGGCTGGTGAATTCGAACTGCTGACCTTTTGGTTAGCAGCCAAATGCTTAAGCACTATGCGCCAGGGCTACAGTCTATACTTACAGCTTTCTAATTTGGTTTAAACCAAAAAGAAAAAACAAACTGTAAAGAAAAAAATTCAGACAAAGATAGCTAAATATTTAGTGCATTATTTTAGTGTTTCTAACAGTGTTATAGATGAAATTTTAAATTCTCTGGGGTTATAACACTTTTAACTTACCTTCTGATGTCACCATAAAACCTGATGGCACAGATGCTGGTAAGTAACCCATTAGGAATATATGATAAAATTGTCGGCTTTGATTTTTTTTAATTTAAACATATTTAATTCTATGTTTGCTTAACATATGTTTGTTCTAAGCCAATCTTATTTTTTGGAGTCCCAGCTGTATGTTAATTTAAAACTATGATCTAAAATATATAAACCGAATTTCTGTCAAGACAGTTGTGTTCAGATGTTTTGTTCTATGCACCTTGCCTTGTAATCCTTTATCTTTAGCAGCCTATCTGAAACATGTAGTTTACAGAAAAACATTCTAAATGATCTAATGATCTAAAATATCATTACTTAGTTTTATATCCTTGTGGGTATCCTTAATTTATAAATGAAAGAGATTAAAGTAATAATGAATAAAATGTTTTAATACATGAATAAACCAAACCCATTGCCATCAAGTCGATTCTGACTCATAGCAACCCTATAGTACAGAATAGAACTGTCCCATAGGGTTTCCAAGAAACAACTGGTAGATTCGAACTACAGAGTTCTTGGTTAGCAGCTGAGCTCTTAACCACTGTGCCACCAGGGCTCTAATACATAAATAGTAATGAAATAATGTAATATATCTTCAAAATCTGAATATAATTGGGACTGTACTTATGTTATGGCTGGTTCTTTACAAAATGTAATCCTGACTTATTGGGAAATTCGTGTTTTAAAAGTCTGTAAGTCTAATTATTTCTTAAGAATGTGAGCTTTACTGGAAGTATAAAAGTTTGATAGAGCCATATGGCATTAAATAAATGAAATATCACCAAAGAATCAAATCTTTCTCAAACATACTTTGATTAATTAAATGATCACTGGAAACATATTTTATTTCACTATTCAACTCACTAAACTGTTAAATAGATAAAGCAAAAAGGTAATTACCAGGAGTTTTTAGGTAAAATATGACAAGATTAAAAAAAAAAAATGAAACTCCAGCAGAATATTCTGTTGAGATATTCGCCTTCCCCCCAACTGAGAGTGCCTTTGGCTAATATTGATTCTTAATATATATTTTATAATATTTTCTTGACCTTGGCCTATAAACTAAATGTAGACATTTGTCAATTAGTCATTTTCAGGTTTATTGCCTAAGATGCTAATTGAAATTCCAGACAGGGAAAACTACATCACCGGCCTTTGTCTGTCTATGAAAAGCCTTCTAATTGGACCCTGCACAGTATAAAAGCTTCTCTTCTCTGCAAACTGAGTGGGTCCCTATGTGTGAAATGTGTTCGGTGGGTCTTAAAAGAACAACATAGAGACCAGTCAGTCACCAGCCAGGAGCCATCATACTCTCTCTCCTCAACAGTGCAGCTCAAAGGCTGGAGAGGCTACTGGCAATTAGACACCAGAAGGGGACACTCAAGCTTTCCAAATTTCTTTCCCAGGGCTGGGGGAAGGGAGCCATCCCGCAAGCCTCTGTGTGGAACTCTGAGTCTCCAAGGCAGCAAAACGTGTTCGCATCCCCTAAACGCTCCATTTTCAGCCAGAATTAGTGTCCTTTCTTTGAGCCAAATAAGCCTTTACGCAGAACTCGAGGCTGTGGCCCGAGTCCTGTTTTTACAGTTCTCCCCTCCTCCTCCTGATCTGCAGGAACTTTTCCTTTTCTCCTTGCATATTCTGTTTCAGTCTGTTTTTCTTTGGCCCTCTGCGTGAGGCCAGGAGCCAAAGTCAGAACGGCTTAGAGAAAAGAGCCCAGAATTAGGTATCAGAAGGACCTAGGTCAAATACCAGATCTATCATGTCTAAGGAAACCCTGGTGGTGTAGTGGTTAAGTGCTGCTAGCCAAAAAGTCGGCACTTCGAATCCACCAGGCGCTCCTTGGAAACTCTACGGGGCAGTTCTACTCTGTCCTGTAGAGTGGCTATGAGTCGGAATAGACTGGATGGCAGTTGGCATCATGTCTAAGTTCTTAACATATCCCAATTTCTTTACTCTCTCTGGGCCTCAATTTTCTCATTACTATAGTAAACTATGTACTGCAAGCTTTTTGTTTTTGTTTTTGTTTTTTTAATAATTACCTATACCTTAACTACCAACAACTAATATTATATTTTGGTTATATATACAGTTAAATCGTAAATTCCTTTTGTTGTCTTTTTTATGCCTGAGAATTCTTTATTATGTCTGATAAATGTGGCTAAAACAGCTTTTATTAAAATATTTTAAAAAAAAAAGATTTTCTAGTTCAATTCTGTTGTAATTGGTTCAAAAGGTCACTTTGAATGATTATAAAATGAGTAACGACAATAAAACAGTTGTTATTTGAGTATAAAAGAAAGAGAAAACCATAAAACTTAGAATCTATTTACCTTTACCTGCCAAGAAGAAAAATGTTGAATATATGTATTTATACATATATCCATAAGCATACATTTTAAATATAAACTGAATTTCTATCAGGAGAGCAGTGTTCACACGTTTTGTTCTGTCCACCTTGACTTGTAATCCTTTATTTATCGTTAGCAGTCTATCCAAAAGGTATAGTTTATAGAAAAACATTCTATTCCAAATGTTTTTAGTGCCCCAGAGTATGTGAAGAAAATGCCTAAGCATATTCTCTTAGGAAGGCAGAAAAATTCAGACGCAGTTCATATTCTTGACGCCTCTGTTTGTTTAGCTTTAGGGCCAACTTGTATACTGGGACTTCTGGCAACCGAGAGGCTCAGCCTCATCTGAATGTGAAAGAATGTGCTGGAGGTTGCCTTCCTGTCTTTTGTGTCTTTCTGGGTGGTTGCCAGAATTTGTAACTACTGAGTTCCATTTTCCTAGCCTCAATTTCTGCTTTTGTTTGATTTTACTGAAGTTGCAGAAATTACAGTTAGTCAAATAATTGAAAGGTCTTGTGAGATTCCAAAGGGATCATATAAGGCTTTAATAAATTTGAGGACGTGGTATAGCAGGAGAAAGAAAGTGCAGCATGCTTAAAGAGGCCTGAGGCTTCCAGGCCAGCGGCCAGTGCCTGTTCTTAGTCTCACCAGACATACTTCGTTATCAGGTTGTAAGCCACCAAGATAGAAACATGTAAGATTCTTTGGTTCAGAGAAGCCAGCACTTAAAATTTTACAGAGGAGTCTTTTATACCCCACTGTTCATGTCCAGGCAGTATGCAACATATTAAAACAGGTACCAGCTATCAATCTATAAATATTCTATAAATAATATTGACAAGCTAGTAGAAGGTGCCCCCAAGTAAGTTTTAGACTTTAAACAGCACATTATAAATCACTATTTGGTCCATTTCATGTGGCCCAGGGTTGGTCCCAGACTTCCAGGAGTCCCTGGAGAAAAGCATAGAGCTGCCACAATTGCACTTTAACCCTATCCTTAAAAAAAAAAAAAATTTTTTTTTTCCTTTACACAGCAGTCGCTGCCCTTTACTACCTAGGCCTTCCCAAGCTATCACACCTTCTGCCATTGCAAAATTCCTTTCTTTAAGTGATTCCAAAGTTCAGTTTCCACATTCTTCAAAGCAAGAGGGAAAAGATGATACCAGGAAGACCTTGATAAGGCAAGTTCTTTTTGAAACTTTAATACAGATCGTATGAGGTAGAAAGTGGATCACCTTTAATAATTAAAAAATACATCCTGAATTTCTTAGACTTCTAATATTATTAAAAATTGGAATGCCAGATAAGTTAGATTAATACTTCAACATTTATAACTTATATTTTAATAAGTACATATACAACTGGATTTCTATATTAATTAGCTTTTAATACTCACATTCCCAGAATATTGAAAGCTTTCAAGAGGAAAGACTGTGGAAACACGTTAAAGGTTAGGGTCACAGGTATTGTTTTGTTTCAGCAACTAGAGTTTCTACCTATGAAAGTTATTTAACAGGCAGTGAGCGTCCAAAACATGGACAGCTATTGCTGCCCTTATACCATTAGCTCCAGAATCAATTCTGAGGAAACTTTTACAGAAAGTCATCTTGAAAATAATAAAATAATACATATTTCAGAAATAGTATCCACTAAAGCATCATGCTCTGCTATAATGTGCTTTGGAAACCCTGGTGGTGTAGTGGTTAGGAGCTACATCTGCTAACCAAAAGGTCGGCAGTTCGAATCCACCAGGCGCTCCTTGAAAACCCTATGGGGCAGTTCTACTCTCTCCTATAGGGTCGCTGTGAGTCGGAATCCAATTCGAAGGCAACAGTTTTGTTTGTTTGTTTGTTTGTTTTAAAGCATTATAATCTGAGGCAAATATACTGAGGAATTAATGTTTATATTAATTTATTATTTTACATAGAGAAGAAAACTGTGACTTAAAATCAGAGGTAACAATAACCTGGTTATCATTAGCCATCCCATTTAATCAACAAATCATTTTTAGAGGTAGCAGAGTGGTTAAGAACATGTGGTCTAGAACTAGACTGCCTGGGTTTGACTCCTGACCCTGCCACTTACTTATTTTCAAACTGTGGGCAAATTATTACATAACCTGCTCATACCTCAGTTAGCTTATCTGTAAAATGGCATTGATAATAGTGTCTCATTCATAGGGTTATTATATGGGTTTAAAGGGTTTTATATTTTAAAGTACTTGGAACCATCTCGGCACAGTATAAGCATTATGTAACCAAAACCCAAACCTGTACCCATTGCCGTTCAGTTGATTCTGACTCACAGGGACTGTAGAGGATAGAGTAGAACTGCTGCCATAGGGTTTCCAAGGAGCGGCTGGTGGATTTAAACTGCCAGCCTTTCGGTTAGCAGAAGAGCTCTTAACCACTGCAGCACCAGGGCACCAAACAACAATAGTATAGTTAATAGCTTTCAGTCCCCTGAGGAGTTAACTTGTACCTTTCTAATCAAATTATACATTATATTAGTATCTCCTTTCTGCTTAACTTTTTCTTCGTGATGGTACTGATCTTGCATTTTGTTTTCTTCAATCCCTTCTCATTACTCATTTCTTTACATTTTAAAAAATTTATTTCAATTTTTAATTCCATTTAAAAACTTGCTTTAATGTATACCATTATCTCTGTTTTTGTCCATTACTTTCCCTTTCACTGTTTCTCTTCTCCTAATTAAAATCTATACATAGTGTGTTCCCATGGTGACGGGAGCTAAAATTACTTATAATCAATGATTTTTAGACTGCTGGTGCTATTGTGTTAGGTTATTCTTTCTTTTTTTTTAATGAGTCCATTTGTCTAGTTTTCCTGTCTTTGCCTTCTCGCCTTTGTTTTTGGGCAGGTGTTGCCCATTTGGTCTCGTATACTTGATTGAACTAAGAAGCACATTCCTCACGTGTGTTATTGTTTGTTTTAATCTTTGGCTGAAAGGTGGACTTTGGGAGTGGTTGTGCTGACTTCCCCTATATTGTTTGTGGTCTTTTCCTTCACCAAAGTTAACACTTGTCTACTATCTAGTTAGAGATTTCCACTCCCTACCCTCCATTTTACCCTCCCTTTGTAAGCATCAAAGATTATTTTTGTCTGTGTGTAAACCTTTTCTTGGGTTTTTATAATAGTAGTCTCATACAGTATTTATCCTTTTGTGATTGTCTTATTCTTTACAGAAATATCACAGCAAAGTCTGTGAAGCTGAGGTGAAAGGATTTTTTGTTAGAGATTGAACTTTTTCTAGAGTATTTATGAACCCAGCCTTCACCTTCATTGTACAATCTAGATTCCAAACCTATTTTATGCATTACGTTTATTTCCCTTTTCTATTTAATGATTTTATTACAGTAATTTTGTAATCAAGGCAGTATGCATATTCATAGTTATGAGGCAATACTGTCAGATAAGAAAACGGTCATTCACTATGGTTCTTTGCATTTTGAGTTAAGAAAAGCGAGAAAGAAAAAAAATCAAGCCAAGTAAGCAAGCAGTAACCAGACTACTACGGGAAATGAGCAATGGTTTCCTGACTTCAAGGTTGATTATAGAAAAAAGATTCCAGTGTTTTATATTTGCGAAAGCGTGTTCTAAAATGAATTAGTATGCTCAGGTTACAATATCTAGGTCACCAAGCCACATTTTTACTAATAAAAAAAATAACTCACAGGGCATTGAGGGAACTTTAAACAATCATGCTACCTTGTGAAAATAATATCACAATTACTGGATCTGCTTTATGCTGGATAAATGCCAGCATAATGCAGTACTTTGCTGATATGGTGTGAAATACATTTTGTGCTGCAGCGAGGCTGTCGATAGATTTCGAATAACGAAGAAATTTTATCAGCAATAACCAAACTGTTTAAAATCTTGGTCATGGAAGACCACGTATTATGTGATTCCATTTATATAAAATGTCCAGAATAGGCAAATTTATAGAGACAGAAAGTAGATTAATGGTTGCCTAGGTCTTTTTAGGTCTAGGGGATTAGAGAAATGGGGTGATAGCTAAAGGTAGGGGATTTTAAGAAGAGAGAGGTTATGAAAATGATCTAAAATAGATTGAGATGATGGTCACAACTCTGTGAGTATACTAAAAACCGTTGAATTATACACTTTAAATGGGTGAAGTGTATGGTATGTGAATTATATCTCAAAGCTGATACCCAAAAAAAAAAAATCTATACAAAAAGCTTTCTATAAAATACATGTTCCACCCAGCTAAGATGCAGTTTAAATATTTATTAAACTGTTTTATTAGAGTAATACATCTTCTAAAAATGTTCTTTTACACAAGTAAAAGAAGAAAAAACTTCAAATTAGAGTACAGTCATGCGGTGCCTAACATCCATTTGGGCGACACCTGCCCACATGTACGTCCACGGTCCGGCACGTGCCCTCCAGGGGGTGCCCACAGCCTGACTCGGTGAACTCGCCCCGCCGCCTCCCACCTGTGGGAAAAGGCGCCCCTGCACTGGGAGGAGCGGGCGCCCCGTCCTGCTCCCAAGTGCCCGAGATTGCAAGGCCCTGCCTGGGCAGGGGCACCAGGTTGCGGATGCCTTCGCAGCTGTCCAGAGCCTCCCTGCTCTGACCTCCACCTGGCTGCCGGCCCCAGGCAGGACCTGGCCAAGTGCTCACCTGAGGTATCCGCAGTGGGAGCTGCCTGGGCCTTGCAGGGCAGAGCAGACCCCCACTCTTGCGATCTGGAACCCTGCACCCTGTGGACCCAGGTATTTGCAAAAGGTCCAAATCACAAAACGTCCTATTTCACAGAACGTATTGTGGACGTTAAATGATGCATGATTATACACGAAAATAAAATTTAAAAAAGTAGTCATGTATTATGTCATTTATTTAAATTGTTTAAAATAAAAGAGATTTTATGTTGCTGTCAAGATTTTGCTTATGATAAATGTTTGAAATGTAGCATTGAAATGTGAACTGGTTGTTAAATGGCCTGCTCTTTGCCTTCTAATGGAGGCAGATATCCCATGGGATGAAGCCTGCTTTGCTTCAGATTTGATCTAGGATAGTTAACCCTTCAGGGTGACACTTTCTTCAACGAGATATGCATCTGCCTCAAAGAGAAAATGAGAGTCTTGGATTCATTATAGCTGTATTACTCTTGTTTACTCACTCTCTCATTGTCAATCAGGACCTGATCATCCTATCTCACCCTTTTGTATATCTATCCACTGGACTGTGTATAATTCTTATGCCATTATTTAAATCTGATGGTCCATTTAGCCCTCCCAGCATTTGAAAATACCCTGGGGTTAGGACTACAAGAAGCTTTGTGGTGTTCCGACTATACAAATAGTGTAATTTTCTGTTGTCCTGGAGTAACATTTTCCAAGATTTGATCTGTGGATTGTTCAAAATGCTCCTTTAAAAAGGTAAAGGTTTTGTGGCCAAATAAATTTAGCAAACACTGCATACCATCTCTTGCTCTTAGAAAGTCTATGCACACAAGCATGTTAAAGGTTTTGGGAAGTCCAGCAGCAAAAAAAAAAAAAAAATTGTATGAGTGTATTTAACCTAACATTTTCCAAATTAATTCTTTGCCCCCCCTTGCTAGTTTAAGCATTTTTAAGTATACAATTCAGTGACATTAATTATATTCGCCATTGTTGTTATTAGTTCCCATTGAGTTGATTCTGACTCATGGCGACCCCACGTGTGTCAGAGTAAAACTGAGCTTCAAGACTGTGACCTTTTGGAAGCAGACTTCCAGGCCTGTCTTCTTGTTTCTTTGATTGCCCTGGATTTTGTTTTTTTGATTGACAGCACCCCCTGAAGACTTGTGAAGCCTACATTACTACCTGATAGAGCAATAGGGCTGGATTTATTGTGATTTGGGGCGGGGGGGGGGGGCGGGGAATCCCTTTGTGTCCATCCATCAGCTAGTTCTTGTCTGATATCACAGAGATGGGTTCCTCTGTCTCATCTTAACTGCACCATCCTCAAGAGAGATAACATACTAAGTCCTATCAGACATACATACCTTACAGTAAGTGAGTTTATTAAATTCTTTCCTTAGCATACATTTCTACAGAAATGGAATGAACTGTAAAATACACATGGAATGGGTACTACCAGGAAGGGTTTTCTGAACACTGGAGAATTTTACAGGGGGCCTGATTTGTAGGTGTGAATTTTATCTCTAGACTCATGAAATATACTTGTGTTTCCTTTCTTTGGCTATACCAAGCTAAACTCAACCCTACAAATACTTCCCTACCTTCTTTAAATTCACCACCAATCCAACCCAGGCTGGAAGTGATGAGACTGAGCAGTGGGAAACAGCTACCCTGAGTGGCGCTCCTCTGGACTCTGAGGATGCAGTGGTGAGCAATTACTAACAAGATCCCTGCTCTCGGGCTCTTACAGTCTAGCAGGGGAAAGATATCCAATAAGCAAGTAAACAAGCAAATAAAATAGTGATAGATGCTTTTCAGATCACTAAAATAGGGCTATGTGATAGAATGTGACTGACTGGGTAGCTATTTTAGACTGAATGATCCCTGAAAACTTCTTGCAGAGATGACATTTGAGTTGAGATCATAATGAAAATATACAGCAGTGTGAACAAGGAGAAGAACATCCAGGCAGAGGAGACATGGTAAAAAAAAAACAAACTCTAGCGCTGGACCCAGTTTGAGATCTATAAGAAACCAAAAGAAGGCCATGGAGAGGAGCATAGTGGGTGAGTAGGAGAAAAGATAGTGATGAGATCTTTAGGTGAGCAAGAGTCAGATCACATAGCATTTTGTTAGCCCTGGAAAGTTTTGAGAATTGTCAGCATATGTTGCTGTTAGCTGCCATTGACTTCATTTCCGCTCATAGTGACCCCATGTGACAGAGTACAACTGCCCCATAGGGTTTTCTAGGCTGTAATCTTTACGGGAGCAGATGGCTGGTCTTTCTCCTGTGGTGCCACCGGATGGCATATAGATGGATATTCCTAAGGAGAGCCTGGATGCGGTTGCCTATGGAAAGTGAGTAAATAGAAAAGTGGGGGCAGGGGGCAGGGGAAGGGTTAAGGTGTGGGGAAGCCTTACTATAGGCCTGGAACACTGGACGTTTAGACTTTGAGCAGAGAAAGAGGGAAACAAGTAAAAAGGACTTAAGCAAAATAGCCAGTGAGGTTAGAGGTTAGATGTCTGGAAAGTCAATAGAAGAAAATGTTTCAAAATGGAAGGAGGTTGGTAAATGCTGCTGAAGAAGTCAAGTAAGAGGAAAACCCAGAAGTGGTCACTGAGTCCAAGGGCAACATGAAAGTCTATGACTTTGATGAGAGCAGTTTCAGTGCTCATTGAGGGAGAGTAACAAAGCATGTACATATGCCCTACCCTCCCCCTCTCGAGCTTTCTCCACCTGGACCAGAGCAGCCATCTCTTCCTTTTAGATCCAGAAATTTCTGGTTTAATTATCTAAATTAATACTTCTACTTAAAATTATTTCTAGAACACATCATTAACTCTCACATTAACTTTGAGGTAAAATTTCTTTTTTTCTTGCAACTCTATTTAAGTACTTTTATTCTTACTAGGGCATTTTTCTTTACTTTTTTTTTTCCATTTAGTATCCCCCTAATCAATGACCAAATGCTGTTAATTCTGACTCTGAGATATTCCTTGATCTACCCCCTCCTCAATATTCCTCATCGTCTTTTCTCACTTTGGGCTGCCTGAGGAGCTGCTTGGTTTGTTCTCTGTGATTCTGTTCCTTATTGTCTACCCTCCCTACACTCGGAGTCACTTGTCAAAACATAGATCTGATCTTGTAGCTGTTGTGCCTAAAAGACTTTGATGGTTCTCCTAATTCCTTTGTTTAACATAAAATTTCCTGCAAATTCACTTTGCTCCAGCCACACCAAACTGCACCATTTCCTGAACGTGTTAAGAACTTCAGAGATTCCAAGCACTGAAATTATTTTGGTTCCTCCCCACTACCCTAAAGGTTAACAACACTGGACTGTAATTTAACATATTTGATGAAACGCCACCAAACTTAGGTATGTACTAAAAATATTTAGCTATTTTCTGGGTTTTTCTAGATTTCTTTTTCTCTCTCCGTCAGTGCCCTGAGGAAGTGGTTAGCCTATTGGATATTTTACCACTGCCCTCAAACAAATATGACTGTTTTTCTTCTTAGGTTCATCTCTGACTGAAAAGTCTGTCCTCATCTTTACCCATCTACTTAACTTTTCTTGCCCTTCAAGGTTCTATCCGATGTAACTCACTTTATAAAGCTTTTCTTGACTCACCCAGGAGCAATCGATTGCTCAGCCCTTTGTGTGTGGATCCCTGTAACAGCACTTGCTCCATTGTGTTATGGTAAATTAATCACGTGCCTCGAATCCCTGCTAAATTTCCTGTTTTACCGTTGTTATTAGCTGCTGTCGAGTTGGCTACTGACTCATAGCCACCAAATGCACCATGGGACCAGTCTGTTGTAATCCATAAGGTTTGCATTGGCTAATTTTTCAGAAGTACATTACCAGGCCTAGTCTGTCTTAATCTGGAACCCATCCAACATCATAACAACATGCAAGCCTCCACTGACAGAAGATTGGTAGCTGTGCGTCAGGTATGCTGACCAGGAATCAAATCTGGGTCTCCCACATCGAAGACAAGAATTTTACCGCTGAACCACTGTTGCCCCGTCATTAAACCCTTCCAATTACCCTATGGAATCCCTGGGTGGTACAAATGGTTAATGCACTTGGCTGCTAATGTGAAGGTTGGAAGTTCAAGTCCACCCTGAGGTGCTTTAGAAGAAATACCTGGCAATCTACTTCTGAAAATCAGCCAGTGAAAACCTTATAGAGCACTGTTCTACTCTGACACACATGGAGTTGCCATGAGTCAGAGTCAACTCAACAGTGATTGGTTATTACTGGTTATTGTCATTAAGTGCCATCAAGTCGATTTTGACTCATAGTGACCTCAAGTGACAAAGTAGAACTGCCCAGAGGATTTTCTAGGCTTTTTTTTAATCTTTATGGGAGTGAATTGCCAGGTCTTTCTTCCACGGAGCTGCTAGGTGGGTTTGAACTGTCAACCTTTTGACTAGCAGCCAAGCACTTAACTGATTAGGAGCCCCATTTTACAGGTGAGAAAACTAGTAGTTATGTCACCCACTCACCTGTCAATGAATATAATTATAAAAAACTAATAGCTATGTAATTGGAAGGCATTTGTTTAAAAATATACATTACTCTCGTGTGGTGACAAGTGTTTATGTTTATATTCCCTTATGGTACTTCTTACCAGTAATAGAAGGAATTTATTATTCCTACATGAAGAAATCCTTTTAATGTTAATTAAAATAAAAGTTCAAGAATGCTAGTACACTCAGGTGCAGTAAAAATGAGGATGGTCTACCCCAAACATGTCAGGTTAATTCCCTCTTCCCTTGAGGAAAAGCAGGAGCTCGAGTGTCCGGAGGTGAAAGACTAACGCATTCCCCATTGTGTCGACTTCCCTCCTGCTTTATTTTTCTCATCTCAATATTCCTGATGGGAGTTTTTAGTAGAGCCCAACACCGTCTTATCATCGGAAGACAAAAAGGAGTACAAGAAACAACAGTGGCAATCTTTGAAATCTACTGTGGAGGCAAAGAATATTGCCCTTAGAATTTCATCTTAAGCAGTTTAATCTTAGGGATTTCTAGCAAGTCTCCCTTAACCAGTCTCCCAGCCCAAGCTCTTTCTTTTTCTTCTCTTTTCCCTAATTAGCATCAGTTTTCATTAGCTTTTTTACGAGTTATTTGTTTTCTGATCTTCATTAACTTGGCCTTGGTCTTAAGTTTGTCTTGACATTTACTATTTTACTGTATTAGATTTTATGGTTAATTCCCAGGGTATACAAGCCAGGTTTCTGGCCATTACATCTTTTACAATGTATATATACAATGTATATATTCATATTTTACAGAATCTCTTGCATCTTAACATTTTTCTTTATAATTTTATATAAATGACTGGTATCCAATTTATTAGGCTTTCTTATATCTTTGTACATGTCGAATAAAGACAATTAAAAAAATACATGTCACTCACTAAATTAATGATAGACTTTCAGGAAATAGAAAAACGATATTAAGATTTCATGTTTCTTCAGAATAAAAGAATTTAGGGGCTATATTATAGTCTGGGTTTATAACCAAATTAGTGGAACACGACTATTTTTCTTTCTGTGCTTATGTACCATGTGTGCTCAAAGTATTGTCCGAGGAGCAGGGGATAAAATAGTTATTTCGGCTTCCAAGTAGCTCAACGATATATTGAATAAGAATTATAACAAGTCTATTTTTTTTTTTTTTTAGTTATTTCACAGATTTAACTATATTTTAGTTAAAAGTGCGTTGTTCCTTTCTTCCCCCTGGAAAACAACCCAGGACAAAAAACCCATCATCCATTCAGTAATAGCCCTCTTTATTTTAGTTTTTTTCTGAGTTATTTTGGTTTTAGCCATTTGTATTCCTGTTTTATTATTCATTCCATGGTTATAAGGGCCCAGACTGTGCCAGGCATTAGAGGCACAGTGATGAACAAAACAGAAAAGGTACTTTTTATTTAGATGACAGAGGGAATGTAATAAATGCAAAAAATAGGTGACTACTAATTTCAAGTCATGGTTAGTGTTATTCACTCAACATTCTTCTTTTTTTTTGAGTGCCTACTCTAAGCTAAATATTGATCTATAAAGTGAATGATACCAGGTGATGGGTGAGGGCAGGAGGAGAGGAGCTGTTTTATATCAGCTGTTCAGGGAAGGCCTCTCTGAGGAGAGGACATTTGAACTGAGACCTAAATGACAAGTAGAAGACAAATTTCTTAATCTGGGTCTATGGACTGGGAGTCTGTGGGTAGAATTCAAGAGACCTATAAACTTGGAAGGAGGAGTCCTAGTGGCGCAGTGGTTAAACACTCGGCTTCTTACGGAAAGGTCAGTGGTTCAAACCCACCAGCTGCTCCATGGAAGAAAGATCTGGCATTCTGTTCTGCGAAGATTTACAGCCTTAGAAACCCTATGGGGCAGTTCTACCCTGTCCTACAGGGTTGCAATGAGTCGAAATTGACTCGATGGTAATGGGTATATGAATTTGGATAGGAAAAATAAAGACATCTTCATTTTCACTAAACTCTGACTAAATTTTAGTATTTTCTTCCATCTGAATATCGTCGGTAAAGTTCAGAAGTATTAGCAGTATGTGTTACTTTGTGGTAAGTAGAAAGTATAGGTGTTTTCATATCACATTTTGATTCTTAGCAGGTATCTCAAAATATCGTTGCATTGGAATTATGTATTTCTTAGATCCTCACTAGATCTGATTATATATTATATGAATAAAGAAGCACATGCATTAGAGTATTGGTTATATATTACTGTGTAACAAATAACCCCCAAATTTAGGGGGTTAAAACAATAGCCCGTGATTCTTTGGCCAGCCATCTAAGCTGGACTCACCTGGGCGGCTCTAATGGACTTGACTGGGGTTGCTCATGTGGCTGCAGTCATCTATCTCGCCACTCAGCTGGGGCTAAATAGCCCAAGATGGCCTCACTCACAGGCCTGGCAGCTAATGGCTGGGCTGCACAGCTCCAGCCAGCTAGAACATGGTGGCAGTGTTCTAAGAGAGGAAGTGTGTCAGCTGCAATGACTCTTGAGACTTAGGCTCAGAAGCCCCACAACATCACTTGTACTGCATTCTGTGGGTCAAAGCAATTCAGAAGGCCAGTTCAGAGTCAGTTTGAGAGGAGACTCCACAAGGGGGGACTGCAGGGATGTGTGATAATTGGGGTCCATTATCTACCCCAATTACCGTATCGTAATTCTTAAAAAATATTCTAATAACTTAATTTTAACATAATTGGTCTCTTTTGTAATCCTGCCTCTTATATTATACCCATTATTTTTAAAGCATTATTCTGAGAAGAGGTTCACTGACTTCACCAGGTTGTCAACGAGGGTCATGCTACAAAATGAAGTTGAGAACCCCAGATCTGAAGGCAGGGAATTTCTGGAAAGAAGAGTGAAAAAGCCTCAATGCAGGAGCAATCTGGCATGTCTGGCAAGAGGAAAGGGCAGGAAGAAAGCTATAGTGGCTGGAGCAGAGTGATAGGGAGGCAAGTGGTTGGAGAGAGAGGCAGACCCAGATCATATGACTTCTTTGGCAGATTTTGAAATGTGCAGGTGGATTCCCCCACGGCATGGAAAGTGGGGATTGTATTCAAATTGCATTTTCAACCTTTTTGGTCATTGCTAATTTTTATTGGTTATCTTGCCTGAATTAATGAAACTCTTTGGTATTCCATATGTCTACTGGGATACCAGAATCTGTTGCTTATAAAGAATGCTTGAGCAGTAGCTTCCCAGAGCCAGGAAAACCTCATTCCAACAGGATTATATACTAACATCTAATGTTCCATCAATCCAATCATATTTACTTAAAATAATCTTCATTATAAAGATAAGCAATGAAAGTACCCCCATCCTCCTCCCCCCCCCCTTTTTTTTTTTTTTTTTTAGTTTTTAGGAAAATCATTGAAGCCATCAGAATCCAATGGACAAGGTACAATTTCAGAACTCTTAAATTATTTTAACATATGACCCATAGTGGGGCAGGACCCCTTTAAGAGGTCAGTGTTGCTATAAACAGAGGTGAAGCTTAAGATGGGGCATAAGGCAGTTATCAGTTAACGAAGCAGGCATAGAGGATCCTGTTAGAGTCATCAATTTGTTATAATGAGAGCCAAAGGGAGAAAAGTCAGGAAGTCTGGAAGCTTTCTGACTAACAAAAGAGCTCAAACCCCTTATATACAAGTGACGTTACACGTAGTAAGTTGAATACAAGTTTCCAAGACAGCCAGTTAGTTTGTATAGCCTCCAGATTGACAATTACTCTCCACAGGAGAGTACATTAAATATATGAAGTCTGGACATCTCCAGGGAGCTCTGTACAGTCTAGCCAGAGAGCTTTTATGATGACAAGATACAGAATAGGTATAAATCTGATGCTGAAAGAGCCTTTGCCCTGCAGAAGTTAGAATTTATATCACTAAGTCAAATGACTTGCAAATATTCTCAGCCTTCATCCTTATCTGATGGCTGTTTATGACTGCCTGTCTTCCCACCAGAATCAACAGCTCCTACACTCCCAAGGTTTGGAACTAACAACTACTATTTAGAGACTGCAGTCTCTGACTTAGAATGACTTTTTTTATTAGCCAGAACTGAATCAGTGGGTATGGAGCTTACGGTTTTCTTTTTTTACATTAAAGATTACAGGTTTATAATTTGCTGTTCCACATAAGCATAAGCAGAACCACAGAGAGCTGTACTTAGGGTCCAAGTCAGTAGGGAAAATCACCATATTTAGACGGTGATGAGAATAAAAACCAGAGTCAAAAGGAGTTATTTGAGGTCAAGAGCTGTAGAAAGTGAAGCAAAATGAGGAGCGCTTGAAAACATACACAGGAAAATCAGGTTTTATCTTAAGAAGGGTTCTCTGTTAGGACAGAGACTTTTTAAATTGCTCATATTCTTGCAGATGTCACTACCCCCTCCTCCAAAGGTAGCTGTTGTACAGACTTGTATCACCATAGATTAGTTTTGTGTGTTTTTGAACTTCGTATATATGGAATCGTACAGCATGTAATCTTTTCACCTGTCTTCTTTCACTCAACATTATATTACTGAGATTCATCCACACTGCAATTAAAAAAAAAAAATTTTTTTTTTATTAGTTTATTCATTGTCAGCCCTTCGTAATTTTATAACAAAGGCCAGTACACTATGGCCTGTGGGTCAAATGTGGTCATGATTTATTTTTTAATATATCTATCCAAGTATTGCATAAAATAAAAATGTGGTCTATGGTTTCTTCAGTACTTTCCCTCCACATTTGTCTTTGACCAGGAAACTAATGAATTCTGAGTTTAAAAAAAAAAAGACAAAACTTTTATATTCCTTTCCATGACTACAAATATATTACATGTGTAAATGTATAATCGATTTTATTCTAGGTCATTATATATTCTGAATTAAAACACAGCTTATACTTGTTACACAAGTTTAGGAAAAAAGCTGAGTATTTTACTTAATTGTATTATTTGTATCCTATAACTTTGTACATAAGACCTGGTAATACATGTTTTTTTTGTAAAATCTTTAAGTGATCCAAAGAAACCAAAACCAAACCCACTGCTATTGAGTCGATTCTGACTCATAGCGACCCTATAAGACAGAGTAGAACTGCCTCATAAGCTTTCCAAGGAGCACCTGGTGAATTCGAATTGCTGACTTTGTGGCTAGCAGGCAAACGCTTAACCACTGTGCCACCAGGGCTCCTCAAGTGCCCCAGAGGACATAAAATTCACACAGGCCTCTTGTCTTTATCCCTATGGATGGTCCAATCTCTGTCCTTAGAAATAATTCCTATTGACAGTTTTGGGATATTCTTACAAACACACAAATTTATAACATTTGTGTGTGTATGTGTGCACACACGCCTGTGTGTGTACATATATGCCTCTCTTTATTTTTACCACAAATGGGATCCTGATATGCATACTAGTTTATAAGCTACTGTATATATTAATAATATGTTATGGATATCTGTTCATTTTAGTATATAAAATTCCTCCTCATCTTTTTTTATTCATTTTTATAATTTTATAATGTTCCTTTCAATGGATACATGATAATTTAATTGTTCCCCTAATAGAAGACATTTAGACTGTTTCTAGTTATTTGTGTATTTTCACATGGATTTATCTTTCATTTTGTTTATGTCTATGAGAATATCTTTTTAAAAAAATTTTATTGTACTTTAGATGAAGGTTTATAGATCAAACTAGTTTCTCACTAAACAGTTAGTACACATATTGTTTTATGACGTTCGTTAACCACCCCACGACCTGTCAGCTCTCTCCCTTCTTGACCTTAGGTTCTGTATTACCAGCTTTCCTGTCCCCTTCTGCCTTCTAGTCCTTGTCCCAAGGCTGGTGTGCCCCTTTACTCTTGTTTTGTTTTATGGACCTATCCAATCTTTGGCTGAAGGGTGAACCTCAGGAGTGGCTTCATTACTGAGCTGATAGGGTGTCCAGGGGACATACTATGAGAGTAGCTTTAAAAAAGATTTTTGGAAGTGGAATTGCTGGGTCATGTGTATGTGCTTTTAAACTTTTGACAGATAGCATTAGATTGTCATTAAAAAATGGTTGTACCGATTTACACTCTGTGAAGTGTTTTTGTTATTACTTTTTAACTACCAAGACTTTGTCTACACTTTGTAAAATCTAGAATAAGAAAATTTAGTATTAATTATTTATTCTATTGTTTAAGAACAACGAGATGTTGGAACTACAGAGAATACGAATGAAGGATGAAATCCGAGAATATAAATTCCGGGAGGCCCGACTCCTTCAGGACTATACTGAACTGGAGGAAGAAAATATCACATTGCAGAAACTGGTGTCCACATTAAAGCAGAACCAGGTAAGGCTTCAAAAGTTCTCTTGAGGTACACTTCAGATGGATCTGCGTATTCTGACTACTAAGGTTAAATTTTGTCTTTACACTTCAGTGTTGTGGGTTGAATTGTGTCCCCCAAAAATATGTGTTGTAATTCCTAATCTCTGGTTATATTTCCATTTGGGGATAGGTTGTCTTTGTTATGTTAATGAGGCTGGATTAGTGTAGGTGTGTCTTCAGTCAATCTCTCTTTAGATATAAGAGATTAAACAAGCAAGCAAGGTAGCAGAGATGGGGAGAAATGCCAAGCCACATGAAGACTGCCCAAGAGCAGAAGCTCAGAAGAGAGAGGACCTTCCTCCAGACCCAACAGAGAAGACCTTCCCCTAGTGCCAGCACCCTAAATTCAGATTTCTAGTCTCCTTAAGTGTGAGGAAATCCTAGTGGTGTAGTGGTTAAGAGCTACGGCTGCTAACCAAAAGGTCAGCAGTTCAAATCCACCAGGTGCTCCTTGGAAACTCTATGAGGCAGCCTTACTCTGTTCTATAAGGTCACTATGAGTCAAAATTGACCCAATGGCAACAGGTTTTTTTGGTTAAACTGTGAGAAAATGAGTTTCTGTTTGTTAAAGCCACCCATTTGTAGTATTTCTGTTATAGCAGCACTAGATAACTAAGACACTCAGGAAGGAATTTGTCCACTTTTGCTGTAACTCCTTAATCTTCTCTCCACAAAAAGTTATGTGATAAAATTTCTCAACTCTTCTATTTCTATTAAAATTTAGAAGGAAATTGATAGCTATAAGTAGTATAGTTTCAATAAAACTTTATTGGTAAAAAGAAGAATTTTAGTTTATATACTTCAGTTCCGTGTTAATTTATTTTAGGAGTAAGTAAAATGTATTGGCTCAAATTTAACTTAACAATTTCACTTAGGAGCCTGGGCCTATGAACTTTTTTGTACTACAAGCTAAAGAAGTAAAGGAAGATTCTCTTCAGTCTTCCCACAACTACTTATCTTTTTTTTTTTTTTCTTGGTAAATTGTTTTCAAATCTTAGAGGGAAACAAGTTATGAAAGTATAAACCAGTAAGAACAAAATAATAAAAAGAAGATGCCCATTTAGAGACCTGTAACCTGACTAAAAAGATTTTTTTGTTTGTTTTTTGAAGTTTTGTTGTAGTGAGCCTTAGACAGCCTAAGTTTTCTGATTGATTTGCATTGTGATTTTCTATAGTGACTAGTAATAGCGCTGTTGAATCTGTAATTATACAGTGTATTCATGAGTACAGTTCTATCAGGTAGCAGCTAGGCAAAGGCGAACTGGCTGTTCAAGTTCTTTTTAAGGAGCTTCTTCAACTACAACCTACACTCTGATCTAAATGTAATCTCTCAGTTCAGATCAACTATGGTGCCAGGCACTGTGCTGAAGTGAAGAGATACAAAAACCCATAGGGCATGAGTCTTGCCCCCAGTAAACTTAGAGACCAGTCCAGATATATGTTTCTACTTCTGCTCCCTTCCCAAGTAGGGTGTCTATGTCCAAAATTATTATAGGCGTTGATATAAGGGCAAAGAGTGAGGGGGAATGGAAAAACCCGGGGGCGGGGGGGCGGGGGAATCCATGCCTTGACACAATTGAAATTTGATTCCTGATCCTTCCCACTTCCCCCAGCTTTGGAGTGATGGAGAATAAGAGGTCTGCTAAGGAGTACAGGGAAACCCTGGTGGCGTAGTGGTTAAGTGCTGCAGCTGCTAACCAAGAGGATGGCAGTTCAAATCCACCAGGTGCTCCTTGGAAACTCTATGGGGCAGTTCTACTCTGTCCTATAGAGTCACTAAGAGTCGGAATCAACTCGACGGCAACGGGTATGGGTTTTTTTGGAAGGAGTATAGAGGACAGTTTTAGGCCATTAAAAAAAAAGGTTACCAGGATATATCCCCAAGTGTTTTCACTTCATTCCTTCCCTCATAAGCGCTGAGTCACTGATACTTTGTGTGTCCTGAGGGCTGGCAGTACCATGGACATCACAGGTCTTGATTTGGCTAGGGTAACTGAGCTCACAGTAGAGGAAATGAGGATATTTTATTTTTTTTCTTTTTAATGTGCTTCCCAGAAACTTGTTAAAATAAAATTCTTGGTTGGTGGTGTTTTTTTGTTTTGTTTTTTTGTTCCTGGTAAAGAACGTAGAGAACTTGGAACAAATTCACTGACGTGTGAATATTTAAAGTGGCCATTACTTCTCGACTCGTACAAATCCTCACTGCTCTCTGCATGGACAGGCACACTCTATCCTGTAGCCTGCAACCAGACATCCTCCCTGTAGAGTCTTCCATGAATGTATGTGGTAGACTAATTTACTCAGGAGGTTAATTAAGGCCAGTATTAGGTATTCTTGAAAGCCTACCCAAGCATCCTGCGAGTGTTCATTTCTGTGGGAATTGGTATTATCAGTTGGACTGATTACTCTTTACAGTTTACCTGCCCCTTCTACCAGTAATTGAAACCTGGGGAACAAATGGTTAACTCAGTAAAAAATGGGGAAATTTACACATCTCTTTTATTTTTTTGGATGCAGTGTGGTAATTTTCCCCGTTAAGTGTCTGATGAGTTACTTTGAAGTCATTAGGGCCATTTTGGCTTATTCCATGACAAATGGGTACACTGTAGTGCCACAAATCTCTCCCGATTAAGGAAATACCATTTTCCCCACTACTGTTGGCCTTTATTTATAAGTTAGCATCTATTAGAAACTCTTTCTAATTAATGAAATATTATATATAATATCTTAGGTACAGATGACACAGATTGTTTTCAGGAGATGAAGATGACTGGCATTCATTCACAAAATTGGTCTGAATGTTGCTTTAGATTTGAGCTCTCTTTTCATAGTACACTCCTCTAGCCTTGTTTAATGTTTCTCAAAACAGCTAAGCTACTAACATTATTAAATGCTTAGTTCAAAGAACTAGATTTTTCCTTTCTGAAGTTTCATGTGGTTTTTAACTATTGATTGATTATTTGCAAATAATTATTGTTTAAATAGCACATATTACTCCCTATATACTATTTATTAGTTTGTTTGTTTTCCATCTCCCTTCCTAAGATATAGCACCTAGAACAGGGCCTGGCACAGAGTAGGCATTAAATAAATACTTGTTGAAAGCATGGATAAACTTTTTTCATTCTTTTAATTCACACCGCAACTTAGAAAGAAAACTTAAGTTTAAGATTAGTATAGTTAACCATAAGGAAACCCTGGTGGTGTAGTGGTTAAGTGCTACAGCTGCTAACCAAAAGGTCGGCAGTCCAAGTCCACCAGGTGCTCCTTGCAAACTCTATGGGGCAGTTCTACTCTGTCCTATAGGGTTGCTATGAGTCGGAATCGACTTGATGGCAGTGGGTTTGTGTTTGGTTTATAGTTAACCATGGAGCCATGGTGATGCAGGCTGGCTGCTAACCCAAAGACCGGCAGTTTGAACCCACCAGCCGCTCAGCAGGAGAAAGATGTGGCGATCAGCTTCCGTAAAGATTAAAAAAAAAAAAAGATTACAGCCTTGTAAATCCTATGGGACAATTCTACTCTGTCCTATAGAGTAGCCATGAGTCAGAATCGACTTGACAACAATGATGTATAGTTAACCATACCAATTTTTATTTGTGATCGCAAATATAAAATATATAGGAGCTACTATTTTGTGATCACTGTTCTGAAAGCATTTAATGTCTGAATTGATGGAAAGGACATTGGAACATGTATTTTCCCAGGGAGCCCATTAGTATACAGAAAGAAGACACAGGAACAAACCAATCTGGGGTTGCTGGTAGTAAGGGGTTGTGAAGCTATTCCATATTTCACATAGGCAACATGGAATTGGAATTTAAAAATATGTCTTTGTCCATATTAAAGTGCCCAGTTATGCATTTTCCCCAAAGAGCAATTTATTCTCCTATGAAGCACCCATGATCTTGATAGGTGGTAATTGATAGATGACTATTAATATGAAACTCAGAAATTTCCTTCTGAATACTTTTAGAAGACAATTATTGATAATATGCTGTCATAGTCATCTAGTGCTGCTATAACAGAAATACCACAAGTGGATGCCTTTAACAAAGAGACATTTATTCTCTCATAGTCCAGTAGGCTAGAAGTCCGAATTCAGGATGTAAGCTCCAGGGCAAGGCTTTCTCTCTTTCAGCTCTGAAAGGAAGATCCTTGTGATGCATCAGTCTTCCCTTGGTCTGGGAGCATCTCAGCACAGGAACCTCAGGTCCAAAGGATGCTCTCTGCTCCTGGTGCTGCTTTCTTGGTTGTATAAGGTCCCCATGTCTCTCTGCTCGCTTCTCTCTTTTATACCTCAAAAGAGATTGTTTTAAGACACTAATCTTGCAGACTTCACCAATATAACTGCCACTAATCCATCTTATTACATCATAGTGATAGGATTTATAACACATAGGGAAATCACATCAGAAGATAAAATGATAGACAGCCATACAATTGTACAAGGGAATCATGACCTAGCCAAGTTGACAGATATTTTTGGAGGACACAATTCTATCCATGGCGTATGCCATGGATATATTTATTTTTTACCTTCTTTTATTTATTCAAAGGTATATTTGGGTGAAACAATTAGTTCTTTATTATTATTATTATAAATAATAGAAACATGTCTCTATGATTTGACTCTTTTGTGTGATTCTGTCATGGACATGATGAAATTCCAGTGGTCTTTTATGGCAGAATGCTGGTTGTCCATCAATATCCTTTGCTCACTTCTCCCAAACTATTACCCAGTTTTTAACTGGACATAAGACTACCCAGACTAAAGATGGTATTTCTTCACCTTCTTACCACTAAGTGTCATGTGGTTAGTGCTGACCAGTCAGAGATGAGGGGAAGGGATATGGGCAGCTTTGAGATATCTTATCAAAGGGAAGAGGTGTGCCCCTCACTCCATCCCTCTGCTTGGAACCTGATCAGCCACCTTAGATCATGTGGATTAGAGTAGGAATGGCAGTGTGACAAGGAATCTGGTTCCTGAATGCCCTCATGGAACAGAGGTTCCCTGGTCATTGACTGTCTACCTCCATACTGTTATGTTATGAGACAGAAACAAACTTGTGTCCTGACTAAATCACTCATATTTAGGTCTCTGTTACATCAGCCAAACCTACATCCTAACTAAACTTATATCCAAAATCGATATCCTAACCTTTTGAAGACAACCCATTGCATTGAAAATATATGAAGACAGACAAATAGTTATATAAGATGGCCTATGAACCCTATTCTTCAGTTAAAAAAATTTTTTTTTTAATATAAGTTTAAACTACACTAACAAGCAGCCATCTAAGGTGCATCAATTGGTCTCAACCCACCTGGAGCAAAGGAGAATGAAGAACACCAAAGACACAAGGTAATTATGAGCCCAAGAGACAGAAAGGGCCACATAAATCAGAGACTACATCAGCCTGAGACCAGAAGAAGTGGGTGGTGCCCAGCTACAACCAATGACTGCCCTGACAGGAAACACAACAGAGAATCCCTGATGGAGCAGGAGAGCAGTGGGATGCAGACCTCAAATTCTCGTAAAAAGACCAGACTTTAATGGTCTGACCGAGACTAGAAGGACTCTGGAGGTCTTGGTCCCCAGATCTTCTGTTAGCCCAAGACAGGTACCATTCCCAAAGCCAACTCTTCAGACAGGGATTGGACTGGGCTATAAGATAGAAAATGATACTGGTGAGGAGTGAGCTTCTTGGCTCCAGTAGACACACGAGACTATGTGGGCAGCTCCTGTCGGAAGGGGAGATGAGAAGGCAGAGGGGGACAGAAGCTGGCTGAATGGACACGGGGAATACAGGGTGGAGAGAAGGAATGTGCTGTCTCATTAGAGGGAGAGTAACTAGGAGCATATAGCAAGGTGTGTATAAATTTTTATATGTGAGACTGACAATTTGTAAACTTTCACTTAAAGCATAATAAAAATTTTAAAGAGTTTAAACTGATATGAATACTAAAATAAACATAAAACTGGATACATAGGTTATGTTATGCTGCTATAGCAGAAATACAAGTGGATGGCTTTAACAAAGAGGAATTTATTCTCTCACAGTTTAGGAGGCTAGAAGTCCAAATTCAGGGTGCCAGCTCTAGGGAAAGGCTTTCTGTCTTTATTGGTTCTGGGGCAAGGTTCTTGTCATCAATCTTCCCCCGGTCTAGGAGCTTCTCAGCACAGGAACCTCAGGTCCAAAGGATGTCTTCTGCTCCCAGTGCTGCTTTCTTGAGGGTGTGAAGTCCCCTTGTTGCTCTGCTCACTTCTCTCTTTTGTATCTCAAAAGAAATTGACTCAAGACACAATCTAATCTTATAGATTGAGTCCTGCCTCATTAATATAACTGCCTCTAATCTGCCTCATTAACATCACAGAGGTAGGATTTACAACACATAGGAAGATCATATCAGATGACAAAATGGTAGACAGTCATTCAATACTGCGAATCATGGCCTAGCCAAGTTAACATACACTTTTAGGCGACACAGTTCAATCCATAACAGTATCTAATATCATAATGACTTTATTATGTGACTTTTTCTAGTTTATTCTTTTCATTTGCTTTAGTTTGTTTTTTCAGCAAATGCTTATTGAAAAGCAGAATTCTGTTGAAACACTGTGAACACTGAAGCACTATGAGGGAACACTTAGTGAATCACAAGTACTTCCTCTCTCTAAAAATATTACAATGTAGTAACAAATGGAGATTAAATATTTTATAAAAGGTGGCCTGTGGTAAGTGCCATGGAGAAGATCCCAAGGAGGCATGTCAGTTCAGAGGATAGATCCTGTTCATCTGTGGGCTTCTGTAAAAACAGCTTGGGGGCGGTATCTGACCTCTTCCAACCCACAGGAAGGAAAGAGAACCAAGATCAACAGTGCAAGGCTGACTCCCGTGAGGTGGAAGCCAGACAAGCCTTTTCTTTCTGCTATCTTTACTAATTCTGACACCAATCATCCCTCACACAACACTCTGTACTTCTCTTCTGGCTTCAATAATTCATTGCAGTGGCCACACAGGACTCACAGACCATGATCACAATTATGGGGCTTATTAGGGAACTAACAGTTCCAATACAGGCTCAAGAACACTCAGATGCAGTTCTTCCATCAGGACAGCCTCTTCCTAACCATGCTTGCAGGCACACTTCTCCGTGGCCCTAGGCCTCTCCCCAGAAACTCTCAGCTTTCTCTCTCCATGGACCGGGAAGCCCACCATGCCATCTCCTGCTGCTCCTGTTGCTGGGTCTCTCCTGCCGCTATTTCTCACCATCTTCAGGGTTATACCTTGTTCTCTCTTTCTTAGTCTCCTGGTTCCAAGAACTTCTCAGCACAGGGACCCTGGGTCCCAAGGATGCTCCTGGCTTTTTTTGCTTGGTTGCTGTAGGATCCTCCTCTCTGCTCTGGAATTGGCACTCTTTTAAGGCAAAACTGACCAATCCCCTTGGTAGGCCACAATTACCCTATCACACAGTCACCCAGTCACCTGGGAGGGAGTTACAAGACCATGTCTAGAAAGTTCACATGGAAGTAATCAATCCCACCGCAACCTTCATGACCAAGAGGGTGTTTGAACTAGGCTCTTATTTGATTATAATTCAAAGGAATATTACATTGATATATATATATATAGTTATTGTTGTTGGCGAAACCCTGGTGGCATAGTGGTTAAGATCTACGGCTGCTAACCAAAAGGTTGGCTGTTCGAATCCACCGGGCACTCCTTGGAAACCATATGGGGCAGTTCTGCTGTGTCCTATAGGGTCTCTATGAGTCACAATCTACTCAGTGGCAATGGGTTTGGTTTTTGGTTTTATTGTTATTGGATAATTTGTAACTTTTCTTCCAGACTCTTTCATTAAGCACATAAAAACATTTTTGGCTTTCTCATCTTACTGCCAAACATTTTGTTGAGGTTATGTTCTTATTGTGATCTTTTAACTAATTTATCTCTGGATATAAAAATTTCCTCATTATTATAATGAAATAAAACAAAATTAATAGTTACAATAAAATCTTTTCTTAGGTTATGAATATTCTGAATGAATTATTGCAAAAATATTCCTGATTTATTAGGCAAACAGTGCCCCCTTGTGACCACTGAACCCCATAAGAGAAATACTAAAACAAGAGATGATTCCTTTTTCATCTCTACTAAGAATTGAATTTTATGTACTAATGTCATTGAATTACATACAGTTTGAAAAAAGGTGATTTTTCCATGTTAAATGCTTATTTTTTCTAAAGAAACCATCCTGCGTTATGCCAAGACTACGTGATATGCTTTTTTTATGATTTATTTTTAGACTAATGTACCAATTTTTTAAATTATTATTAGGTCCACTACGGTGTTTAATGGCAGCTTTGTAAGACCCAAATTTTAGTTTTATGAATCTTCTTTATCCTATCTGATTCAGGTTGAATACGAAGGCTTAAAGCATGAGATTAAGCGATTTGAGGAGGAAACAGTGCTGCTGAATAGCCAGCTGGAAGATGCCATCCGGTTGAAGGAGATCGCTGAGCACCAGCTGGAAGAGGCCCTTGAGACCTTAAAAAATGAAAGGGAGCAAAAGAACAACCTGCGGAAGGAGCTCTCCCAGTACATCACCCTCAATGATAACCATATCAGCATCTCAGTCGATGGACTCAAGTTTGCTGAGGATGGGAGTGAACCCAACAATGACGACAAGATGAATGGGCACATCCATGGGCCTCTTGTGAAACTGAATGGAGATTATCGGACTCCCACCTTAAGGAAAGGAGAGTCACTGCACCCTGTCTCTGACTTATTCAGTGAGCTCAACATTACAGAAATACAGAAGCTGAAGCAGCAACTTATGCAGGTAAGAACTTTGTTTAGGGCTGCTACAGTCAACAGTGAATTTCTTGTAGGTCCCATGTAGTGTGTTATGGGGATTTCATATTCTCCTATTTTAGTTTCAGATTGTTTTTTAAAATATTGCTTCTTTAACTGGCAACTTTGAAAGTACAATATTTTAAACAGACGTGGCAGGGTTATTCAAGAGAAATCTCTCATTTGCATTGCTTTAAGAAATGAATCTCTTAGACACATAATTAGATCCGGTTCAATCTGATGGGAGAAAAGACAGCCTCTTAAGGCTTTCCTGGCTAACAAAAGAATCCAAAAGCTTTATATACAAGTGAAATGACAGAAAACATTTCTATTACAAGCAACTGCATGCATAGCTCCAAGATTAATAGTCACATTTCACAGGAATACTTTAAGCTTTAAAAGACATGGGAGTTTCCTATATACAAACAGCCAGGACACGATTATAATTAAAAATACAGAGTGCAAGGCCTTAAATTTTTAGCATCTTCAAATCAGACGTCTTGTGAAGAGCCCGAGGCTTTAACCCTATCTCATTGTGAAACGGTTTTCTAGTTCAGAGTCTTGCCTCCCTGCCATACCTTAATCAAGTGCTTGATGAAAATGTCTCAGGAAGGGCATCACCGCCATCACCATCACCTGGGGGTTTATTAGTAATACAAATTATTGGGCCCCATACCAGATCTGGAAACCCTGGTGGTATCGTGGTTAAGAGCTACTTCTGCTAACCAAAGGGTCGGCAGTTCGAATTCACCAGGTGCTCCCTGGAAACCCTGTGGGGCAGCTCTACTCTGTGCTATAGAATCGCTATGAGTCGCAATTGACTCAACAGCAATGGATTTGTTTTTTTTTTAATACCAGATCTACTGAACCAGGATTCTCTGGTTTAACGAGCTTGTTAGGTGAGTAAGTTTGAGGCCTAATCTTCAGTCTGTTAACTCTCAAAGTTCTTCATGCGTAGCTCATAAATAGAGGCTCTTAGACTTTGACAGTCACTTTTATTTATGGCAGATATGGCTCATAATGGGTTGCTATGAGTCAGAATCGACTCCACGGCGACAGGTTTGGTTTTTTTTTTTGGTTTTATATGTAACATATACCACAAATATTGTAATAGCCCAGTGGGGTCAGGTGTGGCACCCAATAATCAAATAATATTAGCATTTCTTTAGTGAATTGTATGAGTATTCATTAAAAAAAAAAGGAAAAAATAAGGACTATAAATGGCTTCACCTCAGTCACATGCAGTTTTGCTGCCCAGTGAGTTTAGGGCTGTCTGAATATTGCCACCAAGTGAGTTATGATCAAACTTTTGTTTAGAGCCTTTTGGATTTTGAAACTGTGCTGTCATGGGTGCAGCAGTTGCCCTCCTTTGGGCAGCTCTCTATTTTGCATACCTCAGCTTATAGCATCGGCAGACTTTGGAGGCGACGCTTTGTATTCTCATAGCTTTCTTGTCTCTTAGGATTTGGCCAGAATCCAAAACACTGCATCTGGGAGAAAGCTGTGTACCTTCAAATCCAGTGCCTGCCTTTAGTTACTGTTGGCGGTTTGTGAAGAGGGAGAGGGCGCAGGCAGGAGCACAATGTGCAGCTTTTAAGATCTTCCTTGTGATGAAGGAACCTTTTGAAAATAGCCTGCTGGCCCTTTCTTACCTTAGAAGGATTTATGCATATGAATCATGTTTTCTCATCTGAGGGTATTTAGCTAACCTGATTCAAGAAAAAAAAAAAATCCTATGTTCCTGCCTTGAGTATCAGGACTAGTGGATCAGTTGCTTTACTTTCGTGAGGCCCATTCATAGTTATAGGGCAGGTAATAAATTAGCCCCACAACTAGTCTCTATGATGCCTTTGTTGGAGCTGGTGGGGGGGGGGGGGTTCCCCTTCCTCTAGGTACCATACTGCCATCTGCTGGGAAATTGTAATAATAAATATAAAAATCTGCAACTAACCAAACCCTTTGCCATCAAGTCGATTCCAAATCATAGCGACCCTATAGGACAGAGTAGAACTGCCCCATAGGATTTCCAGGGAGCAGCTGGTGGATTTGAACTGCCAACATTTTGGTCAGCAGCCAAGCTCTTAACCAGTGTGCCACCAATTTAAATAGTGCCTCCTGGTATACAACCTGCATAGGCATATATTGTTATATCTCTTTTGTGGAGTGTTGTGAAGACCAAATAGGATAGTGCATATAAAGCTATGTATAAGTTATAAAACGTTACAAGGTATTATTATTGTACTAGAACCTGCCATCAATTTTTGAAGTGCCAAAAAGGTCACCACTTTTCTTTCAGTTAAAATATAAACCATAGAAAGTATAGGAAGAGGCAAGTGATGATAAGACTGTATCTAAATTAAAAAACTAGTTGCCATCGAGTTGACGCTGATTCACAGTGACCCCATGTGTGTCAGAGTAGAACTGCACTCCATAGGATTTCTATGGCAGATTTTTTGGAAGTAAATCTCAGGCCTTTCTTCCACAGTGCCTCTGGCTTGGTTAGCAGTGCCAACCTTTCAGTCAGTAGTCAAATGCAAACTGTTTGGCCACCCAGGGACCTAAATTTAGGAGTGCTTTTTTCTTTTTTTTTTTTCCTAGAGCAAATTGGAGCAAATATTTTTCTGAATTATATTTTTTCCTAGATTATGGAATAAATTATAGTCATATTTAAATTTAGCCAGTCATCCTTGCTTTTACTTAACACAGAAACATACACACACACAAAAAAAGAAACACAGCAAGAGAACATATTTAATTCATCTAAGAATCCCTGTACATGTGACAATAGACCTTGATAGAGAACAGCTCAATTAGTGTCGTCCTTTATTGCCTGAGAAGAATTTCTCTGAGCATTATTAGATAAATTATTTTGGCTCTTGGTGCCCTTAAGACTTGCTTATTTCAAATAGATTATAGTTTACATTTTCCAGTGATAGTCAAGCCCTTTAATTATTTTTATTAGAATGAAAATAAGTAGAGTCTGTCTGAGAAAAACTAAATTATTTAATCTATTTAAAGGAGTCCTTTATGCTTGTGCTAAAATTTCTGCCTTCGATAAATATCTTCTGTTTAACTTCCCATCTACATAGAGTCAAACTAAGCAGGACAAAACTCTTTGGAAAAAAAAAAAAATATATATATATATATATTTTAGTATCAAACTGGCTATATAATTTCACATGTAGTATGAAGAAAAAAACTAATGTTTCTAAAAAACTGAAATTAATTTGTTATGTCCTCATGGATGTGGAAGAAATAAAGATTCATGTGTTTGGGTCTACTTCATTAAAGACAATTTTAATTTTTACTATAACAATGGTAAGTGGTCAATTTGCTATATGTCCTATTAAAGTTCAAAGCACTTTATATTATCTCTGCTTAACAAAGATTCACAGAGTATTTGTAAGGTGAAATTCATTAAAACAAGACGAATCAGCTCCTAGTTCTTAAAACTTAAGGTAGCAAATAATTTCCTAGTACAAAGTTGACAATTTAAATGATGAAGGTATTAGCAAAAAAAAAAAAAAAACCTGTTGCCGTGGAGTCAGTTCCAACTCATAGTTAAATATTACATTTATAAGCTTTGTAAAAAGAAAGAAAAGAAACAAAACCCATTGCCAACAAATCAGTTCCGACTCAGGGCAACCGCATGTGCTACAGAATAGAACTACTCCATAGGACTTTTTGGGTGTAATCTTTATAGAAGCAGATCACCAAGCCTTTCTTCTGCAGCACCCCTGGGTGGATTTGAACTGCCAACCTTTATGTTAGTAGTCAAGCAAAAACCATTTGCACCACTCAGAGACCTTAGTATGATGTTAACTTTGGGCTTTTCATAGATGACCTTTATTGGGTTGAGGAAGTTTCCTTCTATTCCTATTCTATTCCTAGATGGTTGAGTGTTTATATCATGAACCCGTTGCTGTAGAGTCGATTCTGACTCATAGCGACCCTATAGGACAGGGTAGAACCATCCCATAGGGTTTTCAAGGAATGACTGGTAGATTCGAACGGCCAGCCTTTTGGTTAGCATCTGAACGCTTAACCACTGTGCCACCAGGGCTTCTTATGTCATGAAAGAGTAGTGAATTTTGTCAAATGCTTTTTCTGCATATATTGAGATGATTATGTGGTTTTTTTTTTTTTTTTGTCCTGTATTCTAAATATTATGGTGTATTACATTTATTGATTTTTGGAGGTTAAACCAACACTGTATTCCTGGTATAAATCCCACTGATCATCTTGTCTAATCCTTCTTACATGTTGCTGAATTTGGTTTGCTAGTATTTTGTTGAGTATTTTTGTGTCTATATTCATGAGATGTTGGTATGTAGTTTTCATTTCTTATAATGTCTTTGGTTTTAGTATCAGAGTAATACTAGTCTCCTACAATGAGCTGGGAAGGGCCCTTCTTCTGTCTTTTTGAGTCTTTATCCAACTGACTGACGTGTGTTTGTGTGTGGGTGTGTGTAGAGAGAGACAGAGAAAAAGAGAGAGTCGAAAGAGAAGGAGAGAGAAAGAGTTTTCTTCTCACCACATTCTTCAAAACATATCCCCTTCTTTTCTAACAGCTAGATTCCCTCACCCAGGGGTTTCTGTGACCATTTTTCAGAGTACTCCTTTGTCAGGGCACAGGCACACACTGGCAAAGTTGCTTCACTTCAGAGAAGGATAAACTATTGCTGAGTCCTATTTTTACTTATTAATATCCTATGTTTACAGTTAGGAATCACACCAATCATTCAGGTTTCAAATTGAGAGCCAGATGACCAGAATAAAGACTTTATAGACATGCATAGCTTATAAAACAGCTATAATTTCTTTTACTGTAGAAGCTCCAATATGAATATATAAGTTCTGATTAACTTTTTGTTGTTGCTGTTGTTATTCCTTCACAAAACGATCCAGCAGCTCTCAATACATGTAAATGTTTTTATTTAAAAGGCAAAAACTGAGTGTAATAAAAAATAATTCCTACAGGACATAACAGCAACAATAATAGTAGTTACCATATTTTGTACACTTGCACTGAGCTTGGCACTAGACTAAACAGTTTAAAAATTCTGCATTCAGATTTTCTGGCCAAACAACTAGCCTTACTGTGAAAAATAAAACTCCCAGTTCCAGATAACAGGTGAAGGCTATAGGAAGAGAAAATGAGGCAACTATTCTTAGGCACTATAGAACGATTGTTCGATAATTTCTGAATTCGGCTGGATCACCTTTCTTGGGAATAGGCATAAATACGGATCTCTTCCAGCCAGTTGGCCAGGTCACTGTCTTCCAAATTTCTTGGCATAGACGAGCAAGCCCTTCCAGCGCTGCATTCATTTGTTGAAACATCTCAATTGGCATTCCGTCAATTCCTGGAGCCTTGTTTTTTGCCAATGCGTTCAGTGCAGCTTGGACTTCTTCCTTTAGTACCACCTGTTCCTGATCATATGCTACCTCCTGAAATGGTTGAACGTTGACCAGTTCTTTTTGGTATAGTGACTCTGTGTATTCCTTCCATCTTCTTTTGATGCTTCTTGCGTCATTATCATTAATATTACACACAAGATCACTCGAAAGTGGCTACAGCAGTACATCAACACGGAACTGTCATAAATTCAAGCCAGATTCAGGAGAGGACGTGGAACCAGGAAAATCATTGCTGACTTCATATGGATCCTTGCTGAAAGCAGAGAATACCAGAAAGATGTTTACTTGTGTTTTATTGACTATGCAAATGCATTCGACTGTGTGGATCATAATAAATTATGGATAACATTGCAAAGAATGGGAATTCCACAACAGTTAATTGTGCTCATGACGAACCTTTACATAGATCAAGAGGCAGTTGTTTGGATGGAACAAGGGGATATTGATTGGTTTAAAGTCAGGAAAGATGTGCACCAGGGTTGTATTCTTTCACCATACCTATTCAATCTGTATGCTGAGCAAATAATCCAAGAAACTGGACTCTATGAAAAAGAACTGAGCATCAGGATTGGAGGAAGACTCATTAACAACCTACCTTATGCAGATGACAGAATCTTGCTCACTGAAAGTGAAAAGGACTTGAAGCCCTTACTGATGAAGATCACAGACCACAGCCTTCAGTATAGATTACACCTCAACATAAAGAAAACAAAAATCCTCTCAACTGGACCAAAGCAACATCATGATAAATGGAGAAAAGATCAAGTTGTCAAGGATTTCATTTTACTTGGACACACGATCAACACCCATGGAAGCAGCAGTCAAGAAATCAAAAGATGCTTTGCATTGGGCAAATCTGCTGCAAAAAATTTCTTTGAAGTGTTGAAAAGCAAAGATGTCACCTTGGAGATTAAGGTGTGCCTGACCCAAGCCATGGTGTTCTCAATCGCCTTATATGCATGCAAAAGCTGGATGATGAATAAAGAAGACTGAAGAATTGACACCTTTGAATTGTGGTGTTGGTGAAGAATATTGAATATACCATGGACTGCCAAAAGAACAAACAAATCTGTCTTGGAAGAAGTACAACCAGAATGCTCCTTAGAAGCAAAAATGGCAAGACTACGTTTTACATACTTTGGAGATGTTACAAGGAGATACCAGTCCCTGGAGAAGGGCTTCATGGTGGTAAAGTAAAGGGTTAGTGAAAAAGAGGAAGACCCTCAATGAGATGGACTGACACAGTGGTTATAACAATGGGCTCAAGCATAACAATTATGAGGATGGCACAGGACCAGGCAGCATCTTGTTCTGTTGTACATAGGGTTGCTCTGAGTCAGAACTGACTCACTGGCACCTAACAACAACAATGCAAAACGATTGTAATTAATGCAGCAAATCTCTTTTGAATAAATTCTTCACAAATGGAGATTAGTGACACTTAACATATATGGTAATTTTAATCTTAAATGCTTTGCATCTATTAATTCAAAGAGCAATGAGTTTTAAATAGTTTAAGCACCTGCTCTCTGAAGTCTGAATACAATTTGAAGCACTCTAAGCCTGGATATAGGGTCACTTTGAGCAGAATTGCCTCTAGGGGAATGGATTTAAGCCTGGATAGCTGAGTAAAAATGTAACAGTGAGGTGTCACAAAATTATCTGTAATTTAGTAGTCTTTCTCTTATTTGTTTATTTATTTTTGCATTTCGTCAGATCACCCTAAGTTGGGTGTGTGTCTGTGTACCTATACATACACACACGTATATAAAATTTGGATACCACTTCCTATTCAATTGATTTTATTAGACATTTATTGTATAGAGCCATACAGTTTATGGAGCACATACACATGAAAAAGGCAATACTCTATTTCCTATTTGTTGGATATTCTATCATAAAGAAACCTGGTAGACTTTTTCTTTTAAGCTTAGAAAATATTTATGTTAAATCTGAATTTGCAACTAGAGTACAGGTTGAAAACTCTTCTAAAGGAATTACCTCATTCAGCCTAACACTGTTGATTCTACAACAAGCTTGAGACACATTCTGTATACTTTGATCCAGTTTTATTTTATCCAAAGATTATTTTATGGAAATAGAAACATTTTGTATAAAATTTTTTTATCCAAAGATTATTTTATACAAATAGAAGCAGATTCATCTGCGATCATATATCCCAATCAAATGGTATTTAGAGTTTTTAGAGCAATTTCACTAAATTTTCAAAGAAAAAAAAAAAAACAGAAAACACTTTAATATTAATTTTTATTAAAGTTGTATATAATGCCAGTAGTTGGAAAATTAGCAATTTTTCCATATACTTTATAAAAAATACAAATGACTTGGCTATTCATTGACTACCATACAACATAATTACCTGGTTTTTCAGTAGGTAAAATTGTTGCTCAATAATCTGAGTAAATAAACTCAATTTCAGGTATAGAGATACAATCCGTTATATGTAATGAAGACCCAGCCAAGAGGATTTGTATTCAGATCCACCCTGATTCTGAAATAAATGAGTAGCTTTTGTACATACAGGTACAAATTTGTGAAAACATATATGTCTGTATTGTAAAAGCATTGGTGGTAAGAATTGGGTCAGAGCTAACAATGTGTTAACAACAGGTACCATTACTATGCCTTGAGTTCTGAATTCATTATCTCCTTTAATCAGCAAAATGTCCATATGAGGGAGACATTATCAAGCTCATTTTATAGATAAAGAACCTGAAGCTTGTGCAGAATCACATAGCTAAGTGTCGGTGCTGCGATTTGACCATGAAGTCATAAAGCTGTTTTATTTAGAAAACATTAGTGGTCATTTATACAATGAATTCCTATGGCCGGTTTTATTTTATGAAGATCGTTTTTGTGATCTTGTTTTAAAATGTCCTCTCAGAGAAAGTGTGTTTTTTTAAGTTCTGGAAAGAAAATACTCACATGGGTCCTTCTAATATCCCAGATTTAGGGTGGCATTTAAATCTAGGACTGTTGCTTGAAACATATCTAAGTATGCAATAGCCTACAATTTGGGGTGGGGTGGGCTGGGGCTGATGGGGTGAATTTTGGGCTGGTTACTTTTTTAGAACCAGCTGTCTTAGTCATCCCGTGCTGCTATAACAGAAATACCACAAGCGGATGGCTTTAACAAAGAAAAATTTATTCTCCCATAGTCTAGTAGAATAGAAGTCCAAATTCAGGGCATCAGCTCCAGGGGAAGGCTTTCTCTCTCTGTCGGCTCTGGAGGAAGGGAAGGTCCTTGTCATCAGCCTTCCTGAGGTGGAGGAGCTTCTCAGGCGCAGGGACCACGGATCCAAAAGACACGCTCTGCTCCCAGTGCTGCTTTGTTGGTGGGATGAGGTCCCCCTTGCATCCCTGCTTCCTCCCTCTCCTTTTCTGTCTTACAAGATAAAAGGCGGTGCAGACCATACCCCAGGGAAACTCCCCTTACTTACAATGGAACAGGGATGTAACCTGAACAAGGGTTATATCCCACCCTAATCCTCCTTAACATAATTCAATCTTGCCTCATTAACCATAGGCAGAGATTAGAATTTACAACATATCACACAACAAAATGGTAGACAATCACACAATACTGGGAGTCATGGCCCAGCCAAATTGATACACATATTTTTGGGGGACACAATTTAGTCCATGACACCAGACAGATTTTTCTGAACACTGAATGTTTTGCCTATTTAAAAAGAAGGAGAACAGAGAACTTTCCAGATCAAGTTTTATGAATATTCTATCTTCAGATGTAATCGTGGCTTCAGATACCCTGAGTTACTTGACTGTTTCTTTTGGGAAAGCTGTGTGTTGTTTATATTAACATACTTAGCTTGAAATCTCTAAGGCCAACGCTGCTTCTTGGGCTGAGGTAAATATATTAATACAAATTACCTGGAACTTGGCTTTCTACAACATCTATGTCTCAAACACCATAGCAGGGAAGGGAGGAGTTAAACTAATTAACAAGGTACTTCATATAGGCCATAGTGCATTGCTCAAAAATATATTGTAAATAGGATTATCTAAAGATCAGTATTATTTTCTCATGGATTTTGTATTTCCGACATATATGTCATCAAACACTATGGTATAAAATCAAAGCTACAACTCAAAAGCCTCTAGACAATAATTTTAAATAACAAAACTATATTTTCAGTTCTAATATACATGATCATACTTTACAGGCAGTCCTTACTTTGCACAGTAGTGTAGAACTATGAAAATGACTGTGCAAACTGAACTCATGGAAAATAATCTTAATAATTAATGGGAAGAATTACAGTTGTGTTGTGTCCCTTAAAGTCTTTTGTCAGAACATTCAAAACTCTCTTACTGTTAGTTATAAAAGTACAGGGAAATTTTAAAAATTGTAAAATTACTGATTTACTACGCTATCATTTAAAACATTAGAAACCTTGAGATTTAAACTGCTTTATTTCTTTGTAAAAAGCTTATCAAGTGTAGTTGAACTTGTCTTCATGTTGTATAACTTACTATACGGAGTGAACATCTTTTCTAGGTGTTAGCAAATTATACTCCTTCCTGAGTTTGGACCGGCCCCCAACATTTTATCCTTTGTGTTTTCAAAATCTTGGAATAACTCCGAGAATATCTTTAATGTGACAGCTTCACTTCCTCTAGGACATCTTCATCCTTTTAGTCACAACCATCTTCTTATTTCTGTCTGTAAGTGGAGTCTCTCGGTAGTACAAATGGTTAACATACTTGGCTGTTAGCTAACCAAAAGGCTGGAGGTTCAAGTCCACCCAGAGCACCTCAAAATTAGCCATTAAAAAACCTATGGAGCACAGTTCTACTCTGACACACATGGGGTCACTATGAGTTGCAATCCACTTGATGGCAAGTGGTTTATATCTGTAAGTTCACCTGCACTGAGTTCCTTTGGCTGCATATCTGAGTCTCTCAAATGCCACTTTCTCATCATTCCTACCATCTGCTATTTAATTTGATTCAAATTTCACTTCCAGCGTTATCACTGTTTCTTTGCTGCACTTTCATCTTTTTTGGCCAATTTCCTCTTACAGTCACTCATTTCGTGAAATATTATGTTGGTTTATCACTGGGAGACAAGAAAGCAACACAAGCATACACTTTGCTGTGTGAACTGAATAACAGATACACAGTGACCAACCAACAACAGACTTTGAAAGAAGTCATGTGATTGGTCATTGATCATGATGGTATTACATAGTGATCTGTAGACTGAAGAGCTAGCAGCAGTTTGTACTTTCTGCTTTAAAAAAAAAATGCTTTACTCACAGTTAATATGCCTGGTAACTGAAATTTGAGCCATATTTTGGGAAAACTGGTGTTTTAATTGGAGCCCTGGTGGTGCAGTGGTTAAGCACTTGGCTGCTCACTAGAAGGTCAGCAGTTTGAAACCACCAGCTGCTTCATAGGAGGAAGATGTAGCAGTCTGCTTACATAAAGATGATAGCCTTGGAAACCCTATGGGAAAGTTCTACTCTGTCCTATAGGGTCACTGTAAGTCAGAATCAACTCAACAGCAATGGGTTTGGTTTGGCTGGGTTTGGTGTTTTAACTGAACTATGTTAACTGAAATTTATGCATATTGTAACCTTGCCAGGTGAGGACTGTCTATACATGATAATTTTATGGAGGACCTCAAGAACTACAAAGGATCATAAACATGCTATTCTTCTGTTATATATACATACACATATGTATATATACACACATATATATTCCCAATATGCTGGTTAAAATAAATATTACTAAACATGATAATCTTATTTGCTTCCTAGGAATTTAGAAGAGTTTGGATAGATTTAATGTATAATCTAGGAAAGTTTGAAAGTTTGAATTTATACCTTCCTTTAAATATTTTTTTTTTATTTAGATGTAAAGACTTTTAGATCTAAAGACATTGAACATCAATCCATTATCCTTAAAGCAAATTTCATGATGGTTTATTAAAAATTGAATATATAAAGAAGAAGAAAGAAAAGAAAGAGCAGGTACAGGAGGATATGAACAGGATGATAGCTTTTATTTAATGCTTTTAAACTGTAAACAGTATAGTTTGTTTATGGAAAAGTATTTTCATTATAAATATTTTACAACTTCTAATTCGTAATAGTGATTACCCATATGGAATCAGAGAAAAGGTTTTTTAAAATTCTCAGATTATAATTCCTTATGTATGTATGTTTAATGAGACAGTATTTTATGTAGATGTCTGAATATTTGTCAATATACAATAATATTTGCCACCTGTACAATAATTAAAGTGTCATGTTACTCAAATTAATTGATAATTTAAAAAATTCCTGGTTTGGACTGAAGAAATTGAAAGATTTATTAATTGTTCTTTTAACTTTAAAGAGCTAGATTCTATGATTTTTATATTGAAAATTATCCAAGTGAGTACACGTCTATTTTGGGCATTAAATATTTATTGTTAAGGGGATGGTTAAGGTATTTGGCATTATTCATTAAGTTAAAGCCTTAGGTTTTAAATCTGATTTTGGGTTGTGCTCTGGGAAGAAAATGATGATTCATAAGCACATAGAGACAGTCACTTGTCCCACTTGAACTAAGGATCAGATGTCCTCTACCCATTGCCATTGAGTCGATTTCAACTCATAGTGACCCTATAGGACAGCGTAGAACTGCCCCATAGAGTTTCCAAGGAGTGCATGGTGGATTTGAACTGCTGACCTTTTTAGTTAGCAACTGTAGGACTTAACTACTGCGCCACCAGGGTTTCCTACAACCCCCAAAATAAAACCAATGCCAAATGCTGTGCTTATCTCTTGAAGTCATATTATGTTTTCCCAAGGTGCAAAAAGATAAAAGTAAGGATGTTGATTAACATTCAAATTTCATAAGTTCGTATGTGTATGGTGCATAGGAGTGTGAATAGGTAATCTATGCAGACCAATTCTTTTATACTATATATTTTTATATTGACTCACCAGTATCTCTAAAATAAGGTTGCATTACTAAAGTGCATTGAATATACTCCAATTTAATTTGAAATGATGGGAACATTGGCCCTGCTGCAGTTGTTTAAGTTGCGTTAAGTCATTCACTGACTTTCTTTTGCCTTTGCAGGTAGAGCGGGAAAAGGCCATTCTTCTGGCCAACCTTCAGGAGTCACAGACACAGCTGGAACACACCAAGGGGGCGCTGACGGAGCAGCATGAACGGGTGCATCGGCTAACAGAGCACGTCAATGCCATGAGAGGCCTGCAGAGCAGCAAAGAACTCAAGGACCTGGACGGGGAGAAGGGCCGGGACTCAGGGGAGGAGGCCCATGACTATGAGGTGGACATTAATGGGTTAGAGATCCTTGAGTGCAAGTACAGGGTGGCAGTAACTGAGGTGATAGATTTGAAAGCTGAAATTAAGGCCTTAAAGGAGAAATACAATAAATCTGTAGAAAACTATACTGATGAGAAGGCCAAGTATGAGAGTAAGATCCAAATGTATGATGAGCAGGTGACAAGCCTTGAGAAGACCACCAAAGAGAGTGGTGAGAAGATGGTGCACATGGAGAAGGAGTTGCAAAGGATGACCAGTATAGCCAACGAAAATCACAATACCCTTAATACAGCTCAGGATGAGTTAGTGACATTTAGTGAGGAGCTAGCTCAGCTTTACCACCATGTTTGTCTGTGTAATAATGAAACTCCAAACAGAGTTATGCTGGACTACTACAGGCAAAGCAGAGTCACCCGCAGTGGCAGTCTGAAAGGGCCCGATGATCCCAGGGGACTTTTGTCTCCACGGTTAGCCAGGCGGGGTGTGTCATCCCCAGTAGAAACAAGGCCCTCATCTGAACCAGCTTCAAAAGAAAACACAGAGGCCAGCAAAGAACCAAGTCCAACTAAGACTCCCACAGTCTCTCCTGTTATTACTGCCCCACCGTCATCTCCAGTACTGGATACCAGTGACATCCGCAAAGAGCCAATGAATATCTACAACCTTAATGCCATAATCCGGGACCAAATCAAGCATCTGCAGAAAGCTGTGGACCGGTCCTTGCAACTGTCCCGCCAAAGAGCAGCGGCACGGGAGCTGGCCCCCATGATCGATAAAGACAAGGAAGCCTTAATGGAAGAGATCCTCAAGCTAAAGTCCCTGCTGAGCACTAAACGAGAGCAGATTGCCACGTTGAGGGCAGTATTGAAAGCCAACAAACAGGTAATCTCACTCAACTGACAAAGAATGCTAGTGAAATGCTCTCTTAGCTAATATATTCCTTGATTTTGTTGAGTATCCACTGTCAACAGAATGAGAGTTCAGATTCCTGATCAGTGGAGGAATAAAACAAACTACATCCACAGTGCTAGTCAGAACTTAACTTATTTTAAGCTAGGTGGAGGTTGTTGTTGTTGGGTGCCATCAATTTAGTTCTGACTCATAGTGACCCCATGTGTACAGAGTAGAACTGCCCCCATAGGGTTTTCTAGGCTGTAATCTTTACAGAAGCAGATGGCCAGGTCTTTCTCCCATGGAGCCATTGGGTGGGTTCGAACCACCAACCCTTTAGTTAGCAGCCAGGCTCTTAATCGTTCCGCCACCAGAGCTCTGTAGGTGGAGGTAGAGGTAAAGGAAGTTAGAGTAGGAACAGAGGAAAAGATCCAGTTGCAGATGCAGAGAGGAATTTTGGGTGGTGCTTAGATGGAGTCTGGCAGTCAGTGAGTGTGGGTACAACAGATGGAGAGTTGGCAGGCCAGGCTGGTGTGCAGGTGTGCAGCTTACATCAAGGACATTCAGCAATAAAGACAAACATTGGCCGGCAGCTGGAACAACGGAGGGGAGTCTTAGTATAGGCAAGATGAGAGAGGTCTGTCAGCCAGTAACCAGATCCCAACTTTGGGGTTGGAGGTTCAAATTCAAGAGTCACTTTTTAGAAGTCCTTCACCCCAGACTTAGAGAAACAAAGTACTAGATGCATGATTGAGTCTGATACTCAGGGATGAAAGACAAGACAACTGTGGGAAACTGAGTGACATACATGAAAATAGATTGTTACCACAAACTAAATCATTTGGGGACACATTAGCAATATAAGAAATTGAGAGAGAACACACACTTGGACAAACTACCTCTACCAGTGACCACATATCTGAAATTTAGGCTCAGTTAGGGATGTTAATTCACCTGGGTCATAGCTTAAACAGTAGGGAGTTTTTTTCCTAACCATAGAACTTGTCCTTCTGGAATGAGTACGAATTCTACAACATGAATTCCTGGACCTCCTTGATAACTGAATTTGTCTTCCACCCTGGGTGAGAGTGCTATGGAATAGAGGCAGGAAAATATTTTTAACCTCTGTTTAGTTTATCTGTAAAGATAGTCTTGAAAGACACATCTTCGAGAGAGTGTTGAAGAAATGTTGGTGGTAAAGAGAAACAACAAAGCATTAAATACCTCCTTGCAAATACAAGTGGTGCCAGTGACTAGTAGAGGATCGTGGTGCTCACTCTTTGGAGAGGGAGGGTTAATCTCAGATTACCTTCTCCTTTTGCCCTTGTCTGGGGGAGACCACCTGCAGTGCAGTTTTCTAGTGCCTGTAGTTTTCAAAGTCCACTGATATAAAGTGGAGGTCTATGCCAGAAGCAATATTGTTTGCTCTAGAAACATGTTTTGTATAAATCTAAGGGCAAAATTAGACCTTATTTTGTGTCACCACTTCAGAGAAATAGAAAAGATTAGGATAAATTAAGAAATTGTGAGAGATCTGATTCCAGTTTGAGGTTAGAATAAAGAAATTTGTTACCATAAACTGCACTGTAATCCAAAGATCCAAAGATTCAACATGGTCAGAAACAACTAACACCATATCAGATGACGCTCACACAAATTTTGTCAAAGACATAATATCCTGGGGCATCCTTGGGCAAACCATTCCGATAAGGCTTCCAATGTCTTCCTGAAGGCTGAATATTAACAAACCTCAGTCTGGAATCCTAGATCCATAAAAATGCCAAGCTGCTTAAGTGACACAGGTATAGATAAGCATAGTTGATCAGCCAAAAGAGAGTAACTCGGGAACAAACATTCATTGATTACTTAGTTCATGAAAGCTACTAAGTAGGGTTGCCATGAGTCAGAATGGACTCGATGGCAAGTAACAACAACAGTCTAGTAGGAAGAGTCCCTAGATAGCATAAACAGGTAAGTGCTTGGCCCCTAACTGAAAGGTTGGCAGTTTGAATGCACCTGGAGGTGCCTCAGAAGAAAGGCCTGGCAATCTACTTCTGAAAGGCCACAGCCTTTGAAAACCCCTATGGAGGTCATTTCTACTTTGAAGCCCATGGGGTTGCCATGAGTCAGGATCAACTCGATGACAACTGGTTTGGTTTGATTTGATTTTTGTTTAGTAGGAATTCAGCACATGCCTGTAACTATCTAGAGGATAGAATGTAACAAACACTAGTGGCATAAACAGTCCCGTAGGAATGTAAAGTGGACCAAAGCATTTCTGGCTGAATTCTTATTTTCGCAGTGGTTTATGGTACCATTTGCACTGCAGTAGAGCCGCATCCCTAATATGCTCAGTAATTAAATGAAAATGTATTTCTAGTCATGCATTTGGTGTGCATTTCAATGGTGTTGGGCCTATCACTGTAATACTTTCTAGCTTCAAGTATCTACAGATGGCATCCATTATATGTACACATTGTAAAATGTTCATTCTTAAGGCTAAGGTGAGAATTTTGTGGTATATGGAAAAAAAAAGGGAATCCTCCTATTTTAAAATTAGCATTTTACATTCTCCACAAATCTTTTAATATACTTTCGGATTATTTTTATACGCTTCTGATGTAATAAGTAAAGGTTTATGAAGCACCAACTATGTATTGAACCACGCTAGATGCTGAAAATTCAAGAAAGATGCTCACAGCTTAGTGAGATGTCAGAATATAAACAGATAATTACAGTTCAATATTATGCATGCTGTAATCCAAGTTATGGGAACATAGCAGAGAAATCAATTAACGCTTCCTAGCCCAGCGCCATCAAGTCGATTCCAACTCATGGCGACCCCATATGTGTCAGACTAGAACTGTGCTCCCTAGGGCTATCAGTGGCTGATTTTTCAGGCTTTTCTTCCAAGGTGCCTCCTGGTGAACTCGAACCTCCAACCCTTTGGCTAGCAGCTGTTTGAATTAACTGTTTATACCACCCGGGGACTTCTGTCTTCTAGAGGAATTGGAAAAGACTTTACAGAAGCAATTTTAATTGAGTTGGTTTTTAAAGGATGAAGGTTGTTTTCCAGAGGAAGAAGAAATAATTCCAGACAGAAAGAATAATAGGTAGAGCGGCAAAGAAGTGAGAAATAGGGTGATATAGTCAAGGAATTGTGAAAATCTTTGTAGTTGGAAAAAAGATTACTTACAAAGTCAATTTTGAGAGTATACAGGGAATATGGTCAGTGTAGACATTAACAAATCTACCATGGGTTATAAAGTATTGTCCTAGTGAAAACACTAGACTGTTGCTCTGCTAGAAATTATAACAAAGAATTTTATTCAAGGAAAAAAGCAAATAAGGTCATTTCACTACATGGAGAATCACATGGGTGTTCAAACACGAGGCAGCATGTATTCTGGCTTTCAGGGTTGGCGGTGAGGTATTTATCAGGCAGCAAAGGCAAAATGGTTTCACATCAAGGGAGTGCAGGGGAAGGGAGGAAAAATTTATGAGGGGTTGTCAAGCTACAAACTTTCCCAACATCACTCTCTTATTTCCCAATATAAATTGACTAAAGCAATATTTCTAAAGCAAACTGTGTAGACATTCCTGATGTGGTGGGTTTAGTCATTGATTGTAGACTTGCTGGTTCAACCCTAGTTGGAGGCCTTGAAATGTAAAAGTTGACCATTCAGTTAGGAAGGAGATTAAATCAGCTCTCATTCAAAACCTTTTGAAATATAAACATTGCCCATCTGGCTAGGAGGGAGTGAGTTAGGGCCTAGGCTTTCACTGGATCAATTGCCTGAGAGCTGTTAAGATAGCAAGATTATTTACATAAAAGGGTCTCTATACTCTTTACATTACAAGCCATTAAAACTTTCATTGGAAGCCAACTTGTCTTTTGTAGAAGGCAGAGGCAGCCTTCAAACCTAGTTGCAGTTTAATTTAAAATAGAATTTCAGTTTAGGTCTGAGATTAACCATTTCAGTCATGCCAACCAGCCCCAGTTTTAAAGTTTGTTTATTCAGTATTTAAAATTTCTTAACCTCTGACAAAGGTTAGCACAGCCTGTGGACAAACAAAACTACAAACAAAGCTGAATCCTTCTGGGCATTTCTCATAAATAACAGAATGAATTTGTACTTTACTTGAGATCTTGCTCCTCTGTCATTCTCCGTGTGGCTCTGTGTGATTACAAACTTGTTACATATTTACTTTCATAGCTTAAACTTCATTATCTGTTCTAATTTATGAACATGTCTAAACTTCTTAAAAACTAAACATCTGTTGTTTTCTTCAGGTCAGTTTCTGTATTTTGGATAATTTCCTGAATCAATAATATTTCTAAAATGTCACTACAGAATATACAAAAATATTTTATGAGTAGCTTCTCATTTTAATCTGAACTTAGATTTAAACTAAACTAATGAGAAACTTCTTTGAATTCAAAACATTAATAAACTATCCCATCCCAACATTGTTTTAATTAAAAATAATCTATCTCTGTAGAAGTTAGTACTTTGCATAAGAATGTTGAAGTTGTCCATTTCAAGCACAAAAAAACAAAAAGCTATACCCATTGCCATGGATTTCCAACTCACAGCAACCTTATAGGACAGAGCAGAACTGCCCCATAGAGTTTCCAAGGCACAGCTGGTAGATTCCAACTGCGGACCTTTTGGTTAGCAGCTGTAGCTCTTAACCACCACACCACCACAAAGGAAATGTGAAAAACCAGAGTAGTTTTCTTGGGAAATTCCATTAGTAATTGATTTCTTTTCATCAATAAGGGACTTTTTCTTTAGTATTGGATATATTTACACAACTCTCCTATAGTTTCGGTTAAGAGTGCTTAAGAGCTTGGCTACTAACCAAAAGGTCATCAGTTCGAATCCAACAGCCACTGCTCCTTGGAAACCGATGGGGCAGTTCTACTCTGTCCTATAGGGTTGCTTTGAGTTGGAATCAACTGGACAACAGCGGGGTATTTTTTTTTTTTTACCCTATAGTTTACAGTTTGTAAAAATGGTGTTTGTAGTTTGTTTCATTATGCATAGAACCATGTGCTATACACCAAATGGGCACGCCCTAAATATTTGCTGATTTCATGTATTCATTCATTCAACTTTTTTAACTTCCTTTATGTACCAGGCTAGGTTTGATGTTTTCTTTTTTGTGTTTTAAATCATCAAGCAACACATTTATTGGGATTGATACAGAGACATAGTCTTTTTTCTTTTTAAAGAAAAAAATTATGAGGTATTCAAGTTATGATTTTTAGATAATCTTTCTACATTTGAGACATCAAGGTGTAAAACCCCAGGCAAGGCTAGTTCTTGATTTGAAGCAATATCAATTCCAAGAATTTCAGACATGACCAAATCCCAAATTCATACAAATATTTTAACTTAGTCAACATTTTGGAATCTCTGCTTTTATGGAGATTGTGAAGCATTAAATGTGACTTTAATTCAGTGTTTTGAAGAAGCTGTATGCAAAGACTAAGAAAATAATCGATTCATTGTGGAATTTTTTTTCCTTAAAAATATACTAATATACTAATATGGATTTATAGTTTGCAATATACTTCTGTTATAAGTTTAATGGTCTATATTGTTATTCTTTATGTTTCTAGTCCACAGAACATAGGTGGCACAAGAGTATCTGAGTTCATGGTGGTGGCCAGGGGCTCGGGTGAGGAAAGAGTGGGTAGTAACAGCTTGAAGGGTACATGGTTTTCTTTGGGGGTGATGAAAGTGTTTTGGAATTAAATAGACATGGTAATTTCCCAATATTATGAACATACTAAACGCCCCAAATTCATCTCTTTAAAATGGTTAATTTTATGTTATGTGAATTTTACAAAAAAAATTGAGCTCTAACATATTTCAGTTGGAAGCTGTGCTTCTTCACTGACTTCTCCTTGATAAAATTCTTGTATAGAGTTAGCAGCTTGTTCAATTTGGCCCCCTCAGTATCTGAAAATCCCACACCCTCGTAAATCTGCACTAAGTAATTACGTAACTGCGGTCATTCCCTCAGCACCTGATACTGACTCTGCTCATATCTGGTTTCTAGGGCAATTTAACAACATTATGGATTTGTAATGCATTTAGACATTAAAGAAAAACTGCCTATGTCCAAAGCATGTATGAAAGAAAATAATAAGCCCACCATGAAGAGATATGTATAATCTAAAATCATGATACGAAAATTGTGTAAGCATTATGATTTTTCTGCTTCAGACAGCTGAGGTGGCACTAGCTAATCTCAAGAACAAATATGAAAATGAAAAAGCAATGGTGACTGAAACTATGACGAAACTTAGAAATGAATTGAAGGCTTTGAAAGAAGATGCAGCAACTTTCTCATCCCTGAGAGCAATGTTTGCAACAAGGTAACAGTTTTTTCTTGCTAACATGGAGGGTTGTACATGGGGAAAAGACTTTGAAATTCTTTGTGTATTTTGAGTGACTTGGTGTGCTATCTAGAAGGGTAAGGTTATGAAGAAAATACATGAGAGTCCATTGTGACAAATGAAGATAAAACCTTTTGTGCCATTTTTCTACAACCTTCTACTGGACACATTGGATCAAACAATTCATTTACATGGAAAGATTTTTAAATTAGGAAAAAGACTTTATGTGCTCTAAAGAATTAGAGCTACAACAAAAAAGTCTTTAATAAGGAAAAAAGAAAACACTCCCTAAAATAGCTGAATATTATCATCACCAAAACTTAAGTTATAATTTCTAAAATGTAATTACATATATATCACCAAAATTTTCACATTGTCCAACCAATTAACTGAATACTAGTTACTACTTCCCCCACTAGTTTCATCATGAAACACCATTATATTTTGTTTTTAAACTTGAAGTTATTGTTTAGAATTCATTACTTCATAGGTATAAAAGCCTGAGATTTTCGATATAGTTGAAATCTCTTTTTTTGCTGCCACATTTCAGTGCCTGCCCTCAAAAAATATTTTGTATCATGCAAATCTGGTTGCAGAATTTACAAAGCATAGCTATGCCTTTACTTGCAGATGCAATGAATAATTTACATGTAGCTGCTGAAAACATTAAAAAAAAAAAATCCTCAGCTTTATAGGGGTCCCTGGAGTCTGTCCAGCTTTCTTCATTTATTAGGGGAGAAAAGGCTGAAGCTCAGGCTTTGTGCTTGAATCTCTTGGAGATGGGCAAAAGGCTGCATGCCCAAATGACTCAGGAGTGTGGAGGATGAAGGGAGCTGGTTTCTGGGTCCCAGAGCACAGTAGTTTGGGGAATAGAATGTTACATCTCTGGCCCTTTGGCGGCAGGATGAAGAATGGGAATGAGGCACCATGTTCCCCTATTTGATGAAAGAAATCAGTTGGCGTTACGTGTGGAATCAAGAAAATAAATTTCCTCTTTGAGAATAAATTTTTTAAAAATTTAAAGGGATATTTAAAGTCTTAATCTGGTTTATATAAGAATTATCCCCGAAATAATGCATTTTCAAAGACATTTGTTTTTTCAGGTACAGTAGCTGCCTTACTTTATAGTATTTAAAAAAAATATTGTTAACTGACCAAATAAGATGAATTCAGGGTCTTGAAATTTACATTGTATTTTACGGTACCCTGCTTTTTCTTATGACATACATATTGCCCCTCTGCTTGTAGACAGTCATGGTTAAACAAAATAATAGGGAACCACCTGGGTCTCAAAATGTTTCACTACAGACCCTGCCTGCTTTTTCTTTAAAATGCTTTTTTTTTTTCCTTTAAAATGCCCCAAGTCTTGTGTTAATTTCAAAGTTTGCACATTACCTCTTTCATTCCATAAAGTTATGAGCCATCTGCTGGCGCATGAAGACTACACTCATCCCTCGCTATCTACTGGGGATTGGTTCCACGACGCCCGCGGACCAAAACCCGCGGATGCTCAAATGCCTTATATAAGATGGCTGTGGTCCAAGGACCCGCACTGTGCCGGTGCCCTGCGCTGGTGCCCATTCCTGCGCCTGCGAAGAGCAGCCTAACCCGCGAGCCCCTGAAAAAGGAAGACTAGTAGGTGAAGGTCTGAGGACTGTGGGGAGATGGATGCCGGTAGGCTGACGGTGAATAGGTGCACGTGGCGGAGGCAGTGGCTCCAGCTGAGCCCGGAACCGCGGTTTACCTCAGGAAACTGAAACCGTGGATGACGGGTGGTGGGGGAGGGGGTCTGCTTGTATATTCCGTCCATGGCTAGTTGAATCCACAAATCCGAAACCATGGATATGGAGGGCAGACTGTACCTGTTATTAATGTCTTTAAAAAAAAAAAAAAAAATGCCACAGAGTCATTCCCATTCATAGCAACCCACAGGACATAGTAGAACTGCCCCATTGGGTTTCCAAGGAGTAGCGGGTAGATTTGAACTGCTGACCTTTTGATTTGCAGCCACAGCTCTTAACCAATGGGCTCCATTAATATCTTACTGGGTAAATAAACTCAGAAAAATTTAGGGTGAGCTTTCCTCCACCCCACTTCTTCCTTCTCAATGTGTATGTGCTCAGGTTTTAAGTTTGGTGGGAAAAAGATCTCTGACCTTATCTGCCTGCTACAGCATAAGCATCAAACAGAAATAAAGATGTTCCTGACACTCTTCTATATCCAGGCCCCGTGCAAAGCGTGGTTTTCTTTGACAAGTCATTGCCTCTACCTTCCGGATGAGAAACAAAACGAATTATTTCTTTTGTAAGGATCAGCACAAAGCTGGTTCTTATGAGGCAGAGGTTAAAGATGTCCCAAATGTCTTAACTTTTCCACCACTTCTAACATCAACTACTCCCTCTCACCTCAGTACTCTCCCTCCTGTCTTTGGGTTCCCTAATTCTCTGGAAGATATTACAGAACTCAGGAACTATGTAAAGGAAATGGCTCAGGAAGTTGTGGAGGCTAGCAGGTCCCAAATTCGTGGGTCAGGCGTAGACTTCTCCCCAACCCTCAGCCTCTGCCCAAAGGCACTAGCTTTCTGTCTCTGTGGGCTGGGAAGTCCACTGCACCATATCCCGCGGGTCTCTGCTCCTTCCTTGGTGGTGGTGGTGGGCTTTCCTTTTTGCTCTGGAATTGGCTTTCTTTTAAGGCAAAACTGACCAATCCCCTTGGTAGGCCACAATAACCCTATCACACAATCATCTGGATGGAAGTTACAAAACCATGGCTAGGAAAAAAAAAACAAACCTATTGCCTTTGAGTCAATTCTGACTCATGGCTAGAAAGGCCACACACAAAAGTAATTAATCCACCACAGAAATCATGGAAAATGTTCAAGTTTCTAAATCAGGCTAATCTGCCATGTCGAAAACAGTGACAGTTCTAATCTCTACCATATTAAAATAAAACCTATAACTATAGATAAGGAGGGAATGTTTTCTCTAACAAACATTGTTTTGGAGGCCACCAAAACCAAACTGAACCAGTTGCTGTTGAGTTGCGTCTGACTCATGGCAACCCCGAGTTTTACAGAGTAGAACTACTGCATAGGATTTTCTTGGCTGTGATCTTTACTGAAGTAGATTGCCAGGCCTTTCTTCCCCTGTGCCTCTGGGTGGGTTCAAACAGCCAACCTTTAGGTTAGTAGTCCAGAGCAAACCATTTGCGCCACCCAAGGATCTCTTTTGGATGCCACAGGCATAGTCTATAAGAAACTTCTCACATTCCTCCAAAAAATGCCGTGCTACACAGCAGAAGGAGCCTCTCTGCAGCACACACCCAAGGTGCTGTGGCAACTTGACTTTGCTGTTCATTTTTCTGTCACCACAGAATAGCCTCCAAAATAATTCTACCCCTGGGCTTTAAGATTTCACCTATTAAAATATCCCCATATATACTCCCTTGTATGATCCATCATTTATTGAACCTACTCTACTGTTTCAAATTTTCTACTGTTATAGGTTGTCCCCAGTCTGCTTCTAGGAAGACCAGTGGTCTAATATCTAAATACCAGTAACGTTTATTACTTTTCAACTTAAGTTCCAAATTCAACTTCACCAAGATTTTTTCCTGACCATTTTTCTTTTTGGTTCCAGATGTGATGAATATGTCATACAGTTGGATGAGATGCAGAGACAGTTAGCAGCCGCAGAGGATGAGAAGAAGACTCTAAACACTTTGTTACGAATGGCCATTCAGCAAAAACTCGCCCTGACCCAGCGACTGGAGGACTTAGAGTTTGATCATGAGCAGTCTCGACGCAGCAAAGGCAAACTTGGAAAGAGCAAGATCGGCAGCCCTAAAGTAAGTGGGGAGGCATCAGTCACCGTGTCCACCATAGACACTTACCTCCTGCATAGTCAGGGCCCACAGACACCCACCATTCGGGTCAGCAGTGGCACTCAGAGGAAAAGGTATGCATGCAGCGATCTTCATAGTGTGGTGCAGTGGCCAGATTTTAGTTAACTGCAAAAATTAATGTGTTCTTATTGTGGAGGATGGAGGAGGGGAAGGAAAAGGGAAAAAATGGGAGCTGGGAGACCTTGCTAATGTTGATCTTTGCAGATCAAAACCTTTTGAGAAGTGTGTTTATATATTGTCCCCATCCCACCTCTTGATTCACCATAAAATAATTTTCAAGTGCCTGTCAACATTTTTTGCTGCTCTTTCTATGCATAAATATGCCTCCCCCTTACCTCCAGCCTAAAAACTGCTATATGAAAAGTGAATGTTAAGAATGAAGCTGTGTTTTACAAGGGTTACAGTTTTCAAGGTCAATGTACCTCTGATAATGGTGCTATTTACCAGCTTCTCGATAGTGGGGCAAGGGTCTGAAAATGTTCTCTTAGAGGAACCTTTGTCCGTATTACCAAAACTGATGACTGGCAGAAAGCGGATGTATACATTTGGGTAAAATGGAGTGAAATACTTCTAGTTCTTTACATAAAAGTAGGTTTTTATGCTTTTCAGTTGGTATGTGAATATTGCTAAAAGAAACCACTTGTAAGATTTTTAGTGGCTTGATTTTGTGACCTTTTGCCAGAATCCTGGATGTTGAGTTACTTAATCTTATATTTTCAGGTAATGGTAAAAACTTTATTTTAGGAGCTTTCAGTAAAGAATCAAATAATTCAAGTATTTTTTATTTGTGGTTCAAACTGACTAACTGTAATAAACTTCTTTTCCAGTATCTAATACAGTTTCCAAGTAGGGTTGTATCCTGGTGTGAAAACTGAAAAAAAAAAAAAGCAAAAATCTTGACTTACATGTTTAAAAAAATTAAATGGCAGTATAAATAATGTTGTCACTGGTGAGGCGTTGAAAGGTAATTAAAGTAAAACTTTTTTGTTTCCTATATGTATTTTTCTTGGATCTCCTGCAAGACAATTTTCACCTTCCCTTTGTGATCAGAGCCGTCCCAGGACTTCAGGGGCTACCTATCTACAGAATTTATTAAGAGTTCCCCCTGATCCCACCTCCACAGAATCATTTCTTCTGAAGGGCCCCCCTTCCATGAGTGAATTCATCCAAGGGCAGCGGCTCAGCAAGGAAAAAAGGTTAACCGTGGCTCCACCAGGTAAACATTTTTTCCTTGGGTGCATGTGACGCAAATGGTTAGTTGAACAGACAACTCTCCCGTTCCTTCCATCCACTCATGCCTACCCATCCGCACAGTCTAACTTTGATGACTTATAAATTCCTACACTTAAAGTAAAAACTCCTTTAGGCTTAGCTTCCTGTTTCCTCCTTTATTGGCAGCCAGACAGTAATTCCTTAGCTGTCTCTAGAGATTTCTTTTGAACGGCGAAGGATGGAAAATGAGAGTTGGAAGGAATGGGATAAGTAAAGGTAAATTAGCAACAGGCACAATGCAGGACACACACCTGGATCCTATTTGCAATTTGGTAGCTAACGGCAAGTCCGTTTGGGTCAGATTTTGTCATTTCGTTCATACCATTTTTAACGTAATTTTAGTAAAGAGAGCCATCTCTATAAAAAGCCTTTGGGGGTAATTTCCTTTTGTAGTGACTCAGAATGTCTCCTTAATCAGTATATAGAAAATAAAAGAAAATCCTTTAAGCATTTGTTCCTCAGGAACATTTAGGTCTTAGCATAATGTTCTTGTAGTTTGCAAGCCCTTATTTACACTTACTAATATGCTCACAATTTACTTTAGCTTTTTCTTTTCTTTTTAAATTTTTTTTCCTATGAAGAGGCTTCAGTTGAAAATGTGACTTCTGGCAAAGAAAGATCATCCTTCTGAGAAAGTTTTGCATGTTAACCATGGGTCAAAAGTGGCAGAGAGACAACCCATGAAATGAAATAAGCCCAAGGGCTGCTATTACTTGGCTACCAGAGGGAATGAGAAAGTAAAACTAACTCAAATTAGTTGTCAGTCGTTAAAAATTCAAGATTTGACATGAGCATCTATATTTCTGGTCTCTTTTGGAAGATTTTGCTATCTGGCAGCCCTGCGTCTACATTCTTACATATCAGCAAACCATTGGAGCCATGTAGTAACTGCTGCTTTTAGAACAGGGGAAGCTTTCTCATTTTTGCCACAGTCCCCATCACTCAGTATTACCTTATACCCAGCCTGCTGTGTTCATTTCTATTATCATCTGGCCCCTCTGTAACCTTTTAGTTTGCCACACTTGCTACAGAATTTTTTTTTTTTTTTAATTTATTGTCTTCCTACCTAATTTTCTTCAATTTTACCGTAATTCCTTTTTGGAAACCTCTGCCTTTGGGTCTGTAATACCTTCCTTCTCTGATTCATGTAATCAGCCTACTGATTCTGATTAAAAGATGTGGTGTGGAAACTTACAGCACGCATTCAACATTCTAAGAACGTTTGAGGAAATTGGTAGGAGTACTGAGTTAGAAGAGCATAATAGCCAAAATGTACATCTAAAAAAAATAATCAGCCACACTGATGGGTGTTTCTACTTTCGTAACTCATTTCCTATTGTGTTAGGCCCCTTTGGAAGGTACCTTTGTAGAGCCGGTGAATCACCAAAGTGGTAATGATTCATCAGGACACCAATTTGGATAAAACTCAAAAAAGTCTTCTTTTTCTTCTTCGTAGCACTATCTACTAGAACTTAGAAAGTACATTTGTAAGATTAATAAATAACCCCTGTTTTGTTTTAACAAAAGGTGACACATCAATAAGATTAAAAAATAAATAATAAATATTAATAGAGTAACAAGGAGCCCTGGTGGCACAGTGGTTAAGCACTTGGCTGCTAACTGAAAGGTTGGAGGTTCGAACCCACTAGCTGCTGCGCAGGAGAAAGATGTGGCAGTACACTTCCGTAAAGATTTACAGCCTTGAAAACGCAGTGGGGCAGCTCTACTCGGTCCTACAGGGTCACCGTGAGTCGGAATTGACTCCACGGGAGTGGATGGTGGGAACAACAGTAATGAAAAATGTTTTCATTTTCGCATATGACCATTTGATCCTTGTTCATATGAGTATGTACTTAACATAATTGTCATTACATTGTGGAAACCATTAACATTATATCATAAGCTTTTCCATGTTGCTGCATAGTATTTTTAATTTTAAAGGTAGTTGCATCATAAATTTTATTTCAAATGTTAGCCCATGAATGACTACTTTCCCTCTTGTTGTCCCCTGAGATAGTTTCCCATTATTCATTAATTATAGAATGCTGCTGTGAATATCCTAATGTACTCAATTTTCATCTATTCAATTTTTTCTCAAGAGCGAGATCACTGGGTTAAAAGTAGGAGCATCTTTATGCTTTTTTCTTTGCTACATTTTGATATTGCTGTCTGTAAGGGTATATTAGTGCAATAAAAGCTCCACAAAATGTTTTGCTCATTTTCAGACATTCTGAATCTTTCTTCTATTTACTGCTCACTCTTCCCATTCTCCACCTCTAAGGCCAGTCAGCTCAGATGAATGTGAGTGCCGTTAGATTGTCTTAAGTGCTTTAATTCTGGAAAACCAAAAAATGTCATTGGCCTTATAAATGATTACTACATACCAGACTAGTGCTGTAAATAACATAGAACTCATAATTATCACTTGCCCAGAAAATCACTTTAATGACAACATAGCAAATTGATAAACTTTACACTCTATATTTCTAACCATTCATTCGATGTTAAAATAATAATAGGAGAAGGAAATAAAGCTGTGATTATAACCTTAGGAGTTTTCAACTATATATCATGGTGATCATGGTGAAGAATCAATGAATTCTTAGCATATCAATCCAGCAACACTTTATAAACAGTCTAGTTAAATGAATTACTGTAGAAAGTGACTAACTGCTTTAATAAATTGTAGCGTCTAAAAATACTTGCGTTGTTGACAATATATGTTATTTTTTCTAGGCTGACCTATATTGAATAAAGCATATTAAACATTATTTATGATGCTTTTACTATATAAAATGTTTTCATTAAGCTGAGAAAAAGAAAATATGCTATGTATAATCAGCCCAATGTTCTATGCAAGAAAACATGCCTTAAACACATGGGAAATAACTATGAGTATTTTGTTTTATTCATGAGTTTAATATAAGTTGTTGGTTATTATAAAATTTACTGGTGGGTAACAATATATATTAATGATTCTTTTCAAGATCAATTTCCTGTTAACGTATCATAATGTTTTTGATGAGCACTGCTTTCTAAAATACGTTCGTAATATGTCTTTTTAGATAATTTTAATTAGTCTAATAAGCACAGTTGGAGGTTGTTTTTCTATTGAGGATCATTTAAGTAATTATATCAACAAAAATAAAGCTGATTTGTGTTGGGTCTTTTGGTTGAGCAATTGAGAGAGATACAAATCTCATGTAAAATTTTAAGATCCAAAACATAAAATAAAATGTTTTTCACCAAATATGAGATACTTTCAAATAGATTACAGTTCTATGAGATGATCAGCAGAAAAGTCCATCTTCTTAAAGGCACAGTTGCTCAATTTCTGGAGAATCAGCCCTAGGGTGCAGCATTGATTTGCAACATTACCACAACTCACCCTTTTGGGAGAAATTCTGACCCTTGCCTCTGACTTTAACTCAGCCTCTGCCACCTCAGCCCCTGAAATTCCAGAGCTTCTGGCCATGTCTTGTTGACTTTTTTGTCCCCTACTTATCCCTTGCCTTCCTGACTTACCCCTTCCGTTGCCCACAAACTCCACTGTCCTCCCACATGCCGATTCATCTTAGTTTTTATGGTCTTAATTACCAGCTAACCTGACAAATGCTTCCAGTTTTGGTGATCCTTAATCAAAATGGACTCTGTGGTCATCAAGGAGTTTGCAGTCTGGCAGCAGACTGTAGATCTTCATCAAATCATTATTTGTAGTTGATATTTTATCTGGCTGCCTTAACTACCTAGGCCTCTGTAATAATGATAAATACAAAAAAAATCTATTTCATCAGTAATTACAATCAGAATATGTAAAAGGAACTCATGTGATTTATAGAAAGAGATGTTATTTCTGTAATAAGGACCTAAGTGCAGCGTTTGTACAGAATAAGAAATTTCAAACTTGGAAAGCAAGTTTAAACTCTCTTCTTGAAGTAATAGCCTAAGCAGCTGGCTCCTTACATTGTGTCTTATTCCGTAGGAGCCTTTCCTCTTGGATCTTTTGTTTGCGCATATCATTTCCATCCCTCCATCCACCCTTCCTTCCTCCCTTGTTCCCTCTCTTTCTTCTTCTGTCTTTCTCTGACATGGATTACTGAACTAGTGTCAGAGAATGGTATTGTTTTAAAATGAACATTTTCTATGACAAATGTGTTAACCTTTGATAGATAATCACTGCTTTAGATATATAGCCAGTGATAGACAAACATGTTTGTAGTGAAATTTGCCTTTACATTTCATTACGCTCAATCGAGACATTTATCTGTTTGCCGTATTGCAAAGCCTGTGTTTTTCAGCACGTACCAAAATCACATTTCTTGCATTAACTCGTTTGCTCATTCACTCACTCATCACAATTCACAATATTTATTGAGCAGCCACTATGCAACAGGCACTCTTCTTGGCTCTTGGTATACAATAATATTCAAATAAAACACCACCCTTGTTCTTCAAGAAACTTGTAATCTGGTAGGGAAAATAAATAGGCAAATAAGTAATGACGTTAATAGATGTTCTTGGAATAAATAAAGGAGATGAGTGGTTAGGAACAGTCTTACAGAAGAGGTGTGAGTGGACAGGTGGGCAGGAACCTGAGAACAGAGGGTCAGGTTAGTGAGCACAGACTTTATTCTGTGGGTATAGCTAACAGTTTTAGGAATATGATCAGATTTTCATTGTATGGGATCACCCTGATGACAGGGTGGAGAATAGATTAGATGTGAGAGACACCTGAGATAAAGAAGCAGGTTAGGAGACTAAGGAAATATGCAGATGAGAGGTGGTGGAGACCCAGAATCAAAATTAAAGATCATGACTGTTTACACCTGTCTGAAGTAACAGACGTCTAACTATATATGAAATCCAGCGTGTCCTAGGTACACACAGCCTACTCTTCCTGCCCTTGCCCCTCATCTTCCCATGTTCTGTATGTAGAAGCAGCTCGGTGAGTGCTATTTGAACTTCGTTCCTGGACTAGCGGCCTTAGTGATTTTTTTTCTAAAGCATGTTTTTTTTCTGTAGAGGCTTTTCCATTTATATGTCTGTTCCACTTCCGCCTATCACTATACTTCCTCGTTCCACAGGCTTCAGTTATTGAAATAATAAGAGTGAACAGTATTTGGTATCCTGTGCACTAGTGGGTTGGGCACTACAATTGCTGCCTTGTCCTGACACCCAGACCCCCACATGCAGAGAAGAGTTCTAGGATTTGTCCTGGTGGGCAGCTGGGCCTCTCTCATTTGTATTCCGGAAGAAAATGGCCATCACTGTCTTACATGCTATGCCCACCCTGTTTAATCTTATCTGCCTGCACCAGTCTATTGTATTCACCAATTTGCCCTGACTGTAACTACATAACCACCTTGGTTTTAAACACTGTGGGATGTTGTATCCAAACTGTAACTTTCAAAGGATTTTTTCCTATTTGCAAAAAATACTAAGAAAAGGCCATAATTAGGTACCCAAGGAAGCCCATTGTCTGTGCTAGCTAGCTCTATCTGCTGCCCAAATATGCTTATAAATGTAAAGGAAAGATTTCAGTGCAGAATCTTGAGGGGCCTGCACCCCCCCACCCCCCTACCCCCCCCCACCCCCAAGCTCTGAGATTCTCAGATTCTCTGAATATAAATTATTCTCTCCATGATTGGGACTGGAGCTCATTGTATAAAATCCAGGTTTCTAAATTGACTTATAAATAATAAATATGTTAAAACATCTCAGCGCTATATGGTATAGTTTTCATCAAGAAAAAGGAAAATTCCAGTTATTTAATGTATAAAACAAGCCTATTAGATAGATTAAAGTATCTGTGTGTTATACTGACTAAAGAAGGCAGGAAGGAACGATGTTCTTGCAGTATACTAACGCTTTGATTTCCTCCTCAAAACTGATGGGATTCAATTTCTACAAGTATAGCTGTTATTATTAGCCTGGATATGGGGCCACTGTTTTCATTCAGAAAGGCTTCTGTGGTGCCCGTCACCTCCTATGAGGCCTTAAACAGTTTGAGGGATGGAATTTTCTAAAAACTAAGCCTTAGTTTAGCAGGCCTCCTGAGCTCTGAGTGAGTTGTGCAGGGTCTGAAGGGAGCACCCTGAGCTCTGCTGTGAGCCTGTCACAAATGACTGTAGTTATAATGCTTATGGGAAGCCCACACTTCTACTTCTTATTCCTTTGTTCTAAATGATAGAGTAAAAATACAGTTCCATAGCACTTAACACCTGGACTTCTTAAAACCCGAAACAAACCCATTTCAACCGAGTCAATTTCAATTCATAGTCAACCCTATAGGACAGAGTAGAACTGCCTCATGGGGTTTCCAAGGAGCAGCAGCTGGATTTGATCTGCTGACTTTTTGCTTAGCAGCCGTAGCTCTTAAGCACTGTACCACCAGGGCTCCAGACTTCTTAAAGTAACCTAGTAATTCAGCTTGTACAGTTAATCAACCCGAAAGAATTCACAGTGCACTTCATTCCCTCTATGGGGCAGTTCTACTCTGTCCTATAGGGTCGCTATGAGTTGGAATTGACTCGACGGCACTGGGTGGGTCTGTATTCCCTACACAACAATAAAGCACCTGCCACCCTCTTGTGTTCCTCCACACACCCATCTCCTTGGTCATTGATGCTTGTTCAGTTTTCTCGACTGTTGCCCAGTATATTCTGTCTGAAAGGTAGGAGAGGAAAAAGGAAAGACACAACTGAAAATGGTCAACTACATTCTTTTCTGTTATTTACTATTAAAAAGGTAAAGCCCTGGACAATGGGTTGGAGAGAGATGCTGATGAAGAGTGAGCTACTTGTATCAGGTGGACACTTGAGACTGTGTTGGCATCTCCTGTCTAGAGGGGAGATGGGAGGGTAGAGAAGGTTAGAAACTGGCAAAACGGTTATGAAAGGAGAGACTGGAAGGAGGGAGTGGGCTGACTCATTGGGGGAGAGTAAATGGGAGTATGTTGTAAGGTGTATATAAGCTTATATGTGACAGACTGACTTGATTTGTAAACTTTCACTTAAAGCATAATAAAAATTATTTAAAAAAAAAAAAAGGTAAAGCCCAAAAGATGTCATATAACCATTAAATTCCTTGTCTTTTGTCACCTCTCAGCCAAAAATAATCAGTCATCGATATACTCTCAGTATCACAAATTTAGAGTCTTTATGAACCGTACATGCAAAAGCCAAGTTTGTTTTGGCTTTAGTCATTGCCGGACCCCAGAGATTTTTTTTTTCTTTCTTTTGGTGTGCAGGTGTTTTATGCCACTTTAGTGTGCCTAGCTCCACAAATCAGATCTCCTTCTGAAGGATGACTTCTGGGGCTGACTTCTCATATTGTTGCTTTAGTCAGTGGATGTTCTCCAGAGGTGGACTACATTGAATTATTACTCTTAAAATTAGTTAAAAGAAACAACTATAATTTAGAAAGCTCAGATTTAAAGATTTATGCAACGTATTTTTTTTTCTATTTTGCAGGATAGTGATCTAGAATAGGACTGTCATTTTAACTAAACTTATTTTGGTGGATAAAATAATTGGTACCTTTTTTAGTCAAAGGAGACAGGTTTTCCTCATGTTAGGGATTTTCTTGCTGCTCTGATGTTGAACATCTTGTCCATTTTTTGCTCTCAACTGAGCCTCACCTCCCAACTCTTTATTGCTTGAAATTATGTTTTACTAAAAATAGAAAAGTCAGCCTATGATCACTGTGGATCAATAAGAACTCAACTTGTAAATTTAAAGTAGGAAGAGACGACCATTTGTTTCAGGTCAATGGTGCCCAGGTCCCTGTCACAGATATCCCAATGAGGAAGCTGCTTAGCTGATCTTAAATGCCTACTTCTGGCTTTCCAGGCAATCCCAGCTCCACTGCTATTCACAGGAAGCTTTAAAAACATGCGCGTAGTGTAGTTGTTTTACTCTATTTATGGTATAAGACATTATGTAACAACAATAGAATCAGTTAAATGTCTTTCTCTTTTTGTGCACTACTTGACATCAAAAGCAAAAAGAGGTAAGTTGGCTATGAACCTATAGGTGAACCTTATTTTCTTTAATAAATCTTTCCTGAATGTCTTTGTTTCAATTAAACTTCTAAAAATCAAATAATTTTAGGTTAGGAAGCTTGCCATTGTAAATCCTTATTCATTTCTTTGAAAAATGAATAACTACCTTCTGTAAACTTGGATTTTAAAAATATTTAATATTTAACATATTGCTTTTCCTTTAACTGAGTTATCTTTATGGCTTCATCTTTACTTGTGAAGACTTAATACATTTTTAAATACTTGGTTTGATTTGGAGTTTCCAGTTGTTTTCCAAAAAAATGTGCATTACATAGAGATTATAAGTATTCTTTTCTTTAAAAAACAACATCAACTAAAACAAGCCAGGAGAAAACTGACAGATCCATTGCTACAGAAGAGGATGTCATGAATCTCCCAAAATATTTTTTAGTGTTCATTTTTTTGAAATGATGAAAAATATTAAATAAGAAAATCAAACACATGTTGCTGAGTGGTGTCTCATATTCTTCTTGTTTGGCATATATTTTTATAATTGATCTCTTTAGTGGGTTTTGGTTTTGGTTTGTGTAACTTATTTCTCTTGTTTCTTTTTGATGAATTTATCTGACTTTTCAAAGATACAGCTGGTCTTCATCTGATACACACTATTAATGACTTTGCTTATGAGAACAGACCCACCTTGAGTTAACTCTGTGCCAGATGGTATTGCTGTTGGGAAAGTCATTTCTCACCAAAAGATTATATAATTGGTTGTAAAAATCTGGCAGCAAAATGTACTTTTACCTCTTGGTGCCACTGTATTTGATTGCCCTTTGTCTCCCATGGCTTTTAATAGGCTGTTGATTATACACATACACGTGGTTTAATTGTACCTTGCTCAGAAGTGGAAAGTTGACTATCCTGCAGGGTATTTTTATAATTCTCTTTTGCAAGACATGAAATAAAAACAGATTTTTCTATGACCGTTGCTTTGTTTTATCAGCTAGTCTTATAATATTTAATAGAATATCAAATGGAAAGCTGGGTCAAAGTTTTTGTCTAATGTGTAACCACTGAAAAGTCTGAAAATGCTCCCTGCTTCTCAGCAAGTCCTGCTCTGATTCAGCATTGCTAAAGACAGTTTCAGTGCTTGTCGTCAAAGTATGATAAACAATATTCAATTGTCATTTATGTGAAGCCAGAGCCAGATGCTTTTTAAGAGTTATTACTGGGTCTTTATTTTTGTATTGTCTGTGTTGAAATTTTTTCATGTGTTTCAACAATTCTGTCCTCGGGAAAATTTTAATGAATGGTGGTTGTTTCTGACTATCAGGAGTACAAACAAAAATGGGATTTGCTGTGTTAAACACTGCTGTAAAAATGAGGCTGAAGTGTACGGTGGTATATAAATTAGCAGATTACACCCCTGAGAAGTTGGAAATGATATTATAGTCTTATATGTGGGTCCTTTTAGAGAAACTAATGTATTAACGGGGTGTGTATTGCGTTTGGGCAAAAAAGGATGAGATAGCCAACTCTATGTGTTTGATTATAAAATGCTAAATGTTGTTCACAGCTCTCCATTTTTATTAATGTCAATGTGCCATTAAATTCATCTGTTAATTTTTTGAAAAAACTTCAGCTTTTGCTAACTACTGTTAATATTTATGTAAATGTTTTTATCCCATGCTCTTATTATTTTTCGTTATATACTATTTCTATTTCAATTATTTTTCCTAAATACTCCATACCTTTGTTGTTTTTTTCAGTTTATATGTTTAGGAATCCCCAGGACTACTAAAATGTTCACGTTGTTACCTCAAAGATAATGTATTTTAATGCTTATTTCCATTAACTTTTGTGTTAATTCACTAACACACTATTACCAATCATTTTGTAGATTTAGTGAGGAATAATTCAGTGTTATTATTATTTGGCACACACGAAATAATGACAATGCAAAAAAACCCAATTTAATCCAGTATTATATTTTGCTTTTAAAAATTAACTTTAAGATTACTTTATACATCAAAGTTATGATTATTAGAGAAGAATTCTCATGGTAGTCATCTAATATCATTAAAGTAATTTTAAAAATCTTTCTCAAACAGTGTTCCCCTTAATTCTGTTGTTAGAAGGGTATTTTTAGGATGAGAGGAACACGTATGTCATAAGCTGTCTGTTTTCCCAGTGAATTGATTAAACAATGCGTTAATAAAGTAGTAATAAAGAAACAAACCCAACGATCCTTTAAGGAAGTTGGAGTCCATGCATCAGCAAGTATTTTATACCACATGCAAATTTCTAAGCAAACTACTGTGGGGAAACAAATATAAGGCAGGGTTTTCCCAGCTCTCAAGGAACCTTGTAGCTTGGCTGGGGAGATTAGATTCACTGCAAGGAAAGCAGCTGTCAAAACCTGTGTAGAAGGAATGCTGAAGTAGACAAGATAAATGCTAAAGGAGTTTAGAGGAAGCAGATGTTTCCTTCTGGGTAGTCAGGGAAGGAAACTAAAACTTGCTTCTGAATAGTCAGAAGAGAAGAACATTTCTGATAAATGAAATGATAGGAGCAAAGGCTTGTTGAAATGAATTCATCATAAGTTCTATTTTGTCCTTTTTGGTCTTTCTTATTTCATCATTGTTAATAGCATTTACTCTGTTTCTTGAAGCAGAAGCCTGAGTGTCATCTTGACACCTCCCTTTCCTTGTCCCTCATGTCTAATCAGTGACCAATTTCCGTCAGTGGACTCTGGTTAGATGCTTTCCCAAACATTTTCTCACCCTGCAGGATTGGTGTTTAGTATCCCCATTTAACAGATAGAGAAACTGAGGCTCAGGATGGTTAAGGTACTCTTCAACGTCTCTCAGCTACTGGTTGGCAGAGCTGGGATTCAAACACAGAAGTCTCTCTGACTGAACTCTAAATCCCATGCTAACAGGGAGAAAGGAGAGGAGAGAGAATATAGAGAGGAAGGCAAAGAGACCATCGAAAAATACTGTACAAGCATCATTGGAAAATGGAAGAAAATTATTGCGGCTTGCTTGTTACACATTTCCATGGATCGTGGGGCTGTTATGTAAAACCTGAGGTATCCATAAGTATATCAGTAAGTAATTACGAAGAGCACTCTTTTGCCATTATTCACAAATATTCAGAATTCCTGAGTTGGGGAGCTTTTAATAATTACTCATTTTTTCTATCATCAACTCCATGCAGTGCATGTTGTTGTTAGGTGCCGTCGAGTCAGTTCCAACTCATAGTAACCCTATAGGACAGAGTAGAACTGCCCCATAGGGTTTCCAAGGAGTGACTGGTGGATTTGAACTGCCGACCTTTTGGTTAGCAGCTGAGCTCTTAACCACACTGTGTATATATTTTCTGTTAATGTAATTACTCAAATTTCACATTCCATCATCAATTTAGTTCTCCAATACTAATGATTTGACCACTTTCACTTCTCTCTAAAATGACTTTTGCTTAGGAAGTTTATGCTGAAATTCAGGTGTAGCTTTCCATTCAGAATTGGTGCTTCTGGCACATTATATGTCTTAGTCCTATAAGTTTCCTTGAGTTAAAACATATTTATTTCAAACCTTGGACTGCTTACAGTTTAGAAGAATTTAAGAAAACTTGGTCTATGGGACAAAAGCTCCACAGGGGATCCCCTGAAAGGACATGGAACAGACAGCCAGAGACCTGACCCATTTCTCAAATGACCACTCTTGCCATGGGCCCTAAGCAGATCATTAAACTTCTGAGATTCTCAGTGTACTCACTGGTGAAATAGGCATTATGACAACCAACTTCATTTGGGTTTTGTGATCATTAAAAAGCTTTTTGTTCACTGTAAAGGTTATAGAAAAAGTGGTCATGCATAAACTCCTTAACGTCCCTAAGCATCAGTTTCTCATTTCTAAAATAAAAATAAACCTACCTCATTGAGTTTTTAAATAAGGATTGGAGAGCTATTGCATGCAAAGTTCTTAGGTCCAGTTTATGTTGTCTATGTAGCACTTCATAAATGTTACATAGTACCATTATTTCTCATCTTTTTCTCTTCTTCTTCCATCCCTTCTGTTTGCTCTTCCTCTTCAGTCCATTCCCCCAAATCCCAATTACTGAATGGTTTGGAAGAATAGGGCCAGATTTGTAGAAAGATGAAAGAAGGATATATTTTCCCCTCCCATAAGGACATAAATGAGGATGTCTCTAGACTTTGATCACTAATTATAAAGTATTAGTCTTAGGACTGTCACTGTCAGCTTCTTATCCAATAATTTTCATAACTAAAGATTCTTGCTCTTCTAACTGTTAATCACTTGTACTTATTGAAAAGGTATTGACTATTTACTTCAAGGACCAAGGATTTTGGTCGAAAATGTTATCTATTTGTAAATAACAGCAGTGTACATTTTTGACAGCATTTGTTCAAGTGGATAGGCTTAATTATTAAACCTACCTTTTTTTAAATAGTCTTGAACACAGTACACTAATTTAACAAAGATAATAACTAAATGTTTCAACAAGGGGCATGTTTTGCTCTTTATTCTGCCTATTTTTGAATATATAATTATATAAATTGCCATATTCAAAAGGAAAGCCCATGTCTCTTTCCTTCTCAACTTCCTTGTTGAAGGAAAGATGCTAAAAAAAAATAATAATAATAAAAAAAACCATGAGTTTATGGAAGAATGAGAATAGAGATGCTCAGGGAAAAACAGAATATGGAAGTAAGTGCCATAAGCACCTAGGTGTGCCAGAAGACAGGAGATGTGAAGATGTCGCTTTTATTTTTTCACAGAATCAAGGTTAGTGTATTGTCATTTTTTGCAGTAAGTTTTTTTAATATAGAGGTTAGATTTTATGAGCAAATGCAAAATTTACAGCATGGAAAGTATTCATTGTCATTTGCAGCAGAAAATTCAGGTTGTTTAACTATAAGCCATATAATATGAACAACTTGGTTTATACTATCATCCTAAGATAAAATCTTTATGTATAATGATTTCATGAGACTTAAAAAGGTTGAAGTTTTAGAATTCATTTTCTTTAACAATTACGTTTAGGTAGTGGGGTCTGTGGTAAAACTTTACTACAATCTGACTTAAAATATCAATGATTTTTGACAGTTCTAGGCTTAGATTTTTTTTTTTTATTGTGCTATAGGTGAAAGTTTTTTATATTTTTGAGACAAATAGGGAAATCAATTCTAGATGATAATATAATTGTCTAGATTCATAACGGGCGTTCTGCCTCCCACAGAACATCTGGGCACCAAGGAAGCCACACCATAGCTCCACGCTCATCCTGGCTGAGTGTGTCTCCACAGATGTGCCTTCATCCACGTTGCCCTCACCAGCCTCCACCATGCTGTGTGGACCACGTGTGGAGCCAACACGTAGATATGCTCCCTGCCTCCTCCCACATGAACCTGTCCCTTCTGTCCCAAACAGCTTTCAATTTTTAGAAAATTGGTTTATTTCTAAATTGCATTTCAAAGTTAAAGATAGTAGAAGCTTGAGGGAAAAATTATATGACAAGACCTTCTCTCCCTGCCAATAAAGTTTGTTATATACAGCCACCTCCTTTTAGGAGCTGGATATTCTTCCCATTTCTGTACTCTTTGTCTTACTTTGTGTTTTGGGGGTAATTGGCTCCTTCAAAGGTAGAGCCCTGGTGGTGCAGTGGTTAAGCACTTAACTGCTAACTTAAAGGTCAGCAGTTCAAATCCACCAGGCGCTCTGTGGAGGAAAGATGTGGCAGCCTGCTTCCGTAAAGATTATAGCCTTTGAAACCCTACGGGGCAGTTCTACTGTGTCCTGTATGGTGGCTATGAGTTGGAACTGACTCAATGGCTATGGGTTTGGTTTGGTTTCTGGGCTCCTTCAAATCAGCACCTCAACTGTCTGGTGGGTTCTCATATTTCTTTGACTTCATGGTCCTGATATTTCCTAGAGGTGGCTGGTGTCAAATTGCAGGGCATTCAGCATAGTAGGTAGAAAGTAGGGCTTAGCATCAGAAAAGATTAAATTTAAAGCCTTGCCCTGCCACTTCCAAGTTGTGTGACCTTGGGCAAGTTAATACAGTAAAACCTGCAAAAGCCAGAGCCTGTGCAAGGCAGAAACCTGTCCGAGAAAGAAAACTCAAATATTTTCCCCTAAAAACGAACAATAGAAAAGTGGTAAGACTGCACGCTGTCAAAGGTAGAAAACTTGCAAGACCTGGAAAAACAAGTCAAGTTTTGGCTTTCACAGGTTTCACTGTTCATTTGGTGGTAATTTGTTAACTTAATCAGTGAAAGTTTGTGAAGCACCTACTCTAATGCCAACTTCTGTGTTTGGTTCTGGTGGGAGAGATCATGAAAAATGTTAAAAGGGGAAAAAAACAGTCTTATGATATAGGAGACTCTGATGTCATCTCCTATATTAAAACTACTTATTTTCCTCATCACTTCAGAATATTGCTAAGACTTAAATAACTAATGTAAAGTCCCTAGGAGAAATTATTATTGATTCAACAAATATTATCCTTCTTTCTCCTCTTTTCTACCTACTTGAGGCCTTTGTTTATGGAAGAATGTCATACAGGCGTATTCTTCATGAACGTATCAAGCCAGACTTAGAAATGCTTTTAGCTGTAAAATATCCGTATTCATCTCTACCCTTGAGGCACTAACAGTCTCTTGAGTGTGCTTTCACGTTTCTCAGGTGTGTGACCTTAAAACATAGACCTAAAGTGTTATCTAATTCAGTCTGAACATTTCAAGTAACCACTGTAATTTTATGATTAAATGTGTTGTTAGTATTAGGAGAGATCCTAAACAGTTTGTAGTTGCTAAGGAGTTTCTCAGCTAACTCCTCATCCTTTAGGTATCAGCCTAGTTGTTACCACCTCCAGGAAACATTCCATGACCACTTAGATTTAGTTAAGTGTTTCTGCTGTATTGCTCCCATAACACCCTACACTTCCCCTATAATGGGAGGAAATACAATTAAGTGTCTGTAAGGTAAGTTCAGGCTTTGGATCATACAATCCTGGGTTCAATCCCTAGCTCCACCTCTTAGTGGACTTTGGCAAGTTATTTAGCCTCAGTCCCCCTTTTGTCATCTCTAAAATGAGATTAATAGAACAGGGTTAAAGAAGATCATGCATATTAAGTGACTACACGGTGCCTGGCACATTGTAAGCAGTAAATAATTGCTAGGTGCTACCGTCATCGTCGTCGTCATCATCATCATCATCACACTTTATTGTAAGTGCTTGTCGAATGTGCTTGTCTCCCTCAATCCAGCATGAGTTCAATGAGGCAGGGACCATATCATCCCTCTTCACCTGTTGTCTACGCTGCCTAACACAGTTTCTGGCACACACTGGGAGTTTCATAACTTGATTGTTGAGTGCTTGAGATGAATTCCTCTGGCCCAGAAGACAGTGGTGGCTGCTGAGGTTCTGCAGTGCCTTTTCCTTAAGTCACATGATCATCATGTTTAATGCCCTCGAAAGCAATGAGATGCCACCAACTTCCTAAGAGCGAGTCTAGCAGAGCAGATTTTAACCAGAGCAGGTGAGATCATGTTGGTAGGAATGGAGCTCATCTCTGAGCTGGCAGGGGCTTTCACAGCCTCCCAAGGCATCCTCTAAATTTCACAAAGCACGTGCTAGCGCACACCCTCTGCACAGCGAGGCTAGACATGAATGGGAGTAGAGGGCTGTAGACCCTGAAAGAAGGATTTAAAGGTCAACTGAGTCAGAGCTACCCAGCTATTTCTTTATTTAAATTTTTTTTTAATCTATCACCATCTAATCTATGGAATTTGATTTTTATTCTTTAAGGATAACACTTAACTAAGTACTTATAAATAATAAATGTAAAAAGCAAACAATTAACTGGAGGTGATGTTACTTCTTGTGCTTTACATTCATTACAAATGTAAAGGATATCCACCACATATTAAGCAGTCGACTAAGGGAGTGCATTGTGGCCCTGCTCACCTGCTCTCTAAATTTCTGCACAACACATATTTTGAATGTGTAATAATTTGTGACTGCATTGGCAAAAATTATTTCTAATATAAGTGAGGTATGAAAAGCTAAGATTTAAGCCATCTAAATACTCGTTACTTTAAGAATCACCATTCCCAGAGGCCAGCCCTCTGCTTCAGAAGAGCTTCATTTATGCTTCCTTGACAATGGAAGTTCAGATTCCAGAGTGGTTTCCTGTGTTCTTTCGCATCCAGTACATTTACCCAAATACACCACAGGAAGGCAGCACATACCTGGTTAAGTGAAACAAAAACTTCCTGTCTTAAATCACCACTTAGATAAAAAAGATAAAGGAGCATAAAGGAATGCATCCTTTAAGACTCTGAGTTTCTACAAAAGGGAATCATTCAAACTAACCAAACTGCAAAATGGGAAAACAAAGAGTGAAAGAAAAAGAATTCCCCAAATGTGTGAAACCAGGATTGTTATATCTGAAAGATTTACGACTGAGTGCTATAATCTGAATACCAGCTACTCAAAGAGAACCACATCTGCAACAAAGACCACCTTATAAAAAGTAACTTAGAAATGTACCTCAAGTTGAACCTGCCTTATACTGTATTCTACTGAATCAAAGAGAGCTGTAGTGTATTTCCAAAATCTTATATAATCAGCCGTTTTTATGAATTTTGGTATTCTGCAGTTATATTAAAAACAAAACAAAACAAACCCTTTACCATAAAGTCAATTCCAACTCATAGCAACCCTAAAGGACAGAATAGAACTGCCCCAAAGGGTTTCCAAGGAGCACCGGGTGGATTCGAGCTGCCAACCTTTTTGGTTAGCAGCCAGAGCTCTTAACTACTAAGCCACCAAGGTTTCCCTGTAGTTATATAGACAGATTTTATTAGAATATGTATTGGCTTTAGAATATGTAATACTTGGATACAAACTTTTAAAAGGAAATTTCAGTACAGCTTCATCAATTTAAGACTGTAAATCCAGAATTTGTGATAATTTAGCTAAAATATTATCTGCATAACATATAGGGAAAAGGGCTGGTTAAGCAAATACATAGTCTGAGCAGTTAGCAAGAGGAAATGCTTCAGTTTTTCAAGAATAATTGAACTTTAAGTCCAACTCTGATTTTAACTTTTCTTGCAAAATCTTTTTGCAGAAATATAATGTATGCAACTCTAACCAGTTTCTTGGGTGACTCTAGAACTGTCAGCCTGGGACCAGTAAACAGATTACTCGTGGATTCTTTTAGCGCATTTAGTACATGATCCCTGTTGGTGTAGACGCTTACTGTAACTGATCTGTTAAAGCATGGACTCTTACCAGCCAGCACTTGTTAACCTAGAGTGACTTAAGTGATTTTAAAATGGTAAATACAAAAGTGATTTCCCATTAATTCAGATTGGCTTTCTCCCTCAGTCCAAGTTACTAACAATTTGTTATATAATAACCATTCTAAAATTTCTGCTAACAATTCTTGTTTTTGAAAAATAAAATCTATTTTCAGAAAACTGCAAAGATTTCCCTGCCCAGTGTTAATCTATTAATATAATGGACAAGACTATTGTATACTCTTCTCACTGTACTTCTGTAATTTATAATATGCCTGTGTGGCCTGACAATAAAGTCAGTTATCTGCATATATTCCATTTTGGAATAGCAGATGTAAGTGCTGATGAGCTAAGTAACCATCATCATGTTCAAGTTCAAAACTTGCATGATATAAATAGTCCCCATATATTAGATGTATCCAAACATGTATGACCAAGCATGTCATAAAGCTTTTGAGAAATTCCATGACTAATTTTCCTGTTACTAATATCTGTAATAGTATATTTAATTAAGAAAAAAGTCCTATCTTTTCTATTGAGATCAGGGGGGAAAAAAAAAGCTTAATCAAGATGTAAGATTTGTCTGTGTGAATGAACATTCCTCACTAAATCTCAGGCAACTGCTTTAGGCTTTACACTGTTACTAACACCTTGCGCTGTCATCTCTTTGTATACATGTCTAATTTATCAGTTTCTTGTAGATTGTCAGCAGCCTGCTGCCTCCGTACCGCCACAGTGCTCACAACTAGCCGGGAGGCAAGACTGCCCGACTGTCAGGTAAATTCAGACGTCCTTTCTCTTCCCATCCAGCTGCATGTCAGACCCATATACTCCAAGCTACCCTTTCTGATGGCGCCATAATGCCTTACACATCATTATGTTTTACTACATTTCATTTCAATTATTAGCTAAATGAATGCATGTCCTATAGCTCGAAGCCCATATGTACCATCGGGAGTGCAAGAGAGCTAGAGTTTATTTCACTGGCCTCTAGACAAAAGACTACCTTCAACTCTCTTGTGTAAGTGATTAATTCATGTTAGTCCATTGTTCCATTACCTTCCAAAATATAAAACTTGGACTCATTTGGATGTTTGCCCTACTTTTTTCTTTTGTCTTTTGTACTGAGAATGCATTTCTCAGGCACACAAACAGGAAGAATATAAAACATAACTAATGCCTGTTCCATATACCCATTATAAAAATATCTTTATTTTCTGTCCACTCAGAACTCTCATTAAACTGAATTTTAAAGATGGAGGAATTCTTGTAACTAACATTAAAAGAATTTTGTAATGTTTATGTGGGATTAATTTAAGGATTTTACAGTCAGTCTCACACAATCTGTGAACACTAAATTGGAGATTTGTTGATAATTTTTATCCAGATTAAAATAATCTTAAATTATATTTACCTAAATGTAATTATGTTTTTCTTGCTTTGGTGGTCATATATTTTCTCTCTCTGGGAAGACAGGATGACTGAGCAGAAGTATTTTTCCTCAGGCTAGTTATTGGATTTACACAGGAGATATCTTTTAAAGTATAAACATTCCCACCTTGCTCTTCTCTTGAGAACTTGTTTTTGATTACCATGAATCTCTGTATCTGTTTATTGCCCGAAATCTGTGTATTTGTTTACTTACCTTCTCCCCATCACTACTTTTTCTACTTAGCAACAAAAATTACAGTTTGAGAGATGAGTGGATCTAGCTGCTTACATATTCGTGAGCTTTCACTCAGCCCTTAGAACTGATTCAGTCATGGCTGACTAAGTAAAACCACAACAGATCCAAATTTTTAAAATTTGGGTGGTCCGAAATGGGAAAAATTACCGGTTGGAGCCTTGGAATGGAAGACATGGAAGAGGCATAGTGAGCCTGATGCATGAGATTGGATTATTGACATGACTGTGGAAAAAGACACACATTCAAAGCACTGTGGTTGTCTGCCAGTGGTTGGCCGCCATCTTTGAGCAGGGCACCTCCATTTCCAACTGCTTAAAATCTTAAAATCTGCTGGGCAAGAGACTTCGTTGCTATGCAACACATACTATGCCCTTGTTTTCTAAGAGACAGCTTAGGTTTCTGGCAGGGCTTCCACCAATAATTTTCCCTGTTCTAGTTATCATTTTGGTTCACCCAAATTTTAAAAATTCAGGTCAGTGTCAGTTTCGATTCCTTAGCCATGACTGAACGAGGAAGAACAGGTTGGAAGCCCTGCTTTCACCTCGAGTCCTCAGGCAAGAGTCAGAGGTCATATAGCCGTAAATTTGCATGGGGGTGGTAGGGGAGGGAACATTTTCTCCAGGAGGATTGGAGTCAAAAATGCCTTGATTCAAATTCTAGTTTAACACCTAACTGTGTAACCTTTGATGCATAGCCTAACCCAAGTGTACTAGAGCTTCCTTACCTGTAAAATAAGTGTATTAATAATACCTACATCTTTTTTTTTTTTTAATATATAGAACCTAAAATATAGAGGCTGTTGAATAAATAGCAGTTGGGGTTATTAATTCCTTTCTGCAAAATTTTTGAAAAGGTTAATTGTTACATTCTTACATATTAAAGAGAAAAAGTAAACTTTTTTCCTCTCTGTTTATTTAGGAAGTTAGTTTTCTGAGCACTAAGTTAAATATTAATTCACTAATAGTATTCGATACTAATACCAGAACTGAGATCTAAAGTTATTTTAAACTAATTTCTTTTTAAATATTTAATTTAAAATTCTGTTATTTCATTTCTTATCAGAAGTAAGTTGTATAGTGCAATTCTCTAGAATTCTTACACTGTAGTATAATTTGGTGCTACGAAGTTAAAAAAAAAACAAATTTTTAAAAATAATTTTCGCAGAGTTTAAATAGAATACTATATGGATATTTGAACTTCCCAACCATTTTGGCTTGAGGTATGTTATATGTATTTTATGTTTATGAGGTATAATAGCTATTATTCACTAAACATTAGACATTGTGCTACATGTTTAATATGTTATATTTATTACACACACACAAAAGAAGCTTATGAAGTAAGTATGATTATTCCCTTTTACAAATGAAGACACAGAGGCTCAGAAAAGTTAGCCAAAGTGCTCAAGAGCCCAAAGCTGGTATGTGATAGAGACAGGATCCTGGTCTACTCTAGCCTGTGCGCTTAACCACTGCATGAGGCTTTATTAGGATGAGCACAATACACGTATTTTTTTAAAAAAACCATTAAAGCTCAAGTATTGGGGAAATCATCATGCAATCAGAGGTTCTCCACCCTGCCTCTTCATAGAATTTTCTTGAAGATTTTAAAAATATGTTTAGTTCTGCCTTAGGTCATTTTCTGAATATGTTACATGAAATATCCTTAATGTAAATGTCAAATAAGATATGAGAATTTCAGTGGAGGTGATACAAGGCCTATTCTTTGTCTCCTAATTGAGCTATAAGTGACAGCCATGTGAACACACGTAATTATGGAAAGCTTTCCAAATCACCATGAATTTACCTCCATCGCGGGTGAATTTCCACAAGGCATCACACACCCTGTTAGGACCTCGTCATCTTCATGTAATACTTTATCTCCAGTTACTTGGCCTCTAAGGGTGCCAGGCTTTTACAGTCTGGTTGTGGTTTTTACAAAGATCCCTGGGTGGTGCAAATGGTTTGCACTCAACTACTGACCTAAAAGGTTGGTGATTCAAGCGTACCCAGCCATGCCACAGAAGAAAGGCCTTGTGACCTGCTTCCATAAAAGATTACTGCCAAGAAAACCCTATGGAGCAGTTGTACTCTGTAACACATGGGATTGTCATGAGTCAGAATCAACTCTACAGCAACAGGTGTGTTTTTTACAGGGGAATTTTCTGTCCTTATTTTAATGCATCTGTTGGTCTTCTACCAGGGTCCAACTTCTTTTGAGTAGATGCAGGCCCCAAATATCTCCGTCCATGTCTGAGGAGTGGATGTCAGTAGGAGACTCCATGTGGTTATGGGTTAGAGGAGAGCCAGGGGAGCTGGAGAGAGACAAGTATAGAAACACAACGGCAGCCAAAGCCCAAGTTTGGCTTGGTCTCTGCAGCCATTGTGCAGTCAGCTGTGTAAGTGGAACATCAAGTTAGCAGAAAAAGCTACATGATAAAATAGGCTCCAAGCCAGTGTCTCATGTTTGGTGTCCTCAGACTGCTCTTCTGACCAGTAAAAAGCAGGGTTTTACTTCAGGAAGGTAATTTGCTAACATATTAGTGCTGTTTTATAGTAGTAGCCATTTGCAATTATGTAAGTAATTGATTGTACTTATAAATGTTCAAACCCATCTCAGTAGGATTTTACAGGTGTAGTGGTTAAGAACATGGGCTCTTAACCTAGAATCCATTCTCTACAAAGCACCCCTACCTTCCTCACCTAAGGCCTGGAATAGCCAGGCAGATGACTGTTGTTGTTATTATTAGTTACCATGGAGTCAATTCCAGCTCATGGCAACCCCGTGAGTGCAGAGTAGAACTGGGTTTCATGGGGTTTTCAAGACTGAACTTTTGGAAGCAGATCACCAGGTCTGTCTTCCAAGGCACCTCTGGGTGTGTTCGAACTGCCAACCTTTCAGCTTGTAGTCAAGCACTTAGCCATGTGCATCATCAGTGGGCTCCTAGGCGTATGTCTGGTGCTCAAGTACAGGTTCCATGAACAGTGAATGAGCTCTGGAGTCAGATTGATTGAGTTTGAATCCCACCTCTAACAACTAAAAAACTACTAGTTGTATAATCTTAGGAAGTTGCTTTTGCTGGCTAAAATGCTATTTCTTCACCTATAAAGTGGGAGTGAGAGTAGGTATTAGGGGATTAAATGAGGCACTCATGGTGTCCCCGTGTGTGTCAGACTAGAACTATGCTCCACAGGGTTTTTAATGTCTGATTTTTTGAAAGTAGATTACCAGTGCATTCTTCTGAGGTGCCTCTAGGTGGGCTTGAGCCTCTAACCTTTTGGTTGGCAGCTGATTGTGTTCCCATTTGTACCACCCAGGGACTTCCAATATCTGTTAACTGCTCTTAATACCTAACTACCCTCAAGATAAAGGTCTGCAGTATGGTCCATAACCTCTCTGCTTTGCTTGGGCAAAGAGTGGAGAAGGCTACTGTTTTAAGTGCTTCAATTAGATAAGAAATGGAAGGACTAGGTGTTGGGGGGGTGGGGGGGTGGGGTTTAAAGTTTAATTTTATTTCACCTTGCTTTTTTTTTTTTTTTCCAGAACCAGCTTGATTAAATGGGTACATGCACCAGTTCCATCTCATCTGAGATTACTGAATTTAGATTGCTTGCTACCTCCACAGAGATGATTTACTTTAAAGAAAAACAATTGAATGAATTACAAATGTTTGTAGTTTCTACAGGCCTAACACAGCATGGTCCATGGCAGGCATCCCCTGTTACTCATCCTGGTTCACACAAAGAAATTACAAAATGTATATACCTCTGGAAAGACTCTCCCTTTCAAAGTCGCTGGGATTAAGAGGGGCTTCCTTCCCACCTATGCCCACTCCCAAATGGATCACAATTAATGCCCTTATTTTGTTTCTTCTGGCAGAAAAAATAACATGTAGCCGACATTAACGTTCTTACTATGTACCAGACAAGCGTTAAGTCCTTTACACCTGTTAATCATTATGACCCCTTAGGTAAGGTAAGCACTATTATTATAAACCCATTTTAAAATGAGGAAACCGAGGTTAAAAACCAAAAAACCAAACCTGTTGCCATCAAGTCGATTCTGACTCATAGCAACCTTGTAGGAAAGAGTAGAACTGCCCCACTGGATTCCCAAGGAGCGGCTGGTAGATTCGAACTGCCAGCCTTTTTGGTTAGCAGCTGAACACTTAACCACTGCGCCACCAGGGCTCTATGCCAAGACTAAAGGCTCACACGTCTAGACAGCAGTGAAGCCAATGACTCCAACACACATTGTCCTAACCACTATCATATACCACTTCACTGCAGAGGAGATATTTCTCCCACTTTTAGTGACATCATGAGGGGCAAAGTAACAAAGTATTTAAATCACTCATGTTGACTCTTTATGCCCAAATTGAAAAGGAGCATTTGTTCAATATATGAGAAACAAAACTTGCTAAGAAAGTTGAGTGATTTCTGATCACATGGTCTTTATCTCTGATTTTCATATTAAAAAAATTGTCTATGCCCTTGTTTTATACTTCCTTCAGTTTATACATACATTCAAATAACTCTTCAGGTATACTTTTTTTAAATAAACATTAAAGAGAGCATTTTCTCATATTTTAAGATGTAGCAGTTTTCTAATAAAGTTATCTATAGATAATGGATATCATAATCTGAAAAAAAGAAAAGCCCAAGGTTTTGTAGCCTTGGATGAAATACTTAGATATATAGAGACGCTTGGTACTTAGTGTTCCCCTGTTCCATCAAGTAGCTATTTACTTGAAAAAAAAAAAAATTAAACTTTCTGAAGTTATGTCCATTTTTATAACTTAATACTTTCTTAGGCAGGCCGTTTACTACATGATCTATCTACAAAAAGTAAACTTTTAGATGAGTAACAAGTGGGCAGTCAGAATTGAAACTAAATTCATCCTACTCTTTAAATGATAAAGCTTAACAAATGTTTGCATTCAAGAAATAATTTCTTAACCTGTAAACCAAGAATATATTTGTCACGTAATATATACAGTGTGATTGCAATTTATGCAAATATAAAATAGTGATAACATAATATAAAATATTTATAATCTCTCATTTTATGTAACAATCTAAAATAATGAAAGGATTTAATCATCATGAATGGCTTAATGACAAGGTGTTGGGTCACGTGAGTTCTAGCCATGTTGAAGGTGTTGCTGTACACTTCAGCTGGTCAAGCAAAAATACTTGGCTTCCTTACCCAGAAGAGTCTTGAATTACACAAGATCTTCAAAAATGATCCCTCGTATAATGTGACCACCCTGTGCTACTTCTCATGCTTATAGGGAACAATGTGTTTAGTCCTCTAAAAAGGAACCAGTATCTAAGTCATGTAGATTTCCAGAAAGAAACTTGGTTAGGTCTGTGGGAAAAGCATGTCTGATGAAGCTATAACTTGCTGTGTTCTCCAGGCCGTATGATTCTACCTGGAGGTCCAGGAATGTGACTTTTCATGCTTTCTTTTCTTAGGCCTTTTCTGGCATTCCAGTTCTCCCGTATTCACCTGCCATGTTTTAAAAATAGCTAGGAAAAAATCATTTTTATCACAGGTTATCCTAACTAATACAGAACAGCAAATCTGTCTTTGAATTAACTTGACAGTTCAAGCAGAGTTTGGAAAGTGAAGTAGCCTCAAGCAGATCACATATTTTACATAATTGTGGTTTTATAATTCAGGAGCTATACATGAAGGATAGTTCAGTAGCAAAGATAAAAACTAATACTAATTTTAATATGAATTCAGTGGTAATATTTGCTAAAAAAAACTTTAATTATTAATAATAATAATAAACATTCCAGAGTTTCCTCCTGGCAGAAATGAGTTATATGGTACTGAATTGATAATGTAGGGGGAAAAAGCAGAATTTTAGGAAAATACTGATCTTTCCCAATAAAAAATAATGCCCATAGTGTGATTTCCTCACCGTTAATCACATTTTAAAAGATTCTGTAGTTTTACATTAGGAAATCCAATGCTTTCACTTCCTTTTTCTTTAAGGTTAGGGATGGATACATTGATGAACATGAGCACTTCTGTGTTCATTTATACCAGTGGCTCTCAGAGGTGGTTGTTATATCCTTAACAGTCAGGAAATGTATTAAAACGCTTCAGTCATATCTATGCCACCAAACTAAACCAGTTACAGATAATCCTTAGAAAAAATTAGGCTTCCATAAGCAAATTAATCATCCTATTGAATTTGAATCCACCATTAAACTGTAAAAAAAAAAAAAAATTTTTTAATGCTGTTGAGTCAATTCTGACTCACAGTGACCCTATAGGACAGAATAGAACTACCCCATAGGGTTTCCAAAGCTATAACCTGCCACATATTTCTCCCCCTTATCTGCCAACTTTTGCTTAGCAGCCAAGCATTTAACCACTGTACCACCTTCAGCAAACTGTGTGTTGTTGTTAGGTGCCGTTGAATCATTTCCAACTCATAGCAACTCCATGTGCAACAGAACAAAATACTGCCTGGTCCTACACCATCCTCACAATCATTACTATGTTTGAGCCCATTGTTGCAGCCAGTGTGTCAATCTATCTCTTTGAGGGCGTTCGTATTTTTCACTGACCCTCTACTTTACCGAGAATTGATGTTCTTCTCCAGGGACTGGTCCCTCCTGATAACATGTCCAAAGTACGTGAGACAAAGTCTTGCCATCCTCACTTTCAAGGAGCACTCTGGCTGTACTTCTTCCAAGACACTTGTTAGTTATTCTGGCAGTCCATGATATTTCAATATTCTTTGCCAATACCATAATTCAAAGGCATCAGTTCTTCTTCAGCAGACTGTAGAATCCTCTAAAGCCTTGGTCCATGGACCAGCAATATCAGCATCAATCACCCAGGAGCTTGTTAGAAATGCAGAATCTGAGGCCCCACCCCACACCTACTGAATCAGAATCTGCATTTTACCCAGATGCCCAGGTGATTTGTTATACACATTAAGTTAGAAAACTGATCTAAAGGAATCTTAACAGCTGATGCATAGACTTATAGGGGTGAGCTTGCATGCAAAACCTGAAAAGCAGGACTGCAGGAGAAAAGTTCGTTTGTCATTTCCTTAACCCATTTCATTTTTCTTTTTTGCATATTGTTTTTGAAAAGCCGAAGCTGTCTTGGCATGCTTTAGATTTAAATCATTTTCTGTGCAAAATTCCTGTTGATTTTTTTTTTTTTTAACTTATCTGAAAATACTTCATCTAATCCTTATAACTCTGCCTGGCCCTTGTCCATGTGTTTCTTACTGACTCACTTGTTTCTCCTTTGCAGTCCTGACATAGCTCTTCCTGATGAGCAGCCACATTCCAGCTCCCAGTGTGCACCTCTCCACTGTCTCTCCAAGCCTCCCTACCCCTAGTCTTCATCTCCCGTGGACAAACGTCTGGGGTGAAAATTGTGTAACCACACACAGGATACTGCCCAAGATCCAGCGGGTGTTTTCTTCTTGGTTATTAAATGTACAATTGGATGAATATCCATTATTGTGGAAGATGAGAGAAAGTTGAGAAGAATAACACAAAGCACAGATTCCCATGTGATAAAAAACATTTTATGGTTTCTCCAAATCATAGATAAACTCCTGCAATCAAATGGCTATGGTTCATTTAAATAAAAGCAAACAACAAACAGGAAACACGTATCTCAGATGGCTGGCATTACCTCGATAGCATAAGAGAGACCTAAGACAATGTAAAATACATGTGTTGTAAAATCACCTCTGTTCACACTCCAGATTCACCTATAGAAGTTGATTCCAATATTTTTTGTCATTGGTATTTATTTTGTACTTTATTTGCTACATGATTTGTGTCTATAAAAATCACTTCTGTGAGAAGTGAATTTAATTCATTTATTTTTCAAATAAGCTTAATTTGCTCAATTAAGTATGAGTTTTAATTTAGTTTAAAATCTGGAATTGGCCAGACTGTGGTCATTTTTCTTGCACAAAGTGATAAATGAGGTGCATTGGAATGTTAACAATAACTGTATTTTGCTGCTACACTGATATTGTTTATGCACTTATTTTCTAATCAATAGCTCATTAACTACTGGATTTTTTTTTAACTAGAGTTCTTCACTGAACATTAAGTAAATCTAAAAAAGAGTCTCAGTTATGATCCATTGACTTATTCGATTTTTGACTGCATCTTTCCTTTTTTTTTTAATTGCAGACAAGTAAATGCACTGGTGCTGCTCCTTTGTGTGTGTATGTGTGTGTGTGAGTGTAAAAAGGCTAAATATTTGAAGGGGAAAACATGGTGTGTGTATTTAATGACCAGAATTTTTTCTTACTTCTCCCAAATTCAGGGTCCTACTATGAGTCTTTCCTGGTAAAAGATATCAAGTACAAACGGGAAAATATATACATAGGTAGACGTAAGGTAGCCTTTAGTTAATTAATTTACCCAGAAAGTGTTCCAAGTTTGTTTAAAATTGTATGTTTTGTTGTTATTGGTTTTTTTTCATAATGAATCCTCCTTGCCAAAAAACAATAGGTAATAAATCTTAGCTCATTGTCTACTTTCAACAAACACTCAGGTGCCTATAATCATTATAATATATTGAGATAATACATGTTCCTAGTTCATTTACAGATCCTGCTGGGTAACTTTTATGACTTGCTTTAAGGCAGTGGATTTTCATAGCAAAATTTATTTTGCACATAATTTGACAAACAAGGAAAACAGCTAATTGAGCTGAAAGGTCTAACACTCTTGGGCTCCTTAACTATCAAGTGCTGCCCACACAATTGCTCCTAGCCCTAATTCCTTGTCTTAGCCAGGTAGCCTTAACTTATTTAAGACCAGAAGCATTTGACCTTGTCATGTAGTGATATCTGTAACTTCTCTTCAAAATAAAAATGATCCTCCCTGTTAACACAAAGATTGTTAGCAGAGTAGGGCGCTGATGATGGAGATCTAGTGAGAGCCACATGGCCAAGTGGAAGTGTGTGAAACATTAACTGAAATGGTCCATCAAAGATGGTGGCCAGCAGGTAAGTCATAAAGCTCATTGAGGGAGCTTTCATTAGTCATATGCCTGTTAAGTAGTGGTCACTATTACCAAAGCAACCAAGGAGTTTTGAGTTCCTTACTGTGAGTGCTATTTTCAGCAGTGTCATTTATATTGCAACTTGGAGTAAATAGTTGAAAATCTTCACCAAAATTGGGATTCAGGATGAAGTACAGAAAAAGAAACAAATCTTCATAAAGCCCTGATCATAGCAACCCAACCTGCTGCCCTTTTCTGCCTGCATTGTCTTGCTGTTCCTAAACATTTCCTTCATTTTATTGGTGTTCAGTCTGCCTGGTACCAGCATTACTGACGTGTAGATTTTTTCGGAATTCAATTAAAGGAAGCTCCCCCCGCCACCCCCCACCCATTTCCCTTTTTTCTTTCAAGCATCACATGTTTGAACTGAGAAGTGGTGCAGCTGCTAGGTTGACTTTTAATAAAAGCTGTTGTGCCTGAGGGAAAACATGCCTTTTTAAAAAAGTACCTCAGAACATTATCCTATATTGCCTCATTAATTCCCTTGATGGACCTGGGAATTCAGCAGTAAATATTGTCTGTGTGTAGAGGGCAGTACTGCCTACTGACGATGCTGTATTGCATTCTTGTTCACTTATTCTGTATGTATGATCCAGTGAAAAACTGGCTCATAAATACAACAGTTATTTCTTCCAATTCAGACAAAATTGTAATTCTTTTATTTCAGTTCCTTGTTTTAATAGAATGAGAAATGGTTGTTTTGAAATAGTAATTCTATAAAAATATTGATTTTAGCAAAACTTTGCCAGAAGACATAAAGACTTGAGGGAAATAATTCTAATTTTCAGCACAAAATTAGGTGATAGTTCCTAAGTAGTAAAAGAGAGTACCATGTTTTTACACTGTGGCATCATTTAATACAGTTTAAACTGAGCCATATCTATCTTTATTTAAAGGCATTTAATGAATAAATATGTGTAGGGTTGATACATACCAGTAAAGATAACACCAGAATTCAAAGGAAATTAAAAACTGGAAGTACTAGTAAAAATAAAAAAAGAATGGACCTTGGTAACACTAATTGAAGACAGGCTTGGGGAAGAAAAATGAACTGCAGAAATAAAATAAAAATTCTGGTTAATTGTAAACACACTAGACAATGATTAAAGCTAACTAGCAAGAGCGGTTAGCAATGTTAACTAGGCCATTTTTAATAAGTAAGCACAATTAGAATACTGGAAAAAATAGCAAGAATGCAGAAATGCTTTTTGACTGAGGATTTTCTTAATTAAAAAAATCATAAAATGAAGCAATATATTGCCTTTGGCCTAAGTACCTGGGCATATATAGGACCCCCAGATTAATCTTTAAAAATCAACTAATGGTTTATGAGATCTCTTTCATGTATCTAATTCTGGTTCAAATAAGAGGAGTTTGGAGAACTTTGAGAAAACAAAGTTATTAAGTGATTTTTAAAAGACCCAGTTAGAAAGATTATACTTTATTTAGCCTAAGAAAGAAAAGGTATAATAGTGATCTTCAAGAAAAGAGAATTTAACAAACGGTAGTTACCAGCTATAGATACCATTGCAAAGACTAGAATAAGAAGTCTTCAGTGTGAAGGACTGATATTAACATGTTTTTAACAGTGAGAAATTAATCATTGAAATTGATAACCATAAGAAAGATCTGTTAAAAATATTATTGGTGGTCTAGTAAGGGTTAAGTGGCAAGATATCATATGATAATGTTTTATAATTCTGGGAATCCAATAATCCTATGATTCTTTTATTTAAAATCTTAAAATATTTTAATGTCATGCTATTTTGTCATAAAATATTTTACCCCTTGAAAGTAGGATAGCAATCAATTTTTCCAAGATATTTGGTTTAAAAAAACCAAACAAGATTATTATTTTTCCTTCCAGATATATTTCATAGCATCTTTAAAGTTGTTCAGAATGTAGTAATTTTACTGTAAAAAGCTCATAATTGTCAGAATCTAAAATACAAACATCCTCAGGAATACTTAAGAAATAGAAGGTACACAATCCCTTGGAGGGGGGACAAATGCCTCTCGAATTTTATCTTTTCTTAAAAGGAGCTTCAATCTACAATGTTTGCTTTTTCCATGCTTTGGAAAATATTCTTGTACAGATAAGTCCTTCTGTTTCAAACAAGGATAACTTTGGTCAAATAAACACCACTATCAAAAAAAAAAAAAAAATTTTTTTTTTTTTTTTTACCCATGTGAAAATTTCCTGATACACTGTATTAAATAAAGCCCCCTACAGTTCTCAAGTGGAAATTACAAAATAGGAAAAAATCAAACAAAACCAAACCCAGTGCCGTCGAGTCGATTCCAACTCATAGCGACCCCAAAGGACAGAGTAGAACTGCCCCATAGAGTTTCCAAGGAGCCCCTGGCGGATTCCAACTGCCGACCCTTTGGCTAGCAGCCTTAGCACTTAACCCCTACGCCACCAGGGTTTCTAAAATAGGAAAAGGAAGAAATATATTTTCTACTGGGATAAGAACGTCAAGTTTAATGTATGATTATCACAGTCAGCCAAAAGACATAGTCTATTTCTCAGAAAGACACATTAGGGGAAACTGCTGGATTTCCAGTAGGTAGAACTGTGCTGGTTCAACCCAGGTATGCCACAAATGTCCACTCACATTTGTGCTGATATTGTAGATACAAAGTAGAACTAGAATTGAAAGAAACTCTATGGATAAAATTCACAATTTTAAAACAAAATTTGCCCTCCAGGTTTCTTGTTTGCTTATAAATTAGAGATTTAAAATAATCCATATATTTAAGATTGCAAAAAATTGACAAGAATAGGTTTTCAAATAAAGAGAATTAATTCTTAAAAAAAAAAAAAGTTGAACTGGAGCTATGATAGCATGATTCATGCTGATATTGGCAAGCAATTTTATGCTTTAAAATGAATTCCTATGGACATACAAGAAATATTTAACTCCCGGGTGACCTTCTTCATTGTCTGTAATAATCTCCGCAGACGAGTTGTGTCTATATTGTATTCATCTTTATTTAAATGCCACGTTAACTACCCTAGTCCCTGATGTATTGCATTTGTAGCCTGATCCTATTATGTTACTACCTGAAAGGTTTCATCTCGGCGTCTCCTTTCTTCTTTTTACATCAAGTAAAACTGAGAGAGATATTTAAACTTAAGATATGTTCCTAATGGAAGATTTTCCAGAAATAATATTCTATTTATGAAGAAGAAGCAATCAGCTTTAGTGCAAGGGTGTGAGGGCATAAAAGTATGCAGTGTAAAATGTTTGCATGAGATATTTCACTTCATGTAAGCTTTCCCATACTTATGATAGGAACACTATAGAAGTCTTATTTCTCTTGTGATCTTCTCTCCACTAGAAATGTAAGGAGATTGTTGCCTGTATCTGGTCTCTGTTCCATATTGAAATGCATGGCTCTAATCCTCAGTGTATTTTTATCTCTTTCTTCTGGAGTTATTTAAAATTTGCCCTATTTCAAACTAAAGCCTGGATAAACTGCTGAGCCAGGTTGTTCCTGTGATTGGCGTTGAATTGCTTGTAGAACACTGGTTGAAAACACCTTCCCTCCTCCCCCCGAATTATTCTCTAATCATTATGGTTTTCTAAGGAAAACACTCAGAAGTAAATATGATCCTTTTCAGTGTGAATTTTTCTTTTAAAAATATTTTAAAACAAAGACCAGAAAAGTATAAAGTAAAGGGCAATGTCATAATTTAGTTGACAAATCATTATTCAGTGGTGATCATGGAGATACAGGATGAATCATTTTGTTCTTTGGGTTCATAGATACAACTGTGCACCAAATCTCAGAAAAAAGTAAATCATTTTAAAATTATTGCCACAAAATTTTTAAGCTCAATGGTTTGACTGTTAAAGTCAATTAAATAATTCTTTGAAAATCTTTTATGACACTTTTGTAACCTACTCAGTGTTTTTATTTGCATGCTTGTGCCTATGTGATGAATCATACATGATTCTGATGTATTTCTTTCCAGCATTAACATTTGTGTAACGTGTGGCCAACCCTGATTTGTACACCGTATGGTTATTGTTGTAATGATTCAGCTATTCCTGCATTTAATTGCCATTTTGTTATTACGCCTTTTGGGGTTAAATGGTGTGAAGTGTTGCCACCTAATGATGATACTATATGAAAACATGACTAAAAGATTGATCTAAGGAACTCTTCTGTTGCTAATTATTTTTTTTTAATTTCAAATTTCAAGGAAAATTCTTCTCAAAGACACATGAATTTATTTTAAATTCAAAAAATTCTTATGAATTTATTATTGCTTGTCCTTTAAAATTTTTTTTTTTTAATTGTAGACAATCCTAAGTCACTGTCTCATGGGAGAATCCATATGATATGTGCTTGTGTTCGTGTGGTCTGATCATGCACTCAATGGTTGGAAAAGGCACTCCAGTGCTAAGAAAATAACCAGAAGCCAATATATCAATTCTTATGTTCTTATGTTACCAACTGAATATGGTATAATGCATAATTCTTTCCAGTAAATAAACTGGTTATGTTTTGTTCATTTCACCTATGCTACCTTTTTATTAGTTTAAGCAATTTTTTTTGTATGTCATTTTCATTTATACTTACAAAAAAGAAAAGTATATGAATTTCTATATGATTGTATATTCATTTAAAGGGAGCACTTATTTGAACTGAAAACTATATGCTTTGCTTTGACAACATTTCTACACATTTCTGTTAAGAAATATGTATTAACTGAGCCCTGGGGGCAAATGATTAAGAGCTGGTTAAGAGCAACGGCTGCGGTTCGAATCCACCAGCCACTCCTTGGAAACTCTATGGGGCAGCTCTGCTCTATCCTATAGGGTCACTACAAGTTGGAATCAACTCGATGGCAGCGGGTTGCCCATTTCCTTCATTTATCATATCTCCTCTTTGTGATCTTTTCTAAAAAGATATTTTGGCAGGAGAATACACTTGAGCTGAATTAGATTAGAAATGGGCCAACATCAAGAAAATGCCTGTTCTAAAAAAGGAAACAGTAATGAAAGAATGAAGCTTGCATGTTTTATTTTGGGAGACAATTTTTCTTTATTCTCTTTTCTACGAAGTTACAGCAGAGTCCCAAAACTTTGAGGGAGGTTAATTTACTAGCTCCTTCCACAAATATCTGGAGCCTTGGTGGCATGGTGGTTAAGAGCTTGACTGCTAACCAAAAGGTCAGCAGTTTGAATCCTCCAGACTCTCCTTGGAAACCCTGTGGGGCAGTTCTACACTGTCCTATGGGGCTGCTATGAGTCAAAACCAACTGGATGGCAACGGGTTTGGTTTTTGGTTTGGGTTTTCCACATATATGTGTAGTAGTAAATCAACTGCTTTGGAAGTGATCTGCTTTGACTCAGTTTTGTTTCAGAAGGCAAGGGGAGAGACCCGGACAGAATCGCATTTGTGTGAGGTCCCCATAAGTTGAAACCTCTTATGCAATCCTCTTTATAACTGGTCAGATTACCCATCATGGGCACTGTGGCAGTGCTGGCTAAAGTTGCCTGCTTACCCTTTGAACAAATATAACACCAGAAATAATGGTGTAAACTTCCCTAAAAATCTCTCCTTTTCCTCTTCCAAAAGCTATTGCTGTTCTTTGAAGTTGAATCTATAGATTCCTTTGATCCTTGACCTTCTCCTACTCAATAAATCTGATATATTGTCACATTTGAAAGCTAAGACATCTGGATGGGACTCCAGAAGTATCAAGAAAGTCTCTTTTTGTCACTACATTTTGCCGGCAACTTGGATAGCATAGTGTTGTGAGGGCAATATGGATGGTTTCTGCAAGCCACTAGGGGTAAGAAAGAGGCCAGAATTGATGGAAACTTGTTTTTTGTCAGAAGGGATTTCCCTAGCTTTTGCCTGTGCATTCACTGGCTGGTACATTGTAGAACTCAATAAATGTTGAATGAGAGTAGTAAGTTCCTGAGGAGTAGGTTCCTTGGCTGTTTGCCATCTGCCATTTCTTAGAATGCATCTGGAAAAAGCTAACAATTGAGTTCGTAGAACCTGATGTCATCTACCATATTTTCAGCAGGCACTAAATACTAATTGGGGAAACAGCCTTTAAATTAAGTGAAGTGTGATTCCTATCATTCTCTTGGTGAATCTAAGAAGTAGATCTACAACAACATTGTACTAGAAGGAAACTTAATGTGTACAATGAAATAATTTGACACTGCTTAGTCAAATCAAAATAAATCATTTTATGAATCAACTACCACTTAAATGCTTTAAGAAGAACCTCAGGATAATTGATCCATGACATAACTGTCAAGGAAGATAAATCTCACTGGAAAAAGTACTGCCAGTGTCAAAAGTAAATATAATTTCTAATGTAATTTAAACAGAGAAAGCAATATAAATACATCATAACTATAGTGGCATCCAGTTAAACAGTAAAGAAATGTTACTGTAAAAATGCCTCGTATTCTTACAGTAACAGATAAATTGGATAAGTTAACTTCCGTTACCACTAAAATCAAGTGAAAGCAAATGCAAATATTAGTGCAGATGTTTGTTTCACATTGCAGAACAAGATTGGCTAACAGCTGATGCACTTGGCTGCTAACCAAAAGGTTGGTGGTTCAAATCCATCCAGAGTCTCCTCAGAAGAAAAATCAGCCATCGAAAACCCTATGGAGCATATAGCTCTACTCTGATATATTTAGGGTCTCCATAGGTCAGAAATGACTCCACTGCAACTGGTTTGTTTTGGTTAATGTAAAATGAAAATGTGGGGCCCCAGGTCCAAAAAGTAAAGAATTTCAAGACAGTGACAGCAGAGCATTAAACCAAGTAGAGGCCCTTCTAAGCACAGGACCATACATGACTGCAGGACTTGCCCACCCATGAAGCCAGACCTGCCCCACAGCAGGCTGAAATCGTGACTCAGGGCCTCCACACTGAATGTAGCTCTCCAGAAGCTGTGCTTAATTTTTAGCGGAATGGGTTTCCCCATTTGCTTATTTGGAAGAAAAAAATAATGGGTTTATGTTCTTGGGCAGAGGGGAGGTAAGATAAATGGTAATACTTGGAAGTTATAAAGTTAAATCTTGAGAATGTTATCCCAATGCAGCTATCACATTCAACTCAAAAGTTCTGAACCCTTACACTCATACCAAGCTGAGATGATCAAAATCTTTAAATTTTCAAATACCAACAGTAGACATCTTAATTAGTGCATATTAAAGTAAAACTAATTTAAGAACCCTATTGATACCTTCATAATTTGACTTCCTTTGAAGCCATAAATCATTAATAATGTGTCAAATGCCACAGGAAGATTTCCCTCACTTAAAAGAGCTATTCATCTGAGATTAATAAGTGATTCATATCAACTTTTCTTCAAAATAAATCAAAGGGGAAAGAAACTATGTATCTCACTGAAATCCTTTCACTTTGAAAATGTGGGTTTTTATGTGTATAGTAAGCTACCCTATATTAAAAAAGGGATAAAATAACAGTATATCTTAGTTATCTAGTGCTGCTATAACACATACACCACTATTGGGTGGTTTTAACAAACAGAAATTAATTTTCTTACAGTTTAGGAGGCTAGAAGTCGAAATTCAGGTCACAGGCTCTGTAGGGAAAGGCGTTCCCTCTCTGTTGGCTCTGGAGGAAGGTCTTTGTCTCTTTTCAGCTTCTTTCATTGGCTCCTTGATAATCTTCATGTGGCATGGCATCTATCTTCCCATATGCTTAATGTGCTTATTTATGTCTCAAAAGAGATTGATTTAAGATACACCCTACACTAATACTGCCTCATTAACATAACAAAACCCTATTACCAAATGAGATTATAACCACAGGTATAGTAGGATTTACAAAACATATTTTGGGGGACACAATTCCATCCATAACATGGTGGAAACCTGTAGAAATGGTTATCTGTAAAACAGGAAAGGACATGGATGGAAGGGTACTGGGTGGGAACAAGACTCGGCAGGTAAATGGCTTTTTATATTGTTTCGATGCTTGAGCTATGGAAATACCTATTCAAAAATGAAAAAGAAAATTCAAACTCTCAAAAATTCCACTGTGAGCCAGAAATAAAAAGTAGCACAAATTCTAGAGAAATGTTTTGTCTCCCCCGCCCCCCCCCCACCCAAAGCATCTCTGTGACCTTGGGAATTTACTAAAACTCTAGATGCTTCAATTGTCTCATTTTAAAAACAAAAATAAAAATGCCTACCTGGCAAAATTTTTGTGAAGATTAAGTAAAATAACCATATAACATCTTTCAAGTGGTGTTTAGCATGTGGTAACATTATGTTATATAACACAGTGCCTGGGCTATTGTCCTATACACTGATGTGGATCAGCTTCATTCATTTACTCATAAAACCCATTGCCCTTGAGTCAATTCTGACTCACAGCAACCCTCTAGGACAGAGTAGAATTGCCCCATAGGGTTTCCAAGGCTGTGAATCTTTACAGAAGTAGACTGCCACATCTTTCTCCCATGGAACAGCTGGTGGGTTTGGATCGCTGAACTTTCAGCTTAACAACGGAGCCACCAAGGCACCTCTTTACTCATACCCGTGTTCATTCAGCAAATATTTATTGTGATTTAGTGTGTATTCGCAGGCATTGCTGTAGGGGCTTAGGATACATCAGAGAATAAAACAAAGAAGAGTCGTGCCTTTTGAAGTTTGAATCTATTAGAATAGATGTTGGAGACAAAAATCAGTAAACATAAAAAAATATCAAAGTATGTTAGAAACTAAAAATGTTACGGAAAAAAAAAAAGCAGAACAAGGAAAAGAGATCATGCCAGAGTTGGGGTAGGGCGGGAGTGGAACAGGTCACGATATTAAATGAGGTGATCCTGTTGAACTCATTATACACACACACACCCAGTGCCGTCGAGTCAGTTCCGACTCATAGCAACCCCATAGGACAGAGCAGAACTGCCCCATAGAGTTTCCAAGGAGCGCCTGGAGGATTCGAACTGCCAACCCTTTGGTTAGCAGTAGTAGCACTTAACCACCAGGGTTTCCGAACTCATTATAAAGAAGATAAAATATGATAAAAATCCTTTTCACATGGTTGCCTCCATTTTTAAAAAATGCTAAATTATGCATGTTTAATTTTTTTCAAAGTTTTTAAGAAGTTACTGTCTACCTAACAATAGCATCAAACATCAATGAACATTAAGCAATAGTTCTCAAAAACGGGTCTTTTTTAAAGTTGTCTAATAATGTTTTTTGTTGTTTTTTTTTTAATAATGTTGGTTAACCATTACAAAACATGCATATCTTATTTAATAATGTTGGTTAACCATTACAAAACATGCATATCTTATTTCACTGAAATGTTGCTTTAGAAATCTCAGAGCAGTCACATTATTTAGGACCTAAGAATACAATATAATACAGTTAAAATATGTACCAGTATACATTTGATAAAGTTTGAAAGCAAGCCCAGAAAACCTATGTGTATTTTCAGGTGCTAAAACTGTGCCTAAGGCACTGAACAAATTATTCAAGAACTGATTGTGTTCTTAAGTATTGTTTCGATAAGCAAAGACATGCAGTGGTAAGCGACTGGGTAATTGAAGATCACACCGTGAGGCTGTGGGGCAGTGTCAGCTTTTTAAGTTCAGGATCCTATTAACAGCAGAGCCTTTCTCATTACTCTTGTTCCTGGCGAATGAGTTACATCCCTGGATAGCAGTTACAGCTCTGCCTCACAGCCTGGAACTTTAGGGGACATCTAGTCAGCTCAGGAGAAAAACACTAATTTCATCTGGAATAAATCAGATTATTTTCCTTGAAATTAGCTATGGAGGAGGCTCTGCCAACCTCATTCATTCATTTATTCCCCCATATGTTCGTTTCTCTTTTCCTGGAAAAAAAAAAAAAGCAATATATGTTTACTGTAGCAAGTTTGGAAAATGTGGAAAAGTAGGAAAAAATAAAATCACCATAATCTCATCTCTCAATGAAAACCATCGTTAACATTTTGGTGCTTTTCCTGGAATCATACTGAATATACAATTTTGAATCCTGCTTTTTTTTTTTTTTCTCTTCACATTCTATGATGAGTATTTTTTCTGTTATTAAATTTTTTCAACTACATTGTTTTTAAGGCTGGCATAATATTTTGCAGAATGGATAACCTATACTTTAAAAATTACTCACCTATTATTGGATTTTTAAATTTCAGATTTTTATTGTAAGTAATGACACCATTAATACCGAAGTAATAACACCACTGTGTACAGAAATTATCTACATTTCTGACTATTTACTTAGGATCTATTTTTCAAAGAGGAATTAATGTTAATGTGCATTAATTTTTTTCTTTTCAGTCATTTTTTTTCAATAAATTTCACTGAGTATTATATGCAAGCCACTGCAGAGGATAGAAATACGAGCTAGACAGACTTTGCCATCAAGGAATCTAAAAACCAAGGAATCTAAAAAGAATCTAAAAACCAGATCAATGTATACACAGCTATAATATATGGTGGAAAGTGATATACCTCATGAACCAAAGTTTTTTTCGGCTTTGGAGACTCAAAAATTAGGACAATGTTTTCTCATAATGACAAATTCAAAAGTATAGACATGAAAATATTTATAACCTGCTTTTAAAATATTTCTGATTGCCAATATCATGCAAGAATAGTTATCAGATACCTATGTGTGCCTACTTAAAAAAAAAAAAAAAAAACTCCTCTACTGAAGATATTGCATAAATAATATCCCTGATTTCAGTTTATAGTTTGTCTCTTTTTCATGAAAAATTTCAGGGTATTTGGAATATGATTATTTTATATTGTAGTCATGCAGATCTTTACGGACTACCGCAAATGCCTTTTAAATGTATGAGTCTGGTAATATAGCAATGATGTCACTGGAGAAAGATGGAAATTTTCAGTGACAGATGGACACTATGGTCTTATAGTCACAATGGCCACCTTCTGTTGACTTTGTTATATACAAAAGCATAAAAAGCAGAGCTTAAATTATGGTTTTAAATGATAGTTTAATCACTTTTCAAAATCAAATGAACCTTTTATGTAAGTATTTTGTTTTCATCTAGATCAGGAGTCAGCAAACTTATTCTGGAAAGGGCCAAATAGTAAATCTTTTCAGATTTACTATGGCTATACAGTCTCTATCTCAACCGCTCAGTTCTGCTGTTGTCCCACTAAAGCATCCAGACTCTGCTGGCTGTTTATGCGTAAGCTTGGTGATTGAGATATGTGCATAGTATATCTGCATGCCTTTAAGGAGATTTCACTCTAAACTGGGATTAAAGCAAAAATCTTAGCGCATATGCAGAAAGGCACAGAAACGGAACAGTGGGTGAAAATGTGATATTGCCAAAACATTTGTCATTGGAGGAATGAACACATTTCTATATTTCCTTGGAAAAAAACAAGTATCTCATCGGACCTAAGAAAAGAAGATACCTATAAAGACAACACTGTGTTACTTCTACAGATAAGTGGTAACCAAATTTCTATCACATACCAAGCAGTACCATCGGAGGCAGGAGAAATTGCCACATGTCTCAAATAGATAAAAGAAATTTCATAGTAATAAGACTCACTGAAACATTTTGTCATTGTTTAATTGGCAGAGTTTCTTAGTGTTTCTGCAGTTGAAGCCATCTTAGAGCTGATGAAATAGAGTATATGCCTCAGAATTCAGATAATCCATAAATGCAGCCCCTGGAACTAATGAACTTATCTTTACGCTCTGGACCTGGCTGTTTCACATGTTACTATCCTATAGCCTTAAAATCTATGTAAGGTGTGAGTTGGTTTTAGTACGTCAATACCTACTGCTAAGTACCTAACCAAAATACTCAATAACAAATGGAAAGCTTGAATATTCAGTCTTATCTTTGTGTTTCCTGGGCAGGAAAAAGGCAAGCAGGAGTACAGAATTGCATTCCATCATTCTATGCTATGATTACCCTAGCTCCAGTGTGATAGTTCAGCAGCATTTACATACATGACATTTAACAAAACAAATCATAGCAAAACAATCACAATAAAAACTAAACTAAAAGAAAAAAAATTGTAGATAGCAGAAAGATGTGGAAGACCTATTCTACAGGGGTAGAGAAAGTTTTCTAAAACTTTCATTATGTGCCAAAGTAAAATTTCCATATATTTCATTCATTCATTCATTTATGCAGGTGCCATAGTCTTTGAACTGACTGACATTCCAGGATTCATCAATATTTTTGGAAGCTATGGCCTAAACATACGGGCTGTGGACAGCTACTATGATTGCTAAAATGCAAACCCAGCAACATCACCCCTTGCTTAAAATCCTTAAAAAAAAAAAAAAAAATCATTCCCTTATCGTTGGGGTAAAGTCTTAACACTTTTCTAACACCACCAAAACCCACTGCTGTCGAGTTGGTTCCAACTCATAGCAACCCTACAGGACACAGTAGAACTGCCCCATAGAGTTTCCAAGGAGCACCTGATGGATTCGAACAACCAACCTCTTGACTAGCAGCTGTACATTGTACTGAAGCAGTACGCCACCAGGGTTTCCTTCCAAGACTTACAAGAGCCTTAATGGTCTGGCCCTGTTTCCTCTTCAGCTTCATTTCTTCCTTCCCATGCCCTGCTAAGTGCAAGACTCTCTCTTTTTTGCCCTTGTAAGCTCAGTTTCTTCCACTGGGGTAACTCTTCATCCCTTCCACCAGGCCAACCCCTTATCCCTCAGGTCTCCCCTTAGATCAGGCTTCCTCTGGGAAACTTCTGCTAGGCCAGGTTCAGGATACCAGGGACTTTGTGCTTTAGAAAGTAACTGCGTTCTTTCTAGTTTCCAAGTGATCTAAAAAAAGATATTGAATGACCACTTCGTTTTTAAGAGCAATAATGGTCAATTTTAGTACACGGCCAAGCTCTTGTACTGGGACACTTCAGTTGGCACCTCAATTTTGGACAAATCTTCTAAGAGGTATAAAGTCTGGCCTAACAGATTAGGACAAAAGATTTAGGGGAAAAAAAATACATATTTTATTTTCCTTACAAAGACTATTAGTATGTGCAATTGGTGGTCACATATAGAAATTAAATTAACATCTTATAAATTATATATATATAGCAAATTATATATATATAATTTGCTAAATTCCTGTTAAATAGATGTATCATCTTCAATTAGATCTTCATAAATAATGCTGCTACATAAAATCAGCATGATTCATTATTTTAATGACATTTATATAAATTTCTACCCAGAGACAGCATCAAAGTGAATAACTAATTTATAATTCATTTTACTGTGGAAATAACACAATTCATCATTAAAGTGAGAGAAGTTTCATCTTTCTCTAGGAAGATTAAAATAAAAGTGAATCTTTAGTAACATTTTTATTTCTCTTAATCTCAAGTTTTGAAAATGAAGTTCTATCAGTAGTTGAGTAGAACTTTTCTCCCAAGTATACTTTTTGGTTTTATCTTGCTTACTAAGGTGTGGGTTAATCTCAGAGACTGGTTATGTTGTTAATATTAAATTAGGTGTTTGCTTAAAATATTTTAATTAGAATGAAAAGATATATATCAATATAGACATAATTTTGTTACATTGGAAAATATAAAGATTAAAACTTAAAGAACATGAACCAGTCTATAGTCTTCCTATGCAGCCTTCTAGTCTAAATAAATATGTTAATTCCTGGGGACAGGAGTAATTCTGGGCCCCCAGCTCTTTTCCATTTAGTAACTCCATGGGTCTAGGGCTCCAGGGTCTTCCAAGGGCTCTGTCTTAGTTATCTAGTGCTGCTATAACAGAAATACCACAAGTGAATGGCTTTAACAAAGAGAAAATTTATTTTCTCACAGTTTAGGAGGCTACAAGTTCAAATTCAGGGCATCAACTCTAGGGGAAGGCTTTCTGTCTCTGTCAGCTCTGGAGGAAAGTCCTTGTCATCGATCTACCCTGGTAAAGGAAATTCTCAGTGCAGGGACTCCAGGCCCAAAGGACACACTATTCTCCTGGCTCTTGTTTTTTGGTGGCATGAAGTCCCCTGTCTCTCTGCTCACTTCTCTGTTTTATATCTCAAAAGAGAATTGGGCTAAAGACACATCCTAATCTTGTAGATTGAGTCCTACCTCACTAACTGCCTCTAATCCAGCCTCATTGACATCATAGAGATAGGATTTACAACAGACAGGAAAATCAGAGCAGATGACAAAATGGTGAATAATCACACAATACTGGGAATCATGGACTAGCCAAGTTGACACATATATTGTTGGGGGACACAATTCAATCCATAACATTCTACCCTTTGGCCTCCGAAAGCTCATGTTCTTGCCACATGTAAAGCATTTATCTACCCCATCGTATCATAGCAGAGGTTTTAAAGCAATCCAAGTTCAAAATCCAAAAATTCCTCTTCATCTGTGAAATCTAGAATACAAGTTATCTGCTTTCAAAGTACAATGGTGGAAGAGGCACAAGCCAGACATCTCCATTACAAATGGGAGAAGCTGGAAAGAAGGGATAGCAGGTACCAAGCAAGTCAACAGAACACATCACATTAGCCCTCAAGGCTTGAAAATAATCTCTTTTCTCTGAGACCATTTAGACAACGGCCCTGCCCTCCGGACTCTAGATATTGGCCAAACTCTCTGGATTCTGAGTGCAAGGCCCTAGGCTCTGGGCTTCAGCTGTGCCTTCCAGTCCCACTGGAACAGCAACTCTGCTCCCTCTGACTTGGGCGGCCACATTCTCCTAGTCCATCTGAGTGGTGACTCCACCCTTTGAGACTGAGGCAGCTCTGCTTCCTGTATTCCTTGTCTCTTCAGCTTTTGGTTCCAGTTCCATGGCCTCTCAGCCTCCCGATCTGCCTCCTGGATCTGCCTGCTGGGGTAAGTGTTCCAAAGCTCTTTAGCTCCACCATAAGTGCCTGAAGGCACCCCACTCTGCCAGTAAACTTCAGCTGGAAGGCACTCAGCTCTCTTGCTCCCTGGGTCTGCAAGACTAGCTCCACCGATAAATGCCTGGAGGCAACCCACTCCGCCAGGAGGCCTCCTGCGCAAAGGCACTCAGCTATCTTGCTCATGGGTCAGCTCTGGAGCTGCCTCATGCTGGTCTCCTGGTTCTGCTGCTCCTGGTTCTGTGCTGCAGCCAGCCCTCTGCTGCTGCTTTTCGCCATCTGCGCCATCTTCAGTGTAATAGCTTTCATCACTTCCTTCTGAGTCCTCACCAGAATTGTCTTTAATGTCCACAATTCCACAACAGTCTTTTCAAGGCAATCTAGGCTTTTTCTATTAGGCCCTTTAAAACTCTTCCAGCCTCTAATCCATTTACAGTTCCAAAACTGCTTCCACATTTTAGGTATCTGTTAGAGCAGCACACAATCTCTTGGTACCAAATTCTGTCTTAGTCATCTAGTGCTGCTATAACATAAGTATCGCAACTGTATGGCTTTAGCAAAGAGAAATTTATTCTCTCACAGTCTAGGAGGCTATAAGTCCAAATTCAGGGCATCAGTGCCAGGGGAAGGTTTTCTCTCTCTGTTGGCTCTGGAGGAAGGTCTTTGTCATCAATCTTCCCCGGTAGAGGAGTTTCTCAGCCCAGGGGCCCCCAGTCTAAACGACACACTATTCTCCTGGCTCTTGTTTTTGGTGGTATGAGGTCCCCCTGTCTCTGTTCGTTTCTTTCTTTTATATCTCAAAAGAGATTGATTTAAGACATCTATGGGGTCGCTATGAGTCGGAATCGACTTGATGGCACTGGTTTTTGGGTAATCTTATATATTGAGTCCTGCCTCATTAACATCACTGCCTCTAATTTTACCTGCCTCATTAACATCATAGAGGTAGGATTTACAACACATAGGAAAATCAGATCAGATGACAAAATGGTGGATAATCACGTAATGCTGGAAATCACGGACTAGCCAGGTTGACAGTTATATTTTTGGGGAACAAAATTCAATCTGTAACAGGCTCCTCTACACTCCACCTGGTAGTTGGAGAAAAGGGAGAAGAGAGTTTCAAGTCAGAGGTTTCAGAAGCCATGCATGGGGATGGCAGGTTATCACTTCTCCTGCAAAATTTTGAGTAGAATTCAGTTACATGGCTTTCTTTACCTAACTGCAAGGGAAGGTAAAGAAATGTAGTCTTCTCGTGTACCCAAGAAAATGATACAGGGTTTGGTGAACATGCATTATTTCAGCCACAGAGACATGCATGGACTGTAAGCACCTGTCTGTTACATTCATCATTGGATTTCCAGCACCTGTCACCATGCTCACTCAATGTGTTAACGGATTAGTGGCCAACTTTCTATTAGCTATTTTAATAAATAAATTAGTATATTAAGACTACATGTACAAGATAAGATTCCATATTTAATTCTACTCTAAGATAATTTGAGAACAAATAAAGTTCTGTTGACTCCATTCATTTAGTGTTGCAAAAGGTAGTCATCCAATGCAAAGTCCCTTAGAAATGGTTTCTGTCAGAAAATTATAAGCAGCGGCAAAAACACCGATAGACTATCAGATGATATACACATTATAAAACACTCCATCTGAAAATACATCCAGTGATGTGAACTGATACTATGTAGCAAATGTGAACAACTTGAGTCAAGAAATAGAAATATGTACAATGTAAGCACCTTGAAGTAATCAAATGAGGAACCAGAAAACTGCTGCCCAAAATAGTTATAATACATTATGCCCCAAAAGGTGTTTTTACTGCAGTTCTCTCTGGAAAGAGCAAGCCCCTACTGAGAAATTATTTCTCTGAGTATACATATGTGTGTGTAAGGGTCCTTTAAGTTAAACAACCAGTAACTAATTCTCTAAAGGAGATTTCCAGCATCTCCTAACTTAAAAGTACAAGGTTGCTAGTGTTATTGACTGCAACATCTTCTGTATTGAACCAAATAAATTCTTAGAAAGTTGCATTTAAATTATAGCTATATGTATGGAGGTAAAGAACCCTTTCAGTATTAATTTGTATTTGTATTTGAAACTACTTGTTTAAATTATGGCCCAGTAGATAACACCACAATTACACAGAAAAAGAAGAAATAATTAGGTGCAATCCAGTGAAAAGTGGATAATGAATCCCGAAGGGAGCAAAGCACCTTTTAACAACATCTGAATTGAGTGTATACAAAACTAGAAAGGTAGTATTTTCTCCTCAGGAATCTGTTTATTCAGGGGGCAGCCAAGGAGACTGAGGCAGCTGAATTGCTCCCACAAAGGTTTCTTGAGACTGGATCATGGGTGACACTTCAGGGAAATGGGGGAGATGTCACCTGGATGAAGGACCATGTGAAGAAATGTGGGATGGTTTCCAAGATTGAAGTGATGGCTTGGGAACTCGGCTTGATTTAGGGTGCCTGGAATGCTGTCCCTTTCCCCTGGTACATCGGTGGTTTTGGAATACAGCTTCCAGTAAGCAAGCCAACTTAAAATGTATTTTCTTCCATTTGGTATTCGTTGTTATTGTTAGGTGCCACTGAGTTGGTTCAGACTCATGTGACCCTATGTACAACAGAAGGAAACACTGCCTGGTCCCACACTATCCTCACAATTGTTGTTAAATTTGGTATTTAGCTAGTGTTTAAAATATATGACTTCACAAAAGTCCCTGGGTGGCACAATTGGTTTGCCCTGGACTACTAACCTAAAGGTTGGTAGTTTCAGACCCACAGACACATCCAGAGGCACCACAGAAGAAAGTCCTGGTGAACTGCTTCCTAAAGATTATAGCCAAGAAAACCCTATGGAGCAATTCTACTCTGTCACACATGGGGTCTCCATGAGTCAGAACTGACTCAGGGAGCCGGCTTTAAAGTGCATTATTAATAAAGTCCTGAAAGAGGACGTGGTGATGGAAGGTCTGACATTGACACTCTTCTGGAAACCTGCGGATTTTCAGTTCCACCGCTTCCACACACCCCCTCGCAGTTCTCTGGACAGGTGCTCCTGATAAGATGCTTTGTTCCTGTGGGGCAAAGGACAGACTTTGGCGCTGGAAGACTCTAGAAGGATTCCAGCTTTGCACGGCTGTGTGGCCCACTATAGGTTCTTTCCTTTATCTCGGATACTTAACTCACTGAGTAATTCCGGGACATAAATGAGGTTATTCCTAAGGGCTGAGCACAGCGGCAGAGGCACATGTGGGACCTTTAGCGTGTGGGTCTGCGGGAATGGCAAGCCCACTAGTTAAGCCAAGGGGCCCGCAGGAGAGCCCGGTCAACTTCCCAGCACCTAGGTGTGCAGCCGCAGGTGCGCTCGCGCCGGGTTCCCCTCCGCCAATGGGCGAGCTCCTGCGCCCGGGGGGCGGGGCTGCGCGGCGTGAACTGGGTCGGGGACCGCGCCCCGGGCTCTGGGCCGGCTCAGCACAGCGCGTCCTTGGCTGCCTTCCCGCCCGGCGAAGGAGGAGGCGGAGGTGGCGGTGCAGACAGATTGAGCACTCGGCGCTCTCCCAGTCCCGCTCTCGGGAGGCTACGGGCGATTGGCTCCAGAGGAGAAGGGGCTGCCCGGCCCGCCGCTGCAGTAGCGGCGTCAGGCGAGTGCCGTAGCCGCAGACGGTGTCGGAGCCCAACTCTTGAGCAGGTCGGAGCGTCCCTGGAAGGAAGGAGCGAAGAGGCAGTTGGCGAGGAGACGCCGGAGCGGAGGGGCCTCGGCGAGGAGCAGCCCCGTAGTCCCTCTCCAGAGTCGCACAGGGACTGGACATGCAGGCAACGCCCCCCGGGGTCCGGTCGCCGCCAGGGAGCCCGCCGGGCGCACACTGGCGCAGAACAGAAAGCAGAGCCTCGAGCGAACAGGGCAAGATGAGCGGCGAGGGGGGCTACAACTTCAGGAGGATGGCGATTCGGCGGAAATGTAATCCCTCCTACCTGCTGACCGGAACGCCCCGACCCTGGAGCAGGCCTTCGCCTCACCTGGTCACTTACAGGGTTCAGGCTTCTGCGGTTGCCACAGGTAAGCGTCTGTTGGGCGGGGAAGCGCCATCACAGGTGAGGCACACGTCGACCGCCCTGCAGGTGTGCCCCTTCCACCGATTGCGGAAGGAAACTGCTGGGGAAGACTCCTTTCGAGCGGAGTGCAGGGCCACCCACGCCCTTACCGATTTTGTCTCTTCCTCCAAAGGACCTTGGGTAGGAGCGCGGCTAACCCTGAGCTTGCCTCAGAGGTCAGTTCTCGGAGTATTCCGGAAGTAAAGATAAAATTCTTTAAAAGAAAGAAAACGTTTTCTTAGGAATTAAGGCCCATTTTCTCCATACTGAATTTTAAGTTTCTTGGTTAAATTCCTGCTTTCGGCAGAACTCATGAAGAACTGGTACAGTGAGTGTGAGAAGGCTGATGTCCGTCCTGGTCCCGCAGCCTAGCTGTTGAATGACCTCGGACCAGCAGTACTAGTGCTCCTCGTTTTCCCTTTGGAAAGAGACGCATGACTTTCAGCCTGAGTGTGAAAAGCTGCACATTTCTCAGGAGGAAACACGTCCCTAATATGCAGAGATCGAATTCTTATTGCTGCTTTCGTAATAGTAAATTCAGATGCCAGTAATTAAGTATTTTGAGTTATGAATTCTTATCGAATCTTAGTACTGGCAGAAATCCTGAAGACTATTTTTAGTGGGTTTATTTAACACCACATCTTCCTCTTCGCCTTGTACATGCGTTCCGTTTTCCCGAGGCAGAGCTTGAAACTACCTAGAACACACCAGGGTTTATTTTCCCTCTGGTTTGCAAAGCTTTTTTTTTTTTAATCCCATTCCCTCCCCCCCCGCCCCTTTTTTGTGCTCCTATTAAGCCGTAACTAGAGATGTCTTTCTGTAGACCAGTTTATTTAAGCAGCAGAAATGCAAAAACTTTTTGTGTATTTTTTTTACACATTTTGTAATGATTATGCAAAGCTATTATGATGATTTAAACATATACTGAAACTTTAAAAATATTCCTTCTAGTCTTTGTTATGAAGGTAGTGGGCCTGGAACAGAAAACTTAATGGATGATGACTACTAACTCATAGCCACATTAGATAAGGATAGAAACTATAAGAAAATATGTAAACAAGTAACCGAATTACAGTGCACTGGGCCTCAATTTCCTCATTTGCAAAATCAGGACACTGGTGAAATGATCTCTTAGATCTTTTCCCGATATAGGTGTGATTCCTTCTAAAATGAAGTACAGAAGAGCTGTCCCCGTTCAGGGAAGAGTGTTTGTCCTTGTCGAGTGAAAATGCTATGCTTTGTTTTGAAATTATTCATGCTTTATTTTTCAAAGTGTTTTATTTATGACTCAGTTTCTTAATTATTAGGAGTCCTTGTGGCGCAGTGGTTTAGCCCTCAGCTGTTAACACAAAGGTCAGTGGTTTGAACCTACCATCCACTCCGAGGGAGAAAGATATAGCAGTCAGCTTCCATAAAGATTAAAAAAAAGATTAAAAAAAAAAAAAGATTACAGCCTTGGAAACCCTGTGGAGCAGGGGAGTTCTACTCTGTCCTGTGGGGTCGCTGTGTGTTGGAATCAATTCAACAGCAAGGAGTTTGGTTTTGGTTTGTTTTCAGATTGAGGGCAATGGAATCCAAATTCTTTGCATCATTGTTTTATAAAAAATCACCTTGGCTTAATTTCAAACGCTTCGAGTAGGTGAACAGAAGATGAAGTGGTGGCCTACGAGAAGTAGGGGGAGTGGAGCTGTTCCAGTCTGTAAGTCATTTCTACAAGGTGGCTGTGCTTATAGAAGGAAGATTCCTTTTTTCCTTTTCTATTCTTTTCTGATTCAAAGAGCACCCAAAAAAACCTTTCTTTTTTTGATGAAATCCTAACAGTAACTTTTCTAGGGCTTTTACATTGTCTTGATACTGTTCACTGCCTGAAACCCTTAAGTTATTGCTGCTCTTATTTTCAGAGTTGAAAAGTACTGTGTCTTCATAGGTAGCGTTGGTCCCTTTCCTATAATGGGATCTATAGCATCTGTTGGAGAATGATCTAGTGTCTTGGTATGTAGTCTTCAGCTACTGGGTGAGCACGTCGTGTTCAATTTTCAGATAGTGCTTCCTGCTTTGAATCAACTCTTCCTCCCTATTAAGGCTCATTGAACTATCGTTATGTGTACATTGTATCCTCCCCCATCAAAAAGTAAACCAGATTTAAATTAAATTCCCAGGAAGCACAAATTCACAAAAACCACAAAATTTAAACCTAATACAGAGTGGCTGTTACTCAACTGATATGTTGCTTTCCCTATTAAAAAAGAAGGAACAAAAACAGGGGTCAAGAACTTTGCAGAGAATTCAACTGAGTGATGTGGACCATGTTCTTTGGTTATGAAACTTATGAAATTTAGAGTTCTGTGCATTTTGACCAAAAAATAATGAAAATAAGGCCTGCCTACTCCCATCTTCCATATATACCAAGTGTGAAGCTCCTCATCTAGATGAAGCAGAGAAGATAATTAAGACATAGACTTGGGGATCACATAGCACCCAAGTTCCTAATCCCTTTTCTATCACTAACTGTGCAAATTGGAACAAGTCTCATTTTTTCATCTGGACGATGGAGATAACAGTGCTTATATTATAAGACAGTTGGGAGGATCAAGCAAGTTTATATAGGTAGCTGTCTGACACAAAACAAGCACTCAATAAATGCTAGAGAGTAGCAAACTGCAGCGTCCCAAGAGTCTGGCACTAGGATTGGCACATAGGTGGCACTCTATAAATACTTGTTGAATGAAGGAATAAGCGAATAAATGCCCTCCTTCAATGGTGTTCATAATGGCTACTATTTTTTAAACACATATTGCATTCTGGTAACTGTTATGTGATACACACACAAATACGTATATGTATCAATTTATGTCACAACAGTCCTACTAGGTAGTTAGTATTATGCCCGTTTTATAGCTGAAAAAATAGGGACACAGGTGTTTAACTTTTGCAGAATCATAAACTGGTAATTGGTTAGCCAGGATTCAAACTCAGGCGTGCCTGGCTTCCAAGGCAGTACTTTCACCACACTTCACGTTATGCAGCCTGTGATCTTTCTTTGGGAAATGAGGCATCTTCATTAGACCTCGTCCTAAGCAAGCAGATGAAAGTGTTGTGTGAGTACAGACACCAGACGGTCTTTAGGCACAGAAGGGGAGTGTTTTGACTATTGTGGTCCTGTGAATTACAGTTTAAAAGTCCAGAAGTCATCTTTCAAAAGTGTCTTTTCTCTTACCAAAAAATCATACATTCAAAGGAATATGATGTACATAAGTGTATATGTATATAAAATTTATATATGCGCGTGTGTGTGGAGCCCTGGTGACGCAGTGGTTAAAAGCTTGACTGCTAACCAAAAGGTGAGCAGGTCAAATCCACCAGCCGCTCCTTGGAAACCCTCATGGGGTGGGTAGTTCTACTCTGTCCTATAAGGTTACTGTGAGTTGGAATCTACTTGCTCACAACAGGTTTTTGTTTTTTTGTGTGTGTGTGTGTGTATATACATACTGTCTTAGTTTCTTAGTGATGCCGTAACAGAAATACCACACGTGGGTGGCTTTAACAAACAGACATTTATTTTCTCATAGCTTGGGAGCTAGAAGTCTAAACTTGGCACAGGCTCTAGGGGAAGGCGCTCTCTTGGCCCACTCTGGGGGAAGCTGCTTGTCACAGTGTCTCTAACCCTGGTGTTCCTAGGTTCCCTGGCGATCCTCACCTGTGCTTCTGTCTTCCCCAGTTTGTGCTTGCTTGTCTCTGTGCCTCATCTGCTTTTTTTATATCTCCAAAGTTATTAGGTTTATGACACACCTTACACTGATATGGTGTCGTTAACATAACAAAGAGCTCTATTTCCATTAGGATTGCATCCACTGATACAGGGTTAGGGTTCCAACACATCTTTTTTTTTTTTTTTGAAGGGGGATGCAATTTATTCCATAACACACACACGAAAAGAAAATATTGGTAAAATCTCTGGTACCCCCTACTGGTATTTCTTTCCCCAGTTTTACCTTTTTTTTACCCACAAAAGCGCCCACTATTCTGAAGTTTGTTATTACTTTGTTTTTTGTTCAGCTCTACTACATATGTATTCCTAAGCAATATAGTTTTTTTAGTTTTGTCTGTTTTAAAATTTATGGAAGTATATGTATTCTTATGTAACTTGCCTTTTTTCACACTATTAAATGAGACCTCTGTGTTGAGGCAATCCAACCTTGCAGTCTCTGGGTTAAATTTAATTTGTTGATGGGTTATTGCTTTTCATGCACACTGCTGTGTAGGGTTTTTTAAATCAGCTAACTGTGATAATATCTATATATCTTTGCTATTTTTTCTCTGTTTATTAATTGAGAGCACTGTTAAAGTCCCACTGTTGTTATGGATTTTTCCGTTTTCCCCTATAGTCCTATCGACTTCTGCTTTATGTTTTTGAGGCTTTTTTTTTTTTTGGATGTATTTAAATTTACATCCAATGAATTTCGTTTCTTTCTGTTGTACATAGGGTCACTATGAGTCGGAACCAACTGAACAGTAACTAACAACGACAACATTTACATTTAAGATTGTTATAACTTCTTGATGATTGGGGCTTTTATTGTTATGTCATAGTCCTCATTCTTAGTTGTTTTTGTCTAAAAGTCTAATTTGTCCGATATTAATTTAGCTATCCCATCTTTTTTTAAACTAGTATTTGCGTGGTATTTTTTGTCTTTTGTCCCTTTATTTTCAGTCTCCCTGTGCGGGTATGTTTTTAGATCTGCTGTATTATAAACAGGTTAAACATTGTTAAGTCTGATAGTGTGACTTCGGTGAGCTTAGTCCATTTATATAACTACTGATATGCTTGTATTTATTTATACCATCTTATTTTATTTTTTTTTTTTTATTTTATGCTTTTTTTGGTCCAGCATTTTCTGTGCCTTTCCTTTATTTCCTGAACGTAATCTGAATATCCGAAGCCCTTGGGGCAGGGGCAGGGCAGGATAGTGTCTCTATGGAATGTTGTTTCCCCTGACTCCCATTCAGGGGGGCTCATTCCTTAGTGTTTTGGGAATCCTGAAGAGCCTGTATTGAGGATGCTTTTCTGGAGAAAATATGTGTTTGTTTCTGCCTCCTCTTTGATTTTTTGGCCAGGCATTTCCCTGACTTGAAGGTGATACAAAGTTGAACTCAGGCTTGCTTGACAAAAAAATCATCGTTTGTTGTTAATTTTTCGTCTTAACCTTGGCATTGTTCCACAGATTTTTCTCATCAGTTTGCTTTGACAGAAAGCAGATGTTTCCCAGGCCACCATTTTAAAAAACTTGTAGCTTCTTCCAGGGTGAGGCAGTAGTGCTGGGGGGCCTCAGGTTCTATTCTTATTTATTGCACAAGCCCTAGTCCTTAGTCGTTGGAGCTCTAGGTTCCTGGGAATGGCTTTGCACAGGGCAGCATGGGTTTACAAGTTAGATCATCCACTCAGGTTTACAATTTTTTTTTTCTTCTTTCTTTTAGCCACTGTGGACCTCCTTTATTTTCTTACGACCTCAGAGTACACTTACAGGTTTATTCGTTGTAATTTATTCAGCACCCGGGTGCTTTGCAGTGAAGGGCTTTTCACTTTATATACTTTGTAAGATTTCTGTAAGTAGTTCCTGTTCCCAGTTTTCACCTTGTTTGGAATACATACATTTTCAACTCCTACTTCAATATCCTGAGGACTAATTTCATCTTTGTTTTTGGAAGGAGGGGTGAAAATTTGGGTAAGAGCAGTAAGAGTAATTACTATTGAATGCTGGCTCTGAACCAGGACTATCTGTATATTATTTCCAATTCTTATTTTTATGGCAGCCCTTCAAGATAGATGGTATTATTATCATTTTAGAAGTAAACCAAGTTTGAAAAATTCTAACTGTAATGCCCTACAAACTAGTAAGTGACAGAGGCATACTTGTAATACTAGCTCTTAAGTTTCACAGGGCTTTGAAAGGTAAAGCGCAAAGCAATAACAAAATGTCATATATGTTAGGCTAATATTTGTAACACTAATGAATGTATGCTTTTCAGAAAAAGAAAGCAATCCTCAATATTATTGGAATCATTTTTAGACAATGATCTAAACAAATAATTTATTTAAGGATTTATAATAAAATGAGGATGTACATCAATATCCTTAATGTTTCTTAGAAGCTGCTTGAAGATGGCCTCTTGCAGAGTCCTTCAGAGAGTGTCTTAGTTTCCTAGTGGTTGGGGTCAGCCTGAGGCCACAGCTTCTCAACTTCCAGGGTACCTGCCCTTGGATTTCATCCTGGTCTAGTTAGGACTATATTGAAATTCTTTTCAACATGCATTTGCTAGAAAATTGATTGAAAAAGGATTCAAACATGATCCATTTAACTTTATTGATATGGTAAAAAACCCTGTTGCCATGGAGTTGATTCCAACTCATAGTGACCCTGTAGGACAGAGTATAACTGCCCAATAGGGTTTCCAAGGGGCACTTAGTGGATTCAGACTGCCGACCTTTTGATTAGCAGCTGAACTCTTAACCACTACGCCACCAGGGTTTCCCTGGATACAGTAGTAGTGTGGGATTCAGTAGGTTTTGACAGGAGCTTTTGAATCTATAGTTTTAAAAAGTAACACAGGTAATTCTGATATCTGGCAGGTTTCTGAAGGCCATTCTACTGGCTGTAGCAGAATTACTTAAGAGCTAATTAAAAATTCCCAGATTGCCCTAGATGTGATGACTCGGAATCTCCAGTGGTAGGGTTAGAGAAGCTGTATTTTTAACAAAATCCCAGGTGATTATGATGCATGACCAGGCTCCCGAACTACTGTTTGTTCTCAAACCTGGGTAAATCCCACTTTGGTCTTGAGCAAAAGATTGGTGGTTTGAACCTACTGACAGCTCCTTGGGAGAAGGATGTGGCAGCCTGCTTCCATTAAAATTACAGCCCTGGAAACCCTGTTGGGTAGCTCTACTCTATCCTATAGAGTCTCTGAGTTGGAATTGACTTGATGGCATTGGGTTTGGTTTTGAGCACAGACAACCAAGATTTGCTCCAGCAAAGCAAATTAACACTTAAGACTTTAATAAACTTCAGTTAACACTTCATCTGGTGGTGGCCACTGCTTTATTTCAAGCCCACTTCTCTCACCAGCAAGGGACTCTGGTGGCACAGGGGTTAAGCACTCGCCTGCTAGCTGAAAGGTTGGCGGTTTGAACCCCCCAGCCACTCGATGGGAGGAAGATGTGGCAGGCTGCTTCCATAAAGATTAACAGCCTTGGAAACCCTATGAGGCAGGCAGTTCTCTTTTCTACGAGCCAGAATTGACATGAAAGCAATGAGTTTAGTTTTGGTTTTTCTCTCACCAGCAATATTGCTATCTACTCTACATCAATTTTCTTAAATCTGGATATGGATAATGTCCTTCTCATAGAAACCTTCCATGGCTTCCCTATTGTTGATGTCAGTATTGATATATTCTCTATTCAAAATTGATAACCTTAGTGACTTTGGTTATTTTATTCAGTTAAACTTTACCAGTAACTCCTCACAAAGCACAGAGATACACCTTTTACAATTCATGTAAATGTTTAATATTATTTTAATTATTAAAGCTGGACTAGTCATGCATTTACTTTGGCCACGTCATCAGGAAAGACCAATTACTAGAAAAAGACATCATGTTTGATAAACTAGAGGGTCAGTGAAAATGAGAGAAACCCTCAATGGGATGGATTTACGCAGCCGCTGCAACAACACAGTAGTCCCCCCTCATCCACAGTTTCGTTTCTGCGGTTTCCATTACCCGCTGTCAGCTGCCGTCGGCAGTGCTTATGGTTCAAGTAATCCTTATTTTTACTTAAAATGGCTCCAAAGTGCAAGAATAGGGATGCTGGCAATTTGGATATGCCAAAGAGAAGCCATAAAGTGCTTCTATTTTATTACTAGTTATTGTTATTAATCTCTTACCGTGCTTAATTTATAAATTAAACTTTATCATAGGTATGTATGTAAAGGAAAAACGTGGTATACATAGAGTCTGGTACCAATGATCATGAACTGATACAGGACCAGGCAACGTTTTGTTCTATTATATGTAAGGTCATCATGAGTCGGAGCCAACTTGATGGCAGCTATCAACAACAATGGTCATGCATTGGTCACACTTCAAAAATCGTGTGTGTTTGTTTTCAGGAATAAATTTGGAATCATTGGCAGGGCATTGCCTAGAATTAGTCATCTGTTCTCGACTTGGAGTTGACAGTGTGGACATTAGTACCACATACTGTGTATTATTACTGTATTTTTATTGCTTAAGCAGGAGCAGAGTGAAAACAAACCCAGCTGCCGTGCCCCTTTTACACACACACTCGTTCACTGGAATTAAACTCTCAAGGTCACCAGTTTGCAGCATTTGTGGAAACTAGGGAGCTGCTGCAATTCTAGGACTGCACCAAGATGAGATACGGCCTTGTTGCAAACAACCCAGCCTGCTCTGCAAGACTGGAGCTTTCCCTGGGGCCTCGGGCAGGATTTTGTGTTAGGCCATGGGTTAATAGTAGCCTTAAAAAGTGCAAGGATTTTTACAATCAGTGTATTTCTGTTTTTAAAGTATATGTCAGTTGGTGTATTTAGGAGGGGAAAAATAAGTGTACAGAACCAAATGAATTATACTCCACCTGAAAAATACTGAGGGGCTGTCGTTTATGATTACAAGAGCAATGAAGTTTAATGTATGGGAAGTTAGCAAATTAGATTATTGTCAAATTCTGTTTAAAGTACTGGTTTAAAACCCTCAATACAAAAATAAAGCTTATAAAAAGTTCTTTGTTTCCTCTGCAGAAAGTTGATGAACGTGTAACATTTTTTCCTAAATCATGCTGCCTTACTGCTGTCATTGATGACCCCAATATGCTAAGCAGTGTTGGAAATCCAAACACCTTGACCTTGAGTAACTCCCATCATAGAAGAGGAATTTAGATGCATAATAACAGAACATAAGGAAGGGTTGGGTTTAAGAGGAATGATCTGAGTGGTTGTGGTTCAGCAGACAGCACACTTTTGACTCTGCTACCTCAGCTTTAGAGAAGACTGAACATTTGACCTGGCCTTCACGGCCACCCTGAGTCTGTGGCTGCTGGTTTATGCATCTGGTTGAAGCAGCAAGAAATCCATACCAGGTTGAAAAACAATTTCACTTCCAAGTTCCATTCAGAGTCCTAAGCCAAGGAGTATTTCTGTGTTTTCTATATCGTGCATCCTTCATTACAAAGTTCACCTCCTATGATGCATCTCTTTTTTTTATCCTATTAAGCCAGGGGTCTTTCATTCCTTCAAAAGATATTTGAATGTCTATTGTGGACCACGCACTGTGTTAAACCAAAAAAAAAAAAAAACCCGTTGCCATGAAGTTGATTCCAACTCATAGCAACCCTATTGGCCAGAGCAGAACTGCCCCATAGAGTTTCCAAGGAGCTCCTGGTGGATTCAAACTGCTGACTTTTTGGTTAGCAGCTATATCACTTAACACTATGCTGCTAGGGTTTGTTAGGGCCCCTAGAAGTCAAGGAGAGAGGAATATGCTATGGTGGCTTAAAGTGTGAGCTCTGAAGTTAGAATGCCTGGGTTTGATTCCTTCTCTACTACTAATTAGCTGGGTGACTTTGGGCAAAACACTTAACCTCTTTTTGACTCAGTTTATTCATCTATAAAATGGGGATATTAATATTACCCATGTCATGGAGTTGCTGGGAGAATAAAACGAGTTAATATTCTTAAAAGGCTTAGAACGGTGCCTGGAATAGTAATTGCTATTTTTCAGTAATTTTTTTGGGAATAGCATAGGCACTGTCCTCATAGTCTGAGGTCCTTTTGGCATTTTTTGCTTATGTCTCATCTACCACTTGTCTTACTGAGTGGTGATTGGTTATTTATAAGGTACCAGGCACCTGCTGAGCACAAATCACTGCCGAGATGTAAGCTCTTCGTGACATGTGTCTTTCCAACTCCTTTCCCCTTAGCCTTCCTCTTTTCCTCAGTCCGGAAACCCTGGTGGTATAGTGGTTAAGTGCTATGGCTGCTAACCAAGAGGTCGGCAGTTCAAATCCACCAGGCGCTCCTTGGAAACTCTATGGGGCAGTTCTACTCTGGCCTATAGGGTTGCTATGAGTCGGAAATCGACTTGACTGCAGTGGGTTTGTTTGTTCCTTAGTCCCTGCCAAAGCTGCCTTCTGCTGCTGATCTCCTTCAGTCTTTTCTTCTGTGTCCGAGCCCCCTTTGATGTTGGAAAACTTCTCTAAAGCCTGAATTTCATCACAGAACCACCCTCTGTCTTGCTCCCTGACTGAAGCCTGGCTTTCTCCCCAAAGCACTGGTATCGTGGTGACTTCACAGGCAATTGCTCGTCTTCCATGACCCACATGTCTCCTGGCCAGGACCAGAGGTCAGCCCTCTCCTGGCTCACCCCAACTATTTCTAGTCTGCCTCCTAGAAGAAAATTCCCTTGCTTTCACTTTTGCCAACAACCTAAATTTCTTCGTGTTTCTTCACTGTATTAGCCCTGCCAGTCTCTAACTCTGTAGTAATCCACCACCCCTTATGGCCCCCTCAAAGCCCACTTAAGGGCTTAATAACTATTGAGTGAATGGAAGAGCCCCAAACTAGTTGGCACATTTTGGTTCAACATAAAGAATTTTGCAATAATCAACACTGTCAGAAAATGGAAATTGGGTTCATCCAGTGGTCATGAGTTCCTTATTAGTGAGGACGGTCAAGGAGAAGCCAGATGATTTAGTGGCTGTGCTGTAGAGACTAGATATCAGATGTGACCTTTTCTGACCTGTAATCCCAACTTGCAAACTACACGGTTTAACATCAGTGGTTTCCAGCTTTCCTTCTCTGTCTACACATTCACATGCTCCCATAAGCAATGTGTATCAGTTTTGTTTGGAAATGTATTGGGAAGGTGTGAGAATAGTATGCTTCATTCTCCTTGAGATGTAACAGATTAGATGATCTCTATATCCCTGCTAGTTTAGCAATTCTGATTATTCCCGGCATCCTTTATAACACTGTGATACGTTTTGACCTCAGAGTGCATTGAGGTAGGTAGTATCAATATAGTCATCCTTTTGGTGTATGTGGAAACCCTGGTGGAGTAGGGATTAAGAAGTACGTCTGCTAACCAAAAGGTTGGCAGTTCAAATCCACCAGGTGTTCTTTGGAAAAGGTATAGAGCAGTTCTCTGTCCTGAAGGGTCGCTATGAGTTGGAATTGACTCAACAGCAACAGGTTATTGGTATATGTTGGGAAACCACTTTAATTTTTCTAATTAACTAATAGTTACGTGTAGCATATATATATATATTTACTCTTGTTTTTAACATCTTAGTGCAATAAAAGGGGCGTAAGCTGTATTGCCCAAAGATGCTATCCAATGTGGAAGAACTCACAAGACTAGCTACAGAATGGAGAACTGACTGGTGTGATAATTAGAGCACCTCTTTAGCTCTTTTACAGAAAGTGGTAAATAGGCTGCCTGCTGTGAAAACAGTGAATAGAAGGGGAAGAGAAGGAGTCAGGAGGAAGCAAGGAGGAAACTGCTGATCATGGTATTCATTGTTCAGAAGTCAGCATGGTGCCCAGTATAAGCTCATTTTCATTGAGAGTGAACGCCTTTTCCAAGTTTTGGAACCGAGGGACCAAAACTGTGTATTTTGTTAACCTGGAGATTTGCTATAGCAATATTGTGGGCATTGGGGAGGTAGAACATAGAAATGGAAAAGTAAAGTTATTCACAGAACCCCATCTTCAGTGTCATTTAGTCATTAAAGCTTCCCGGTGAGCCAGCAGGGCTGGGGTGAGATACTTCTCTTTCTCATGGTCTTACTGATGGTAGTTAGTCTCTGTAAACTTCAGGAAAATTGTATAGCACTGACACATTAAAAGTCCTTATTTCAGAGTATATTCATTCCTTCAGGTCTTTTGTTAGTGGTCTATTTCTGGCATAGATTCCTGGTTTCCACTGCTATTTATATTTTTTTAAAATCTGTGAGGGAGATTTTTATTGTCATTCCTTGCTTTTGGTCTCAAAGCCAGTTCTTTACCTTTACCAGTTATTGCACATGCTGTGGTGACTTAGAAAAAAGACGTTGTTATAGACTTTTGGAGATGCTTTATACTTCATATCTGCTTGTTTTTCTTTATTCACAACCCCCCCAGTAGATTTAGAATATAATTTCCCTTTTGTTTTAGTCATCTAGTGCTGCTATAACAGAAAAACCATAAGTGGGTGGTTTTAACAAAGAAATTTATTTCTTCACAGTAAAGCAGGCAAAAAGTCCAAATTCAAGGTGTCAGTTTTTTTTTTAGTTCCAGGGGAAGGCTTTCTCTCTCTGTCGGCTCTTAAGGAAGGTCCTTGTCCTCAATCTCTGCCTGGCTGAGGGGCTTCTCAGGCGCAGGGACCTCAGGGTCCAAAGGATGCACTCTGCTCCTGGCACTGCATTCTTGGTCATATGAGGTCCTCATCTCTCTGCTAACTTCCCTTTCTGTTTATCTCTTGAGAGAGAAAAGGTGGTGCAGGCCACACCCCAGGTAAACTCCCTTCATGCTGGATCAGGGAGGTGACCTGAGTAAGGGTGGTATTACAGTCCCACCCTAATCTTTTTAACATAAAATTACAAGAAAAAATGGAGGACAACCACACAATACTGGGAATCATGGCCTAACCAAATTGACACATATTTTGGGGGGGACACAATTCAATCCATAACACCTTTATTAATGTTTTCCTTCTAATATTTTCTATTTGCTCCTGTGTTAAGTGGCTCAACCTTTTAGTGTAGATCTGAAAAGCTTAACTAATAAAATTTCCAGAGCTTGAAAACCTTCTTTCAATTTCTAAAAGTTAATACTGAAAATTAAGTCTTAAATGCCCCTTCTTAATAAGGCCTTCTTATTTAAATTTGGAAATCCCCAGTTACATACTCCCTTCCTCACTTTTTCTTCACAACACTTATCACTAAGTCTGTTTTACTTATTTTCTTCACCCCTTCCCTCCCACACATATGCTAAACTCCACAAGAGCAGGAGTTTTTGTCAGTTGTATTCTCTTTACCAAAGGCAGGGTACACTCAGGATTCCCAGGAGGGAGACTGCCAGCCTTGGGCTGGGAGCTTATTCCAGTGACTGGCCTATGCGACAGAAGAGGGAGTGAGGTATATTTGGGGGTGGGTGGTGAAGGTGAGCACAAGACAGACATAGAGGTGGGTACTAGGCCTGGGCCTTTTGCACGTGAACATTGATGGCAGCAGCAGTAGAGACATGGGCTGCTGTTTTGATAGGAACAGGTGGAATCTGAGCACGGAATCAAACTGCCTTAAGAATAAGGTAGTGACAAGAGTTGGTGTGAGGCCTGCGATTCATAAAATTGAAAGCTATTTATACAGAGACTTTGTTTATCACCTCCTATAGTAATTTGGTACATCACCTTAACATGAAGATAAACCTTTATGTTAGCATCATGAGTGTAGTGACTTTACCTGTCTTGTTCCCTGCTGTATCTCCAACCCCTAGAAGAATTCTTGCCTCGTATTAGATGTCAGTAAATACTAACTGAATGGATGAATGAATGGAGTGAATGAAATCCTGTATTGAGTGATACATTTTCAAGGTGCTTATTTTATGCCAGTCCTAGTTTACACACAAGCCTGATTACCTCCTGACCGCCTTAAGGTTTTCATTACTCTTTATTTTTCCAAAAAGGATTCCTTTAAGTTTCCTTGATATATTTGGGAAACCCAGGTGGTGTAGTGGTTAAGAGATACGGCTGCTAACCAAAAGGTGCTCCATCCTGCAGGATGGAGGATCTCTCTGAGTTGGAATCGACTCAATGGCACCTGGTTTGGCTTGGTTTGGTTTTTTGATACATCTGAGAGATGATTCAATTTAAAAGTGCGTTAACTATAACTTTCAGAAGTATATCTGTTTTGTGTAACAAAACATCCTCTAATAGCTATTGAAGTTAGTTACATCAGCATTGTTTCTTTGGGTCTAAATAAAAAAAAAAACCAAACCCACTGCCGTCGAGTCGTTTCCGACTCATAGCGACCCTATAGGACAGAGTAGAACTGCGCCATAGAGTTTCCAAGGAGCACCTGGCAGAAATACGTCTCTAGAAATCTCTGTCATGGGTTTGGGAGATAAGTAATGAAAAAAGTCCTTTGGCAAAACAAAGGGATTGGCTATTTGATAATATGTTTAGGGCTGAATTACATAACAAGCTGGGCCCTTTCCTTTGTTTTTCTAAGGTTCTTTACACACTTCGTTCCTTACCAGTGCTTTTAATTAATAGACATTCTGAAACTTTCTGTCTAAACTTGTAAGATGGAGGAGAATCTTAAACACTGGTAATTGTTCTGACCGTGTTAGCTTTCATTAGACGCCACTTACCCACAGAAAAGTTGGTTACCTTGCAACTGTAAAACAAGTGAGCAGTAATAGTTGGCATACAAAAAGCTTTTTACAGCAGGAATATTGAAAATCATTTCTTTTTCCCTCTCCAAATGTGTAAATTTCATGTACATGAAAATAATTTTAATTTTGTAAGCTAAATTAATTTCTTAGCTCTTTAGAAATTAGTCTGGCCTTTTTAGAGAAGAAAGCTTTAATTTCACTGTCTTCTTCAGAAAGGTCATTTCCTTCACGTAAAAGAGGATTTTTGTGCATCTGGGCCCACTGTGTGGTTTCTTTGTGGGATGTAATTAACTTAATTGCCTTTTCAGTGGTTCATACTAGGAAGATGGGAATATATAACATCAGATCAAACTGTTGTAGATACTGACATTTAGAACATGATTAACTTGTGAACAAGGTTTGAATTTATTCAGATGCAAAAATCTGCACAATGTTGAGGCAACATATGGTGTTTTCACTGAATTTTGTCTACGTACTGACTGTATAAAGCCACAGTAGTTAACAAGATAAAAAAAAAATCAAACATAATGGTGGATGGTAGAAATTTCTGTAACTTTATTTGTTTAAATGGGGTAGACCTACTTGAGAGATCTAGTTAGGTAGTTACACAGGCCTGGGTTTAAATCCTATTTCTGCCATTTCATAGCTTTGGGAGAGTAATTTACCTTCCCTGAAGCTGTTTCTTTATAAAATCAGGATAGTGAAAGTATTTTTTTAATAGTGTTGTGAAGGATTAAATGAAGTAATGCATGTAAAGCTTGATCCATTTATATATTTAAAAAACAACAACAACAAAACCCCCCCCCCCCCCCCCCGTTTCTGTCAAGTTGATTCCCACTCACCGTGACCTCCTGGGACAGAATAGAACTGCCCCATAGGGTTTCTAAGGAGCTGCTTGGTGGAGTTGAACTGCTGACCTTTTGGTTAGCAGCAGTAGCTCTTAACCACTGCACCACCAGGGCTTCATTTACATATTTAGTACTCAAGAATCTAATCTACAAGTTAAATACAAGGAAACCTGTGAGAGCCAAAACTTGATAGGACTGCCTTGTTTTTCCAGGTCTTGAAAGTTTTCTGTCTTTGACAGCTGCAGCCCTACCACTTTTCTATTGCTTGTTTTAGTGGAAAATGTTTGAGTTTTTCTTCTCTGACAGGTTTCTGCCTTACACAGATTCTGGCTTTCACAGATTTTGCTGTATACATGTTGCGTGTGAGAGAAAGAATGTGTGTGTGTGTGTGTGTGTGTGTGTGTGCATGTTCGTGCGCATGTATCTGACTTGGCTAAATTGGAATTAGCCCAGGCCTTTTTAAGGATGTTTGATAAAACTTTTATGTAGCCATTACCAAAACTTCAATAGACACTGTTGTAGGGGAAAAACATCACAAAGTTTAGTAAAGCAAAAAGAAAATCTTATTCGGCATGTATTCAAAAAGACAAAAGTGGGAAGCGGACAAGCATGCTGCCAGAGATAATGTCTGCCTGAATCCAAGGAAATGTTACAGAATGAGCAAGAATGGGAAAACAGACAAGCATGCTGCCACAGCCAAGTGTGTCCAAGTCCAAGGAACATTACAGAATAAACAAAGAATGGGAGAACATATAAGCATGCTGCCACAGCCATATCTGTCCCAGTCCAAGGAAGGTTACAGTGTCATCAGTATATATTAACATTACAAAGGGGCAAAACCATAGAAAGCTTCACCTTTTCACAGATTGACTAGAAACTGTGATCCTAACTTTGAATTGTCTTTCCTAAGGATCATTGATAGAGGTTTCAGTAAAGATAGTCAGGAGGGTCTTCACTGGTCCAACAAATTTCTATTCACTATATGTTAACAGAAAAAGTTAAGAACGGGATGTCTTTTGTGTTCTGGTTTATGTGAAAGTTTCTCTAAAAGATATTTTCCAAGATTATTGTCTTTATCTCAGGGCCCAATTGATGTGTCCTTGTGAGCCCAGCTCCAGCTGGGTCACGTTCTCTATGCCGAAGGACAGGGAATAATGACTGCAATATTATTTCCTAAATCAATACCTATGGTAGAACTAGTAGATTCCGGATAAAAAGATGTTTTCATTTGCTCCTAGTACCTTGCAAAGTGAAGCTATATTAACATGTAGTATGAATTTTCTTTTACCCTTTCGGATGTTTTGCATTTAACCAGTATCTTTTCATTTTCATTAAAAATGAAATATCTTTTTTAGACACAGTCCTGGTATTAATATTGTACATTATTTCATGTATCTTCCTGTGTATCACATATCCATTCCATATACCACCGATACAGTCTTTGTCACTTTGAAACTTATTTTTTCATAATGTTATTTCTCTAGTGCCAACTCTGGAAATATAGACATGAGTCCTTGCACCTTCTTTCTCATCCTAGAAAATAATATGCTATACATTTTCAAATCTGTTTCTGCAAAGCAAGTGAGAATTTATTATTTTCTAAAATGAAAAAGAAAGGTGCAAGGACTGCAGGTTCCTGGGTGTTGCAAACAATTTGCGCTCAGCTATTAACCGAAGGGTTGGCAGTTCAAACCTACTCAGCAGCGAAAGGCTTGGCAATCTGCTACTGTAACAGATTACAGCCAAGAAAACCTTATGGAGCTCGGAGCTCAGAGCTCAGTTCTACTCTGTAACGCACAGGGTTGCCATGATTCAGAATTAAATCAATGACAATGGGTTTGGTTTAGCTTCAATTGTTGTTGTTGTCAGGTGCCGTCGAGTCGGTTCCCACTTATAGCGACCCTGTGCACAACAGAACGAAACACAGCCCAGTCCTGAGCCATCCTTACAATTGTTGTTATGCTTGAGCTCATTGTTGCAGCCACTGTGTCAATCCACCTCATCGAGGGTCTTCCTCATTTCCGATGACCCTGTACTCTGCCAAGCGTGACGTCCTTCTCCAGGGACTCACCCCTCCTGTCAATAGCACTGTGATATTCTGTTGCAATCCATTGGGTTTTCATTGACTAGTTTTTGGAATACATTGCCAGGCTTTTCTTCTAAATTGTCCCTCAAAGCTGTCTGCCATGGGTGTTCCTGCTGGTATTTGAAATACTATTGGCATCGCTTCCAGCATCACAGCAACATACAAGCCACCATGGTATGACAAACCGACAGCGCAGAATCAAGCAGCGTTTCATTATGTTTACATGCAAGGTTACTGTGAGCTGGAGCCAAGTGGACAGCAACTAACCACAAAAATAGCACTGCACGTCCATAGATCACACTTGGGAAAACAGTAACGCTTAGGAAACAAACCCAAGCCGGAAAAGGAAATGGTCTGTGCTGTTAAAATAGTGTTGAGAGCTCTGTGCTTTATTCGTGTAGCCTTCACTTAACAAGCTCTTTAATAAACTTGATTTTAATTGTTTTCAGAGCTCATGGCAGATGAAAAGTCAAATCAGGAGAGGCTCACGAATGGATCTGGGGGGAAGTGGTAGCAGGAGGGTGCTTTTAGATGCAGACCCGGCCAGTCACAGAAGCGATGTCTCACAACCTGACATCAGGAGTAGAAGAAATTTAGAATTATATCACCCATTATTTCAGTAATGAATATTCACAATGTTAAAAAAAAAAAAAAAGTTCGGCATTGACGAAGGCAGGGTTAATTATTTACTAGGCATTTCAACTAAAATATTTTTCAGTCGTAGGCTAAATACTGTAATATAATAGAAATAGCATTCTGGTCATTAAACAACAAACCTGGGTGGTTGTTCCCCCCTCCCCGTCTCTAGATGTGTGCTTTAGACAAAATAGTTGAAACTTATCTTTTTTTTTTTCCTAATTAAACAAGAAGAAACTAAATCACTTCAGAGCCCTGGAAAGCAGTTGGGAACTATAGTGCTTACTAGCCTGTGTGAGAGCTTCTGTCTTCTGGAAAACAGTAAGTGAGTGCTTTTCATACGGAGCTGAGACCCACTCTTCTTTCTCCCTCAGGCATGCACATGGGCTACCTAGTTTTGGTTGGTGGCTTGTTAGTCCAGGTGGATGTCTAGGCAGATTTTTTCTTTTTTAGTAAAATATTATTAAGGATAGAGAGATTATATGTAGTGTTAACTTATTTTATGGTAGATAAATGTATAAGGCAACCAGACATATCACAAGCCATTGTTCTGCCCACTGCCATCTGTGTAAATATAATCTGCGTCAGTTCTTTTAGAGATTTACTGCAGCTGATACCCTGTTTATGTACAGTTGGCTAGTAGTCCTCTGTTTTTGTGGTAGGTTTAGTTGGAAATAAACTCTCTGTCCCTACTAGTTAAAGAGCAAAGCTCACTGAACCATCAGCCCTGGGATGTAGTAATAGTCAGTGGTTCAGCTCATTTCATGTCTCCAGCTAGTTTCAAGCAAAGACATTATCTTCAGGGCTCAGTCCTTGTTTGTAAATTGTCATATTTCTCACAGTTTTGCTCTTCATTATGACTAACAAAAGGGTTTGTGATAAACAGAATGTCAAGAAGAAAATCTAGTATTCTTGAAGAACATAGTATTAATTGTCAGCTGCTGTCCCAGTCAGCCCTTGACTCATGGCAACCCCATGCACAACAGAACAAAACAGTCCTGTACCATCTCTGTGACTGGTTGTGGATTGGACCGTTGTGACCCACAGAGTTTTCACTGACTGATTTTCAGAAGTAGAACCCCAAGCTTTTCTTCTTAGTTGGTCTTAGTCTGGAATCTCTGCTGAAATCTGTTTAGCATCATAGCAACACCCAGACCTCCACTGACAGACGGGTGGTAGCTGCTCATAAGGTGCATTGGTTAGAAATTGGGTCTTCCACATGGAAGGTGAGAATTCTACCACAGTATTGATAGTCATCAACAAGTGAACGATACAGCCTTCAAGTTGAGTTTTTTGCATTCAGTTATGATGGAATTTTGAAGAAGGAACACTATTCGAAAGGGCCTAGAACAAATAGCATACTAAATTGAGATTTTAAAAAAAATTGACAAGCTGACTGACTGTTGGGGTGAAAAAGCTTTGTTTTTTTTTTTTTTTTTTTTCCTGTTAAGTTCCACAGAACTCTGCATCAAGCAGTGATTTTTGACAGAGAAATTTTCTCCCTTCAAAATACTTAATTATGACACGGTATGACATGAGGTGAAGATAAGATGAAGAATGGGTGCGTTACTTCAGAATTCAGGAGAAATGTTTGCCACCCTTTTAAGAAGGGTGTTGTAAACTTGTAACAAATTTGTAAATGCTTTTCTACCAAACTATTTAACAAAATATTTGGAATGGTGATTGATGCTGTAAATAAAACTAGAATTAAAATTTCTTATGTAGATACGTTTGACTTATTAGGACATCTTTTTCAGGAGCTCAGCAAGTTGAGACAGAAGAGCAAGGGTCAGTGATGAGTAAGCGACCATGCAGATATGTACCTTCCTCTACCTTTTACCAGTTGAGGACTTTTGGGTGTGCTTGTGAATTGGCCATAGAAGAATGTGAGACAAGTGGGGTGTGAAGGTGGTTCAAAGGTCCTTAGAGAGATAGGAAAACCTGCTCTTGCCATAGTGAGATTTAATAAAGAAAGATTTCTGTTTAGAGAAATCTCAGTCTGTCTAGTCCTTACAGGGGGAAAAAAAAAAATCCTCTAAATGGAATACAGTATTCATAACTCTTTTAAAAATAAGTCTTTACATGTTTAATATTTATAAATGCCTATATTGAGATTTTCATTTTATTTTACTATTTTTGTAATGTAAATAGGTTTTCAGGAAATTTGAGTTTGGTTTAAATAAGTTTAACTTTTGACCATTGTTTAGGAATGATTAGATTGCAAATTGGGGGTTGCCTCTAGTACAATGGCTTTTTATATGGAGAAGGACTAAAGGAAAAATCTCTGTGATAAGAATATTGAATAAATTAAAAAGCTAGAAATAGAACTACCATACATATGATCCAGCAATCCCACTCCTTGGAATACATCCTAGAGAAATAAGAGCCTTTACACGAACAGATAAGTGCACACCCATGTTTATTGCAGCACTGTTTACAATAGCAAAAAGATGGAAGCAACTAAGGTGCCCATCAATGGATGAATGGATAAATTATGGTATGTTCATACAATGGAATGCTACGCATCGATAAAGAACAGTGAGGAATCTGAAACGTTTCATAACGTGGAGGAACCTGGAAGGCATTATGCTGAGTGAAATTAGTCAGTTGCAAAAGGACAAATACTATATAAGACCACTATTATAAGAACTTGAGAAATAGTTTAAACTGAGAAGAAAACATTCTTTTGTGGTTACGAGAGGGGGAAGGGAGGGAGGGTGGGAGAGGAGCATTCACTAATTAGATAGTAGATAAGAACTACTTTCGGTGAAGGGAAAGACAGCACACAATACAGGGGAGGTCAGCACAATTGGACTAAACCAAAAGCAAAGAAGTTTCCTGAATAAACTGAACGCTTTGAAGGCCAGCGTAGCAGGGGTCTGGGGACCATGGTTTCAGGGGATGTCTAAGTCAACTGGCATAATAAAATCTATTAAGAAAAGATTCTGCATCCCACTTTGAAGAGTGGTGTCTTGGAGTCTTAAACGCTAGCAAGCAGCCATCTAAGATGCATCGATTGGTCTCAACCCACCTGGATCAAAGGAAAATGAAGAACACCAAGGACACAAGGCGATTACGAGCCCAAAAGACAGAAAGGGCCACATGAACCAGCGACTACATCATCCTGAGACCAGAAGAACTAGATGGTGCCCGGCTACAACCGATGACTGCCCTGACAGGGAACACAACAGAGAACCCCTGACGGAGCAGGAGAGCAGTGGGATGCAGACCCCAAATTCTCTTAAAACCAGACTAATTGTCTGACTGAGAAAAGAAGGACCCTGGTGGTCATGGCCCCCAGACCTACTGTTGGCCCAGGACAGGAACCATTCCCAAAGCCAACTCTTCAGACCTGGATTGGACTGGGCAATGGGTTGGAGAGGGATGCTGGTGAGGAGTGAGCTTCTTGGATCAGGTGGACACTTGAGACAATGTTGGCATCTCCTCCCTGGAGGGGAGATGAGAGGGTGGAGGGGGTTAGAAGCTGGTGAAATGGACATGAAAAGAGAGAGTGGAGGGAGGGAGTGGGCTGTCTCATTAGGGGGAGAGTAATTGGGAGTGTGTAGCAAGGTGTATATGGGTTTTTGTGTGAGAGACTGACCTGATTTGTAAACTTTCACCTAAAGCACAATAAAAATTATATAAAAAAAAGAATATTGAATAAGATCTGTAGTTTTTGTGGTACTGAAAATGGTAGTTGGAAACATACTTTATTTCATCTATAGGCCTTTATGCATTGGTTATTTTGGAACTAATTTACACATCTCATGTGGTCAGATGAATAGTCATTTTGGGAATTAGGCATAATTTGTGACTGGAATTTGGGCTATGCTGTGAGTTGAAGTTATGAAACACGTTATTATAAAATTTCTTTGTTAAATACAGATTCAAGAAAGCCCCTTATGTAAGGACCTTCTGCCTGTGGATCATCATTTAATCAAGTGATTGAAGGGAAAAGCATCAGTAATGGGGCAAATGGAATTCAAGGAACGATTAAGGATCCAGCTCAGAATTACCCATTGCTTTTAGTTGTCTTAACCTATTCAATTTCTTAGTCTGTAACAGATTCTAATTGTTCCTTGGGTTTCATGACCTTGGCACTTTTGAAGTTTAAAGGCCAATTATTTGGTGAATGCCTTCAGTTTGGGTTTGTCTGATGTTTTCTTGTGATTAGATTCAGGTTAGGAGTCTTTGACAGGAATATCACAGATGCTGTGTTCTTCCGATTACGTTTTATCAAGCAACTCATGCTTCTAATTGTTCCACTGCTGATGGTTTTCCCTTTGACCTCTTGATTAATAGTACCTACCAGGCTACTCCTCTGTAGTATTCCTTTCTTCTTTTTGTCTTCTTGTGCTTTACGTGAAAGTTTACAGAGCAAATTAGTTTCTCTTTCAACAATTTATACACAAATTGTTTTGTGAAATTGGTTGTCATCTTTGTGATATGTCAACACACTCCCCTTCTCCAACCCGGGTTGCCCATTTCCCTTTGTCCATTTTCCTTTCCCTTCATGCCTTCCTGTCTTTGCTTTTGGGTAGGTGTCCATTTGGTCTTGTATATGTGATTAAACTAAGAAGCACATTCCTCACATGTATTATTATTTGTTTCATGTTGTTGTCATGGTTAGGTGCTGTCAACTCGGTTCCGGCTCATAGCAATCCTGTGTACAACAAAACAAAACACTGCCGAGTCCTACACCATCCTCACAGTTGTTGTTATGCTTGAGCCCATTGCTGCAGCCACTGTGTCAATCCATGTCATTGAGGGTCTTCCTCTTTTTCACTGACTCTGTACTTTACCAAGCATGATGTCCTTCTCCAGGGACTGATCCGTCCTGATAACATGTCCGAAATATGTGAGACATAGCCTCACCATTCTTGCTTTAAGGAGCATCCTGGCTGTACTTGTTCCAAGAAAGATTTGTTTGTTCTTTTGGCAGTCCATGGTATATTCAATATTCTTCACCAATACCACAATTCAAAGGTGTCAGTCCTTCTTCTATCTTCTTTATTCATTGTCCAGGTTTCCCATGCATACCACACTACTGAAAACACCATGGCTTGAGTCAGGCGCACCTTTGTCTTCAAGGTGACATCTTTGCTTTTTAATACTTTAAAAAGATCTTTTGCATCAGATTGTCCAATGCAATGCATCTTTTGATTTCTTGACTGCTGCTTTTTCCATGGATATTGATTATGGATCCAAGTAGAATAAAAAACCTTGACAACTTCAATCCTTTCTCTGTTTATTATGATTTTGTTTACTGGTCCAGTTCTGAGGATTTTTGTTTTCTTTATATTGAGGTAAAAAAAAAAAAATTTTTTTTTTTTTTTATATTGAGGTGTAATGAGTACTGAAGGCTGTGGTCTTTGATCTTCATCAGTAAGTGGTTCAAATCTGCTTTTTTTTCAGCAAGCAAGGTTGTATCATCTGCATAACGCAGGTTGTTAATGAATCATCCTCCAATCCTGATGCCCCATTCCTCTTCATGTAGTCCAGCTTCTCAGATTATTTACTCAGCGTACAGACTGAGTAAGTATGGTGAAAGGATACAGCCCTGACACACACCATTTTTCACTTTAAACCACATGGTATACCCTTGTTCTGTTTGAATGGCTACCTCTTGATCTATGTACAGGTTCCTCATGAGCACAATTAGGTGTTCTGGAATTCCCATTCTATGCAATGTTATCCATAATTTGTTATGATCCATGCAGTCGAATGGCTTTATGTAGTCAATAAAACACAAGTAAACATCTTTCTGGCATTCTCTGCTTTCAGCCAGGATCTATCTGACATCAGCAGTGATATCCCTTGTTCTACGTCCCCTTCTGAATCCAGCTTGAATTTCTTTCCTGTCAGTGTACCGATGCAGCTGCTTTTGAGTGATCTTCAGCAAAATTTTACTTGTGTGTTATATTAATGATATTGTTCAATAATTCCCACATTCGATTGGTTCATCTTTCTTGGGAATAGGCATGAATATGGATCTCTTCCAATGGATTGGCCAGGAAGCTATCTTCCAAATTTCTTGGCACAGATGAGTGAGCACTTCCAGCCCTGCATCCATTGTTGAAACATCTCAATTGGTATTCCGTCAATTCCTGGAGCCTTGTTTTTTGCCAGTGGCTTGAGCACAGCTTAGACTTTTTCCTTCAGTACCGTCGGTTCCTGATCATATGCTACCTGAAATGGTTGAACATTGACCAATTCTTTTTGGTATAATGACTGTGTATTCCTTCCATCTTCTTTTGATGCTTCCTGTGTCATTTAATACTGTAGCCACAGAATTCTTCAAAATTACAACTCGAGACTTGAATTTTTTCTTTAGTTCTTTCAGCTCGATAAATGCCAAGCGTGTTTTTTCCTTTTGGTTTTCTATCTCCAGGTCTTTGCACGTCATTATAATACTTTACTTTGTCTTCTAACACCGCCCTTTGTAATCTTCTGTTCAGCTCTTTTACTTCATCATTTCTTCCATTTGCTCTAGCCACTCAATGTTCATATTTTATAGACCTGTCTAATCTTTGGCTGAAGGGTGAACTTCGGGAGTGACTTCAGTTCTGAGTTAAAAGTACTCTTTATTTCTTTGTAATTAAAAAGTACTGTGAGGGGAAGTACTTTGAAACTATGTAAACATCTAGTTTATCATCATACTTTTAATTTACTCATTTATGTGAGTATGTACTCATCATTTCCTAATAAGGTACAATTCTGTTACTGCCCTTTCAAGCTGGCTTCTCTGACCTTTTTTAAAAATATATATATTTTTTGTTTTTGAAAAAACACACAGCAGAACATATACCAGTTCAACAATTTCTACATGTACAATTCCATGACATTGATTGCATTCTTTAAGTTGTATAACCATTCCTACTCCCTCTTTCTCAGTTGTTCTTCCCCCATTGACATAAATTTACTGCCCCCTAAGTTTCCTGTCTAATCTTTTCAGTTGTATTATCACTTTGATTCCATGTAAATAGTTCTTAAAAGAGCATAAGGCTCAAGGCAGATATTCTTTACTAGTTAAGCTAAGCTATCGTTTGGTTTAAAGAAAACTTCAGGGGACATTTTTGGTTTAAGGTTTAAAGATGATCTCAGGCAATAGTATTGGGGGTATGTCCAGCCTCCATGGCGCCAAAAAATTTGGATTCCATGAGAATTTAAAATTCTGTCCTACGTTTTCTCCCTTTTGATCAGGATTCTTCTATAGAATCTTTGGTCAAAACATTCAGTAATGGTATCCGGGCACCATCAAATTCTGGTATCATGGCAAAGGAGGCAGTTGTTCATGGAGGCAATTAGCCGCTCATTCCAAATTTCATCCTCCTATTCCTGACTCTCCTTTCTCTGTTGCTCCAGGCAAATAGAGACCAACTGTTGGACCTTGGATGGCCACTTGCAAGTTTTTAAGACCCAGGAGTGAGCTAGAAGAAAGAACACAAGCACTAAACATTTTAGGCTAATTAACTGGGATGTCCCATGAAACCATGACTGTAAACATCCAAACCAAAAAACCAAATCCCGTGACGTATTTGGTTGTACATAAGTAGCCTCAGCAGCTGCTTTTTTTTTTTTTTGGTGGTGGTTGTAAATATACCTATCACACAACTTTTGCCAATTCAGCTTTTTGCAGGTGTTGTCTTAGTCCGGGTTCTCTAAAGGAACAAAACTAGTGGATTGTATATAGATAATAGGGAGAAATTTACTTCACAGAAATAGCTCACGCAGTCGTGAGGAAATGGCTCATGCAGTTGTAGAGGCTGGCGAGTCCCAAATTGTGGGTCAGGCAATAGGCTGAAGACCTCTGCTGGTTCACGTGGTTGTTCAGGGGCTGATGAATCCCAAATCTGCAGGTCAGGTGGTAGGCTGGAGGCCTCTGCTAGCTTCATGGGCTCGCTGGGGTTGTCATATCCAAAATCTGCAGGTCAGGCAGCAGACCAGAGACTTCTGCAGGCTTAAGTCTCAAGAACCACAGGCCAGGTGATGAGAAAAGTGCAGGGTTGAGAAAGAGCATGAGTTTTGCCAGAACATCCATTTGTATACTGGAGGCAGGCAACACCCCCAAGGAAACTCCCCTTTCAACTGATTGGGTGCTCACATCAGATCATAAAATGGAAGGTGATAACATAAGTATCTACCAAACCACTGAGAATCATAGCTAGCCAAATTGACACATAAAATTAACCATCACAGGTGTACAACTTATTGATAGCTATTACATTAATCAGCTGTGCAACCCTCCTCTTAGTGAGATTTTTCCATTACCATAAATTGAAACTCAGTGCTCCATAAGCAATAACTCTCACTTCCCCCCTCCCACCCCTGGCAACCACTAATAAACTTTGGTCTCTATACATTTGCCTTGCTTGTTCATGTCTTTTTATATATGTGAGGTTATACAATATTTGTCCTTTTGTGATTAAGTTATTTCATTCAGCATAACATCTTCAAGTTCATTTGTGCCCTTTTGACAAGTCTCTATCATTCTTTAAGACTTCTGGGTGACTGGCACAAGATGTTCCATGTTCATCTTGTTCTTCCCTGCCCTAGTACTGGAATCTACAGTTTCTCTAAGGAGCCCTCCTGGTTCCTTTTAGTGGAGAATGGTTTTTAGAAAGCAAGATCTGGGTAATGGGTATGCTCATTGCTATTGGGATGTCACTGTTCCCACTGTTCCTTCTCAATGGACAGAGCTAGAGAATATGTCTGTGTGTGTGTATATATATATATACACACACATAGACGCATTTACACAGTCTTATGTATCTTTGTATATGTGTGTGCGTGTATAACCATGAGTTCATACAGATACATTCAATTCTACTCTGACATCACAGGGTTCGTTCTAGTTTTCTCTCTTGCCATATTTGTAACTTCCTTTTCTGACAGAGAGAAGCCTGGCTCCAATTATCCTTAATTTATTTACTTTTTGGTCAACCTGTCAGTCGCATTGCCGCCGCCCCCCTTCTCCTTCTGTGCAGATGTCCTCCTCACACCATTTGAACTCTGACACACCCTGTGCTAGGTTAGCCCCTGTATGTGGACATCCTTCTCACTTGCTGTCTTAGTTATCTAGTGCTGCCATAACAGAAATACCGTAAGTGGGTGGCTTTAACAAACAGAAATTAATTCTCTTACAATTTGGGAGGCTAGAAGTTTGAATTCAGGGCACTGGGTCCAGAAGGCTCTTTCTCTCTGTTGGCTCTGGGGGAGGAAGGTCCTTGTCTCTTTTCAGCTTGTTTCTTGGTTCCTTGGAGATCTCATGTGGGCAACATCTATCTTCTCTTCCCCCATCTGTGCTTGTTTGCTGAACCTGCTGTTTTATATCTCAAAAGAGATTGATTTAAGACACACCCTATGCTAATATTGCCACATTAACATAACAAAATAACCCATTCCAAAATGGGATTATAACCATAGGTTTAGGGGTTAAGATTTACAACACACATTTTTGGGTGACACAGTTCAATAAATAACACTTGCATTGGGCTTGGGTCCTGTTTTTAAGTGTGGTAAGTTTAAAAGGACTAAATTTATTTCTGTCGTATTTTGGGCAAAGCTTTGTAAAGGAGTGTCTTGGTTATTTTGTGCTGCTGTAACAGAAATACCACAAGTGGATGGCTTTAACAAAGGGAAATTTATTTTCTCACAGTTTAGTAGGTTACAAGTCCACATTCAGGGTGTTGGCTCCAGGTCCTTGTCCTCAGTCTTCCCCTGGTCGACGAGCTTCTCAGACGTAGACACCCTGTGTCCAAAGGCTACTCTCTGCTCCTGATGCTGCTTTCTTGGTGGTATGAGGTCCCCAACTCTCTGTTTTGCTTCCCTTTCCTTTTATCTCTTGAGAGATAAAAGGTGATGGTGCAGGCCACACCTCAGGGAAACTCCCATTACCTTGGATCAGGGAGGTGACCTGAGGGTGGTGTTAGAATTCTATCCTAATCCTCTCAACACAAAATGACAATCACAAAATGGAGGACACCCACACAATACTGGGAATCATGGCCTAACCAAGTTGACACATATTTTTGGGGGGACACAATTCAATCCATGACAAGGAGTAATTGAGATCTTGCTTAAATTGCATTTTTTTTTTGTCACTCTTTTCATCTAATTAGAATTTGTTTTGTCCTTATCTACAATAGTGGTGAATATATTTACCTGTAGATGTTGTGATTCTCATATCAATGCTTATTTATGTACATCATTATTGGACAACTTATGACATGTTTTAGAAATACATATAATGATACATATATTTACTTTTAAATATATTTTTAAAAATATTTCTTACATCCTAATGATACTTCATTTTTATTTTTCATATTTTATTGTGTTTTCAGTGAAGGTTTACACAGCAGTTTAGGTTCCTATTCAACAATTTCTAATACAAGTTCAGTGATGGTTATATTCTTCGCAGTGTGTCATTCTCATTATTTCTGTTCTGGTTTTTCCATTTCCATTAGTCTAGTTTCCCTGCCCCTGTACATTCTCATTTTTGTTTTAAAGTGATTGTTGACTGTTTGGTCTCATCGGTGATTTTTTTTTTTTTAAATAATTTTTATTGTGCTTTAAGTGAAAGTTTACAAATCAAGTCCGTCTGTCACGTGTAAGCTTATATACACCTTACTACATACTCCCATTTACTCTCCACCTAATAAGTCAGCCCACTCCCTTCTTCCAGTCTGTCCTTTCGTGACTCTTTTGCCAGTTTCTTACCCTCTCTACCCTCCCATCTCCCCTGCAGACAGGAGATGCCAACACAGTCTCAAGTGTCCACCTGATACAAGTAGCTAACTCTTCATCAGCATCTCTCTCCAACCCATCGTCCAGTCCCTTCCATGTCTGATGAGTAGTCTTCGGGAATGGTTCCTGTCCTGGGCCAACAGAAGGTTTGGGGACCATGACCACTGGGATTTTTCTAGTCTCAGTCAGACCATTAAGTCTGGTCTTTTTATGAGAATTTGGGGTCTGCATCCCACTGTTCTCCTGCTCCCTCAGGGCTTCTCTGTTGTGTTCCCTGTCAGGGCAGTCATTGGTTGTGGCCGGGCACCATCTAGTTCTTCTGGTCTCAGGATGATGTCTCTAGTTCATGTGGCCCTTTCTGTCTCGGGCTCATAGTTATCATGTGATCTTGGTGTTCTTCATTCTCTTTTGATCCAGATGGGTTGAGACCAATTGATGCATATTAGATGGCCGCTTGTTAGCATTTAAGACCCCAGATGCCACACTTTTAAGTGGGATGCAGAATGTTATCATAATAGATTTTACTATGCCAATTGACTTAGAAGTCTCCTTAAGCCATAGTCCCCAAACCCTCATCCTTGCTCCACTGACCTTAGAAGCATTCAGTTTATCCCGGAAACTTCTTTGCTTTTAGTCCAGTCCAGTTGAGCTGACCTTCCCTGTATTGAGTGTTGTCCTTCCCTTCACCTAAAGCAGTTCTTATCTACTAACTAATCAGTAAATAACCCTCTCCCACCCTCCCTCCCTCCCCCCTCTCGTAACCACAAAAGAATGTGTTCTTCTCAGTTTATACTATTTCTCAAGAACTTACAATAGCGGTCTTATACAGTATTTGTCCTTTTGCATCTGACTAATTTCACTCAGCATAATGCCTTCCAGGTTCTTCCATGTTATGAAATGTTTCACAGATTCGTCACTGTTCTTTATTGATGCGTAGTATTCCATTGTGTGAATGTACCATAATTTATTTAACCATTCATCTGTTGATGGACACCTTGGTTGCTTCCAGCTTTTTGCTACTGTAAACAGAGCTGCAATAAACATGGGTGTGCATATATCTGTTTGTGTGAAGGCTCTTATTTCTCTAGGGTATATTCCGAGGAGTGGGATTTCTGGGTTGTATGGTAGTTCTATTTCTAACTTTTTTTTTTTTTGGTAGTTCTATTTCTAACTTTTTAAGAAAACGCCAAATAGATTTCCGAAGTGGTTGTACCATTTTACATTCCCACCAGCAGTGTATAAGAGTTCCAATCTCTCCGCAGCCCCTCCAACATTTATTATTTTGTGTTTTTTGGATTAATGCCAGCCTTATTGGAGTGAGTCATGTAGGTGATTTTTTAAAGGAGTGCAGTACTTATGGGTGATACTCATTATTTTTTGAGCCACTTTGTTATTTTTTTACAAAGTGACCTTGGGTTAGTTTCCATTCAGAGTTTGAAGAATATCTCAGAGCAGTAGCCTTGGGGAGTTCTGTAGTCCGAACCAGTCGAGTAGATCTGTTTTTTTTTTTTTTTTTTTTTTTTAGGAATTTGAGGCTCTGTTCCACACTCTTCTCTCATTCTATCAGAGTCCAACTATTGTGGCTCTGAGCATGACAGTTGGTAGTGGTAGCAGGGTACCACCTAGTTCTTCTGGTGTCAGGGTAAATGAGGCCATGGTTAGTGTAGACCATTTGTCCTGTGGAGTAGGTTCTTGTTTGAGTCTTTGGTTTCCTTCTTTCTCTTTTGCTGTGGATGAGTAGAGACCAATAGTTGTATCTTAGATGGCCGCTTGCATGCTTTTAAGACCCCAGACACTACTCACCACACTGAGATGTAGAACATAACTTTATGAGCTATGTTAAGCCACTTGACGGAGATGTCCCACAAGACTATGGTCCTAATCCTTCAAACTCAGAAATCCAATTTCGTGAGATGTTTGGTTATGTCTATGAAGTATCCATAACTGTGCCCCCATGTACTTTACTACATATATGAATGTAGACGCATATAAATATACATAAACCTATATATACATACATATGTGTACACCTGGAAACCCTGGTGCCGTAGTGGTTAAGTGCTATGGCTGCTAACCAAAGGGTCAGCAGTTTGAATATGCCAGGCACTCCTTGGAAACTCTATGGGGCAGTTCTACTCTGTCCTATAGGGTTGCTATGAGTCGGAATTGGCTCGACGGCACTGGGTTTGGTTTTAGGTTTTTACGTATACACCTATACAGGTATGAGCCCTGGTGATGCAGTGTTTAAGAGCTAGGGCTGCTAACCAAAAGATTGGCAGTTTGAATCCAGCAGCCATTCTTTGGAAACCTTATGGGGCAGTTCTACTCTGTCCTGTAGAGTTGCTGTGAGTCATAATCAACTCGACAGCAATGGATTGGGTTGGTTGATTGGTATACACATGTATGCCTACATACGTGCATATATACCTACACATATATTTTTTGGTGGTTTTTGGTGTTTCAGAATTACACATTCCATAGCAATTACAATAGGTCCCTTTTTCTCGTATACTTTTTAGTGATGTTGTTTACCTTTGTCAAGCTGTGTACACTTCACCCACATTTGGTGTTACCTTTCCCAGTTCCAAAAATTCCAAGCGTCTACTATTTAGAGAGTGAATCTCCTTCTCCCCTCCCCCCATGATAAATTTTTAAGTATAAGTGATCCAGTGCAATAAATTGCTATAATATGGCCCTTCTAGCCACAGTTTTGTAACTTCCACAAAATGGTTGGGTGAGACTATGCAGATAAGGTGCTCGTGGCCCACCAAGAGATTGGACAGTCTGCTGATGCAAATAAGGTGCATGAAATCCTTGTGAGGGTGGGACTATGCACATAAGGTACATGGAGCCCTTGTAAGGGGATTGTTATTTTTGCCATCTTGCTAGGCTTAAAGGGAGTGAGTCCCAGAAGTTTGTGGTAGGGGGACCTCATTACCATCAAGAAGAAAAGCCAGGAGTTGGAGCATGTCCTTTAGACCCAGGGTCCCTGGGCTGAGAACCTCCTAGACCTAGGAGACAGAGCTGTAACACTGGAGACGTGAGGTGGTGAGAAGCAGCAGCAAGTACCACAGAGTCCACTGGCAGAGAAACGGAAGCAGCAGAACCAGGAGACCAGCATGAGATGGTGCAGTGAGCTTCATGGCACCCATGGAGTGAGACAGCTGAGCGCCTTTGGGTAGGAGGCTTGCTGGGAGAGTGGAGTGCCTCCTGGTGGAGCTAAAGATTTGTAACACTTGCCTGAACAGGGCAGAGGCCAACCCAAGTGGGGGCTGAGAGCAAGGGCCAAGGCTGAGAGTGAGATCTGCCTGCGTGCTGGAACAGAGAAGGAGCTTAGAGGTTGGAAACTGTCCTGATTGATGACTGTATCCTGTCTCCTTAGTTGTTCCTGTTACTTCAAGTTGATCTGGATCCTGATACCTGTTACTTCCGTAATAAACTCCATAATCGTGAGCGTAGTCGGTATGGCCACTGCAACGAGTTATTGAACCAGCAGAGAAATAGAGCTGTGGGAGGGACGACTGGTGTCAGAATTGGTAAAAAGAGTTGGAGAGTGGAGGTGTGTCTGACCTGTACCTTATAGGAATTATCTTTGGGCTGATGTTGATCTTGATTCTCTCTCCTCCGCATCTGAAGATAGAGGAGATCTGACAACACCATTTCGCAAGTAGTAAAGCCATATCTTGGTATTTCAACATAAAACTCAAAGATGCTAGAACCTACTTAAAAATCTTAAACATCTACTTGTAGTTCTCATTCTTATGGAATGCATTGAGCCTGTGTAATCATCAGAATACCTAGTATAAATTAGAATATTGCATAAATCTATGATTCTGTGATTTTAAAAATATATCAGACATTACCATGGGTGTATTCATTTCTTTTTGGTGTTTATTATTTCTTAGGACGATGGCTTTTTTTTTTTTTTTTCCATTCAAAAATGCCTGAGGAGGAAATTACTGATTAAGATCATTCTGATGTTCTAACGATAACAATAGCAGAGTTTCTTACTTTCCTCAACTACATTCCTTTGGAGATCGTTCTTCACAAACAAGTCAGTTCGATGGAGAGTAGAGCTTCCTGGATGTTCCTTTCTTATGTGCACGTCTGCATTTCACAGGATGCTTATAACTAGGGACAGTCATGAACAGGTGTTGACTGATCCCTGAGTTTGACTGATTAAAAAATCATGCTGACCTTAAAGTTTTTTAAATCATTTTCTTCCCTACATTTCTTACTGTTAAGTCTATGCTTCTGAAATAACTCTTCTGGGAAACCATTCTATTTCACTATTGTTCCTCAGTGATTTGGGGAGAAGTTTTATTGGAAAAGGGTTTATATCTCTGCATGTGGTACATAGTAATTCTTGTGGAACCCCTGGTGCCAATATATACTAGACATCCTACAGATATTATCTTTCTAGGTAGTGAATCTAGAGATTGCTGAATCTACAGTGATTTGCAGGCAGATCCATCCAAAAATCAAGTTAATACATTCATATATCTTAAGAATGAAATGCCACTAAGACAAATGGGAAGCTATTGAAGTTATTAATGAGAGTATGGCTGTTTTAGTTTGTGAGGTATAATTTCACGTAAGAATAAAATAAGTGGCTTTGTCAGTGGGATTCTGAAGCAAATAGAAGAGCCTTATAGATCACATGGTAGCAGAATAATATCATTTGAGAATTCTCCTTGCATTGAAGTCTAGCCCATGGTTGCCCTAATGAGCCATGATTCTTAACAGCCAAAAGTGCATTTTATGTTAAACAATGCACTAGATAAAATTATTTTATTTTATTTTACTTTTTAATCATGGAAAATTTCAAAAATATGCAAAGCAGAGAGAAGAGCATGACTGCCATTTACTTATCCCAGCCACAACTATTATCAACATATGGCTAAGTAATTTTAAGTTATAAAGATTAGGAAAAAAAAAACTTAGAATAATTTTAATGAAATTAGTCTTATTTATAAGTTTTAGCCTGCTGTACTTTCATAGAGCTAAAATTTATATTTAAAGCAATTACTCATGGGTAAAAAAAAAAAAATTTTTTTTTTTAAACCTTATCTGTCCATAACATTATGGCAAATGAGAAATATCACTTAGATTCTTTTTCATCATTTCCTTGTTATTAGTTTCCAGTGATCAGCTCCAACTCATGGCAACCTTATGTATAACAGAATAAAACATTGCCCTGTCTTGCACAATCTTCATGATCATTGGTATGTTTGAGTCTGTTGCCTAGCTATTGTGTTAATCTGTCTCATTGAGTGCGGCCTTCATTTTTGTTGGCCTTCTGCCAAACATGATATCACTTTCTAAGGATTGATCTTTCTTGATGATGTGTCCAAAGTAAGCAGTTGAAAGTCTCACCGTTCTCACTTCTAAGGAACGTTCTGGTTGTATTTCTTCCTAGTGCGATTTGTTCATTCTATGGTATATTCAGTATTCTTCACCAATACCAAAGTTGAATGTATCAAATGTGTCATTGCCTTTTGTTGCTAGTTGTCAAGACGTTGACTCTGATTCATGGTGACTCTGTATAACAAAATGAAACAGTGCCCAGTCCTGTGCCATCTTCATGATTGTTGGTATGTTTGTGTCCATAGTTGGATGATCCGATCAGAATGAAAGGAGGAGAAGCAAATTTTAATTAGTTATCTGATTGATATGGTTGTACAAGGCTTAATGAAGAAAATGGCATTTGAGCTTAACCTTGAAGGATTGGTAAGATTTAGATTGAGGAAGATGGGATGGGAGTTGGGAATGATATAATCCAGAAAGTACAAAACTATATCCAGTATAATAAAATAATCTTATTATATGACTGTTAGGTCTTTTTAAACTATGGTTTACAATTCAACAGCAACTCTAAGCGATAGGTATTGTTATTCCCATTTTCCATATAATACTAGTCTTCACGGGACTCTCTTGGCTATGTACTGGCATCTCCTCCTGTTTAGTATTTGTCCTGGATAAGTGTCCCAGTTCAGCTGACAAATTGTATGGTCATTCAACAGAGAAGCAAAATGATGTTCAGACTGCTTAGCCAACTTGCTCAAGTTGCTTAGAGAGAGCCTGATTTGAGTCCTTTGTTTCAGATTGTAATAAATAATATCTTCCAAAAACTGAGTTTTTTCTATACTATTATCACACTTTTTTATGTATATGTTTATTTATCATTTGTCTATTCACTAGATCCAGGAAGGCAGGATCACATCTGTTGTATTTACTGCCACACACTCTGCCTAGCACAATATTTAATAAATATTTGTCAAACGAATGAATCAGAAAGTATCTTTATAGTAGGAATTTCAGTTTTCCATTTAAAAAATATTTTAGGTGGCATTAATCTATTTCCTTCCCATCAGGGATAATTCCTAGTGTTTCTTAATGAACAAGCTATTTCCATCAGGGAGATAGTACAGACTTGATTTCTGTGTTTAGCTAATAATAAAAACTTAAAGGTAAAATATAAAATGATTGTAAAAATTGTTTATTTCCCAGTCTGTCAGTGAGTTAGGAGAAACAGGTACGTTGATAAAGCAACCTAAAAACCAAACCAAACTCATTGCCATCGTATCAGTTCTGAGTCCTAGTGACCCCATAGGATAGAGTAGAACTGCCACATAGGGTTTCTAAGGAGTGGCTGGTGGATTCAAACTGTCGATCTTTTGGTTAGCAGCCGAGCTCTTAACCACTGCGCGACCAGGGCACCTGATAATAGGAAGTGCTTAGTGCCCCAGAAGTACAGCAGGGTCATCTACGTTCTTTTTATGTTTTTAACGTTTTATGCACTGTGAATGATTAATACGGGAGTGATTCAAGGGAATGAATGTCTTTTCTATTACCTTCATTAAGAAATTTGCCTCTCCTGCTTTGAAATGCAGAACATCAGAGGCCTAACGAGTGGAGTGAAAATGAGTAGTCTCCTTTCTTCCTTGAGAGAAGTACTCCTTTTTCTGCCAGTTTGTACTGTAATCAGAAGCTTTTTCCTGTATAGCACAGGATTTCATAGCAAATTTTGTTCTTTTAAATTTTTTAAATGATTTTAGTTTCATCAGCACATAGGATTATTTTGGGTCACATCTGTCTTCACTTTGAAGTTCATCACTAAATTTAATCCAGTGCATCGCATCACTTGTCACACTGAATCAGTATGCATGGTCTTTGGGTTTTACTAGTTTTCTGAATTAAATCACCAAGAATTTTTAAATCATTCAATTGTTTTATAATATATAACCATATTCTGAGCTTAAGAAATAGAAAGAAAAAACTATTTTTTTATTATCTTATCTAAATGAATATAACTGAGCAGTAACACTTCGGAAAATGGCTGTGACTGGAAAATGTCTAAAACCACTAACCTTGAGTACAGAGTGTTGTTAGCAAAAGCAGAGTGAACCCTAAGTGTAATCTAGAGTATGGAAGTTTCTTGTTCAAAGGCAACTTTTAGGTATTAAGAAGTCATAAAATCACATCTTAAAAAAATTCCAGATTTTTTCACAAAAATTTTGGTTGGAGTGTCCCTCTCCAGCAAATTTGCTTACTCTTGTGTGTTTGTCTTCCTGCAGTAGTATAGATAAAGCTGATAAAATACTAAAGTCTCCCATTGGTATAGATAGTGATATAGAGGTTGAATCTATTCCCTGGTGATGTTTTTATTGTAGCATTATATGTTGTTGTTGTTGCCATTGTCATTAGCTATCCAGTCAATTCTGACTCCATTAGCAATCCCACATGACAGATGACATCTGCCTCATGGAGTTTTCTTGATTGTAATCCTTATGGAAGCAGATTGCTGCCAACCTTTTGCTTAGTAGCTGAGCACTTCACTGTTTGAGCACTGGGACTCCTTTTAGCATTATGTATAACAAGAAAACCAAATCCATTGCCACTGAGTTGATTCCAACTCATAGTAACCCTATAGGACACAGTAGAAGTACACCATAGGGTTTCCAAAGCTGTAATCTTTATGGGAGCAGACTGCTACATCTTTCTGCCACAGAGTGGCGGGTGGGCTCAAACCAATGGCTTAACTGCACCACCAAGGCTCTTAATAATAAGCATTATGTATAGAGGAATAAAAATAAAAATGATAGCAAATTTCTCTTCCGAAACAATCAAGCAAAAAGACAAAGCAACATCTGTAAATTACTGAAAGAAAAATCTGTGAACCTAGAATTTTGTACCCACTGAGAATGTCTTTCAAAAACAAAGGCAAAATAAAGATGTTTTCAGACATATAGAAGCTGAAAGAATTTATCACCAAATGTATGGGCTTTTAGGTATGGTATTTGTTTGGGCACAGTTGATTTGACCATTAATAGGCAGAACTCAGTTGGGCCCACGAGGATCTCCTAGGAATGGGGAACTTGGACCGAAACTTTCAGTCTCTCTGGCTGAACCATTATATTAAAATGCGAACTTCTGACCTCATATGGGTGGTTATCATCCACTCTTCTTGAGGACTGAATAACAGGGAAGGTTGTGAGCAGAGAAGGAAGAATCAAGTCAATGAAATGAGGTATAGAGGTGAGAAATAGACAATTCCCTTGGTATCTGGTGGTCTTCTAGTTTCCAGTTCTAGTTCTTCTAAGACTAAGCTGCAGCCCTGCTTTTGTGTTCTGTGAGAAGCCATTCCATCCTTATAATAAGCTAGCCCCAGATGCTTTTGGTTACTTGTCACCCAAAAAAGAAAAAAAAAAAAAAAAAGAAGGTTCACTTTCACATTTTCTTCCTTAGTTTACTTAAGTGTAAAAATCATGCTTTTGAGGAAGTCATATTTAGACACAGAATAGAAAAAATGGTTCCTTGGCAGGATTTAACCTTTTTAGGCCGATCGTCTTTAGATTGTTCACCATATTTTCTAGGTGAACTTTAAAGCCTTGAATTATTGTTCAGTTGAGTAAAAAGACTCTATAGCTTTCAAAGTTAGATCTATTTCTCACCATTTATGGTGTCCCCCCTAAACAAACAAACAAACCTATTGCCATCGAGTTGATTCCGACTCATAGTGACCCTATAGGACAGAATAGAACTGTCCTATATGGTTTCCAATGAGCAGCTGGTGGATTCAAACTGCCTACCTTTTGGTTAGCAGCTGAGCTCTTAACCACTACCCCTCCAGGGCTCCCTAGAGTGTCTAGGCAGCTAGAAATTGTTGAAGAAAGGAAAAAAGTGGTGAGTGCCTCTCGCTTTTGGCTTTCTACATATTCAAGAATCCAGCAAAAATTAACCCATTGCCATCAAGTCAATTCCGATTCCTAGTGACCCTAGAGGACAGAGTAAAACTGTCCCATAGGGTTTCCAAGGCTGTAGTCTTTACAGAAGCAGATTGCTACATCTTTCTCCCTCATTTTTCCAGCATTCTCCACAAGATGCCCCTGTGTTCTGTTATTAGACAGAGTCTTTTATTTTTCCTTTCCATTAATCACTAATCTTTTATTTAATTACTTTTTTATTGTAAGTATATAAGTAATAAAACATTTGAATCGCTAATCTCTTACAAGCTTCATCTTTTTTTATCACCAGTGTTTTGAGAACACTCTCAATGTGATAGACCCCTGCCTACGAGTCCTTCACACTAAATGATTGTTTTAAATAAGTTATGATTTCTATTTGTCAGTGTCTCTGATTTAGTACCCTTTTTTTTCCTTTTATTTAATTCAATAGGGTCATAAAGATGGCTTTTGACCAAATATTCACTAAAAAATTTGCTTACTTTGCCTGGACTCTAGAAAATTCTCCTTAAATAGTTGCCTTTTGTTTTTTTTCACATCAACAATGTTCTTGTTTCTGATGATGTATCTTAGGACATTTTTTTTCCTTTCTTTCTTCCTGGGTGAAGTGTCAGAATTTCAAAGTCTTTTATGAACGTTCTAGTGATCTAAATACTGTTAACGGAGCTTTGACCTACTTAGAATGGTTCTTTGTGCTAGAGAGCATGTTTATCCCCAGGGTAACTCTGTTGCAGAAATGCCCTGTGTGAATGCATTGAAACTTGCCACTTGCCAAATCTTTCATTACACAAACACAAGGAAGCAGCAGGCAGCCAAAGAGAAGTAAGGAAGATTGCATTGTACTTGACTTCCTTGAATTAAGAAGTTTTATTCATCTCAGTGTTTCCTACAGACTCTTGAACAATAATACTGTGAACTTAACAGCTACAGTTGCTTGCGTGTTTATTCATTCTCAGGGTCTGCTATGTCGAGAAACACCCTTATACATTTTGTTTAATAGGGCATTCAATTTAAAGAAACAATTTTTACTTTATACTTAGAGAACGTTTTTAGGCATATGACTCTAGTATGAAGTATAGCAGTATAGTCCTTTTAGATATTTAAATATAAACTGTCAGGATAATTGCACTTACAGTATAACAAAACCCAGTATACGTGTGGAAATATTTGCATTTATTGACTCCATTTTTGAGATTGACAGCAGAATATCTTTGTCATTTGCTCTATTTCTTCAGGGTTGTTGGGTCACTTGCCATACACTTTTTCCCCTAAACATTTCAGTATTTTAATGTATTTACCAAGAATTTGGAAACCCTGGTGGTATAGTGGTTAAGTGCTATGGCTGCTAACCAAGACATTGGCAGTTCAAATCCACCAGGCGCTTGTTGGAAATGCTTATGGGGCACTTCTACTCTGTCCTATAGGGTTGCTGTGAGTCAGAATTGACTCGACAGCAGTGAGTTTGGTTTTCCACGTTACAGATAGTTTGAAAGAAAGAGTCACTTAGAATAATAAATAAGCAGGACAGGCTGGCTGTTTTTTTTTTTAATCAAGATTTGACTTTTAAGCATGTAGGTTTTGTTGTAAATATAAACCCGTTGCCGTCGAGTGGATTCTGACTCATAGCAACCCAATAGGATAGAGTAGAACTGCCCCATAGGGTGTCCAAGGAGCAGCTGGTGGATTCGAACTGCCAACCTTTTGGTTAGCAGCCGAACTCTTAACCACTGTGTACCACTAGGGCTCATGTTGTAATATAGGTGTTTTTATATACCATTGGCCTCTAGGGGGCAGCATGATCTAGCGTAAAATTGCTGGATCCTGAATAAGGACGTTTAGTTGGTTTTAAGAACTTCCCTGTAGGAGAATATTTGCCCTCTGAATCATAAAGTGACACTGAAAATGAGTAAAATAACAGCTGATATTCACTGAGTTCTAGAGAAGGAGATTTTGTAATCATGTTATTTTCTTTGTGAGTACTTCAAAAAGAGAAGGAATTATTGCCATAGAAGTAGTCTGATAATTGAGAAAGTTAAAGGAATTAATAATTTAAGTGGATGGTCTCTTTTTACAGTTTGCTGACCACCACTTTCTGTCTGGCTATCTCAGGTGTTGTGCAAATGCTTCGTTGAATTAATAAGGAACAGTGTATACCAGTACAGCGTTTAGGATGTCTTCAGTGAACCCAGCCAGCCAGGATTGTGTTGGGTGGGTGTAAGTGTCAGTGTACATGTGTGCTGGGCTATTTTATTAAATGTTATGTTACTATCATTAACCATTAGTTCGAGGCTGTCTTATTTCCGGCTGATGTTTTTGCAAAAATACTGTTAAGTGTTCATTTAAATGTACTTTGAATAAAATCATTACCAAATTATTTTCCTATAGCTTATTGTTAAAAACTGTCTAAATTTGGTTGAAATTCAGGAGATACATTATGCCAATTTTTTCATTATAACTGGATATTTTTGTTATGTGATCAAAACGTAGCCATGGCGTATGAATGTTGCTGTAACTTGTACCTTCAGGAGAACGGGCGTTGTGAATGTATTTTAAGGGGAAAGAAGGGACAGTGAGTGAGCAGCTATCTTCCAGTCTATTTTCCTTCCTTTTCCTGTTTTCATGGCACCTGAATAATTGCGATTAGTGACATGCATTAAAGGATTACGGTAAAAGGATATGCCCCTTGGTTTTCCTGGAATTGGCAGTTTTAGGAGAATTTATTCTGCTCAAAACGGAAAGGTAAGTGTGGAAGGCAAAGGAACTGGTGGGAGGGTGTATTAACAACCTTGTTAATGATATTATACTATTAATTTAATTTTGGGTCTGTTTCAACCAAAACCTCATAAAGTTCAGGTTATGTCCTTGTCCCTTTAGATGTCCTTAATCCATGAAGAGTTGACCGTAGTAATCAAAAGCTGTGTGGAAAGAATTGATAAATGTCCAGAAAAAAAATTAGAGCTGCTATATATTCTAAAGAAGTCCAGTGATCCTTTTCTACACAGAGATGTAGTCCTTTAAAATGGAAGTCTCTGTGAATAAATAATCTGCCCTTTTCTCCTTTGAGTGGCCTGAGACTTCCGCCTCCCCTTTTGTATTTGAGACACAAAGGTCCTTAGTGGGCTAATGAGCTGAGCTTCTTTTGGTTTTTCTAAATACTTGTTTGAATGTGTATTGTTTCTGCATCAACAAGGGTGATATTTGGGACAAAATGGAAATGGGAGATCAGGAACTGGTATAACCTATTTTGAGCTGTGTAATGAGCAGAAAGGTACTGGATAAAGGAATTAAAGTATTTGGAAACTTGTAGATTTTCAAAAAGCAAAACAAAGTTTGTAACATCTATTTTTCATGTATTTCTACATTATGGCATTAGAGAGTTACTTATCGGTAAAGATATAATTTCTACTAAGAGAAACAGTGTAAAGTATTCTAACATTTAACAAAGTATTCTACATTTAACATATAATTGTTTATATTCTTTAAACTAAAAATAGTAACTATAGATGCCATGTTCTTTTTAAGACAGGGAACTATGTAATAACTAGATCCTTTTTCTTACTAACAATCGCTCTCATTTTGGAACCAGTCTATCTAATACATGTCACAAATATACATCACACATACACTGTAGTGGGTGTAGACTGTGGAGGGAAATTTTTTTTAATTGCTAGAGTCATTTGGAAGAAAAGATGGTCTGTGCTTTGATATCAGTAGTAACCAGTTACCCCTCAAATAAGCAGATGGTCTATGGTTTGTTGAATTAATAAGAAATAATATCAATATACATTATTAAAAAAAAAATTTTTTTAATAATGTATACTGATATAGCTTCTAGGTTGTCTTCAGTGAATCCAGGCCTTCAAGACTGCGTTGTGTGGACACTTGTTATGTGCCAATGTACATGTGTGCTGGGCTATTTTATTAGTTTTTATTTAAATGATCAGGTTATCAGACTATTATTGAAAAATATTACGTTGTTATTTATGCCTAAATAGCATGTAGCAAATACAAATAGAATGCAAATTGCAAAGGAAACCAGACGGAATTCTAGGGCTGAGAAGGACCCTCGAGGGTGTCTAATCCTTGGCCCTCCAGCTCTGCTACAGAACCAAATCTGCTACTGAAATTAAAATAATTAAATAATTTATAATAGAATTAAAGAATGACAAGAGTTTTTCCTTTATGTTTGTCGTTGTTAGGTGCCGTCGAGTCGGTTCCGACTCATAGCAACTCTGTGCACAACAGAATGAAACACTGCCCGGTACTGAGCCATCCTTACAATCGTTGTTATGCTTGAGCTTATTGTTGCAGCCACTGTGTCAATCCACCTCGCTGAGGGTGTTCCTCTTTTCCGCTGACCCTGTACTCTGCCAAGCATGGTGTCCTTCTCCAGGGACTGATCCCTCCTTGCAACATGTCCAAAGTATGTAAGATGCAGTCTCGCCATCCTTGCTTCTAAAGAGCATTCTGGCTGTACTTCTTCTAAAACAGATTTTTTCATTCTTTTGGCAGTCCATGGTATATTCAATATTCCTCGCCAGCACCACAATTCAAAGGTGTCAATTCTTCTTCGGTCTTCCTTATTCATTGTCCAGCTTTCACGTGCATATGATGTGATTGAAAATACCATGGCTTGGGTCAGGCGCACCTTAGTATTCAAGGTGACAACTTTGCTCTTCAACACTTTAAAGAGGTCCTTTGCAGCAGATTTGCCCAACACAATGAGCCTTTTGATTTCTTGACTGCTGTGTCCATTGGTATTGATTGTGGATCCAAGTAAAATGAAATCCTTGACAACTTCAGTCTTTTCTCCATTTATCATGATGTTGCTCATTGGTCCAGTTGTGAGGATTTTTGTTTTCTTTATGCTGAGGTGTAATCCATACTGAAGACTCTGGTCTTTGATCTTCATTAGTAAGTGCTTCAAGTCCTCTTCACTTTCAGCAAGCAAGGTTGTGTCATCTGCATAATGCAGGTTGTTAACTGATGCCCTGTTCTTCATATAGTCCAGCTTCTTGGATTATTTGCTCAGCATACAGATTGAATAGATATGGTGAAAGAATATAACCCTGACACACACCTTTCCTGACTTTAAACCAATCAGTATCCCCTTGTTCTGTCTGAACAACTGCCTCTTGATCTATGTAAAGGTTCCTCGTGAGCACAATTAAGTGTTCTGGAATTTCCATTCTTTGCAACGTTAGCCATAATTTGTTATGACCCGGACAGTCAAATGCCTTTGCATAGTCAATAAAGCACAGGTAAACATCCTTCTGGTATTCTCTGCTTTCAGCCAGGATCCATCTGACATCAGCAATGATATCCCTGGTTCCACGTCCTCTTCTGAAACAGACCTGAATTTCTGGCAGTTCCCTGTCAGTATACTGCTGCAGCCATTTTTGAATGATCTTCAGCAAAAGTTTGCTTGCGTGTGATATTAATGATATTGTTCTATAATTTCCACATTAAGTTGGATCACCTTTCTTGGGAATAGGCATAAATATGGATCTCTTCCAGTCAGTTGGCCAGGAAGCTGTCTTCCATATTTCTTGGCATAGACGAGTGAGCACCTCTAGCACTGCATCTGTTTGTTGAAACAGCTCAATTGATATTCCATCAATTCCTGGAGCCTTATTTTTTTAACCAATGCCTTCAGAGCAGCTTGGACTTCTTCCTTTCGTACCATCGGTCCCTGATCACCTTGTGAAATGGTTGAACATAGACTAATTCTTTTTGGTATAATGACTCTGTGTATTCCTTCCATCTTCTTTTTTTTTTTATGATTTTTATTGTGCTTTAAGTGCAAGTTTACAAATCAAGTCAGTCTCTCACACAAAAACCCATATATACCTTGCTACACACTCTCAGTTACTCTCCCCCAATGAGACAGCCCGCTCTCTCCCTCCACTATCTCTTTTAGTGTCCATTTCACCAGCTTCTAACCCCCTCCACCCTCTCATCTCCCCTCCAGGCAGGAGATGCCAACATAGTCTCAAGTGTTCACCTGATCCAAGAAGCTCACTCCTCACCAGCATCCCTCTCCAACCCATTGTCCAGTCCAATCCATGTTTGAAGAGTTGGCTTCAGGAATGGTTCCTGTCCTGGGCCAACAGAAGGTCTGGGGGCCATGACCACCGGGGTCCTTCTTGTCTCAGTCAATTAAGCTTGGTCTTAAGAGAATTTGGGGTCTGCATCCCACTGCTCTCCTGCTCCCTCAGGGATTCTCTGTTGTGTTCCCTGTCAGGGCAATCATCAGTTGTAGCCGGGCACCATCTAGTTCTTCTGGCCTCATTCCATCTTCTTTTGATGCTTCCTGTGTCGTTTAATATTTTCCCCGTAGAATCCTTCAGTATTGCAACTCAAGGCTTGAATTTTTTTCTTCAGTTCTTTCAGCTTGAGAAACACCAAGCGTGTTCTTCCCTTTTGGTTTTCCATCTCAGGCTCTTTGCGCATGTGATTATAATACTTTGTCTTCTCGAGACGCCTTTTGAAATCTTCTGTTCAGTTCTTTTACTTCATTAAGTCTTCCTTTTGCTTTAGCTGCTTGACGTTCGACAGCAAGTTTCAGAGTCTCCTCTGACATCCATCCTGGCCTTTTCTTTCTTTCCTGTCTTTTCAATGACCTCTTGCTTTCTTCATGAATGATGTCCTTGATGTCATGCCACAGCTTGTCTGATCTTTGGTCACTAGTGTTCAGTGCGTCAAATCTGTTCTTCAGATGGTCTCTAAATTCAGGTGGGATGTACTCAAGGTCATATTTTGGCTCTCGTGGACTTTCTCTGATTCTGATGGTCTGTTCCACAGTTGGCCTCCTGGCCTTGTTCTGACTGATGATATTGAATTTTCCCATCATCTCTTTCCACAGGTGTTGTCAATTTGATTTCTTTGTGTTCCATCTGGTGAGGCCCATGCGTATAGTCGCCATTTATGTTGGTGAAAGAAGGTATTTGCAATGAAGAAGTCGTTGGTCTTGCAAAATTCTATCATTTGATCTCTGGCATTGTTTCTGTCCCCAAGGCCATATTTTCCAACTACTGATCCTCCTTCATTTCCAACTTTTGCATTCCAATCACCAGTAATTATCAATGCATCTTGATTGCATGTTCGATCAATTTCAGACTGCAGCAGCTGATAAAAATCCTCTATTTCTTCATCTTTGGCCCTAGTGGTTGGTGCGTGAATTTAAATAATAGTCGTATTAACTGGTCTTCCTTGTAAGCGTATGGATATTATCCTATCACTGATAGTGTTGTACTTCAGGATTGATCTTGAAACGTTCTTTTTGACGACGAATGCAACAGCGTTCGTCTTCAAGTTGTCATTCCCAGCATAGTAGACTATATGATTGTCTGATTCAAAATGGCCAATACCAGTCCATTTCAGCTCACTAATGCCTAGGATATCGATGTTTATGCATTCCATTTCATTTTTGACGATTTCCAATTTTTCTAGATTCATACTTCGTACACTCCAGGTTCCGATTATTAATGGATGTTTGCAGCTGTTTCTTCTCATTTTGAGTTGTGCCACATCAGCAAATTAAGGTCCTGAAAGCTTTACTCCATCCACATCATTAAGGTAGACTCTACTTTGAGGAGGTAGCTCTTCTCCAGTCATCTTTTGAGTGCCTTCCAACCTGGGGGGCTCATCTTCCAGCACTATATCAGACAATGTTCTGCTGCTATTCTTAAGGTTTTCACTGGCTAATGCTTTTCAGAAGTAGACTGCCAGGTCCTTCTTCCTAGTCTGTCTTAGTCTGGAAGCTCAGGTGAAACCTGTCCTCCATGGGTGACTGTGGTGGTATCTGAATACCAGTGGCATAGCTTCCAGCATCACAGCAACACACAAGCCCCCACAGTAGGACAAACTGACAGACACGTGGGGGTTCCTTTATGTTACTTAAACGATAAGTAAAATTTCCTCATTTAAAAAAGTTTTACTTAATTTTTTTTTTTTTTTTTTTAAGCACTTTTCACTACTTGTCTACTTGGGAGTGTAACTGAATTAAAAGTGAAATAATAGGCACAAGTGAATCCAGATTAACAGAAAAACTCAAACAGCTCCTTGCTTCTTTGTGGCTGTGATTTTTATCTCCAATGCTAGGCGCTATCAAGTAGGCTTCTGACTCACCCAGGCCCCGTGCACATGGGAACGAAATGCTCCCCGATCCTGCACCATTCTTATAACCAATTGAAGATTATACTGTTGTGATCCATAGGGTTTTCACTGGCTGATTTTAAGAAGTAGAATGCCATACCTTTCCGCTTAGTCTGGAAGCTCTGCTGAAACCTGTTCAGGAAATAAGGTGGTATCTTCCACTAATAAGATTCCCTTGTGTGTGATAGACCTAAACTTAGTTGATAAATCAGTATTTCACTGTGTCCCACTACAAACATGTTCTGTAAAGGGACTCATGAATTTCAAGTGCTTTATCATCTAAACAATTATTAGAACTGGTGATTCAGTCCAGTATTTTCACTTTATCTGTGAGGCCCAGAGAGATTTAATGACATCCTTAAAGCATAGTAATGGTGGGGTCAGGGCTCTATTATATGGCTTCTAACTTTAAAAACAAGGATGGTGAAACTGCATCTTACAAACTGAACATGTCGTCAGGAGGGATCAGTCCCTGGAGAAGGACATCATTCTTGGTAAAGTACAGGGTCAGTGGAAAAGAGGAAGACCGTAAATGAGATGGATTGACACAATGGCTGCAGCAGGGTCAAGCATAACAGTGATTGTAAGGGTGGCACAGGACCAGGCAGTGTTTCGCTCTGTGGTACATAGGGTCGCTGTGAGTCAGAACTGACTCGATGGCATCTAACAACAACAACTTTATATTTATTGTTCTAGGTTCAATAGCAAAAATTTATAGGTATAACTGAATTTAGAAGGAGCTTTTTTGTTTGGGAAGCAGTCACTTATTCTTTATCGAACTTGATCTTTATACTCTGGTCAGTGATATAATCCTTATTTTAACGGTTGAAGAAACCGAGGCTCACATAGGTTAAGTAATTAAAGCTTTCCTACTAGTAAAAAAAGAAGCCAGGCCCTGAGTTGGATTATTGGCTAGTTCTGCAGCCTCAGCAGCGTCTCTGTGTGCTTGCGCTCCCTGAGTGACTGGTGCAGGAAGCCGGCAGCGAAGTTCTTCAGGGCCACGTTGTCGTGGTTGAAGTGATAGGCTGTGGAAAGATCCACGTGAAATTCCATCCTTCAATTCCACCATCTTAGAATTCATCCTTCCCAACTGCACAGAAGGGAAGGAGGAAACATGAAGGATCTCCTCCCAGCTCTTAACTGCCTTAAACCAGAAGTCGTACACTTCTGCCCAACCCAACTTCAAGGGAAGCCTGGAAATACAGGGGAAAACATGTAATATTCAGTGAGCAATCTAATCTCTGTCATGCATGTTTTATCCATTTCCCCTAGCTGTTAGAAAAGTTATTTAAAACTTACATTTTTTACCACCATTATTTACTTACTTATTACAGGGTGCTTATAGTGAGGCTTCTTTTGAAAAAAAAAAAAAATTTGTGTGTGTGTGTGTGTGTAAGCATACTGTCTTAGCTTCCTGGTGCAGCTGTAACACAGATACCACAAGTGGGTGGCTTTAAAGAGCAGAATATTTATTTTCTCATGGTTCTGGACACTAAAAGCCCAATCAGGGTCATAGATATGTTGATTCCTTCAGGATTGTTCCTTTGTTCCTGGGCAAACCTCACTCACTTGGCATCTGTCTTCCCTAGTGTGTGCTTGCTTCTGTGTCTAATCTGCCCTTTTTATAATTCAGATGAGATTAGTTTAGGATACACCCTACACTGATGTGGCCTCATTAACATAACATAGAAAACTCTATTCCCAAAAGGGATTACATCCACAGGTACAGAGATTAAGATTCTAACACGTTTTTCCAGGGGACACAATTCAGTCCATAACAGATGTGGGGAAGGTGGCATAGTGGACTTCCAAGAGGATGGGCAGTTTTTTCTTCCCTCCACTTAAAAGTTTTGCTCTTCAAACGCTCTTTCTCTGAATCCAGTCACCATGCTGTGAGAAGCTCAAAGCACATGAAGTGGTGACGTAGAGGAGAACCAAGGCTGAACTCCAAGACAACAACCAACATCAACGGCCACCCAAGACCAGTAAGACATTTTGGATATTCTAGACAACCACAGCTCCAGTTGCTGTCAGAAAAAGCAGAATGATCACCAGGCTGAACCCAGTCAATCCACAGAATTATGAAAAAATAATAAGATGGTTGTTGCTTTAAAAAAAAAAAAATCAAAAAACCTGTGCTCAGCTGCTAATCGAAATGTTGGTGGTTCTAGGCTGCCTTGTAAAGATGACAGCCTAGAAAACCTTATGGGGGCAGTTCTTCTCTGTCACACGGCGCCACTTTGAGTCAGAATCAACTTAACCACACCCAATAACAAAAACAACAATACTTATAATAACTCTCAGTCACACCATGACACTAAAACAATGACTAACTAGATAGGATAAGGTGACAATAAATAAGTAAATGTAAAATAAAATCAGAATTACCATGAAGATTATTTGAAACTTGAATTTACTGTTTGTTGTTAAGTACGAACCTTACTTCTTACACTGTTGTTGAATGTGAGCCTTAAGTTTCATACCTTGGAATGTTAACTAATATTATGAAGTCAGTATTTAAAACTGCTTTTCGTTTGCTTTGTATCATTTTATTAAAAAGTCTGTTTTTGTGTATTTTGTAAAGCATTCAATATATTAGTACATGTTGAGAATTTATAAATGTACATATCCTGGGGGTGCAGAGTCAAAAAATTTTAATGGGTTGCATGATGAAAAAGATTTTGAGACAACTGGTTTTGAGATGCTGAAAAATGAAGGCAAAGCGAAGCTATAAGAAGGTAGATGTCCCAGGATTTGGTGATTAATAGGAGTTGAATATTGAAATCTGAGAAGTTATTAACTTTAGTGATAGAAGAATCACCAGGAGTACTAGTTTATATAAAAAAAAACAAACCTGCCCCTTCCCCCAGATCATTCAAAGGTATATTGCCATTGAAAAATGCTGCTTCAAGGTTTCTAGGTTATTGAAAAGGATGGGGTTGGTCATTTGAAAATTTATTTAGATTGTACCACGGGCTATGTTATGTGATACAATGTTAACAGTAATCCTGTGGAAAAAAAAACTGCCATTTTATAGATGGCAAAATTGAGATTCAAAGAAGCTAAATAGCTTGTCTAAGATTACAGTTACTGAGTTGCAGATTGAGTATTTCGTTTTAGGTCTCTTTTAAACTCTTGTTCTTTCTATGTATTGTTTCTGTTGAGTAACTGGGTATTTGAAAATTCCATTAGCTGGAATATAGAATACAACTACCTTATTTTTCTAAGGAGATCACTAAAAAAAAAAAAAAACAGAAAAAAACTTGTTGTTGTTGGGTCGATTGCGACTCCTAGCCGACCTTATAGGACAGAGCAGAACTGTTCCATAGGGTTTCCAAGGAGTGGCTAGTGGATATGAACTGCTTACCTTTGGTTTTTTTTTTTTTTACCTTTGGTTAGCAGTCATAGCACACTGTAGTTCTTAACCACTGCATCTCCAGGGCCCCAAGTAGATCACTAGTTGAAGTTGAGACGTCTAATCTGTACAAGATGTGTATTATCTGTTCTTGGAGTCCGTAACTTATTCATTATGTTCAAAGTTAATATTGATTCTTCTAAGTTTGTGTTTGATAATAGAATATTCAATTGGGGAAAAATATTTTTCTCTTGGGAAATTATTATAGTTTGGATCAGAAGCATATGGAAAAAATATTTTACTACTCAAACAATTAAAGCTGGTGTAGATACCAAACGTATTGATAGTTTTTTTGGCTTTTCAGATGACGGCTTTCATAGCTCCCAGGCTAGTAACAAAAGCTTTCAAGTAATTTCTTCCGGCTTTATAAGCTCACAAGAGGAAGAAAAATGCCACAAGGCTTTAGAGGCTTTTATCTGATAAGTTAGTAGTAATATTACCATTTATTCATCTGTTTCTCTACCTCTTTTGATCTTTCTTCCAAGTGATTTATTTATCTGCTGTGAAATGTGCACAACTAGCAGAAGTTAAATTTGAAGCCACATATTTCCACAGAGCACTGAGAGATGGTATAAAGCAACAGAAACTTTCGGAGGGAATTTGAAGAATGTTGGACGTTTTTTAAGTGAAAGTATCTGCTGTGCTCTCTTGTTCTCAGAGTTTATATTCTTTGCCCTGTAACTATTTTCGTTTCTTTTCATCTTTTTATAGGTTTTAACTGTGACCTTTTTAGTTAGGGAGTTGGTTTAGTTTCTGTATAATAATATCAGGTGCATTTCTGTGACAGAAAAATTGGTAGAAAAATTACTTTTCCGTTCTCGATGTGGCAGCCTTAAATGCCTGTGCAATTTATCTCACGTTTTGCCTTTTCTGGTGAGTGTCAAATACATGGTTTTGCAAAAATTTTTAAGCCAGTGTCTAGCACACAGTTAAGTGCTCAATAATGAATTGGTATTATTTCATTATCTTCTCATGTATTTGCCTCTCTCCCTTTTCTGTTTCAAGGCAATTAACTTTGACTATTCATTTATATTGTACAGTCTCTCCAGGGTTTGTGTACCTTTCAAACCAATGTTATTGAGACCTGCTGCCTATTTCTTTTTCATCCATGAGGAGGCTACTATATGATTTTATTTAAAACTAAACTATTGCCTAAATAGGTATCCAGTTTTTTTGTTTGTTTGTTTGTTTATTTTTTTTTGTAGACAAAAGACTGGAGGCAGTTTATGAGTAAAAATGCTTGGGGACCCTAGCAAAACAAAAACTTAAATGAAAAACAATTATTGCAAGAAAGTAGAAGCAAGATGACATAAGGGAGGAAATGCAACCAACACTTACAGCTTGCCAGGCATAATGCGTGGCAATTTAGTAAACATTATTGGAGCCTTGGTGGCGCAGTGGTTAAGAGCTATGGCAACTAACCAAAAGGATGGCAGCTCGAATCCACCCGCTGCTCATTGGAAACCTTATGGAGCAGTTCTACTTTGCACTGTAGTGTCGCTATGAGTCTGAATTGACTTGACAGCAACGGTTTTGTTTCCTGTTTTTTTTAATAGAAAGTATTATCCCCATTTTACTTAAGAGAAAACTAGCGCTCTGGAGTTTAAGTAACAGGCTGTCCGAGGTCAGTACCAGTGTTTTTGTTAGGTGCTGTCGAGTTGATTCTGACTCATTGACCTCACGTGACAGAGTGGAACTGCTCCATAGGGTTTTTTTGGCTGCAATCTTTATGGAAGCAAATTTCCAGGTCTTTTGTCTTGTGGAGTTGCTGGGTAGGTTTGAACTGCCAACTTTTTGATTAGCAGTCAAGGGCTTAACCTTTTGCACTGCCGGGGCTTCTTTGAATACCACTAGTAACTGCAAAGGAAACCCTGGTGGTGTAGTGGTTAAGTGCTGTGGCTGCTAACCAAAAAGGTCAGCAGTTCAAATCTCCAGGCGCTCCTTGGAAACTCTATGGGGCAGTTCTACTCTGTCCTATCGGGTCACTACGAGTCGGAATCGACTCGATGGCAGTGGGTTTTTTAGTAACTGCAAAAGTGAGGATTCCGTACCATGGTTTTTGACTCCAGAACTGTTGCTCTAATTTTTCTTGAAAGAGATGAGCTATGTATAGAAGCCCAGCTCAGCATCTGTCACATAGTAGGTGTTTCGTGAGGGTAGTCTTCTTTCTCCCTCCCTCCCTCCATCTCTCAACCATTCTGCCTGTCCATGAAATATTAAAAAAAGAAAGAAAAAAGACACGAAGAGAATCAGCATCAGTGTTCCCCTCATGGGAGAAGAGGCAATTTGCGGAAATGAAATGTGTTATGTAACTCTGCGTCTTTGTTCTTTTTTGGCTAACTGTGTGGGGACCTCGCACAGAGAGCCTTTCTATTTTGGATGTAGGCAGGAGCTAGTTCAGAGCTATGGAAAGCCAGAGAGAAAATCTGACACTTTCTTAATGACAGGAGTTGTTAAAAGTTTGCTTAAGGGGATTAAAAAAAAATAATAATAAGCATTTCTAGAGCTTAGCTTTGCATAAGCCCAGGAAGCTGCTGACCCCAAGAAAGTAGTAAGGGGAGTTTTGGCAAGTTTTGGAAAATAAACTCAGAGGTACATGAAACAGTGATGAGTTTAATCAGGGCCCACAAGTGTGACTAAGCTTCCTGGCATTGCACACCTCGATAGGGTGCCCTTTACATATCCTAGGATGTGAGGATCTCCCCCCATGCCACCTCACCTCCAAGTTATGCAGCACGGTGGCTTTGAGTCTAATAGATTTATAACCCACTAAAAAACCCACTGCCGTCGAGTAGATTCCGACTCATAGCGACCCTATAGGATAGAGAAGAACTGCCTGATAGAGTTTCCAAGGAGTGCTCGGCGGATTCGAACGACCAACCTCTTGGTTAGCAGCCGTAGCACTTAACCACTATGACACCAGGGTTTCCAATAGATTGATAAGGTCTTGGAAAAAAAAAAAATGGAACCTGTTGCCATCGTCGTTTCTGATTCATGGCAATCCTGCGTGTTAGAGTAGAACCAAGCTCCACAGGATTTTCTTGGCGCAGTCTTTATGAAAGCAGATCGCCAGGCCTGGATGGGTTCAAACCATCAACCTTTCAGTTTGCAGCCAAGTGTAAACCATTTATGCCACCCAGGGACCTGGTAAGGTCTAAGGAGCGATGATTTTTCACTTGTTTGGGTGTTAAAAAAAAAAAAGTTGTCAATGGGTCGATGCTAACTCATGGCAACTCCGTGTGTGTCATAGTAGAACTGTACTCCATAGAGTTTCAATGGCTGATTTTTCCAAAGTAGATCGCCAGGCCTTTCCTCCAAGGTGCCTCTGGGTGGACTTGAACTGCCAACCTTTTGTTTAGCAGCCAAGCACATTACCCATTTATACTACCCAGTGACTTTAAATCTCTTCAGAAGCCCACTCAAGTTATATTTTACAGCTCTAAAAAAATGTTTGCAAATATAGTGGCTCCTCAATTATGATTCCTCTGGAAATGAAGTCTCTCTTTCAATAAAGACAGCTTTGGGAGGTGGGAGTATCTACAGGATGGAAGCAAAGGAGAGAGTCCCAGTCTCTTGGTTCTTGCCCAGGGGCTGAAGAAGGAACTTTGTTTTGTTTGCTCAGGGAATGCCATACTTTTATGCCTCTTGAACTCAGGAGGCAAACATTTGATCCACAATTATGTGAATCCTGCTGTCACTAGGTGGCAGGATAGAGACAAGAACCTGTCTAGGCTAACCTGTGAGATTAGGGAGCCTGGTCAACCATACCTGCAAGGCTGGGAGACAAGGAGTGGCCAGCCAAGGTGCCACAGGGAAAGAGTTTGTGTCCTTGAGTTTATTTCTGGGCCACTTATTTGGATCCTACCCTTGGGAAAGTTTCTGCTGATGAAACTTACTACTTAGAGTGTCATTTTAAAAGCATCAATTATAAAATATTAGCTGCAAAGCTTTGCCACCAGGGAGGTAAGATGCTATTATGTACCTGTTTTATAGATGTAAAACAAGAATGTTACAGGTAGTTACTGGAAGGGCTTGTTTTTTGAGTTCTAGTTCTGTGGTAGTTAACCGGGTGTTTTAAATAACAGCTATATATGAAAAAATTAGAAGCTGAAAGATGCTGTAGAGTCCACCGCTGGTTATCCATAATCTTGACTGTAGAACTCATACAGACCAAACCAGACACTGCTTAATGACCAAACTTAAAAAACCAGTCCTGTGCCTAGAAGAACAAAATGACCTTCATTTGGCCATCACTTAAAATGTGAACTATAAAGTCATAGCAGTTACCATATTATGATACTTACAGGATTGTGAGGATTAAAGGAGGAAAGCCTATATGTGTGCCTGGCATGTAATCTAGCATCATACCTAGAGTTAGTAAAATGTTTTTCCCTCTGCACCTGCCCTCCCCATATCATTATTTTTATATCTATTGTCTCCTGCCTTGGAAATGCACCAGTTTTCTAGACTCATTAGTGATCAATTGGAAGCAGAGTGCTAAAGTGGGGGAGGGGGGGACTTGCTTCTCAACAGTCCAGCCTTTTAAACTGCCTTCTTTTTCTCTGTCAGAGCAATGGATTTTTTTAATGTAGTATTTCCATGGAAACTGAATATGTAATGCTTTTCTTCTTCTTTTCAGAATGAGAGCAGTCAGTAAGTATGCCTTAGAACAGTGGCTTTCAAACTGTTTTGACCGCAGCTCAGTATAGTGTTGTGTGTGTGTATGTCTGAAATAAAACCCTTGCTCTGTGCTTAAACACCCTGATATTTTCTATCTTCATCTGGTCATGACCCACTAATATGATGAGACCACAGTCTGAAAAGCCTCCTGCCTTAGAGACAAAGATAGTGACTTTTTTTGGTTTGTAAGTTTGTATTTCCGTCTTATAACCAGAGATCTTTCCTGGCCAACATCCAGGTCTAAATTCAAAATCAGAAGATTATACTTTGTTATGGTGTGACGGATCAATTTTATAGGACCTTTCTTGCCATAGTTTTGCAACTTCCACCAAATAACTGGGTGGGATTATGCAAATGAGTGCTTGTGGCCCACCAAGGAGATTGCATAGCTTGCTAATAATGCAAATAAGGTGCATGGCACTCTTGTGGGAGTGGGAATATGCAAATAAGGTATATGGAATACTAATGAGGGGATTGGTCAGTTTTGCCATCTTGTCAGGCTTAAAATGAGCCATCTCAGAGGTGGATAGGGGAACCTCACCACCAAGAGAGTGTCGTGGGAGGGATGGCTGGTGTTATAATTGGTAAAAAGTTTGGAGAAAGGAGATATGTCTGGCTCTGCCTCATAGGAGTCATCCTTGGGCTGTTGCTGTTGATAATGACTCTCTTTCCTTCCCCTTGTGAAGTTAGCCAAGTAGATCTGGTAGCCCCACCACGCCATTTTTACAGTTGGCGTCAGAAGTGGGATTCGTTGCAGTGGCTCGAGACTTACGGAAGCATGAAGATTTGTAAAAGAAAGGGGTGTGGGAAGTGCAACTTTTGATTCTTAGGTGCTTACTTTGGTTGTCGTTATCTGTAATGGCTAAAAGGAAAGTAAGAGGTGTAATGCTGTAGCTGAGGGGAGAAAAGCCACATCTGAAGTGGCTAGGGGCAAAAGCCAGGCCACTTAACAAAATGGTTGATAGGGGGCCAGAGTCTTCTGGTTCTACCCAGCCAGAGGCCCAAGACCATACACATATGAATGGGAAGATAGTCAAGGTATGGAGAAGAGAAAATGAAACTGGAAATTTTTATAAGGGTTATGGGTTTATTTGATGTACTGTGGATATTGAGGAGGCCTGGTGGTGCAGTGGTTAAGAGCTACAGCTGCTAAGCGAAAGTTCGAATCCACCAACCATTCCTTGGAAACCCTGTGGGACAGGTTCTGCCCTGCCCTATAGGGTCACTATGAGTTGGAATTGACTCAACGGCAATGGGTCTGTTTGATTTTTATGAATATTCAATGTTTCTCCTAACTAGTGTTTTAAAACATACCTTAAAATGTATAATGGCAGTGAATATTGGGTATTATAGATAACAGAGAGTGTAACTCCACCTTCAGCCAATACTTGATTGGATATGCTAAAAGGGGAACTAGAATTTGCCTGAAGGAAACACAGGCTGTTTGTTTCAATCCTGTAGCCCTGTGTATAGAAAGAGTATTGGAGGCTTAGGTAAAAAACCTGAGTCCCACCCAGAATCTTTCCAGTCAGGAAATTTGCATTTGAAAAGACATGCAGCTGCACCCAGAACTGCTGGGAGAGAAGTAATTTGCATATGAAGGAAAGACCTGCAGGAAAAAAAAATGGCTTTTTTTTTTTGAACTGCAAACAGGTGGTTTCCTGTTGGGTGCATCAAGGCAGGAAAAGTCTGTACCCGTCAGGAAAGAACCCCCTTTCAGGACTGAAATTTAAAGGGAGCTGGCAAGTAGAGGTGACTACCTGGGGCCACAAGATGAATGGGGGGGAGGTGCAGCAATGAAGAAATGGGCTGAGTTTGGACATGTTCTGTTGAAATCTGTTGGCCTAGCCCATGTGATCAGGGATGAGAGAGAGAAGGGACCAGCTGGTCTGAAGTGAAGGGAGGTCTGTGTGGACTCTTGAGCCTATGTCTGACGTCCTTTGACCTAGCTTAGAAGGCTGGGGATGAGATGACCTGGCCTTGGGTAAAAGGGGAAGAGAAAAAGAGATGTTTGACACCATGACCTGGTGTAGATTACTGCATTTTGATTGTGTGCACTGGACTTGATTTTGCTTATGGGTACAGATGCTCACCGTTTTAACCGGAACAGAATATGTGCAAACCAAGGAACATGCTTGTCTTCTTAGAGTACTGGTTTGACAGGGACCAAATAAAACATTGGCTATCTAAAACAGGGAGATAAAGGCATGAAGTGGCTAGTTTACACACTTTTGTGAGTGTGCTTGTACTCAAAATGAGGGGGGCAGGGAAGGATGCCCACTGAATAGATTATTCTTTTCCTCATGAGTCTGGGGAAGACAGGGTGGGGGAAGATGCTGATAGGATTATATGATTCAGTTTTGAGTGTTGATTGTTAACAGGTATCTTAGTTATCCAGTACTGCTTTAACAGAAATACCACAAGAGGATGGCTTTAACAAAAAGAAATTTGTTTTCTCACAGTTTAGGGGGCTAAAAGTCTGAATGCAGAGCACTGGTTCTAGGGGAAGGCTTTCTCTCTCTTGGCTCTGGGGGAAGGTCCTTGTTTCCTTTCAGCATCTCTGGGCCCACGTGTCTTCATGTGTCTTGGTATCAACCTTCCCCTGGATATAGGAGGTTCTTAACGTAGGCACCCTGGGTCCAAAGGACATGGTCCACTCCTGGCTCTTCTTTCTTGATGGTGATGAAGTCCCACTCCTTTCTGATAGCTTCTCTCTCCTTTTATCTCTTGTAAGACAAAAGGGGTGATTTGAGTAAAAACATGATTCAAGATATATCCCATACTTACCTCATTAACATATAGAGGTTTAGCATTTACAATATATAATCGTACAATACCACAGAATACAGGACAATTACATAATGCTGAGAATCATGGCCTACCTACTTTGACACATATATTGTCATTTGGGGGGACACAATTCAATCCATGAGAACAGGGTTAATCATGATTGTAAAAACTGTAAATGTAGAAGCAGCATCTGTGAAAGTGTGGACTCAGGGAGAGGCACTGCTGGACTGGAATAGAGTGGTGAACCTAAAGTCACTTAAAGGTTTTGCTGTGCGAATACCTCGATAGAGGCTCAGAACAAGGAAATAATCTTCTCAAAGTTAACTTTTATCAGAGGCTAGAAAGGGTGAAGATGAGACGACTTATAGAGAAGCTGACCAGGTAAGATGGATACCTGCAGCAGCTCTGAATGGGTGGTAACTGAGTGTCTTAGTTATCTAGTGCTGCTATAGCAAAAATACTGAAGTAGATGGCTTTAACAAAGAGAGTCTTATTCTCTCACAGCCTAGAAGACTAGAAGTCTGAATTCAGGGTGCCAGCTCTAGGAGAATGCTTCCCTTCTGTGTCAGCTCTGGGAGAAGGAAGGTTCTTGTCATCAAATTTTCCCTAGGTTTAAGAGCTTCTCAGCACAGGGACCCCAGGTCCAAAGGACACACTCTGCTCCTGACACTTCTTTCTTGGTGGTATGAGGTACCCCAGCCCCCGTCCCCTACCAGCTTGCTTCTCTGCTTTATATCTCAAAAGAGATTGATTCAAGATACAACCTAATACTGTAGATTTAGCCCTGCCTCATTAACATAACTGCCTATAATCCTACCTCATTAACATTATAGAGGTTAGGATTTACAACATATAGGATAATCCCATCAGATCACAAAATGGAGGACAACCACACGATACTGGGAATCATGGCCTGGCCAAGTTGACAAATATTTTTTGGGGACAATTCAATCCATGGCACTGAACATTCTCACTCTGAGATCTCTTTGTCCTACTGAAGGGCTAATTGTTAATAAGCATTTTGGACTGGTAAAATGATCAGGAGGTGGGTGTTATCCTCCAAGAATGAAAGAACCATGGCTAGAAAAGCCAAGGAGTGGCCTGGGGTGCGACATATTGCTTTTATATGACCTTTTCCACCATGGTCTTGTAACTCGCACCAAATGACTGGGTGGGATTATGCAAATGAGGTGCTTGTAGCCCACCAAGGGGATTGAATAGCTTGCTAATAATGCAAATAAGGTATGTGGCAGCCTTGTGGAGGTGGAACCCTGAAAATAAGGCACATGGAACCCTAATGAGGGGATGGGGGAGCTTTGCCATCCTGCTGTGCTTAAAATGAGCCATCCCAGAGGTGGACAGTGGGGACCTCAATACCATCAAAAGAAGAGACAGGAGTGGAGTGTGTCTTTTAGACCTTGGGGTCCTTGCTCTGAGAACCTTCTACACCCACGAGACGGAAAGAGCTCTAACACTGGAGTTGACGAGAGATGGTAAGAAGCAGTGGCAGGGAAATTATGGCAGCAGTACCAGGAGATGGCACAGTGGGCTTCCCAGCCCTCGAGCAAGGTGGCTACAGTGGGTGCGCCAACTTGCAGAGTGAGAGGGCTTAGTACCTTAGGGCCAAGACTTACTGGTGGAGTGGTGTGCGTCCAGGCACTTACTGGTGGAGCAAAAGGGCTTTGTAATACTTGCCAGAGCAGGGCAGAGGCCAGGCCTGAGCAGGGGCCCAGGGGCCAAGTAAGGCCTACCTTCAGGCCTGGCTGAGAAGCTGTCCTGACTAAGCAACTGTATCCTGAGTCGTTCCTGATCCTAAATTGTAACCTGTTAACTTCCCTAATAAACCTCATAATCGTGAGTATTGTCTGTGAGCTCTGTGTGGCTACTGCAACAAATTATCAAACCCAGCAGAGAAGTAGAGAGCGCCCTGGGAGGTATGGCTGGTGTTAGAATTGGTAAAAGAGTTGTAGAGAGGAGGTATATCTGACCTCTGCCTCACAGGAATCACCTTAGGCTGTTGATCTTGATTCTCCTTTTCCCTTGTGAAGTGAGAGGAGGTCAGACTATGCCGCCACAGCGTTTTTACAGTCTTTAAACATAAAGCTGGGTACCAGTTCTTGGTGTTTTACGTAGTGTTTTAACACCATCAAAATTTTCATCAACTCATCCCACACTTACTTGTGCCATAGCTATGGTATGAGATAGTGAGAACTGAAAGAAAATGCAACGTAAGTACTGTGAATCACAGCTAACATCTTTGCTAAAACTTTTACTCACCGTGTATCTCTTTTGCGGGTAGATTTTACCTAATTTCTTGGAATTCTTGGATCAGTGGGCTTGCGTTAATTCATATCACCTAGCAAATAATACATCAGGCTCCAGAAAGGGCTCACTATGCCTCCATTTTCTGAGCCTCCCATTCGAGTACTTCCACTCGTAATTTTCCCTGTTCTGGTTACCATTCTGGATCACCCAAACTGTAAAATTTGGGTCTGTTCCAGTTTTGCTTTGTTGGCTATGACTTGAACCGTTTCAAACTGGTTCAAAGCCCTGGTTCAAAGTCACATAGCTCGTAAACACACAAAAAAAACCAGTGCCGTCAAGTTGATTACGACTCATAGCGACCCTATAGGACAGAGTAGAACTGCCCCATAGGATTTCCAAGGAGCATCTGGTGGATTTGAACTGCTGACCCTTTGGTTAGCAGCCGTAGCGCTTAATCACTACGCCACCAGGGTTTCCATGTAGCTCGTAAAAGAGAGGGTATATATTGAGCTCAGGTCTGACTTAATACTAGAAATCTTGATTCAAACCCTTTATGTAATGAAGAATGCCAATGTCAAGAGCACCTTTGCTGTAAATTAAAATACTAACTCTTTAGGAGACAAATCAGTTTAAAGAGTATATAGCAAAATATTGTTCATGTATCATTGTTTAAAGAAGGTAAAGAACTCATCCTTCTCAGCTTTGAACTTCAAATATCTAAAGTGCCTTCATTTGGAGGAACATTGACACAGTCCCTGCAAATATTTTTTTCCCCTCTGTACAGTAAGCCTGAAATTCTGTGGTAAATGGCCTTGATTTATGATCTGTCTTCTTTCCTGTCTTTGTTCTGAAAACTGTGAAGTAGGAAGGCAGATGGTATCATTGTTGGTAACACTGAGGTCTCAAAAGTTTGTGTGAGAATTTAAATGAGCATGCAGTTCTCCTAATGGCCTCCCCACTTCCTTGCAGACGCACTAGTCCACGTGGATTGTTGGGTGCAACGGAATCAGTTCCGACTCATAGTGACCCCATGTGACAGAGTAGAACTGCCTGATAGGGTTTTCTTGGCTGTAATCTTTTTTTAATTTTATGGAAGCAGGTTGCAAGGTATTTCTCCAGTGGAGCCTCTGGGTGAGTTTGAACCACCAACCTTTTGGGTAGCAGCCGAGAGCTTAACCGTTGTGCTACCAGGGCTTCTAGTCCATGTGGGCAGAGTAGTTAAATGTCATGGGTAAATGAACAAGGTCAAAAATTGCAGTGGAAGGCAACCATATAAGGTATTTGCTATTTTGGTGTAGAAAGTAGCCATGCAGACAGTTTTGTTAGTGTTCTATAAGGTGATTTCATGAGGGAAAAATTCAGCGCAATTCTGCACTTTACTATCTCATGTAGCCAATAAGTAGTGAATCCATCAAGTAGAAATATTCTTTAAGTTCTGGTTTCCTTTCCATCCCAAGTTTCTTTTAAAGTTCATGTTATTTGCATTTGTATTTGACCCAGTGAAGCAGGCTATGTAAATTAAAACCTGAATCAGTCATAGTTCTTTAAGGGTATTAATTTCTCAGCCAGCAGAAATTTCATGGTTCCATAAGAGATTAAATAAAAAGGACAAATGCGAATGGGTATTTTTTACTATGTAAACATTGAAAAGCTGGTTTAATAGTAATAGTAATAATTATGAATAATAAGAATGGATAGAGTTTTGAGAGCCTACTATGTACCAGATAATGTTCTAAGTGTTTTACCCATTTTATCTCATAAAATCTTCTCAAAACTCAAAGGAAGTTAGATACTGTTATTTCAATTTTTACAAATGAGGAAACCAAGGGACAGAGAGTTCAGTTTAAAATTAAAGGTCGTAGCTCTTAAGTGATGGAGCCAGTATGATCTGACTCAAGATCCTGTGCTTTTAACTACTATGTTATACTAACTCCATATGTAATAGAGCATTAAACTAAAATTAATAGAAAATAGGGCCTAATGGTAGTTTTAGCATTAATTTATAGTCTGAACATGTACAAATCACTTCGTCTCTCTTTGCCTCCATTTCCTCATCTACCATTTGTGGTAGGGATTAAAGTCAGAGAGGATTAGTTGCTGTAAGGATAGAATACATTGTGGAAAAAAGAGGAACTGGGAGGAGGTAAGGACAGTAGAGGTCCCTGAGTGGCTCAGATGGCTTGCTCTCGGCTACTAACCTAAAGGTTGATGACTCTAACCCACACGGTGGGACCATGGGAGAAAGGCCTGGCAGTCTACTGCAAGGTTACAGCCAAGAAAACCCTACAGAGCACACTTCTACTCTCTAACACATGGAGTCATCGTGAGTTAGAATGGACTCAATGGCAATGGGTTTAACAACAATAGAAGATGGTAGAAAGTACATTTAGAAAACATTTTTAAGCAAGAAATTCCTTAAAATGTTGGCTTGGTGAGAGAAGAATAATTACAAATATATAAATTGTCAGGGTTGGCTACAGGTACCCGTGGGAAGATGAGTAGGAGGGACAAGAAGGTAGAACCTGGAAAAGTAGCACTCGGTTATGAATGTTGTTAGGTTAAACCGAAAAGCGAACCCAGTGCTGTCGAGTCGGTTCCAACTCATAGCGACCCTACAGGACAGAGTAGACCTGCCCCATACAGTTTCCAAGGAGCACCTGGTGGATTCGAACTGCCACGCTTTGGTTAACAGCCATAGCACTTAACCACTACACCACCAGGGTTTCCTCTTGTTAGGTTAGGTGCCATCAAGTCGATTTCGACTCACAGTGACCCCATGTGGCAGAATAGAACTGCCGCATAGGTTTTCCTAGGCTGTAATCTTTACAATATAGGCTCCAGGAACTGATGGAATACAAATTGAGATATTTCAGCAAACAGATGCAGTGCTCGTCTACCTGGCCAGCTGACTGGAAGAGATCCATATTTATGCCCATTCCAAAGAAAGGTGATCCAACAGAACGCGGAAATTATCAAACAATATCATTGATATCACACACGAGTAAAATTTTGCTGAAGATCATTCAAAAGTGGTTGCAGCAGTACATTGACAGGAAACTGCCAGAAGTTCAAGCCAAATTCAGAAAAAAAAAAAATTTTTTTTTTTTTAGAAGAGGATGTAAAATGAAGAATGTCATTGCTCATGTCAGATAGATCTTGGCTAAAAGCAGAGAATACCAGAAAGATGTTTACCTGTGTTTTATTGACTATGCAAAGACATTCGACTGTGTGGATCATGGTAAATTATGGATAACATTGCAAAAAATGGGAATTCCAGAACACTTAATTATGCTCATGAGAAACCTGTACATAGACCAAGAGGCAGTTGTTCAGATAAAACAAGGGGACACTGTGTGGTTTAAAGTGAGGAAAGGTGTGTGTCAGGGTTGTATCCTTTCACCATACTTATTTGATCTGTATGCTGAGCATATAATCCAAGAAGCTGGACTATACGATGAAAAATGCAGCATCAGGATTAGAGGAGGACTCATTAACACCTTGTGGTATGCAGATGGCACAAGCTTGCTTGAGAAAGTGAAGAGGACTTGAAGCACTTACTGATGAAGATCAGAGACTACAGCCTTCAATGTGGGTTACATTTCAACATAAAACCCAGTGCCATCGAGTGGAAACTAAAATCCTCATGACTGGACCAATAAGCAACATCATAATAAATGGAGAAAAGATTGATGTTATCAAGGATTTCATTTTACTTGGACCAATAATCAACGCCCATGGAAGCAGCCATCAGGAAATCAAATGACATATTGCATTGGGCAAAAATGCTGCAAAGACCTCTTTAAAGTGTTGGAAAGCAAAGATGTCACTTTGAGGACTAAGGTGTGCCTGATCTAAGCCATGGTATTTTCATTTGCCTCATACGCATGCAAAAGCTGGACAATGAATAAGGAAGACTGAAGAAGAATTGATGCCTTTGAATTATAGTGTTAATGAAGAATATAGAATGTACCATGCACTGCCAGAAGAACGAACAAATTTGTCTTGAAAGAAGTACAGCCAGAATGCTCCTTAAAAGCAAGGATGGTGGAACTTCATCTCACGTACTTTGGACATGCTATCATGAGGGACCAGTCCCTGGAGAAGGACATGCTTGGTAAAGTAGAGAGTCAGTGAAAAAAGGAAGACCTCACCAAGATGGATTGACACAGTGACTGCAACAGTGGGCTCAAGCGTAATAACAACGATTGTGAGGATGGCGCGGGACCTGGCAGCATTGCATTCTGTTGCACATAGGATTGCTATGAGTTGGAACTGACCCAACAGCACAACAGTCTTTAAGGAAGCAAATCACCAGGTCTTTCTCCAGTGGAGCCACTAGATGATGAGTAAGAGGGTGGGTTTAAGGGACACCCTGTGGGTGCTGCTGCACAAGAGTAGTGGATTGCAGCAAGATGAGATGAGGCTGACGTGATAAGAAGGTTAGGATGAAGCATAACCACAAGCAGTACAGTTACAGTGGGTGATTTGCTTAACCAGGTAGGTGTTTGGTGAGGAGGGTGAGAACGGGTTAGAGAAATCCCATTAACTATTCAGATTGATATTTGGAGGCATTTCGAGGCAAGCATGAGTAGCTTATTCATTCATAATGGAGAAAAATGTGCATAATACACTGAATCAGAGGTCGAGAAGGGCCATGTAATTGCTGGTGCTTATCTGTCAATTACATGATTTTTATATTTGTGTTTTGAAACTTTAAGAGGAGAGTGTGAACTGCTTTCACAACTGATTCACTTCTTAGGAATCTAACAAGTGAGGGAAAATAAGATGTCTCCAGCTGCATCTCTTCCAGGGATATTGATGCATCCCCAAACAGCCTGTTTTGCTGAGAGCACCATGATAGGAAGAAGGGTTAGTCAGGAGGGGCTGTTTGCCTCTCACTGATCGGTTCTTCCAGTGTGTAGCTCTAGGCTCCCATTCAAAAGGTTGCTACTTGAACCCACCCAGTTGTGCCACAGAGGAAAGGCCTGGCGATCTACTTCCGTAACGATTACAGCTGAGCAAACGCTATGGAGCACAGTTCTACTCTGTAACACATAGGAGCCCCTCACCACCCCCCCCCAGCATGTGGTATGCTACACGCATGGCCTCATTAGAGGATATCAGCCCTCACCTCCCCACGAAGGCCATACATTATAATCTACCCCATCCCCAGAACTTCTCTTATAGCCCAGCATTTTTCAGTACCTCTTTTTTCTTTTATTAGGAAAAAACCCTAAAATCTGTTTGAATCAAATAAGTTAATAGATAAGAAAGTACTTCTAAAATTGCAAGGCTTGCTACACATGCAAGGAATTTAGTGAAGTGGTGAGAGAAGAGGGGTGTGGATAGAGTTGAGTATAATGGGGTGGAATGCCACCTGTTATGAGGGTTATGGTTTGGCAAGAGAACAATGAACCCTTTCTTCTCCTTGGCATTGGAATGCACATTACTATACACAGGATGGTGGAGGCAACCACCTCTTAGATCTGCAGGAAAAGCCCGTCTTCATTCTAGGCGGGAGTGACTTGGTGGGACCTTAGGAACCCTGCAGGGTTCTACTACCCAGCTGGGGTAAAATTCTTACCTTCTCTCGCTGCTACTGACTCTTCAGAGGACTTCCTTGTGGTTCATAACCCATGAGGTGGAGAATTGGATAGATGAAAAATATAATTTGTTTATGTAGTAGCTATCTTTTGAGCCGTATTATCTTATATAGAAAGAGCCCTGGTGGTGCGGTGGTTAAGCGCTTGGCTGCTAACCAAAAGGTCGGTGGTTTGAACTTACCAGCTGCTCCATGGGAGAAAACATGCCAGTCTGCTTCCTTAAAGATTACAGCGCTGGAAACCTTATGGGCAGTTCTACGCCGTCCTTAGAGGACTGCTATGAGTTGAAATCAACTTGACGGCAGTGGGTTTGGTTGTTAGTTGCTGTCGAGTGGATTCTGACTCATGGTGACCCTGTTTGTGCAGAGTAGAACTGCTCCAAAGGGTTTTCAAGGTTGTGACCTTTTGTAAGCAGATCGCTAGGTTTGTCTTCCCAGATGCTGCTGGGTGGGCTTAAACAGCCATTGTTTTGGCTAGTAGTGGAACACTTTACTGTTTGTACCATCCAGGGACTTCATATAAACTTTAGGAGAATCTAATAAAGTTTTTGTTTACTTGGATGGGTAGTTGTGTTGCTATTCATAATTGTAAAAAGAACATGCATGATTTTAAGTCTTCCATTCACTGAGCACGGTGTTTATACTTAGTTGTTGATTTAAAATAAAACCTTATTCTGTTTCTGTATTCTGTCTTTTTTTCTCCTTATTTTTCCTCAATCAGTGTTTGAGTGCCTACTATATGAAGAATGATTCATATAGTATTTAAGAGAAATTAAGTAAACAGAATTTAGATCTGTTCCTTGAGCAATTTTTAACTGACATAAATTTATCTTTATGTTGGGGTGGAAATAAAGTGCTCAGTATAAAAATACTGCATACCATTTATTACATTTTACAAGTGGAGTACCTTTTTTATAACTCATATTTTTAATTATTTTCATTTTAGAGCAGAAAGTTTTCTTCTTTAGTTTAACTTGCAGAAGTGGTGGTGTTTCTCTTTTCCTGTGAACTCCTACAACAAAACGTCCATTAATTAAAAATAGCTGCCCAATACGGAAAACATGTTGTAGCAACTCCTGACATTGTTCTAAAAACAGACGCGAGCTGCTTGAGTGCTGAAGAAGAATGAGCACTGAAAGCCGTGAGAACAGATTCAGGCAGAAGTGTGCTAATATTTAAAAAGGATCCATGTGTCTTTCATTATTGTTTTTCTGATTATAAAAGTCATGTGTTTTTTTTTGTTTGTTTAAAAGTCACATGTGCTTGTTTAAACAACAAATATTATAGCAATAACTTATGTAGAAAGTGAAATTTCTACCCAAATTGTGGTGTCTGTTTAGGCTGGTAGGTTCTACTGGATTTTTTCTATGCATATAGAAACTGTATATACTTATTTTAAAAATGGGGTTATGCTTTTCTCAACATGCCTTTTTAATTATATATGTTAGAAAATTTCCATATCAAATCTTTCAGAATCCTCTATTTTTTAAGGCAGCATAATATTTCGCTATATAGCTGTACTACGATTTGCTTGGTTCTCTATTTAGACTAATGGGTTGATACCTTTATATAACTTTTTCCTTAAAAGTCATTGTTTTTAAGAGCAGATACACCTGTTGTCAAACAAATTTATTAAATATATTGATGGAGTCCCTTGATGGCACAAAAGGTTAATGTGCTTGGCTGCTATCATGGACTGAATTGTGTCCCCAGAAATGTGTGTCAGCTTGGCTAGGCCATGACTCCCAGTATTGTGTGGTTGTGCACCATTTTGTGATCTGATGTGGTTATCCTATGTGTTGTAAATCCTAACCTCTATGATGTTCATGAAACAGGACTCTAATCAACAAGATTAGGTTGTATCTTGAGTCTATCACTTTTGAGATATAAAAGAGAGAATCAAGCAGAGAGGAGAGCGACCTCATACCACCAAGAAAGAAGTACCAGGAGTGGAGTGCATACTTTGTACTCACATCCCTGCACTGAGAAGCTCCTAGACAAGGGGAAGGTAAATGACAAGGACCTTCCTCCTGAACTAAAAGGGAAAGAAAGCCTTCCCCTGGAGCTGGCACCCTGAATTCAGACTTCTGGCCTCCTAAACTATGAGAGAATAAATTTCTGTTTGTTAAAGCCATTTGTGGTATTTCTGTTATAGCAGCACCAGATAACTAAGACAGCTGCTAATAGAAAGGTCAGAGGTTTGAGTCTACCTGGAGGTACCTCAGAAGAAGGGCCTAACAGTCTACTTCCAAATGAGCACAGCCATTAAAAGCCCCATGGAGCACAGTTCTGTTCTTACACAGATGGCGTTGCCGTGAGTTGGAATCAACTTAATGGCAATTGATTTTTAAATATATTGATGTAATGGAGGTTTACTGTGGGCCTGCAACTTTTCTAAGCACTATCATGTGAAAAATAGAATTAATATGACAATCTTCTGAGGGAGTAACTTTCATTATCCCCCTTCTATAGATGTAGAGAAAGCCTCTGGATTCCCACTATGCCAACTTGGCCATCTGCAGGAGGGACCAAAAGATGGGATGACATTTAAGGGACCCTTACATCTCAAGTTTTTTTACATCTCAAGTAGCTAAGCAGAAGCACAGTGGCTGTCTCCACATAGAGACAGCAGAGCTTATAAATCCTGTTGGAGTTACTGATGTTAAAAATCTTTGCGGGTTGCCCAAACAACAGGTTTCAGGAAACCTGTCACTTAACCCTTCTGGGTTTGCCCTGAATATTCCTGGCTCTTAGCCTCAGGCTGCTTGGTGTCGGCCTACCCCCAGCTGACTTCCTGATTCTTCTGTGAATTTACATGATTCACAGGGCCTTTCCTCCGATTGATTTGTCTGGGCCGTGGTGCGCCTTACCGAGGACCAAGAGGTGTGAGCTGTTGCTGAGATCCCTGTCTCTGGTCAGTCCTTCTTGATGTTCTGTGTACCTGCCTCTTCCCTAGTGGGAAGAGAGAAGCTCATTTGGGTCCCTGACTTCTCCCCTCTCCTTCAGTTAAGTCTCTTTTCAGTCTGTGCCTAATGATGTGTGATTACACCAAGAGAATTAAATGGATTCAGATTCTAATCTGAGTATTTTGCTAGGTAAAAAGATGAGGGGACAATTTTAGATTTATATTTTATACTTTAGATTTATGGAACCCTGGTGGCGTAGTGGTTAAGTGCTACGGCTGCTAACCAAAGGGTCGGCAGTTCAAATCCGCCAGGCACTCCTTGGAAACTCTATGGGGCAGTTCTATTCTGTCTTATAGGGTCGCTATGAGTCGGAATCGACTCGACAGCACTGGGTTGGGTGGACTTTAGATTTATATTTTTATCACTTCTTTAAGCCAACACTTTTAACAAATGAAAAGACGTGGGGTGTACATATATTTATGTAGTGTAGGTACACACATAAAATATATCTTATCTCCCATGTAAAATACGTGAAGGTAGATGTGATTCTGAAAAATGAACAACTAGAAAGGTCCTATTTGTTAAAAGTCATATCTGCCTTCATGTATTTTAAGTGGGAGATAAGATATATCTTATGTGTATATTTACATATACATAAGTATGTGTATCCCTCACATGTCCATTTGCCATACTGTGGGGACTTGTGTTGTGCTGTGATGCAGGAAGCTATGCCACCAGTATTCAGATAGCAGCAGGGTCACCCATGGTGGACAGGTTTCAGCTGAGCTTCCAGACTAAGACTGGGAAGAAGGACCTGGCAGTCTACTTCTGAAAAGAATTAGACATTGCCTGATATGGTGCCAGAACATGAGCCCCCCAGGTTGGAAGGGACTCAAAAGACGACTGGGGAAGAGTTGCTTCCTCAAAGTAGAGTCAACCTTAATGATGGGGTTGGAGTCAAGCTTTCGGGACCTTTGTTTGCTGATGTGGTACGACTCAAAATGAAAAAAAAAAAAACCCAGCTGCAAACATGCATTAATAATCGCAACGTGGAATGTACAAAGTATGAATCTAGGAAAATTGAAAATTGTTTTTAAAAATGAAATGGAAGGCATAAAAATCGATATCCTAGGCATTAGTGAGCTGAAGTAGACTGGTATTGGTCATTCTGAATCAGAGAATCATATAGTCTACTATGCCAGGAATAACAACTTGAATTCTCAAAAAGAACGTTTCAAGATCTGTCCTGAAGCACAATGCTATCAGTGATAGGATAATATCCATACGCCTGCAAGGAAAGCTAGTTAATACGACTGTTATTCAAATTTATTCACCAACCACTAAGGCCAAAGATGAAGAAATTGAAGATTTTTACCAGCTTCTGCAGTCTGAAATTGATCGAACATGCAATCAGGGTACATTGATAATTACTGGTGATTGGCATGCGAAAGTTGGAAGCAAAGAAGAAGGAATCGGTAGTTGGAAAATATGGCCTTGGTGATAGAAATGATGCTGGAGATTGCATGATAGAATTTTGCAAGACCAATGACTTCTCCATTGCAAATACCTTTTTCACCAACATCAATGGTGACTGTACACAACGGCAACTGTATAATATCTTCACCAGATGGAATACAGAGGAATCAGATTAACTGCATCTGTGGAAAGAGATGATGGAAAACCTCAGTATCATCAGTCAGAACAACGCCAGGGGCTGACTGTGGAACAGATTATCATTGCTCCTATGCAAGTTCAAGTTGAAACTGAAGAAAATTAGAACAAGTCCACGAGAGCCAAAGTACAACCTTGAGTATATCCAACCTGAATTTAGAGACCATCTCAAGAATAGATTTGATACATTGAACACTAATGACTGAAGACCAGAGAAGTTGTGGAATGACATCATGCATGAAGAAAGTAAGAGGTCATTAAAAAGTCAGGAAAGAAAGAAAAGACCTAAATAGATGTCAGAGGAGACTCTGAAACTTGTTCTTGAGGGTTGAGCAGCTAAAGCAAAAGAAAGGAATGATGAGGTGAAAGAACTGAAGATTTCAAAGGGTGGCTTGAGAAGACAAAGTATTATAATGACATGTGCAAAGAGCTGGAGATAGAAAACCAAAAGGGAAGAACACTTTAATGGTAAAACTAAGAATAACCTTTCTACTTCAGAAGGTTCTTAAAGTCTTCAAGCACCTCAAGATTATCATTTGAGTATGATCCTTTTAACAAGCATTTGTTGAGTATGAGGATAGACTAAATACTGCATGTAAAACATTTTGCTTGTAGCCTAGCACATAGTAAGCCCTCAGTACATTAGTAGCTGTTACTATGAGCTGACATTACTATTAAACTAAAATGCTCTGAAGCCAGAACATTTATTGTTTTCTACAGAAAATGGAAATGCTTAAGTTTTTGCCATTATTAATGGTTTAGGCTCTAAGACTGTCTCTAAGATAGACTCTAACAAAAGTCTCCCGAGACTTAGAAGGTAACATTTCATTTGTTTAAATAAGAACTAATCTACCTGATCCTAAATTTTCAGAATTAAAATACATTTATTTCACATTACATTTCTTCATAGGTAACTACGCTGTCATGACTAGAGAAAAGTGAAGTTTTAAATTTACCACCAGAGGGGAACCTGTATTTATTGTAGTATAATAAAGTGCCCTAAAACTTAGTAGCTTAAAATGCCAGTTTATCATCTCTCATGCTTCTTTGAGTTGACCTGGCAAGTTCTTCTGCTTCATGTGTTGTTGGCTGGTGTGCTGGAATGGTTGTGGTCATCTAGAGGCTTGGACTGGAGCTTAGGTGGAACCTAGGTGCTGCTTGGTTTGCCTTGTGGAGTGCTGTCTGGGTTCTAAGAAGGAATGTTCCAAAAGAGAGGAAATGGATGCTGCCAGACCAATTAAGGGGGCTAGGCCCAGAACTGGCACAGCATCACTTCTACGGTAGTCTAATGGTCAAAGCAGGTGATAGGCTGTCTAGTATCATTGTGGGAAGAGACTGTACAAGGACATGAATACTGGAAGTGTGATTCATTGAGGGTGATCACCAAAGTAACAGTTTACCACAATGTAGCATTATGGCCTCTCCCACATGCAAAATGCACTAGCCCACACTTAGACTTCCGTAAGTCTCATTCCATTGCTACATCAGCTTGAAGTTCTGGATTTTATCATCTTAATCAGGTCCAGGTGTAAATGAGGCTCCTTGGATACAGCTCATCTCAAATTGAAGACTTGTAACCTAAAGGGAGGACCAATTTTTTGTCCCTCCATACCAAACATTCAATGGTGAGGCAGGAACAGGAAAATTCCAACAGACATTCCCATTCAAAAAGACAGTAGGGGCTGTGGAGAAATCAGAACCCTCATACATTGCTGTTAGGAACGTAAAATGGTGCAGCCACTTTGGAAAACAGTCTGGTAGTTCCTCAAAAGCTTAAAAATGTACTTAAAATACGACCCAGGAATTTCTTGTCTAGGTATATATACCAAAGAGAAATGAAAATGTATGTCTACCCAAAACTTGTTCATGTATGTTCATAGCAGCATTATTCATGATGGCCAAAAGGTAGAAACAACCCAAATGTCCATCAATGGATGAAAAACAAAAAGTAGTATATTCATACAATGAACTATTATTCAGCAATACGAAGAGATGAACTATACCTACTTCTCACTAACCGCCTCGTAATCTGGCTATTTTGCACATTAATGAGTTCACGTCTGGCAGTAATGAATTCTGAAGTGCAAGAGTAATGCTGGCTGTGATGGTTGAGGTTATGTGTCAGCTTGGCTGGGCCATGATGTTCAGTGGTTTGGCAGTATGTAATAATATAATTTGGACATTATGTAATGATGTAATCATCCTTCATTTTGTGATCTGATGTGGTCATCCTCCATTTTTGCATAATGCCAATTTTCACATAATGATCCAGTCTTTGGAACCTAACCATGTCGATAAGTGAGAAGTGGGTATACTGATACATGCTTCAACATAGATAACCTCTGAGAACATTATGGTATGTCAAAGAAGCTAGATAAAAAAAAGACCACATATTGTATGCTTCCACTTATACGAAATGTCCAGAGTGGTAAATCTATAGAGATGGAAAGTAGATCAGTGGTTGTGTAGGGCTGGTGAAGACAGGGGTTGGGGAAGGATTAATAGCTAAGAAGTATGGGGTTCCTATCTGAGGTAATGAAAGCGTTCTAAAATTGACTGTGTTGATGATTCCATAACTCTGTGGATATACTAAAACCATTAAATAAGTGAATTGTATGGTATGTGAGGAAACCCTGGTGGCGTAGTGGTTAAGTGCTACGGCTGCTAACCAAAGGGTCGGCAGTTTGAATCTGCCAGGCGCTCCTTGGAAACTCTATGGGGCTGTTCTACTCTGTCCTATATGGTTGCTATGGGTCAGAATTGACTCAACGGCACTATGTTTGGTTTGGTTTGTTTGGTTATGGTATGTGAAGTTTATATCTCATTAAAACCGTTACAGAAAAAAGGCAGGAAGGAGGCAATGGAAGTTACTGGTCCACAGCAGTTCTAAAATCCAGCTAGGTATCTGTCAATAGTTAGTTCCTTGCTTAGGACTGTTTACTCCCTGGTGGTTCTCTGTGGCTCTTGCCTTCTGGACTGTGTCCTCTGAATTATCTTACTTTTCACAAGAAATGGCTCATGTTTGCAGCCTCTTGCTGTCTGAATAAGGTTGGGGTTCTGGAACTCTTCATTTCAAACTGTATTATTTTTAGTCTAGGTGATGTTGCTGCTGCCACTAATATATTTCTCTTGAAAGGCTGGTTAGTTTCCTCATTGATTTCTTTTGGGTTTATGCCATCATACAAAAATCCTTCCCACAGATTTCTGAGACAGGTCTTGCTCTACTTGGGCTGCTTCTAAGTCAAGGTGTGTATGACAGTGCCTTTAAAATTTTTAGAAGTTCAACTGTCTAGTTGAGATTGTCCTCACTAGCTCAGTGATGCTCAAAGTGTTGTTGCTGTACCAGCAACATCAGCATTGCCTGGGAACTTATTACACAGCTTAGACCCCACTCCAGACCTACTGAATCAGAAACTCTGAGGGTTGATCCCAGCAGTTTGTGTTTTAACATACCTCCAGCTGATTCAGATGCATGTAAAGTTTTAGAACTACTGGTCTACCTGGAAGTCTTGAGGAATCTTGTAAAATCTTCATGAGGTCTCTGCAAAGGATTTTACAACCACATCCTTGAAGTCACATTTTACTGGAAGCACTGGATTTAATCTTTGCCCTGTGGCCATTTTTTACTTTGAGCCTCTTTTGTTAAGAGGCCAAAATAAGAAATAGTTCTATTTTTGGACCAATCAAGTCTACTTTGTTTTTTTCCTTAATTTCCTCTAAATTCTGCTTAAAAGGGAACTGAACAGTTCCTTTTTTTTTAGTTTATTTTGCTACTCCCTTATTTTATAATAGGCAACTAAAACAAGCCAGTTGACAACTTTCAACAGTCTTCTTGAAATTTTCCTTAGTCAGATCCATGAGCTCATTAGATACCCTTTCTAGCTTCTCTATTACTGCATGAAATGGATTTGCTAATTATAGTGCTGTTACATATTCTAATATGCATATTAGGTCCTATCTTAGTTATCTAGTGCTGCTATAACAAATACTGCAAGTCGGAATTCAGAGTGCTGGCTCTAGGGTAAGGCTTTGTGTCTCTGCTGGCTCTGAAGGAAGGTCCTTTTCTCTTTGAGAATCTGTTTCTGAGCAATATTCATGTGGCTTGGCATCTCTCTTCTCCCATCTCTCCCCTGCTTGCTGTTTAATCTCTTTTATATTTCAAAGAGATTGTGTCAAGATACATCCTACACTAATCTTGCCTCATTAACATAACAAAGACAACCCATTCCCAAATGGGATTATAACCACAGGCATAGAGGTCAGAATTTAAAACACATATTTTGGGGGTACACAATCCAACCCATAACATTCTACCCTTTGGCCCCCCAAAATTCATGACCTTGCCACATATAAAACACATTCACCCTATCGCATCATTCCAAAAGTCTTAAATCCACTCCAAATCTAAAATCTTATCTTCTGAATCATCTAAATCAAATACGGGTGAAGCTTTAGGCATGTTCTGTCCTGGAGCAAAATTCCTCTTCATCTGTGAACCTATGAAGTCTAGATTACAAGTTATCTGTTTCCAAAGTACAAGGATGGAACAGGCACAAGGTAGACATTTCCATTACAATGGGAGAAATTGGAGGTAACGAAGGGATAACAGGCATCAAGCAAGTTCAAAACCCAGCAGAACAATTTGCATTAGCTCTCAAGACTTGAAAATAATCCTGTGTTCTCTAAGATCATCTAGGCAATGGCCTTGCCCTCCAAACTCTGGATGTTGTCCATGCTGTTTGGATTCTAGGGGGATGCCCCTTGGCCCTGGGCTTCAGCTCCATCTTCCAAGCCCATGGAATGGCAACTCTGTTCCCTTGGCTTTGGGCAGCACCATTCTCCTAGTTCATCTTAGTGGTGACCCCAATCCCTTGGCCTGGCAGGCCCTATTCTGCCTTTGGGCATGGCAGCCCTACCCTCTCTGCTTTGGGTGGCAGCCCCATCCATCTGGCACACCTCAACGGCAGCCCTGCGCTCCAGAACCGAGTTGACAAAAATCTGACTCTTTGAAACCTAGGAGGCTATGGCCCTACACTTTGAGATCCACGAGACTGTGGCCCTACCCTTTGAAACTCCAGGGGTCATGGCCCCACCTTTTGAGAACCAGGTAGCTCTGCCCCCCATGCTCCTTCCAGCAGCTCTGCTGATTTCTGAGCTACTCCAGGGATGGTCCTTTTCTTTTTTTGGAAGACAACAGATGTAGCTCCTTTGGCCTGTTTCGTGCTGTAGAATTCCAAGAGGCAGGCAGTGTTCTTTCCTTTCATTGTTTCTCTGTTCCCTTCATTCTAAGCTGATGAGTTTTCTGCTGTGATAGTTGGTTAGATCCATCAGTCACAGGCTTAATCTCTTTAACAAAAGATTATATAGCCATGTCCTTGGTGAACATTCTAGGATGTGTGTCCTTAGTTTGTAAGACAGAATTTTCCAAATCTTTTAAGTTCTGTTTTCAGTTTGCGCAGGTCATTTTTAAGTCCATCTCTTTCCTCTCACATTCCACTGTAAGTAGCAAGTGGAAACCATGCAGCCCATTTTAAACGTCACTTAGAAATCTCATCAGCCAGATATCCAAGTTCATCACTTACAAGCTCTACATTCTACCAAACATTTGAGCATAATTCAGACAGATGCTTTGCCACTGCATAAAAACCATCCCCCTTCCTCCATTGTCCAATCACGTATTCATCATTTTCTTTTAAAGCCTTGCTAGAAGCACGTTTAACGTCTACATTTCTAGCAATATTCTGTTGTTGCTAGTACTGTATTATTCTTTAAGATGATAGAGACTTTTTTTTCTAGCTCTCCTCACTTCCTGCTGAGCCCAGTGGCATCCCTAGGGGGGTGCGCAAGGTCTGTACCGCACCCCCGACAGTGTCAGAGGGATTGACACCACAATGACCCTAGGGTTCGCCCTCACGGTGACAGGTGGGCTCGTGCCACCAGAGGAGGGACCACCAAGGCAGTGGTGTCACTAGGGTTGGTGTCACCAGTCACCCAGTGTAGTAACTTGTCCCCCTCCGGTCACCCATCAGTCACTAGGGTTGATGTCACCAGGTATAGTAACTAGTCACTACACCCCACCCAGTCACCTACCAGTCAGGGTATGGGCAGCCAGGCCACAGCACACATCTTTGGTTGGAGAGGAGGGTCTCTGCTTTGGCCAGTGGGTGAGGGGAGTAGCTTCCAGGAGTCGCGGGGAGCGGAGCCGGAAGGGGCAGGGCTGAACAGAGTGGTCCCCAGCCTTATATGGGAGTGAGTACACGCTGCTCTGCCCACTCCGAGGAGGGTCGCCAGCCAGCCTCACCTGCCACGGGGTTGAGGGGGTGACATCATGAGTTACCATACTGGGTGACCCCAAATCTATTGATGTCACTGCTGAGCCCTCACCAGAATTGTCTTTGAAGTCCACAATTCTACTAGCAGTCTCTTCAGAGCAATCTAGGCTTTTACTATTCGGAAAACCAAAACCAAACCCATTGCTATTGAGTTGATTCCAAGTCATTGTGACCCCACAGGACAGAGTAGAACTGCTGCCCCATAGGGTAGCTGATGGATTTAAACCATCGACCTTTTTAGTTAGCAGCCGAGCACTCAACTATTGTGTCACCAGGGCTCCTTAGTGCATAACTAACCTCCCCCAAATTTAGTGGCTTAAAACAATGATTATTTTCTTTCACATGATTTAATAATTTTGCAGGGATTGGTTGAGAGTTTACCTCTGCTCTGTGGGATGTCAGCTGGGGAAGTTTTATTTGGGCTGTAGAATATGTTTCCAAGACAGATCACTTACATGACTGCCAAGTTGGTATAGACTTTTAGCTGGGATTTAAGCTGGACTTGTCGGCTGGGGACTTGATTCTGCTTCATGTAGGCCTTTTCATATAGCTGCTTGAACCTTCCTACAACATGGCACTGTCCAGAACTGACCCAGCTTCACTTCTGCCATTTTTGTTAGATAAAGCATTCACAGCCCAGCCTAGTTTCAGGGAGGTAGAGAAATAGACCCCATCTCTTGGTGGGGTAATGACAAAGAATTTGCAGCTATCGTAAATCCACTATAATTTGTCAATTTGTTTTCAGCAGTGCTGAAAAGGCAGTGTAGGCTGGAGGGTAGGTTATGTGTTGGTAAAAAGTAATTGTTACTCGAAGAATGTTTTCAAGATATAATGGAGGTTAAAAGAAAACCTTAACATATAAGCACCTCTTTTGGTATCTATGTTTATGGAAATTTTAAATGTTATATTCCACAAATGGACAGAAGTCCTTTTTTGTAGAGTTTTAAAATTCTCATCAACAGAATAATACTTTCCCACACCTTTGCTTGTGTCAAGACTTGTGTGTGACAAGGAAGTGAGAATGCATTTATTATTTGGTTTTAACAGTGAACTGCTTATTTTTAGTGGCGATTGCTTTACATGCTATCAAATATGGTATAGACATAGTCCCCTTCCACAAACTTACCTTCTCAAAATAGGGACAAAATGCTGTTTAAGAGCTGTAACAATGAAAGGCAGAATCTGGATGCGTTGTAGAAATGATTGTGGTGAAGTCAGAGGGTGAATAATGGAATGAAAGAATCCCAAGGCTTTTTCTATCATTTGGAACTTTGTTTGCAGCTGTTTCCAGATTGATAGGATAAGACAAAACAGATGGCAGCAGAAATTGCCTCTGCTTTTACTCATTCACCGGAATCATCTATTAGGTTAGCTAATAACAGGCTAGAAAATGGCTTCCTGAATTTGTTAAGCACTTAGGTTAGTGAATTTCTCCCTATCCAATTTGGAATTCTATTTAAAAAGAAAAAAAAAAATCAATGCTGTATTGGGATCTTGATTCACAAAGATTAAATTCATCTTGTAGCTTTCCAGTTCATAGAATCAAATCAGTATTAAATCTTTGAGCTTTACCTTTAGTTTTTTTTTAGCTTATTATACTTTTGATTTATTGTACTTTTGGGTTTGGTTACACATTATCTTGATAGCACCGATGAGTTGTTGCTAAGTATTGAAATAAGTTGAATGTATTTTCTTCATTTTGATTGTTTATAAAATGTTTGCAGCAAGAAAGGGCAACAGTAGATTCCCTTACTTGTTTTTAGTTTTATTCCCTTATATTTGAGTCGTTCTCAAGTATGACAGATGATGTCCTTCGTCCTTTTTCCCCTCTATTTCCTTGGCTTTTCCATTTGTGCTTGTCTTTCTGTCCTCCTCATTCCCTGCAAAGTCTAGTGGAGGGACATGTAGGAGTGAGGTTAAGGATTGTGTGGCTGAGACATGATCATGATTATGATACATGTGCATATGATATACGTGTGTATATGATTCTGTATGAAGAAATTCTTCTAACTTCTTCATACTACTGAACTTAGTGTGATATCATTACCAACAGTTTAAAAAATGATGTCCATACTATTGGTTTTCAGAAATTATCTTTTCCATTTCTCCAGAAATTATAATTGTATTTACTTTGAGATGTACTTGTCATTCATTAGCTCATCAAACAATTATGTGTGAGCTAATAAAATATTCTAGGAGGCACAGAAGAGAATAAGACATATCGTTGTTGTTAGGTGCTCTCGAGTCGGTTCCAACTCATAGCAACCCTGTGCACAACAAAATGAAATACTGTCCAGTCCGGCCGCATCCTCATAATTGTTGCTATGCTTTAGCCCATTGTCGCGGCCACTGTGTGAATCTGTCTCATTGAGGGTCTTCCTCTTCTTTGCTTTACCCTCTACTTTACCAAGCATGATGTCCTTCTCTAGGGATTGATCTCTCCTGATAACATGTCCAAAGTATGTGAGACGTAGTCTCGCCGTCCTTACTTCTAAGGAGCATTCTGGCTGTACTTCTTCAAGACAGATTTGTTCATTCTTTTGGCAGTCTGTGGTATATTCAATATTCTTTACCAACACCACAATTCAAAGGCATCGATTCTTCTTCTGTCTTCCTTATTCATCATCTAGCTTTTGTGTGCACATGAGGCAATTGAAAACACCATGGCTTGGGTCAGGTGCACTTTAGTCTTCAAGGTGACATCTTTGCTTTTCAATACTTTAAAGAAGTCTTTTGCAGCAGATTTATCCAATGCAACGCGTCTTTTAATTTCTGACTGCTGCTTCCATGAGTGTTGATTGTGGATCCAAATAAATCCTTGACAAGCTCAATCCTTTCTCTGTTTGTCATGATGTTGCTTATTGGTCCAGTTATGAGGATTTTGTTTTCTTTATGTTGAGGTGTAATCCATACTGAAGGCTGTGGTCTTTGATCTTCATCAATAAGTGCTTCAAGTCCTCTTCGCTTTCAGCAAGCAAGGTTGTGTCATCTGCATAATGCAGGTTGTTAATGAGTCTTCCTCCAATCCTGATGCCCCTTTCTTCTTCATATAATCCAGCTTCTTGGATTATTTGCTCAGCATGCAGATTGAATAGGTATGGTGAAAAGATACAACCCTGATATACACCTTTTCTGACTTTAAACTATGCAGTATCCCCTTGTTCTGTTTGAACGACTGTCTCTTGATCCATGTACGGATTTCTCATCAGCACAATTAAGTGTTTCGGAATTCCTTTCTCTGCAGTATTATCTATAATTCGTTAAGATCCACACAGTTGAATTCCTTTGCATAGTCAATAAAACACAGGTAAACATCTTTCTGGTATTTTCTGCTTTCAGCCAGGATCCATCTGACATCAGCAATGATATCCCTGGTTTCATGTCCTCTTCTAAATCCAGGTTGAATTTCTGGCAGTTCCCTGTCAATATATTGCTGCAGCTGCTTTTGAATGGTCTTCAGCAAAATTTTACTTGTCTGTAATGTTAATGATACTGTTTGATAATTTCCACGTTTGATTGGGTCACCTTTCTTGGGAATAGGCATAAATATGGATCTCTTCTAGTCATTTGGCCAGGTAGCTGTCTTCCCAATTTCTTGACATAGACAAGTGAGCACTTCCAAAGCTGCATCCATTTGTTGAAAATCTCAATTGGTATTCCGTCAATTCCTGAAGCCTTGTTTTTTACCGATGCTTTTTTTCAGGCAACTTGGACTTCTTCCTTCAGTACCGTCCGTTCCTGATCGTATTACCTCCTGAAATGGTTGAACGCCGACCAGTTCTTTTTGGTGTAGTAACTTTTTGTATCCCTTCCAGCTTCTTTTGATGCTTCCTGCACTGCTTAATACTTCGGGATAGATCTTGAAATGTTCTTTTTGATGATGAATACATTGCCATTCCTGTTCAAATTGTCATTCCCAGTATAGTAGATCATATGATTATCCAATTCAGAATGACCAATACCAGTCTTATTTCATCTCGCTAATTTTTTAATGCCTAGGATATTGATCTTTATGTGTTATGTTTCATTTTTGATGATTTCCAGTTTTCATAGATTCGTACTTCTTACATTCCAGGTTCCGATTATTAATGGATGTTTGCAGGTGTTTCTTCTCATTTTGAGTCGTGACCCGTCTGCAAATCAAGGTCCCAAAAGCTTGACTCCATTCACATCATTAAGGTCAACTCTACTTTGAGGAGGCAGCTCTTCCCCAGTTGTATTTTGAGTGCCTTCCAACCTGATGGGCTCATCTTCTGGCACTATATCAGACAGTGTTACACTGCTGTTAATTAGGTTTTCACTGGCTAATGGTTTTCAGAAGTAGACCGCTGGGACCTTCTTCCTAGTCTGTCTTAGTCTGGAAGTTCAGCTGAAACCTGTCCACCATGGGTGACCCTGCTGGTATTTGAATACCGGTGGCATAGCTTCCAACATCACAGCAACACACAAACCCCCACAGTTTGACAAACTGACAGACGCACAGGGGAATTGAGCAAGATACGGTCACAGTTACTTGTTTCTTAGCTTCCAGGCTTCACGTTCTTTTTTCACAGTCAGATTTGAAGGCTATACATGGTTCTCTGAAGGCTCGGATTACACACTTATAGAATGTTAGGGGGTCTCTGAGTTATTTTGATGCTCTTTTGCTGTCACAAAAAATCATCATTAATAGGACCTTACTTACCTCAGGGCTTGTACAATCCACTGTGTTCTCACTGTTGTAAAACTCCTATTGTTAAGAATTTATTCTTGTATCTAATTAAAAAATTATCCTTTATTTCTCTTGGGTAGAGATTACCTTTCAGGTGTTTTCACAGAACTCTCATTTCTGGACTAAATAAAATTTTATACCCTAAAAATTTTCTCATAGATCTTATTTTCTATATAGCTTTAGTAAATCGTCCAAATAATTACATACATTGGCTGGTCAACAGAATTATTTTTTCTATTTCTGTTTCTCTTAATAAATAATAAATATCTAATCTAAAATTAATGAAGTCATTATTTTCTACCACTTATTCTTAAAAATATAATTCATAAAGATTTGACTTAGGAGTTGAAAGGGACCTTAGAAATTATATAATTTAGACCCCTTATTTTGCAATTGGCTGCTAACCAAAAGGTTGGTGGTTCAAAACTACCAGTGGTTACTTGGGAGAAGGGTGTGACAGTCTGCTTCTGTAGAGGTTTACAGCCTTGGAAACCCTGTGGGGTCACTGTGAGTCGAAATCAACTCTACGGCAGTGGGTTTGGTTTTTTGGTTTTATTTTGGAATGATCCATTTGTATAATTATTACACATTTTAATGCACAGTTTTGAGATACAGAATAAATGTAGTAATCCAGGAAAGGAAAAAACAGAAACAGTACTGCATGTAATGGAAGGACACTCACTCTGTCCTTTATACTTCTGTCTGCTCTGATTACTATTTTAATGGTAGAAATTCTCTATGGTGCCCTATTTAATTTCTTCATAAATTGAGTAAAGCCTGTCTTTCAGCATCATCTGCTTATTTGCCCCAAATGAATACATTTGTGTGAGTGTTAGTCTTGATTTTTTACTTTAGTTAACCAAAATCATTCTTTCGGTTTGTTTGAACCATCCCTTTCTATTGGTAACATCTGCCTATGAAAACTATAAAATGCTGATGAAAGAGATCAAAGAAGATCTTAATAAATGGAGAGGCATATTGTGTTCATGAATTGGGAGACTCTCAACCTAGTAACTGACTTATTGTTATTGTTGTCGTTAGTTGCTTTTGAGTTGGCTCCAGCTCATAGCAACCTCGTGTATAACAGAAGAGAACATTGCCTGGTCCTATGCCATCTTCATGATCGTTGGTATGTTTGAGTCTGTTGTTGTGGCTACTGTGTCAGTACATCTCATTGAGGGTTTCCCTTGTCTTCACTGTCTATCTACTTTATCAAACATAATGCTTTTTTCTAGTGATTGGTCTTTCCTGGTGACGTGTCCAAAGGAAGCGAGGTGAAGTCTCACCATCCCCTTGTCTAAGGAACATTCTCATGTATTTCTTCTAAGACTGATTTGTTTGTTCTTCTGGCAGTCCACAGCATGTTCAATATTTTTTTGTCAACACCACAGTTCAAATGCATCAGTTCTTCTTTTCTCTTCCTTTTTTATTGTCAAGCTTTCTCATGTATATGAGGTGATGAAAAAGACCGTGGCTTGGATCAGGTACACCTTAGTCCTAAAAGTGACATCTGTGCTTTTCAACACATTAAAGAGGTCTTTTGTGCAGATTTGCCAAATTAATGAATTGATTAACAATTTTTATTGATATTCCAGCAAGATTTTTGTAGGTGTAGACAAGATTTTTCTAAAACATTATAGGAAGGCAAAGATACTAGAGTAGTTACGGTAATTTTGAAAAAGAAGAATGAAGTAAAAGGAATTGCTCTACCCAATTTTAGGATTTATTATATAGCTACAGTAATCAAAATTGTGTGGTATTGGCAGAGGAATAGACACATAGATCAGTGAAACAAAACAGTAAGCCCAGAAATAGCAGACTCACACGCACACAAGTACAGCCAACTGATTTTTGACAAAAGTGCAAAAGCAAATTCAATGGAGGAACGGTTGTCTTTTCAACAAATGGTCCTAGAGCAATATGATATCCATGGGCAAAAAAGCAAACCTTGACCTAAACCTCATACTTTACATAAAAGTTAACTCAGAATGTATCACTGATTTAATTGTACAACATAAAACTACAAAACTTTTAGAAGAAAATGTAGGGAAAAAATCTCCAGTGTCTAGGGCTTGGTGAAGAGTTCCTATGACACCAAAAGCATCATCCACAAAGGAAAAAAAATGATACACTGAACTTCATCAAAACGGAAACTTCCACTTTGCAAAAACCGTTATCAGGATGAAAGACAAGGTAGAGACTGGGAAAATATATTTGGAAACCACGTATTTAACAAAAGACTCTCTAGAATATTTAAAGAACTCTCAAAACACAACAGTAAAGATTCTAATTAGAAAATGGGCAAAAGACATTTCATCAAAGAGGATATAGTGATGGCAAATGAAGATAAGCACATACGGACATTTATTATACGACCTAGCAATCACTCTTCTGTGCATTTATCCCAGAGAAATGAAAACTTGGGTCCACATGAAAACCTGTACATAGATGTTCATAACAGCTTTATTTCAGATAGCCCAAAACATAAAACAGCCAAAATGTTTTTTAATACATGAATGACTAAATGGCCTGTGGTTCTTCTATACTATGGAATTACAGTGATAAAAAGGAAAAAACTATTGATACATGCAAGAACTTTAATGAATCTCAAGGGCACTATGCTGAGTGAAAAAAAGCCAGTCTCAAAAGGTCACAGACTGTATGAATCCATTTATATAATATCCAGTAATTGACAAAATTATAGCATTGGAGAACATATTAGTGGTTGCCAGGTTACAGTTGGTGGGGAGAAGAGGGACAAGTATAACTATAAAGGGGTAGAATGAGGGAGCTCTTTGTGGTGAAGGAATCGTACTGTATCTGGATTGTGGGGGTGGTTATACAAATATATACAAGTGATAAAATGGCATAGAGCTGTACGCATACATTGTACCAATGTTAATGTTCTGGTTTTGATATTATAACCAGTTGCCACAAAGTCACTTCTGACTTATGGCGATCCCATGTGTGTCAGAGTAGAGCTGTGTTCCATAGGATTTTCAATAGCTGATTTTTCAGAAGCAGATTGCCAGGCCTTTCTCCTGAGGTACTTCTGGGTACACTCAAACTGCCAACCTTTTGGTTAGCAGCTGAAAGCATTAACCATTTGCACCACCTGTGGAGGCTTTGAAATTATGCTGTAGTTTTTAAGATACAGTCATTGGGGAAACTGGGCAAAGGGTGCACTGGATCTCTCAGTACTAGTTTTGTAATTTCCTGCAAATCTATAATTATTTCAAAACAAAAAGTTAAAAAGACTGTTGTAACGTGTTGATAGCTATATGTTTCTTAGTGAACCATCTTAAATTAAGTCAAAAGATAATTGTAGCAGTAAAATTAAATAGAAGAAATGTACTTACATTTTAAAAAGTATTAAATGACTTTTGAGGCTGCATCCCATATTTTGCTTCATGTTTGAAATAAGAATAAGGTTTATTTCCTTCTATGCCAAGACGGCTGTAGTTTTTTCCATAATCTAATACAGAATATAGAGATGGACAGATAGGGAAAAGGGAAATCAGCATGAAAGGTTTTTAAATATCCCACACTTTTTGTTATCTTCTGTTTCTCAGTGGCTTACCGTTTTGCAGAGGAAGCGTGGTTTTGTGACCAGACTTTAGACCATTCAGACTAGAATTCTATTTCTGGCTCAAAATGACCTTGAGGAAGTGACAAATTTACTCTTCTCATTCTGTCTTACAGCCAATAAGCCAAGTAAGATAAAAAGACTGTTGCTGGGGGTGGACTATAAAAAAAAATCCATTATTCTGGAGTACAAATGGTTTATGTGTAAAACTATTTGCTAACAAGTAAATTAAATACAGAGTTTTTAGAAATTCAGTTATGAAAGGAACCACGTGAGTAAAAAGAGGAAGTTTACTTTACCAAGTACAAAATGTTTTAGATTTTAATTTTGGGGGTAGAGGGAACACAAGAAAACTCAGTCATAAGATGAAAGTCTCGTTATTGTACCCTAGGTTAGTAATTTGACAAAACTTCGGGGAGGATAAGCAGATACTTTTTCATGTGAGTAAAGTTAATTAGTCCAGGGTTTGAATTTCAGCTCTGTTGTTTATTATGTGGGAGAGTTTCTTAGCTCCATGTCTCAGTTTCACCATTTATGAAATGGGACTAATAACACCTTCTTGTTAGCGTTGTTATGCAGAGGGTGCATAGTAAGTACATAACTGTAATTATTAATAATGATATTAACTTTATTAAGACAAAATAGAATGATAACCCATTAAAACCCTTTGCTGTTGAGTCAATCCTGACTCACAGAAACCCTATAGTACTGAGTAGAACTGCCCCATTGGGTTTCCAAGGCTACAGAAATCTTATGGAAGAAGACTGCCACATCTTTCTCCTGCAGAGTGGCTGGTGGGTTTGAAGTGCTGACCTTCTGGTTAGCGGCTGAATGCTTAACCACTGCACCACTAGGGATCTTTAGAATAGAATGATGGTGGTGTTATAAGCAAAATAAATAGCTTTTTTAAAAACTCTGTTTATGATGCTTTGCTTTTAACTACATAGTTGTATTTTTTTCTGTGGTACTAATCTTACTTTTATGACAAACTGTTTGAAATTGTAGTTTCCAAAGCCGTCCCGAACTTTAACTAGATGTGTGTGTGTACGTGCATATGACTAAACTGATAAACATTACTTGATGTACACCCAAGAGGGATAAATCCATTTTTATTGAATCTAATAGACCAAGATATAAACTGTGAACTCAGAAAAATAGTACACATTTATGAGAGCTTTTATTTCAGTGCAGATAATCCCTGTACTTTGTCTCTACAGCGATATCCATAAAATATCTGAATATATCAGAACGAACAATGAAAAGGTTTAGTCATTTGTAAAGATATATAGAAATCTCTAATATACAATGTGAAATCATCAGATGATATTCCACATAAGTTTTTTTTCTTACTTTACTTACCAGGCTAAAACATTGAAAAAGATGTCCACAACCAGGGCCTACATACTCACTAGGATCCTTCTGACTCTGGTACACTGGAGTAAAATGGGACAGTTCCAGTTCTAACCAAAAGGTCACTGGCATGTGGTCAGCTGGAATTTCCTGCTGTACGCCTCTGAGCTAGAGAGAGGGAACCAAAAGTGCTGACAACCTCACCCAACTTTGTCACCCATGCCTGAGGACGTACACCAACACTTCCTGTACAAAGCCTGCTCTGCCTCTGCAGAGGACAGCCCCAGTCCTCAGCTGACCTGAATGGGGATGATAGCTTAGATTGGTGAACATAGGACAACGCCACATTCTATTTATGTGTCATATCTCATTACTGTTAATTTTTCTTCATAGAGATCAGCTTTTAAAGTTTACAGTAGTAACATTCATTGAGAGCAAGGGATTGTTGCAGGTGAGTTAATGTTGTTGTTGGGTGCCTTCAAACTGGTTCCGACTCATAGCGACCCTGTGTACAACAGAACAAAATACTGCCTGGTCCTGCACCATCTTCACAGTCATTGTTATGCTTGAGCCATTGCTACAGCCACTGTGTCAATCCATCTCCTTGAGGATCTTCCTCTTTATAGCTGACTCTCTACTTTACCAAGCATGATGTCCTTCTCCAGGGACTGGAGTCCAAAGTACGTGAGATGAAGTCTCACTGTCCTGGCTTCTAAGGAGCATTCTGGCTGTACGTCTTCCCAGACAGATGTGTTCATTCTTCTGGCAGTCTGTGTCTTGATTGAGGTGCACCTTAATCCTCTAAGAGACATCTTTGCTTTTCAACACTTCAAAGAGATCATTTGTAGCAGATTTGCCCAATGCAATGTCATTTGATTTCCTGACTACTGCTACCGTGGGTGTTGATTGTAGATCCAAGTAAAATGAAATCCTCAACAACTTCAATATTTTCTCCGTTTATTATGATGTTGCTTATAGGTCCAGCTGTGAGGTTTTTTTGTTTATGTTAAGGTATAATCCATACTGAAGGCTGTAGTCTCTGATCATCTTCAGTAAGTGCTTCGAGTCCTCTTCACTTTCAGCAAGTAAGGCTGCTTCATCTGCATGTTGCAGTTTGTTGATGAGTCTTCCTCTGGTCCTGATGCAACATTCTTCTTCACATAGTCCAGCGTCTCAGATTATTTGCTTAGCATACAGATTGAATAAGTACGGCGAAAGGATACAACCCTGATATACACCTTTCCTGCCTTTAAACCACGCAGTATTCCCTTGATACATTCAAATGACTGCCTCTTGGTCTATGTACAGGTTCCACATGAGCACAATTAAGTGTCCTGGAATTCCCATTCTTCGCAGTGTTATCCATAATTTGTTATGATCCACACAGCTGAATGCCTTGCATAGTCAATAAGACCAAGTAAACATCTTTCTGGTATTCCCTGCTTTCAACCAAAATCTATCTGACATGAGCCATGATATCGCATGATCCAGCTATTGATGAGTTAATAACTAACAAAATTACTACCTTATGATAAAGTATTATACTGGATGATAACACATTTAAGATAGAGCTAACTATTTAGAAGGATGATGCCTTGGAAATTGCACTGGAAAATCTAACAGAAGGCCTGAAGTATATATATAGATAACTTGTCTCCCTAATATAACTTATAATATGGCTATATCTATTCTAACCTAACAGTCTTGCTCAGTGTTGCCCTTTGTTTAAAATCCTGTTATGTTTTATGAAGAAGTTACTAGGGATTACTGAGAAGAAAATGGAGGGCCCTAGACCTCTTTTGGAGCCCTGGTGGCACAGTGGTTAAGAGCTTAGCTGAAACTAACAGGTCGTCAGTTCAGATCCACCAGCTGCTCCCCAGAAACCCTATGGGATAATTCTACTCTGTCCCATAGGGTCACTGTGAGTTGGAATTGACTTGATGGCGGTGGGTTTGTGGGCTTTTTTTTTTTTTTTCCATTTGTTTAGCTCTCTTTAAAGTTCTGAAAAGCAAAGATGTAACTTTGAGGACTAAGGTATGCCAGACCCAAGCCATGATATTTTCAGTAGCCTCATATGCATATGAGAGCTGGACAATGAATAAGGAAGACCAAAGAAGAATTGATGCCTTTGAATTATGATGTTGGCAAAGAATATTGAATATACCATGGACTGCCAGAAGAATAAACAAGTTTGTCTTGGAAGAAGTACAGCCAAGAGTGCTCCCTGGAAGCAAGGATGGTGAGAATTCATCTCACGTACTTTGAACATGTTATCAGGAGGGACCAGCCCTTGGAGAAGGCCATCATGCTTGGTAAAGTAGAGGGTTAGGGAAAAAGAGGAAGACCCTTGATAAGATGGATTAATACAGTGGCTGCAACAATGAGCTAAAACACAGCAATGATTGTGAGGATGATACAGGACTGGGCAGTGTTTTGTTCTGTTGTACATAGGGTCACTATGAGTGAGATTGCGTGCACGGTACCTAACAACAGCAACAGCATTGCTTTTGGAGATATGGAAAGCTTCCACATGGTTTAACAATTGAATGTTTCTTATGGTATTTCTTATAACTTAAATTTAATGGCCACCAAAAAAGTTCTAAGATTCTTTAAGACTATTTTCATTATAAATCTAAAGATTAACTATAAATCTGAAGATTAGCTGCAGTGAAATCATGCGTATTTGGCACCATCATTCCCATTCCACCCATATTTTCTAGAGCTCTCTTACTACATCTTGAAATACCTTTATGGAATTTTGAAATACATTACTTGCGTAGTTCTGTGAAGCTTCATCACTGCTAAGAAGAGTTACAAAACATAGCTCTGCACTTCCCATTAGTTAGTTCTTTAACGTGTTGAGCCCAAGATATTTGTGTATCTGGTTTCTAACTACAGAGTGCCAGTAGATTTTCCCCATAAATCATGGATCCAAATAATTCTTCAACAAGCAGGAAATAATTATGATTAATTGAAGAATAAAAGGCATCACTGGATGTTGTTTGGAAAGAATCCTCTATGGGAGGCTGTGAGTATTACTGTTTATGCAATTTCCATTTCTGAAATACCTTGGGTTAAAATGTTGAAATTTTCAGAGTATACAAAGTATGCGAGTAGATACAGGTAACCGAAATCTGCCTAGCTGTTGACTGCTGAATGGTAATAAAATTTATATTATCATTGAAAAATTATTATATGTCTTCTTTAAAATAGTTTTTTGCTGTGACTTTTGCATAAAGGTGTGCTTTTACTTATTTTCATGGCCCAAGGACAATGAGTTCAGGTAATGGTGTGTCTCTCCATGGGTTAAAAGCACATCGTTGTTCTCTGAAAAGAGAGAAAATGAACTCTGCTTTAAGTGCAATCACTGTTAACTTTCTCACCAGAGTCTTTTTTTTTTTTTTTAGATCTTCTTTCTTCCCATTTCTCATTTCGCCTTCTTTCTTCTGTTTCTAACATATAGGAATTATGCTTTAGTCTGTTTCTTAGTAATTTGTACATATGATATTCTTTAGGTTGTTAGTTATTTAGGGATAAAACCCTCTGTACTTCTAAAGCGTTAACAAAATTTATTGGTAATACACAAATTTAACGATTCCTTGAAATAACTATCAGAATCTGAAGCTTAATTGTCTTGAATATATCCTTCTATCATTGTGGCTTTAATGTTTTCATAAAAAAAAACAAAACTGTTGTTTTATATTTAATTAAAAAAGCAATTTTAGGTAAATGTTCAGAAAAACCTATTTAAACAGCCAGGTATTTTTATTGTATTTTTGTGGGGGAGAAAGAAAATAAACATCACCCATAATTTTACCATCTAAATATAACTATTAACATTTGGTGTTTCTCCTCTTTGTATTCTGTTGTTTTGCCAGGATGAGGCCTATGTGGATTATTGTGTTATGGTTCCCCCCTCACGCTTAATATTAAATTATTTCAGGTTACTAAAAATTCTTAGTAAATATCAACTTCTATCCCCCACGTGTCTGTCAGTTTGTCGTACTGTGGGGGCTTGCGTGTTGCTGCGATGCTGGAAGCTATGCCACCGGTATTCAGATACCAGCAGGGTCACCCATGGAGGACAGGTTTCAGCTGAGCTTCCAGACTAAGACAGACTAGGAAGAAGGACCTGGCAGTCTACTTCTGAAAAGGATTAGCCAGTGAAAACCTTAAGAATAGCAGCGGAACATTGTCTGATATAGTGCTGGAAGATGAGCCCCTCAGGTTGGAAGGTACAACACAGCAACAACATAGCTGTATGATAATGTGTTATGTGGCTGTATTTTAATTTAGTTAATGTTTCCATGTTTACTGTTAGATAAGGAACCCTGGTGGCACAATAGTTAAGCACTCACCTGCTAACAGGAAGGTTGTAGTTCGAATCTACCAGCTGCTCCATGGGAGAGAGATGTGGCAGTCTGCTTCCATAAAGATTACAGCCTTGGACACCCTATGGGGCGGCTCACCTCTGTCTTATAGGAACGAAGAGTCAGGATCACCTCTACGGCAATGGGTTATTGTAAGATATTTAATTTTTTTTTCAAGATTTTGGTTTATAAATAGTGGTGAGAAGAACATTTAGTGCACCAATTTTAAGACTATTTTGCAAATTACTTTGAGGAAAAAACCCCATTCTAATTATATTCTTAAGATATCAGTAATAACTTGACCTTAGAATTTTAAGGATAAGCATGAGAAATAGGAATCTAAACATTCTGTGAACATGCTAATTTAAACTTATGGATCACACTTTTTTTTTTTTAATCTTTTACCTCCATGTGGCGCAGAAGCAATGTGCTAGCCATTTTTCAAATGAGTGTTCCATTGATTTCTTCAGAGAGACAGTGGAGTGAAATTCATAGATCTTTTGCAAATACCTGGAACATTGAGGAAATAGAAAGAGTGACTCAACTAAGGCAGATTCTTCTATGCCAGAGGCCTCCTATGAATGGAAAGCTGTTCATATTGTTAGAAGCCGTCAAGTCGGTTCTGACTCATAGTGATCCTGTATACAACAGAACAAAATGCTGACCAATCCGGCGTGACCCTCACAATCGTAGCTATGTTTGAGCCCATTGTTGCAGCCACTGTATCAATCCAACTTACCAAGGGTCTTCCTCTTTTTCATTAACCCTCTACTTTACCAAGCATGATGGCCTTCTCCAGGAACTGGTCCCTCCTGATAACGTGTCCAAAGTACATGAGATGAATTCTCACCATCCTCGCTTTCAAGGAGAACTCTGGGCTGTGTTTTGTCTAAGATGGACTTATTTGTTCTTCTGGCAGTCCGTGGTGTATTCAGTATTCTTTGCCAACACCATGATTCAAAGGCATCAATTCTTCTTTGGTCTTCCTTATTCATTGTCCAGCTGTCATATGCATACGAGGCGATCAAAAATACCATGGCTTGGGTCAGGCGCACCTTAGTTCTCAAGGTGACATCTTTGCTTTTCAACAGTTACAAGGAAGTCTTTTGCAGCTGATTTGCCCAATGCAGTAAATTTTTTATTTCTTGATTTCTGCTTCTGTGGGCATTGAATATGGATCCAAATAAAATGAAATCCTTGACAAGTTCAATGTTTTCTTTGCTTACCATGATGTTGCTTATTGGTCCAGTTGTGAGGATTTTTGTTTTCTTTATGTTGAGGTGTAATCCATACTAAAGATTGTAGCCTTTGATTTTCATCAGTAAGTGCTTCAAGTCCTCTTCACTTTCTGCAAGCAAGGTTGTGTCATCTGCATATCTCAGGTTACTAAAGAGTCTTCTCCAATCCTGATGCCACATTCTTCTTCATATAGTCCAGCTTCTTAGATTATTTGCTCAGTGTACAGATTAAATAAGTGTGGTGAAAGAATACAACCCTGATGCATACCTTTCCTGACTTTAAACCACACAGTATCCCCTTGTTCTGTTTGGTCTAAGTACAGGTTCCTCATGAGCACAATTAAGTGTTCTGGAATTTCCATTTTTTGAAATGAGTTTAGTGTACTTTGAGTTACTTGTAAATTCTTCCACGTTTCTTCTATTTAAAACTTTGCAGACATAAAAATAAAATTTTAAATAAAAACAGCAAGTGTAACATGATTATATGATCAAAACATGGAAGTTTGGAGCTTGGTGGTGGTTGTTATTAGGTGTCATCAAGTTGGTTTTGACTCACAGTCACCCTATATACAACAGGAGGAAACACTGCCCAGTCCTCACAATCATTGTTTTGCTTGAGCCCATCATTGTAGCCACTTTGTCAGTCCATCTCATTGAGGGCCTTCCTCTTTTTTGCTGACACTCTGTCTTACCAAGCATGATATCCTTCTCCAGGGATCAGTCCCTCCTGATAACCTGTCCAAAGTATGTGAGATGAAGTCTCACCACCCTTGCTTCCAGTGAGCATTCTGGCTGTACTTCTTCCAAGACAGATTTATTCATTCTTCTGGCAGTTCTTGAAGCTTTAGCCTTCTTCAAGTAATTATTTTGGATTAGGAAATATAGGGAGATTTTTTTTTTCTCTTACCAGACTTCAAGATCTCAGGGATTTATCTTTTCTTTGCCCTGCCTTAGTGTCTTCCCTTTGGTAGTTTAAATGATATTGGAACTTAATTACCTGGATTTTCTATACAGCTGAGTAAAATTTTATTGAAAATACGCTGTGCATAGAAATCGTCATTTTTTCCTAACTTTTATTGTCATTTTAAAATTTAGGAAGTGATTGCTATTAATTCTCAGGTTATATATATTTTTATATTTAAAAAAGTCAAAGTGGAATTTATTACAGGACCTGTATGGTTTATTCTCTAGTGACAAATAATGAATATATTTATTTTTAAACTAAAAGAAGATTCAGAATTAGGCTGAAAAACACAGTAGTACTAGTTTCTTTTATGTATTTGCACCTGTTTTCTTTCTTTTGTATTTCATGCATCCCAACCTGCCATATGCTGCTGTTCACAGTATGCGTACAGTGTACATAGTGTTCTAAGGATCAGCTTTATAACTGAACCAATTGGACTCCTGTCCTGCAGTTTATACCCTTCTTGGCATTTCTCTAGCCCATTTGTTTAAATCCTTCCAACTAATTTGATCTTCTGACATTGAAAATGACGGTTGCAATTAATTGCATATGGGGTTCATAAAGTAGCTGAATAATAAACTACCATGACCTAGGTTCTTGGGCAGCTTCAGTGGTGACTGAGTTGACAACTCTGTTAACAGCATCATAGTGGGAATGAGCAAGCATGTAATTTTCTTTGGAAGCCCACAGTGTAGAATTGGTGTAGAGTGTACATTGTAGAAACCGTGTAAAATCCACATTGTAGAATAGGTGTAATATTTTTAACTCCTATGTCTTTCCATTAACAGAAATGATTCAGATTTATTTGGTAGGTTAGGCAAATAAATGTATTTATTTTATTGGATTGGAGTTTATGTATAAAAAGGGCTGGTAATTGATCCTTGAGTGATAAATTCTATCAGTAAATTCTAATCTTACTGTGTATTGAGCACCTATTAGACACAGTGCTTTTTGCTCTATACATATTGTTTCTAATCCTCAGAGTAACATTGTAAGGTGATATGACTTTATTTTTCAGAAGGAGAAAGCAGGCTCTACCAAGTTATTTACTCATATCTACATAAGTGGTACTATATGATAAGTAGCAGAACTGGAGTTCAAGCCCAGGACCCTGTGCTTCCAAAGCTTATGGCCTGTCCACTGCACACAATAGCAAAATTTCCTCTTTTTCATTGTGAATAGTATTTCATTTACATTCTGCTATCGATGGACATAGGCTATTATGACTAAAGGTATGATAGTCTTACTGTTCCTGTCTTTTGGTGCAATTATTGGGTCATGGGGTAGCATATGTTCAGTTTTGGAAGATGTTACCTAAAAGTTTTCCATGGTGTTTCCCACCCAGTGCCGTCGAGTCAATTCCGACTCAGAGCAACCCTATAGCCCAGAGTAGAACTGCCCCGTAGAGTTTCCAAGGAGCGCCTGGCGGATTTGAACTGCCAACCCTTTGGTTAGCAGCTGTAGCACTTAACCACTACACCACCAGGGTTTCCATATGGTGTTTCCAGTGTATGAATATTGTAGTTGTCCCATGTCCTTGCTATTATTTCCTATTAGTTTTGTTTTTTTTTTTTTTAATTTTAGCCATTTGGTAGATGTCTAGTGGTATGATTTTGTGAGTTTAATTTGCATGTCCCTGATGATTAATTATTTTAATATGCTTATTGGATAGCCTTTTTTTTCTTACGAAGTGCCTTATCAAGTCTTTTGTCCATTTTTTAAAATTGTCTTACTGATTTCTCGGCACTTTTTATCCTACAGACTTAAAAGGATAAGGAGGGATTATTATGAACAACTTCATGCAAATAAATTCTACAACTTAGATAAAATAAACTCCTTGAAAGACAAACTTAACAAAACAATACAGAAGAAGAAATTGAAAATTCGAATAGACCTGCATCTACCAAAGAAACTGAATTTGCAATTACAAGTCTTCCAATAAAGAATGCCATGATGCTGCTGTCCCTGGGTCTACTATCTTAGGCTGTAAGATCCATGAGGGAAGGAATAACTTCCAGGCCTCATTTTATCATCTGCACGTGGCATAACATTCTTGGTAAATGTTTGTTGAATAGAGTTGAGTGAACGATGTGGTAGAGAAGGTCCAAGTGAAGAAGGTCTGTTTCCTTGAGAAATATGAGATGTTTTTTACTGTCATTCTTTGTTAAGGAACTTTTGATTTTTCTCTCTAATACATTTCAGAGAATGTATATACTTACTGATATTAAAAATCAAGTGCCGTCGAGTCGATTCCAACTATAGTGACCCTATAGGGCGGAGTAAAACTGCCCCATAGAGTTTCCAAGGAGCGCCTGGCGGATTCAAACTGCCGTCCCTTTGGTTAGCAGCTGTAGCACTTAACCACTACACCACCAGGGTTTCCGTTAGTGATATTAACCCAGATCCGTTACTGATATTAACCCAGAAACCCAGTGCCGTCGAGTCGATTCCGACTCATAGCGACCCTATAGGACAGAGTAGAACTGCCCCATAGAGTTTCCAAGGAGCGCCTGGCGGATTCGAACTGCCAACCCTTTGGTTCGCAGCTGTAGCACTTACCTCTATGGGGCAGTTCTGCTCTGTCCTATAGGTCGCTATGAGTTGGAATCGACTCGACAGCAATGGTTTACTGATATTAGAAAGCCTTAATTTCTTCCATTTGTGAAAATATTCTCTAACTATATGGGAATGGCTCAGTGTTTTCTTGGTGAGCATATAAATCATGTTGGGTGTGAGTGTGGGCTACATTGTTCCCAAGTATCATGTTAGTTTAACCTAAAATCATAAATCCTATTGTCTTATATGAATTATGTAAAAAGTAAGATCGATCCTCTTTGCAACAACAGCCATATGTGTTTTTCTGGCATATATATATGTATATTTACATATACATATATACACGTACACACATACATGTTTATACATATATGTGTATATATATGTGTGTGTGTATGTATATATGTAAGGAGCCCTCGTGGCACAACAGTTAATTGCTTGACCACTGACTGGAAGGTCCCCAGTTCAAACCCACCAGTGTCTCCATGGGAGAGAGACCTGGTGATCTGCTGCTGTAAGGATTACAGCCTAGAAAGCTCTGGGAGGCAGCTCTGCGCTGTCACATGGGATTGCTATAAGTTGAAAATCAACTCAACAGTACCCAACAACAACGCGTATATATGTATGTGTGCGTGTATATGTGTATGTATAAAACCAACCCACCTGCCATCAAGTCAGTTTGGGGCTGAACAGCTCTTATGGACACCCACATCTGCTGACTATATTCCACTTTTCAAGAGGAAAACTCTATGATGTGAGTTCATCAGAATAGGGTTGAGGTTTAGATGACTGGCAGGCTTAGGTCCTGAGAGATAAAGCTTGGAAGGAAAATGGAGATCTGGCACCAAAAGTCACTGGGAGTCACTGCTCAGCTACCCTGCAGGAGGGAAAAGAAATAGGAAATGTGGGAAAAAAGGTTAAAACACACACATACACAAAATATTTCACCTGATTTACAGTTTTGCTAAGAATGGTAGTGTTGTGAGTTGCCTTGGAGGCAGTTCCGACTCATGGCGACCCCATGTGCGTCAGAGTAAAGCTCTGCTCCACAGGGTTTTCAGTTGCTGATTTTTCAGAAGGATGTCACCGGGCCTGTCTTCTGAGGTGCCTCTGTGTGGGTTTGAGCTGCCAAACTTTTGGTCAGCCATCGAGCACTTAACCATTTGCATCACCCAAGTGCGGGCCTCCCTTTTTCAGTTTTCCCCTCGAAAGCATGTATAAAGCCAGTGACCTCTACAGGGTGCTTTGTTATCTCCCAGGCTGCTGAGCATCTTCCACCTGAGCCCCACTCTCTTGTCCTAGAAAAGCGTGGTATCCTGATAAGCCAAATTCATTAGTCCTAGGTCACAGGCTTCCTGCATGCTCCTTCCTCGAGAGTGGACAGTGCACCTGCCTTGACTTTCCCCTGAGACGTGTTGCTTCAATTCCTTCAGAAACCTCTTACCCACTCCCACTCCCAATAGCAGAGCTGCATCAGTAACCTGGCTCCATGGTCACTTCCTGGGTAAGCTACAGTGACGTAGCCCAGAATTAGCATTGTCTTCATACATTCCCCATCTTTTTTTTTTTTTTTCTTTCTTTCTTTTCATTTATTCTTCCAATAATGATTTATTGGGCACCACCTGTGTGCCAGACGCTGGGGATTTCTTGGTGAATAAGACAAAGCCCCTGTCCTTGTGGATTTTACATTCTAGGGTGGGAGTCTGAAAATAAAGTGAATAAAAAAAATTTTTTTATGTAATACTGGGCAGCAATAAATGCTATAAAAAATAAACAAGGGAACAGGATGGATAGAAAGCGACAGGGATAATGGTGTCGTTTCGGGTATTGGGAAAGAAAAGGCCCATCCAAGGAAGTGGCATCTAAGTAAGTACAGACTTGAATGAAGTGTGGTATCGAAAGGAGGTAAAGGTCTGGATGGTGATGTTCAAGCAGAGGGAACTGCAAATGCAAAGGCTGTGAGGCAGGAATGAGCTGGCCGGTCAGAATGTGGCAGGGAAGTATTTAAATACTCACAAAACTGTTCTTTGAACTAACTTGTCCAGGTGGTAGGACAGTTTCATTTCACCATTCCCCAACTATATATAACCAATTTTTAGCTTTGTTTTCTCATTAAAATGAGTAAAAACTTCCATTCAGGGAGTGGGGTTCCATGCCTGAATGAATAACTTCACACTTTGCAAATGTGTTACTGTATAATATCCAAGCACATTTACTTGTGACAATCTATTTTTATGAACATTTATTCAATGAACATTTATTGATCTTTTCTTGGATGAACTTCCAGCTAGACGAGGGAACCTTACTGATTGTGTGAGAGGGAAGAAGGAGAAGGTAGAGAAAGAGAAAAAAAGGGCGTTGTTGGAGGAGACCTGGAGGAACAGAAGAGTTGGTCCTCTAGGAGCCAAGGAGAAAAGAATGTCCAAAGGAGGGCATGGTTGTTGCTGTCCGATACAGCAGAAAAGTCCAAGGACACAAGAATAGAAGAGTGGCCTGTGGTTTGGCATTTGGGACGTCACCTCTGGCCTCAGTGGGAGCAGTGTCAGTTGTGTATTTGGGTCATACAGAAGTGGGCTGAGGGCAACTAGAGGTGAGGAAGTGAAGACAGTGACAGGAGAATTACCACGCTTTTGAGAAGTTTGAATGCAAATCAAAGGAATGAGATTAGACAGTTTGACAGGAATATGAGTGGAATCAAGAGTTTTTGTTTTTGAAAGAGGCTTCTGTGTTTTTTCCAAGTGACAGGAAATCATTGTTTGCCATTATTTGGCTCACAGAGTAAACAGCCCCCTCCCCCAAAATGTTTAACAGCCGTTAGTTGTCTCGGTATTCAAGGAGGTTTCACCTGTATGATCTCACTAGCTCCTCTAATACTCCTGGAAAAAAAAAAAGAAGTTACTAAACAGTATGCCTTTTTCTTAGATAAAGGCCTCAAAGCTCAGAGGTTATAGCTTAGAAGTCCCCCAGCTAATAAGGGTAGGGCAAGAACTCTTATCAGAATGCCCTATCCAGCCTAGAGTGTGTCAATCTGTACTCAGCATTAAATAACCATGTTTTGCCTAGTATTCAATAGCTTATGCTCTGGTTATCCCAGAAGAGAACCCAAGGCATTTAGGAGGAAAAAAATTGCTGGGCAGGTTAAGAGGCTTTTTAGAGGCTCCCTTTACATCACTCCTGCACACACATCCATGCCACCCACCCCCACACATCTCTGCTTCACGTCCCTGCCACATAACCCCATACAGACCCACACACACAATCCCACCCAACATGCATACACACCCCTGCCGCAGTCTCACACACAGACACACACACACACATACACAATCCCCCACGCACACACTTTCCAATGTCCACAATTAGATATACCTCAGGCCGGTGTCAAGGGACCCTGCTTGCAAAGCTTGCATGCCACCCTTTTTTTCAATACTTTCCTCTCTTGGGTTTGGACTTGAGGTGGAAAGGTAAAATTAGGTTAGAGAGAATTGATTTTATAAGACCAATTGAGAGGCCATAAATAAATCTCTGGGTATCAACAATAAAAGTTCAGTTGATCATGAAATTTTTTCCTAGATTTACTTTTTCTTCGCACAAATGAAACCCTGACGAGCTTAAGCTAAACCATTTTTGTATTAATTTGATCTAAAGCTATAGTTGTTTGCATACTTTGGTCCTTCAGGATAATTTTTTTGAGCTATGTGGGTTAACTTTTCTGCATTGAGTCTTATGAGCACAAGACCTAGATTGTCATAATTTCCATTCTGGCCTGATCTCAGCCCCTAAAATATGAAAGAAAAGGTTCGCAATGTTGGTATTTTGAGCCTTTTTTGAAATTACATCAGTGTAGTTTCTGTGCTACTTACCTGATGCTTATCATTTACCACTTTATCATATTGGTCTCCATCCCCCAACTAGAGGTGAAGGTTTTTATTTTTTTCTTCCCTCAAACATATTAAAAACTCATCAAGAGAAAAGGACCAGTTTTCTCCTTTTTGGTCTGCGGAGTTTAGAATGGAACTTTGCAAATTATTTTGAGAATGAGGTTTATTGGGCTTGTCTTTTTCCACTTGTCTCACCCTCTCATAAATACTTAACATAAATATATGCTTACTTGTGAACTCTCTGTAGAGGGTTCTCATGTTCAGATATTTCAGAAATTTTCTTAGACTAAAGAAGATGGAAGAGTTAAAATATCTAGATTCCAATTATCTTTGGGTGAATCACCTCAGAAAATATGGATAAGACTGAAGAGTAGGGAAAGCAACAGACTAGGACCTCGATGCTCCTATAATTTCCTCCCACCCCTGTTTTAAAGTCAATATTAAGGAATGTGCAAGGAGAAGGAATATTACTCTAATGAAGACAGTAACAAATGGTCTAATGATGTGACGAATTGAATCATGTTATTTGACTGAAAAATACATTATCATTCTGATTTTAATTAAAAAAAATATCCTTGGGGCATTGGTAGGCCTGGGTTAGATTCCTAGTGGTTGGACTTTGATGAAAAAGGGTTGCTAATATGAGACTTCTGATTAGGCTTATCCTCCTCAACTCATGTTGTTTTTAGTGCGGTACCTAGGTAAGTCCCTGGAAAGGCAAGTGCTTTTCTGAAATGCTAATCACATCAGGGAGTCCATGGGTGGTACAAATGGCTAACACACTCAACTGCCAGCTGAAAAGTTGCAGTTCGAGTCCACCGAGAGGTGCTTCGGAAGAAAGACCTGGCAATCTACCTCCAAAAAATGGGCCATTGAAAACCCAATGGAACACAGTTCTATTCCGACACACATGAGGTCACCATGAGTCAGAACTGACTTGAAGGCAACTGGTAACATAATGGTAACTACATCAGAAAACCAGAAGTATGATTTTTTGGTTTTCATATTTCCATCAAATCAAGCTTGATTCATCATGATCTCGTTGGATCCTGTAACACTCTTCTTAACCTCTGCAAAACTAGACAGAGATGTTCCAGTTATTTCAGTGTGTTCTCTTTTGTTTATAAGGTATTCCATACCCTGTAAATCTTTTTGTCCTAAACCATTGTTATAAAACTGTTTTTGCAAAAAGGAAAAAAATTAGTCAAAAAAAAAATATATATATATATATAACGTTAACCAAAAAATATAAAATTCTTGGTGATACACTGGAAAATATCTAAGGACGCATCATATCTTTACAGGTGTTGTATTTTATGTTCCAGTGCCTATGACTGGTTAGCTCTATTATCTGCTGCTTTTTAGGCTTATGTGGTAAGTTTGGTCTCCATTTAGGGTTGATAATTCCGCCTGTTTCGAAGTCACAAAGTACAACCCTAACAACATCCAGGTACTTCATAATATAAACCATTTGTCAAGAAGGAGCTTCAGTAAGCTACATAACTGAGATCTTCTAAAACTTACACACTTATGCTCATCAAAAGACTTCACCAAAAGAGTAAAAAGAGAACTGAAAGACTGGGAAAAAAATTTTGGCTATTACAAATCCCACAAAGGTCTCTATTCTGTAAAATCTACAGGAAAAATCCAACACTGCTACAACAAAAAGACAAATAATCCAATTAAAAAATGGGCAAAGGAAATGAACAGATGCTTCACCAAAGAAGACCTTCAAGCAGCTAACAGACATATGAGGAAGTACTCTCAATCACTAGCCATTGGAGAAATGTAACTCAAAACCACAATGAGATACCATCTCACTCCGGCATGACTGGTACGAATAAAAAAAAAGAAAATAACAAATGTTGCAGAAGCTGCGGGGAGATTAGAACTCTTATGCACTGTTTTTGGGAATACAAAATGAAAGAACCATTTTGGAAAATGATATGGCACTTCCTTAGAAAGCTAGAAATAGAAATACCATATAATCCAGCAATCCCACTCCTAGGAATATATTCTAGAGCAATAAGAGTCGTCACACGAATAGACATATGCACACCCATGTTCATTGCAGCATTGCTTACAATAGCAAAAAGATGGAAACCACCTAGATGCCCATCAGCAGATGAATGGATAAACAAGCTATGATACATACACACAATGCAATACTATGTGATGATAAAGAACAACGATGAATCTTCAAAGCATCTCACAACATGGATGAATCTGGAGGGCATCTTGCTGAGTGAGATAAGTCAAACACAAAAGGACATATTGTATGGCACCACTACTATAAAAACTCATGAAAAGGTTTACACACAAAATGAAACAATCTTTGATGGAGGGAGGGAGGGGAGGGATGGGGATGGAAAAACACTAAACAGACAATAGATAGTGGTAACTTTGGTGAAGGGTGAAACAGTATACAATACAGGGGAAGCCAGCACAACTTGTACAAGGCAAGGTCATAGAAGCTCCGCATACACATCCAAACTCCCTGAGGGACTGAATTGCTGGGCTGTGGGGACCATGGCCTCGGAGAACATCTAGCTCAATTGGCATAACATAGTTTATAAACAAAATGTTCTACATTCTACTTGAGTGAGTAGCCCCTGGGATCTTAAAAGCCTGTGAGTGGCCATCTAAGATATTCCACTGGTCTCACCCCTTTAAGGCCAAGGGAGAATAAAGAAAACTAAAGACACAAGGGAAAGATTAGTCCCAAGGGCTAATGGGCCACAACTACCATGGCCTCCACCAGACTGAGTCCAGTACAACTAGATGATGCCTGGCTACCACCACTGACTGCTCTGACAGGAATCACAATTGAGGGTCCTGGACAGAGCTGGAGAAAAATGTAGAACAAAATTCTTTCTCACAAAGAAGACCAGACTTACTTGCCTGGCAGAGACTGGAGAAACCCCGAGAGTATGGACCCTGGACACCCTTTCAGCTCAGTAACTCCTGAGGTTCACCCTTCAGCTAAACATTAGATAGGTCCATAAAACAAAACAAGACTAAAAGGACGTACTAGCCCAGGGGCAAGGACTAAAAGGCAGAAAGGGACAGGAAAGCTGATAATAGGGAACCCAAGGTCAAAAAGGGAGAGTGTTGACATGTCATGGGGTTGTTAACCAACGTCATAAAACAGTATGTGTACTGTTGAATGAGAAGCTAGTTTGTTCTGTAAACCTTCATCTAAAGTACAGTTTAAAAAAAAAAAGAATTTAAGAGCAAGCTGCAATCACCTGAAAAAGAATAAAGAGGAAAAGGATATGGCTAAATATGGAGTAAATATATGTATATATATGTTTTTAAAAAAAGGGCACTTGAGCAAGAGTGGAAAGAGAACGTGGAAAGACCAGTGAAAGCAGTGGCAGAGCTAGTGGCCGTGTAACTCAAAGCATATACTACACAAGGTATTTTTGTGTAAGTGCAATTGTCATCTGGTACTTGAGTAACACCTCCTTCTCAATCCTTCCAGTCATACCACACCCAAGGCTTGTTCCCAGAGGATTTTAATATGCCATTTCCTTCTGGAAAATACATGAATTTTCTTGTCCTTGCCACACTAGCCCTTTTTTCCTTTCCTCTCAAACCAGTGAGAATGAGAAAGAACCTGTCTTCTGCTAACATCCATTCTTAGTATAAACCTGTTGCCATTGAGTCGATTCCAACTCATAGCCAGTCTGTAGGCAAGAGCAGAACTGCCCCCCAGAAAGTTTCCAAGGCTGAAATCTTTACGGGAGCGGACTGCCACATCTTTTACCCCAGAGCGGCTGGTAGGTTCGAGCCACTGACCTTTCGGTTAGCAGTTGAGCACTTAACCACTGTGCCTACCAGGGTTCCTTATTCTTAGTATGGTAGCACTGAAAAGAATTTGGAGATGATCTAATCTAGGTCTCTCATTTTGTGACTGAGAAGCATAGGACCAGAGAGGGTAAATCGCTTGTCCATGTCACAAAGGTGATTAAGGAAGGACTAGAATCCACATTTCTGAATTTCATTTCCATGACCGAGGCCTTAGAAACATTGTTCCAACTCATAAGGACACCGCCCACATCGTAATATTTTAAAGTTTTGAGGGAAACAGCAACATCTGTAAAACGCTATACAAACTACTAGCTCTAGGTAGTTCATAGTTTTAACATTTAATAGATGTTATCTGCCGTTGAGTCAGTTCCCAACTCGTGGCAACCTGTGCACAACAGAAGGAAACGCTGACCAGTCCTGTACCATCCTCATGACCAATTGCAGATTTGATTGTTGCGAACCATATGTTTTCACTGGCTGATTTTTCCAGGTAGATTCCTAGGCCTTTCTTCTTAGTCTGTCTTAACCTGGAATCTCCACTGAAACTTGTTCAGCATCATACATAGCAACATGCAAGCCTCCAGTGACAGGTGGTGGCAAAAGGAGTATTGGTGAAAGTCATTGTGGAGCAGGAAATGAGGATGGTGATTGTTACGGATTGAATTGTCCCCCCCCCCCAAAATGTGTGTTGGCTTGGCAAGGCCATGATTCCCAGTATTGCGTGGTCGTCCCCCATTTTGTGATCTGATATGATTTTCCAGTGTATTGTAAATCCTAACCTCTATGACTTTTTTTTTTTGGATGATGCTAATGAGGGAGGATTAGAGACAGTTATGTTAATGAGGCAGGACTCAATCTACAGGATTAGTTTGTATCTTCAGTCAGTCTCTTTTGAAATATAAAAAAGAGAACCATTGAGCAGAGAGGGACCTCCTACACCAAGAAAGAAGTGCCGGGAGTGGAGTACGTCCTTTGGTCTCAGGGCCCCTGCTCTGAGAAGTTCCTAGACCAGGGGAAGAGAGATGACAAGGACCTTCCCCAGAGCTGACAGAGAGAAAGCCTTCCCCTGGAGTTAACACCTTGAATTCAGATTTCTAGCTTCCTAAACTGTGCGAGAATAAACTTCTGTTTGTTAAAGCCATCCACTTGTGGTATTTCTGTTATGGTAGCACTAGGTAACTAAAACAGTGATGTTCATTTTGCTCCTGTGATATGAGGTTGTAGAGGGCTCCGCAGGCACCTGCATTCCATTAGTAAGTAGTAGTTATGATTTTAGAATGAAATAAGAATATTAATATTTCTTGTAATTATTGTATATTATTTTCTCAAACTGTGCTAAGTTGTTAGGTTAAAAATACTTATTAAGCTGTTTGTACCTTACTACTTAATAAATGGAACTTTCAGGAATTCTCTCGGACTGGGGCACCATGAAAATGTTACTGAGATGCTAAGGACTTCATGATCAGAGAAAGTTTGGGAATCTCTGGCTTAGAGTATCTTCTTGGAAAAGAGGAGAGAGGCGTAGGGTGAATGAAGGAGGGTAGGTTCGTTAGTGAAGGGAGGTAGAAAGATGCTTCCAAGGTTATTTGATCACTGCTTAGCCAGCGTAATGGCTGTGACAACAAATCTTCTAGGGAGTGTTGCTGCCTACCCAGTATTTGCAGAAGATAAATTATTTGACTTTTCTCCTTCCTAACACCTTTTTATCTTGAGAACCTTTGTGGGGATTATTGGCTCTCTGTCACGTGTACTACTTCTTATGCCTTGTGGTGCTATTATTAGATTCTGGCAGTGTGGTTTGAGGGGCTGTTGTGGAGACAGTGTCGGAATTCCCAGAGGTGAACTTGGAGCTAGAGAAGACATACTCCTTACTTTCTTTTCTGAGGTCTGCCATTTTTTCCTTTCTGAATAATTCCCATGGAATCAGTCTTCTAAAATCTTTAGGCTAAGTTCGTGTGTGTGTGTGTCTCACTAGTTAATAAGGAACCCTGGTGGCACAAAGGTTAAGTACTCGACTACTAACTGAAAGGTTGGTAATTCAAATCCACCCCATGACTCTGCAGGAGAAAGACCTGGGGATCTTCTGTAAAGATTACAGCCTAGAAAATCCTATGGAGCAGTTCTGCTCTGTCACACGGGGTTGCCATGTGTCGAAATAGACTTGACAGCACCTAACAACGACAACAGTTGATAAATCCACCCAAGAGCATTGGTGGAACGAACATTGAAGAATATATTACGTGTGCTGGTGGTAGTATTAGTTGCCGTCGAGTCAGCTCCAACTCATGGTGTCCTTATGTATAACAGAAACAAATGTCGCCTGGTCCTGAGCCATCACCATGCTCTTTGATATGTTTGAGCCCATTGTTGAGGCTATTATATCAATCCAGGATTATGTGTAAGAAAAATAAATATTTTCTTTACAAAATTATGATTTATGACATGTAAAATTTTGGAAAACTTGAGAAAGGAATTATGTCACCAATATTTCTCCTTCACAACCACTCTTGTAATTTCAAGGCAGGTAAGCCTAGGCTTTTGTTCCCCAAGCATTTCTTCTTTTTTTATATGGTTGCAAATGTAGTGTGTGTTCATAGTGAGCATTCCATTTTGTATTCTGCTACCCTGTCCTCCCTCATTCCAGGAGGTGGTGTGGCATAGTGATTTAGACTCAAGCTTTGGTCTTGGAAAAATGGGGTTGTAGTCTCAGCAGTGAGACCTCAAGCAAAGAGCTTTATTTCTGAGTCTCAGTTTCTATACCTTAAAAATGAGAATTATGATACCTACTTCCTAGATGCTGTAAGATGTATGCATTTATAAAGTACTTATTATATATTGTGCCTAGCATGTACTATGGGCACAGTAAGTACTATATGTTGTTACTAATATGCCGTAAGCATTTCCTTTTTGCCGCAGTCTTTGTGACCATATTTTTAATAGCTGCATGTCATTTTATTGAATTGTTCATTAATATTTGCATAACTATTCATCTGTTATTGGATCTTTAGGCTGCCTTCAAATTTGCAGTGGAACAAAAAATTCTGCAGCAAATTCTTCATGCACATGCAGTTTTTATTCATTGAGCAGATTCTTAAGTGCTCACTATGTACAAGGGCCATTGCTTGGCATTAGGAACAGAGTTCAGAGAGGCACAGTCCCTGTCCTTGAGGGGCTGAGGGTCTGGAGGGGAGAGATGTATAGAGATAACTGTGGCCTGAAATAAACATCGTCACTGTCCAAGTTATTGAGAAATCACAGAGGACAAAAAGTCAGACTCTGCTTGGAGGAAGGGGGATCAGAAAAGATTTCACACAGCAATAATGCTCAAATTGAGACTTGAAGAATAAACTGGAATTCTTAGGCAAACAAGTAGGAGAGGAGATACAGTCTGGACAAAAAAAAAAAAAAACAGTGTAGAATTGCCCAGAGTTCTTCAAAGGTATCTTTCATTCTGGGGAAATACAGCTCTGATAAATGCTAGAACGGTGGCTTCCAACCTACCCTTCCTCTAACCCACTGAGGTACTCAGCGCACTCCCAGCTATAGCAGGCATCCATGGCTGTGGTGGTTCTTAACAAGTGTGGGATGGAGTTGAGAGTCACACATCAGAATCTCCGGGTGAGGCTTTTGAATTAGAAAATGCCCACAAGTGTTTCTTATATTTGCCCCAGGTCATGAACACCAGAAACAGAGAGTGAAAGTGTAGTTGTAGCTGAAGAGGCAGATAGTTTTAGATGCAAATAAGTTACACCCAACTTGACCCTTGCCTTTGTTCCCACTGTTCGCTGTATCATTTTCTCCTCTATTATTATCAATTTATATTTTAGTATCTGAAATTATTATAGTTTTAATACATTTATAATGTTATAGTCAGATATATTTTACTGTAATTATATACAATTTTATATGCACATATAATCATTTGTAACATAGCTTATATTAGTTATGTTTTTGTTAGGTGCCATTAAGTCAGCTCTGTGTTAGTTATAATTTAAATTACTATCACATAAAATTTTTTTCTTACATAAAATATATCTCATTATGAAATTATTAAAATTTTTGTCAGTTTAATAGCCAGGGAAAGATTTTTTTTTTGTATTAGTTTCTTTCTTTGGTTACCAGTAAAAGTGAAAATTTTTCCATATGTTAACTTTACTGGTTATACTCCCCTTTAGCAGCCAATAAATTTGTAATAACATTTTTTATTATAGGGCTATTAATTTGTCTTTTAATTTAATGTCATTACCTGTCCCTTTCTGTTTGTACTTTATTTTGGACACAAAAGTTTATGTAGTTCATTGTTTAAGATAATCTGTCCGTGATTTTTTTTATAGCTTTAAAATAGTAAATATTCCCTACTCCTGAGGTCTTTTTCTAGTTTTCCATTTTAATTTTCTTAATTTACATTTTTATTCTATATGGCATTTTTGCGTGTGTTGTGTAAAAATTCACGACAAAAATTCTACCCTGTCCTGTAGGGTCGACGGCACTGGGTGTGGCATTTTTATTTTTAGTGTTTGGAATGACATAAGAGGCTAAACTGATGTGTGGGTGTGTGTTTTTAATGTTGCTAACTTATCTCAATACTTTTATTAAATAATGTTTCCCTTCTTCCTATCTACCTCTGATGTTTCCTTTAACATACAGTAGATTCTTTTCTTTAACGTGTATTAGATGCTGTGGTATCAGTTTAAATATTTATCTTTATTCATTCATTTACATGTGAGTGACCACAGTGTGCCAGGCACAAGCTTCTAGGCAGTAGGAAACAACAATGAAGAAAACAGAAAAAAATGCCTGCTTTCATAAAGTTTACTTTCCAGTGGAGGCAGGCACACCCTCTTGATATATTTATGAAGCAAGTAAGTATAATATGTAATATACCAAATATATCAGGCATAATGGAGAAAAATAAAACTGGAAAGAGGGGTATAGGAAGTGTGGGGGCCTTTGAAACCATTTTAAGTAGGATGGTGAGGAAAAGCCTCTCAGAACTGGGAGGAGCTAGTCATGAAGATATCTGAGAGAATAGGGTTTGTTAGCAGGAGTCCTGGATGGGGCAAACCATTAACATGCTCATCTGTTAAGCAAAAGTTTGGTAGTTCAGTTCACCCAGAGGTAGTTCAAAAGAAAGTCGTGATAACCTACTTTTAAAAAATCAGCCATTGAAAACCCCGTGGAGCGTCGTTCTACTCTGACACACATGGAGTCACCATGAGTCAGAATCAACCCAACAACAACTGGTAGGTAGAGGGAGCAGTATATTCAGAAGTTGCAAAGGCAGAAAAATGCTTGGCAAGTTCAAGGAACCTCAAGGTGAAGGGAAGGCGGGAGAAGGTTGTAGGAAATGAGATAAATGACTTAATTGGGGATAGTGAGGAGAATATTAAGGGCTTTCTAAGCCATTGTACTGATTGTCTTTGTTTTCTGTGCAGTGGGAAAGCAGTTTTGAGAAGAGAAGTGACATCTGCTTAGCTTTTATAGACTGTTGGGGGCAAGAGTCTAGGTAGGAAGCTGTTAAGGAATCCAGGTGAGAGAGATGGTATGGCCTAGACCAGGTTGGGAGTGGTGGAGGTGGTTAAGAAGTGCCTGGATTTGAAGAAATAGCCCACAGCATTTGCTGACAGATTGAGAGAGAGAAGAATCAAAGATGGGCTCCCAGGCTTCAGCCTGAGTGACTGGAAGGATGAAGTTGCCATTTTCAAAAACAAGGATGTAGGAGAAGCAGGTTTCGGAAGATAATCAGGAGTTGGGTTTTAGAATGTTAAGTTTGAAATGCTTATTAAACATTCAGTCAGGGACATTCAGTAGGCTGTTAGATGTAGGAATCTGGAGTTCAAGAGGAGAGATTTGTCCTAGAGAATAAATTTGGGACGTATCAGCTTATTTGTGGTATTTATAATAAGTTTTAAAAACTTGGTACAGGTAGCTACTTTACCAGTTGTTCCTTTCATATAGACTTCTCCTTGGTATTTTTGTCGTCTTTTTTTTTTTTAATCCAAAGAAACTTCAGAGTTACTTTGTTAAATTTATTTTTTAAAGTGTATTGGAAATTTAACTAGAAGTACGTGTGATAAATTGTGAAGACTTGATATCTTTAAAATCGATCCATCTAAACATTTTCCCACTTAGTTTTCCTTTGTTTCTCCTAATAATGGTTCATTATTTTCCCTCACATAGTTCATATATATTTCTTCATAATATTATTCCCATATGTTTTTGTTGCCATTGTTAGTAAATTCAATTTCACTGATATTCTGATAGTTTTTGCTTTTATAAAGGAATTATATTGATAGGCTTATATTTGACTATTTCACTAAGCTTATGGTGCAATATCTTGATTCCTTTGATTTTTCTAGGAAACGAATCATATTATTTGCAAACAGTAATTTTGTCTATTCCGTTTCAATATTTAGGTTTCACTTCTGTTTCATGTGTTACTGCCAAGGCAAGAACTTCCAAATTTAGAGAGGGGAACATAGAGCAAGGAGATAATACCCAAAAGTCTACTCACTGCTTATAATTTTGTTTTGTCTTTGTTTTGAGATATCCTAATTTTTTCCCCCTTGCCTTTTAAAAAACTTATTTCTGATGGATTTTTGAATGTCCACAGTTTATATATTTTAGAATTATGTGTTATCTCTAATAGTTGGTTTTAGTTTGGTATGCTTGTTTTCAGCCATTTAGCTTTTCCAAGGATTGGTTCTCCGGTTCCTTAGTCAGTGAGCTTGCGGGGATTGGGGGACAGCTGTTTTCCTGCTGAATCAGCATTGAACCTTCATGGATACAGAAACAAATCTAACCAAGTCGAGTGTTCGAAACCAAGAGATTTCAGTTCTGTAACTGGGTGAGGCTCTAGATGAAAAATTTTAAGTGTTATAGCCCCCTGGTCCAAAAAACCAATAAGCACAGTAAAAACAAAGTATGCAAATTCTTTCCAAGAAAAGAATTACATTTTAAAACAGCAAATGGTTTTGAAAGTGTGATTTTATTTATAAGCTGTTTTTTCAATTTTGAATATTGGTTAAAAATCTTTATATAAAAGTGTAAAACCAATTTTTACTTTTGGTGTGGATTACAAACCAAAAATGACCTACTGATACAGCTGAGATTTCTAGCATGCTTTATTCTGAATTTCCAAGTTAACTTTCGAGTTTTATTTTGTTTGTCAAGTTAAATAAGCCTCTTGTGACCTTTCTCCCTGAACAAGCAGTCCGTGCTATCAGAAGTACTAGGACTTTGAACCGCCAAGGTTAAATTCGCTGGAAAGCTTTTAGTTGTACTGCACTGCCTTGTTTAAATAGGCGAACACCTGCTAGGCAAGCCCTGTGCGTGTGAGTGGCTGGCTATATGTTCCTTCCTTTAGGATTTGCAAGGCTGGAGCACAAAGACAGCGATTGTTACCCAATAAGCAGTAGTCATACACTTCTACCAATCGCCTTAGGAGGGCTGGTTACCATGGAATCCACCATCTGTTCACTCCCCGCCGGAATGTGATTATCCTTGCTGGGCTCGGAACTGGGAAAAGCAGGGGCGCGTGTGCTGTGTGAAATTATCTGCAATGGACTGGGTTAATGGGAGGCTGGGTTTGGCTTGCTGGAAGAACAAGTGAAGGGATTTTTTTTACTTCAACCATTTGTAACTTATAACCGAAAGAAGTAAACTCAGCTTTTATAAGGTAAGTGCCCCTGATACTATGCATTCAGTTCATACTGTGTTTGATGGGGGCATTATCTCCATGTGGTCCAAGGAAAGGGAGCCATAAGCTCTTCTGGCAGAAACCTCCAGCATTACACACTTCTGTTGTGTGGATTTTAAGCAGTTCAGTTATGCCTGTACAATCACATGTTGATGTGGGAAAATGATTTTTTTGTGTGTGTATGTGCATGTGTAGTTGTTTTATGACCGCTGAAAGTGGCAAAAGGACAATCATTTGTAATGGTTTTTCAGGGTAAATTATACCAGCATTCTTTCTGAAATACGCCCATGGCCACATCGTGTTCAATGTCTGTCCTGATTATCTGGAAAAAGTCTCAGGTCAGAGACATTTGTAGGTTATTTAATTAATGATTACTCTGGCTCTCATGACTAATCTACCATTACCAGCTTATGTTTTGAAATGCAGTGTTTATGCCGTTTTATTTTGCAATGCTTTTGCACAAGTTTCAAGGGCCTGAGCATGTGGAAACAATGTGACAGTGCTTTAACAGCAGGCACAGTGATAAAGGGAGAGGGGAAACTGGGAAGATGGGCTTCTATTTCAAGGGCTTCCTTTGTTTTTATATTTCAACAGCCCCTTAAAATGTGTGTTGCATATTGGAAGCAGTAGAAGGAGATTTTGGTCCTAACAAATGGGTGGCTCACATTTTTCTGTGTGGTTAAGAGGTTGGTAGCAAGAACAAGGGACCTCTATGTCCTTTGTGAAGCACCATTGTATCCCCTTCCCCAAACTGCCCTAAAATATAAAAGTAAAAAACAAAAAGAGCGCTGTCTGTACTCTGTGATACTTCTTTTGTGTAAGTTCTACCATCATTTAATCCATAGTGCCAATGCTGTGTGAGCCCATCTGGGTCTGCCATTTTTATTTGATATAGTAAGGAAAGGCTTTGCTTATGCCGTGTTGTTCTAATTGTGCTGTTCAGCTGTCATCTGGGACATTCATGTCAGTGGGTCAGTGGCTGCCCAGAGAGCTAGAAAAGGTCATTGCTAATAGGCCTTACTTGTTTGATTTTTTTAAATTATAGTGTAAAATTGAATAACCTTGTATCGGTCAAGGACTCATGTTCCTACTTCAAGAACAGGTTTTCAGACCTGACTGCCTGTTGTGGGTTCTTGGGATTCATTTTAGTTGACTTTGAAATTCTTATCCTTTATTTAGCTTACTGGTCTACATACAGTATTTTAAGGGTTTTTTTATTATAAAAAATTGAGTTAGACACACTAGCTCTAAGAAGCATTTGTTTTCAATATTAATCTGTGTTTCTGTCTAAAAATTTCTTTAGCATCATCTGTAAAAGATTTTAAGTTAGTTTTATATTATTGGGATGGGAATATTTTCCCACGAAAATCAGTTCTTTGTAGGCAATATAAGTTTTGAGAGGAAACGAGGTATTTTAAAAACATCACGTACATTGAGGGTTCCTGTTGCTTTGTTTATCTTGTGTCTTAGAAACCTGAAAAAGCCAATGACTGAATGAGTGTGAAAGGTGTGAGCATCTGTGTGTCTGGGACGTGGTTACTTCAGCCACTGCAGTGGGTTGGATAAATCTGTATCCTTCTCAAGTTTTCTAATACTTATGAATTTGCTTGATAGTCTTATTGTTACTGAGTTAAAGTTAGAGGATTATGTTTTTTAAGTGGACGTTTACGTCAAAACTTATCCCAGCATTTTGTGGGTATTGACAGTCACTTATTTTCACTTGTAAGGATATTAGTATATTCCTCAACTGAATTTTCAGAGTGACAATAAAACCACAAAGTTTTTCAAAATGTGTTGAAAAAAACTTTGTTACATCAACTACTGAAGAAGCACTTAGTGGTTCTTGAAGAGTACATGAGGCCTTACAGTGTGCCCTTCAGATGAGGGGATGTGGGTCCTGGACCTGGTGTTTCTTATTGTCTGTGGTGAAGTGTCCACTTCCACTCACAAATTGCTCTTGGTGATACCCACCACCACAGTTTCTTGTGGTAATGAGTTTAGAATGTACTGAGTTCTTAGGTCTGCTATGAAACATTGCTTTCTGGTTCTCACCCTCTTATCTCTGAAATGAGGAAAGGGGGGGAGGTGCTAGATTTCAGTGATTTCTAAGCCTTCTTCCAACTTTTCAGACTGTTTGATGGCTTGATACTTTTCAGTCCTTCAATAGAACTTAAGATTTTACTAAATGACTCAATGACGAGTTTATATTTTTGTTTGTTAATATGTAAAACTAACCTTATTTAGAGTTAGTTCTTATAAAAAGCATTATATAGATGGCAAATATAAAACTCTGACTAAAGTGCTTTGAGTGACTCAGATCTCTAAAAGCCTGAGTAGACGGCCCACCACTAGCTCAGCACAGTCAAGTCTTTCAGGTTCTTCCATGTGACACATTATGCTGGAATGAATGCTGCCTGACCTAACTTACGTTCAGACGAGTAGACCACAGAGCTAATAAACAATGGTTACATTTTTATGTTTTTCTTCCTGTGTTTTATTGACACATTCTCTTTATTCCTAAATTGAGTCCTTCTGTCTCCTGCTTTTGAGGTACAGATTTATAATCCATATTTTGAAGTTAACTGTTTTTGGCCATTGTGGTCCATCAGGCCCTTGAACTGTCTGAGATAATGACATACTAGAGACCTGAAGTGAAGGAAAATCTGCTGATTCTGTCCTTGCTAATGCTGCTCTGTTCATATGTCCTTGCTGTTGAAGCTGTTTGCATTTTTCATGACTTTAAAAAGAGATGTACTGAAAATCTTTTGACCTCTCCCATAATTCCATATTGCCATGGCTTCGAGAAGTGCCTGGAATGAGTTAATTGTAATGCATCAGTAAAATTTTGCATTCTGCATTAGGTGGGAAGCCAGTGTTGTTGTTGTTAGCTGCTATCAGGTTGTTGTCCAACTTACGGTGGTGACCCCATGCAATGGAATAAAACGCTGCCCAGCCTGTGCCATCTCCATGATTGGTTGTGAATTGGACTGCTGTGATCCTATAGTGTGCATATCAACACAAACTCACACAAAACCCACACAAGAGCTATTGCTTAAAGCCAGTTACACTTGGCAGGATTTTTCTCTCTGTATATGCCATATATTTGACTACCAGCAGCTGTTTCTTCTTAGAGCCCTCCTCTTCTGTTTTCATAACTGCTCTTAGAAAAGAAAAAGGCAAACTTGCCATAAATTGGCAATGGACGGGTCTGTGTAGGCTGCCGCAGGTCCATGGAACAGCTTTGTCTACCGTACTCGTCCCTTTCTCATTCAGTTGCCATCACTTTAACCCCAGGAATAACTTGAGATGCATGAGGGCATCTAGTAATATTTTATTCTTGGAAAAGTTCCATCTTTTACAAATAACCCCCACTATGTAGAGCTAGTTGTTCTTTTGTAACACATGTGTTGAATTAGTGACTTCCCCTGTAAGTAAGTGCTTCCTTCCTTCTTCCCTTCTTCCTTGTCTGCCTGACTCCTGTGTTCTTTTTTTTTTTTTTTACCAATTTCCTGGTCTTAAACTAGGATTGATGAAATCATGAGGCAACATATACTCCAATAAAGCAAATAGATTAAGTCCATTGGAGTTTTTAGATCCTTGTTTTACATTGCCAGACCGCTTATTTTCCCTTAATTTAAAGATCGGATCTGTCAGGATCATCTACTTTCAACTCCATCATTTTACAAAGAACAATCTGAGGCCCATAAAGATTAAGCTGCTTGTCCAAGGTCACAAAACCTGTGAGTTGCAGAAGCAACTAAGGTTGAGTCTTACAGGCTGAATACAAAAGCATGGCTCAAGTACAGTCATCTGACTTCCTACCTCGTTGCACTTCTGAGGAGTAGAACATTGGGGTGTCACTCTAAAATCCCACAGAAAGCAATTATCAGTATACCCAGAGGGGAGAGCAGCTTTGAACAAAAATTCTCAATAACCAATGTCTTAAGGACATTTATTAATACATAAACTTTTTTAACGTAATTGTCAAGCAAACTAGATAATTGCATTGTTTTGTCTGAGCATTCTCTCCCTAGCCATATCTATATGGAAAGTAAAATAATAATCAGAATACTGTTTGGTGATTATGGAGCCCAGGGCAGGCGAGTGGGCAGACACTAAGAAAAGGCAGCCTGAAGGATGAATATACTTCTACTCTAGGGCACAACTGTCACATGGTTAGTATATTCCTGTTGTGGGTTAGTGAACCCTCTTCTGTGGACGTTGCTGCAGACAAGACAACCTGTGCTTGCTTACCCAGTCTCCCTTTCCTCTGATCCTCTCACCACACCCACCTGCTCCACCTCGCCCAGGACCACCTTATCCCCACTGAGATATTCTTTCTTTGGCCCTGCTGTTATCATCAGTATTAACCGTTCATTCATTCATCAAATATTTATTGAACATTTACTCTATACTGGGCACGGTTACAGGTGTGGAGGATATGGGACTGAACACAATGGAAACAGTCTTTATTGAAACTTATGTAATAGAAGACAGATAACACACAAGTAGACAAGTAAATGAACAACAATTTCAATAGTGGCAAAATGTGATGTATTAACGTAGGACACAGAAATGATAACGAGGAAGCCTTGTGTGATCTGTTGCGGGGAGGATTGCTGTTACACCTGTTTTATGCAGGTGGAACTTGAGAAAAGCTTATCACTAGAGTCGTACTATGTTCAATTAGTGCTGTACAACCACGTGTTCTCTTAGCTTTTCTTCCAGGACTTAATACTGGATATGTGTTCTTTTTTAGAGCAGAGTTTAATGGGAGGTATTTTAGGACAGTGGTCAAGAGCACCAGCTTTAAAGTCAAGCAGGCCTGAGTTTAGTCCCATCTCACATACCTGCTACCTGGATGCCCCCAGGCAAGTTATTTAACCTCTCTAAAACCTTAGTTCCCCCCATGTTTTAGAACTTGCGGGGTGGCTACAGGTATTAAAGGTAGTTATGTTAAAAAATACAATTAGTATTAAAGTCAGTGGTGATGGCTGTGATGTTCTTTAAGGAGCATCAGTAATAATCTCGTAAATGTTAAAATATTTGCTACTCTTGGCAGTGAAAGCTGGGAGGTACAGCTGGCCCTCCATAGGAGAAATTTTCTTTGCTATAACCCTTCCATTCTCTCACCCTTCACATTCATTTATTTAGGAAACTCTTTTTGAGGGTCTGCTCTGCCCTCGATAGATTACAAATGAAGAACATGACTAGGACATGTTCTGTGCCTCTACGGTGCTCAGCTTATAATTCTTGAGCCAATAATTGCATTTAGCGTGGTAGGTGGCATAGTGGAGGAGGGGTGCCAGGTACAGAGGGGTGGGTAATCAGCTGTGCAGGTGAGGTGGGGCCAGGAATTCTAAACAGAGGAGGCAAGAGGCAAAATCAGAGAAGCACGAGGTAGCATGATGGGCATGAGAAGCATTAATAGCTGAGTGCAGAATTTGAGGCCAGGCAGGGCAGGACATGAGAATGGAGATGGCTTACATGGAAGCTTTTACCGTGTGGCACAGTGGTTAAAGCACTGAGCTGCTGATCGAAAGAACGGCAGTTCGAAGCCAACAGCCACTCTGAGGCAGAAAGATGTGACGGTCTGATTTTGCCTAGGAAACCCTATGGGGCAGTTCTGCTTTGTCCTGTAGGGTCACTATGAGTTAGAATCCACTTGACGGCAATGGTTTTATAAAGAATGAGGAACCGTTGAACAGTTTTAAACATTTGGGGGATAGAGCTTCAATAGTCTGAAAAGATTAACTGTTGTCAGTTAATTAAATGATGGAAACATTGGCGAGGACAATATCCAAGGCAGGCAAAATTCTTCTTCTTTATCTTCATCCTTGATGGACAGAATTTTTCTTCTTCTTTCACCACCACCACAATACAGCAAAGTTACGTCTTAGTATTTAAATTCTAAAGACAGGGCACAAGACAAAATCTACACATAGTCAAAGTTCTTGAGAAGTCCCTTAGGAAGGCATGGCTTTGAATACTGGCCCTCTCTTCAACAGCGGGCTTTTTTCCCCCAGCATTGGAGCAGATTGCTGCTGTTCTGTTTGGGCATGAGATGAAAGAATTACTTGGCTTGCATTTAGGGGCCATTCTATATGAAATACAATATAGGTCTAGAATCAAGCTCAGTGTGGCGAGAGGCTCAGAGAAAGGTGAGGGTCGCAAGTGAACTGATACCAACTGAGGGAGGAGCAGGTTCCTGTTCTCTGGCTCCCTCTCACCACAGGGCACATGAGCATTGGGTCAAATTACCTGAACAGCTGTGTCTGGTTGTGTTCTCTCTCTCATACACCTGTTTTCTCTATTTGAAAACATAACTAGTTCGATTTCAGCAAGTTTAAATGTACTTGTGATTCAACTCTACTTTAATTGCAATCAAAAACCAAAACCAAGCTCTTTGCCTTTGATTCCAACTCATGATTGCAATCAACAGATGTTAATTTTTAGTGTTTACTCATTCATCACCTCATTTAATCTTTGACAGACATTTGAGATAAGTGAGATTTATCTTCATTGAACAAGTAAGAAAACTGTTGCTATGAGATACATACTGTTCCCAAGTTCACCAGTTATTATGTGAGGAACTAGGATTCAAACTGTGATCCATTCCAGGTTCAAACCTATGCTTCAAGCTTTTCTGCTCAATTTTCTCTAGTCAGAGGGCCATTGCATTAACCTAGGCAAAAGATACAGGAAACTGAAGTATTGCAGTAACAGAGGAAGTGTAAAAATGAATTGTCCAAGAACATGAATTTATACTTCTTCACAGAGGAAGAAATACAAATGACTAAAACATACCAAATGTTTTATATAACTAGCAATCAAATAAATATACAAAATAACTATTCTTGCTTATTACATTGTCAAAAAATTCTTAATGGTTATAATCCGGAATGGCCCCCCTATATACTTTGGGTCATGGTGTAAACTGATATAACCTTTGGGAAAACAATTTGGTAACATGTATTATCTTAATTAGACAACATTTTGTTGCAAGAAATAGAATTCCACTATAAGAAAAAAGAGGGACATATAGGAATAATACCCAGATATAATAAGTTCATCCAGGCCTTGTAACAATAAGCCATGGTGAACCAGGACAGTCACTGTCCCTATGACCTCTCATCCTACTACTCTGCCTGTGTGCAGCATTCCTTTCAGACTGGCCTCTTCTGCTTCTCTGTGTGGATGGCAGAAAACATGGCCAACCCGCAATCGCAAATTATACCACTTCCCAGTTCCAGTATGTAGCAGAGACACATGCATTCCAACTACTGATGCCTTGGAAAGATTCCAAGGGGCTCAGCTCTGGCCAGCAGTAACCTCTGGTTCCCTCACTGTGACCAAACACAAGGGGTCATTTGACCTGCTACCTACTCAGCACATCTGATGAAGCAGGAACTCTTTGGAAGGGCAATGGATAGAGCGAGCAATTAAAAGAACGCACCTGCTACATACATCAGTAGTGCTAAAAATGTTTGTGGCTTTTGATCCCATAATCCCAATTTTAGAAATCTGCCACTAATCAGCTACTGGATTATCCAACTAAAGATTTATCATATCACATCAGGTGTCTAGTGGGAATGGGGAGAAATGGGAAATTACTAACACCTTCAACAATAGGGAAATGGCTCAGTGAATTATGATATATTCGTAGGGTAGTGCATTACACAATTATTAAAAACATGTTTTCAAAAATATATAGGAAAATACTCCAATGAAATGTTAAATGGAATGTATATACACATTGTATATGCTGCGTTGTTATATTTTATAAAATACATAGAAAAAAATACTGGAGGGAATTATACCAAACACTAATCACTAGATTTGGGGATTACTTTTTTTTTTTCTTTACAGATTTTCTATAGATTTTAAATTATTAATAATGACATTGTAGGAATTGTATCATCAGAAAATATATGTATAAAAAAATATTCAACAAAAGGCAATTTGTCTAGCTACAACCAATGACTGCCCTGACAGGAAACTCAGCAGAGAAACCCTGAGAGAGCAGGAGAGCAGTGGGATGCAGACCCCAAAATCTCATAAAAAGACCAAACTTAATGGTCAGACCCTGGGACTGGAGGAACCCTGGAGGCCATGGATCCCAGACCTTCTGTTACCCCAGGGCAGGAACCATTCCCAAAGCCAACTCCTCAGACAGGGATTGGACTGGAATAGGGGATGGAAAATGAGACTGGTGAAGAACGAGCTTCTTGGATCAAGTAGACACATGAGACTATGTTGGCATCTCCTGTCTGGAGGGGAGATGAGAGTACAGGGGTGTCCAGAAGCTACCCAAATGTACTCGAGGAGAGAGAGTGGAGGGAAGTACTGTGCTGTCTCATCAGAGGGAGTGCAATTAAGAGTGTATAACAAGGTGTATGTAAATTTTTGTATGAGAGACTGACCTGATTTATAAATTTTCACTAAAAGCACAGTTTAAAAAAAAGGGCAGTTTGTAATACGGCAGCGAACACAAGCTTGTCCTCAGTAGAGTAGTGGTGATGTGTACAGGTCAGTATGCATTTGTGTTATGGATTGCATAGTAAAAACTTAAAAATGCTTTTCTAAACAATTAGACTATTTTTAAAAGTGGAATGAGCCGTTCAAGAGCTATTTTCCTATCACTGGTGATATTCAAGGAAACCCTGGTGGCATAGTGGTTAAGTGCTACAGCTGCTAACCAAAGGATCAGCAGTTTGAATCAGCAAGGCGCTCCTTGGAAACTATGGGGCAGTTCTACTCTGTCCTGTAGGGCCTCTATGAGTCGGAATCGACTTGATGGCACTAGGTTTTTTTTTTTTTTTTTGGTTGGTGGTATTCAAATAGAAATTAGGCAAGCACTCGTAAAAGATATTATAAAGAAGAGTCATCTACCGATGTGTGGGACTGGATGACTTTTAAAGCCCTTTTCAACCTGATGTTCTGTTAGAAAAACAGAATTTACTTTGCAATGATTGTAAAAAAAATTTTTTTAATTGCTTAATTAAAAATTATGGGCCAGTATTATAATACAAGCTAAATATCTTCTGTGAAAGGGATATGAAGTTATAAAGGAGTCATCAGATCTGTGGGATTAAGCAGAAGGTAAGGACTTTGAGGCAGATCATAAAAGAGGTGATGGGCCGGAATTGGAGCATACGTGAGGGATGTAATTTTAAGGAAACCCTAGTGGTGTACTGGTTAAGTGCTACGGCTGCTAACCAAAAGGTTGGCAGTTTGAATCCACCAGGCACTCCTTGGAAACTCTATGGGGCAGATCTACTCTGTCCTATAGGGCCGCTATGGGTCGGCATTGACTTGACGGCAATGGGTTTGTTTGTTTTTGATACAATGATTGGTGCTAAGGCAGTGTTAGGATTTGAACATTTCGAGATAGTACCTCATTTGCTAAATGAGAGGATTTTCTTTGCTCAGCCTTTAGTGAGGTGAGCATGAAGTGATACAAAAAGTGGAGGAACTTAGACTGAACAAAGAGAGCAAAGAGAAGCCATCATTGTCAGGTTGTTTGTGTGCTTACCTATATTCTGGGGAGAAAACTGTTTGTGCTACCCAGGGGCCTAACTGCATATATAAAGGCTTGAAAAATATTAAAGAATAATAATATGTTTAGAGGATAAGAAAGTTGGTGTAACTAGAGTGTTGCAATTGTTTGTAGAAGTAGAATGGTTGGGATTTGTAAAATAAATGGCACCAAATTACATCACATTATCTAAGCCGTGCTTTGGGGTTGGGACTTTATCCCCTACAGGCAGCGGGCAGGGAGCTCTTTGGGATTTTTAAGATGGCAAGCAACTTGGCCCTGTACACATTTTGGAAAGAGACTCTTGACAGCATGGATGGTAGAGGAGTGGGGGGCAAAGTTCAGGAGGTCTGGAATTTTGACAGGGGTAGATGGTCCAGGTGAGAGATAATTAGTTCCTTGAATTAGGACAGTGACTGAAGGATGTAAAAGAGGCAAGGAACTGAGAAATCTGTAGGAGTAGAATCATCAGGACTTGACGATTAACTGGATGTGTGGATTGGGATGAAGAAGTAGGCAGACAAGAACAGATTGGAGGTTTCAGCTTGGATATCTAGCTGGAGGATGTATCGTTAGTTAATGTAAGGAGTGCCACAAGGGAAGCAGGCCACATTTGATTCAGGCATAAATTTCTCATCACATGTTCAGACTTCTGTACAAAGGTTTTATTTTTTACAATCTTGGAAACAAATGCCACATAAGCCAAATAAATTTCTTAGTTTGATAAAATGTATTAGCTTCCCTTTTGTGAAAAGGAAGACATGGCAGTAAAAGGAAAATAATCACCAGAGATTTTAAAACAAACTCCTAGTTTTTCTTCATGTGTCCCATTTCAAATTCCCATAATTTCTACCATTTAAAATTAATTTTTGCCTGTCAACAAATGACAACCCTTGCTGTAGGCAGAAAGCAGAAAATAAAACAGGATTCATCTGGGTTTACAACATAACTTGGAAAAGCTAGTATTTTTTTTTTCATGAAAAAAGTCTAAAAACTATCCAAGTAGTAAATTAGTTAAATAACAGGTTATTTCCATTCTAAAATACCTAAGCAACGTGCATGTTGAGGAAAGAGCTATAAGATGAAGTTGTGTTGTTGTTGTTTTTAAATGAAAGAAGAAAAATTACAGTGTTGATTAGGCTCCTTTAAGACACCACTAAACTATCACTGTTCACTAAGCCTTTCTTCCCAGCTGTATTCCTCTCCTCTGAGCTCCTGAAGTTCTCCATGATTATGTCTGTCATCAACGTATTTAGCAGTTGGCTGTTACCTTGTCTCTCTCCCCAGCTAGACTGAGCTCCTTTAGGCCAGGAACTATTTTACTCATATCTCTAGCTTTTGGCTCAGCATAGAACTCATACTAGACACTTTATTGTTGAACTGAACTAAAGCTAAAGGTAAAATTTAAGGTAAAGAAAAAAAATAATAAACCAAACCCATTGCCATCAAGTCGATTCCAACTCATAGCGACCCTGTAGGGCAGAGTAGAACTGCCCTATAGGGTTTCCAAGGAATGCCTGGTGGATTCAGATTGCCAACCTTTTGGTTAGCAGCCAAACTCTTAACTGCGCCACCAGGGTTTCCAAGGTAAAGGAAGTTACCCGAATTGCCAGTGCCAGTTGGGTGTTACCATTCCACAGTTGAAAGATAAGGAAAGGTATCACACCTTGGGATTGGAACAGTAAACAGTTCTGTTGCTGTTGTTGTGTGCCATCAAGTCCATTCCTGCCCACAGCAGCCCTGTGTGACAGAGTAGAACTGCCCATAGGGTTTGCAAGGCTGTAATCTTTACGGGAGCAGACCACCAGGTCTTTTCTCCCACGGAACAACTGGTGGGTTTAAACTGATGACCTTTTGGTTAGCAGCTGAGTGCTTAACTGCTGTTCTAAGGTACCACACATAATTTCATTGTCTCTGCTTCTGGAATGAGCACTACTCCAACAAAGAAAATTAAGTAGTCTCTCCTCAAAACTCTGATGGTTCTTAATCCATTATTATCCACCTCTACCAATTAAAATGGGTGCCCTTTGAGGTCACGAATTTAATCTTGATCATCTTCGTGTCCCCAGGTGGTTGCACAAAGCTCAGCAGATATCGTTGTTGTGTTCCATTGAGTCAATTCTGACTAGTAGCTACCCTATGGGACAGAGTAGAACTGCCCCATAGGGTTTCCTAGGCTGTAATCTTTAGGGGAGCAGATCGCCAGGTCTTTTCTCCCATGGAGCTGCTGGTGAGTTCAAACTACCAACCTTTTGGTTAGCAGCCAAGTTCTTAACCATTACTATTTGCTCCTTGTGCAGCAAATTAAAAAAAAAGTGCTAAATAAAGCACCTAAAGGAAGGAATGAGGAAAAGACTGAGTCTTACTCAGACATCTCCAAAGTGTTTGAGAATCACTGAGGAAGTTGAATGGTGTCAGGGACAATAGGATCAAGGAACTACAGGCAGTAGTAATCTTTTTGAACCAAACAAAAGCCCTTTTTTATACACATTTGTTTTGGTTTGAAAATCTGCTTTCCTGCTGATCCCTAGTGTTGTTCTTATCAGACTATCCATGCTAATATCAGCATTCCATATGTAGTGTCGCTTCGAACAACTGCATTTCTATGTGTTTCCTCCTGAATTAAGTAATTATTATTAACTACCTGCATCCCTTCATAGAAGGGATAAAAAGTAGCCAGGCAGATGGAAGCTGCATTTTTACAGATACATATGGGTACTTGTACCTTTTGAATATAAAAACAGTCATGAATGTGTAAGGACTAAACTTCCATCAAGGAAGATAGGATAAATTGAAAACTATTCTTTTGAATCATATACCCCTGTTAAAGAGGCAGAAAATTGAGGTTTCCGCAAATAAGATATTCATATTAAAGAAGTCTAACCCACTCTTCAACCAGTAACTTGATTTTAGTAAATAACAGGCTGCGGATAAAAAAAAAAAAAAAAACTTTTTAGTTTTTTTAATCCCAAATTAAAGTTCCTGGGTGGTACAAATGGCTACTGGCAATTCCTGGGTTACAAATGTCTGACTTGTGTTCAACTCATAGTTAGGAACAAACCCCTATAAAGCCTATTATGTTAAAAATTTGAGGTATATACAATGATTTGTAATAACAAAGGGGCGCTACTTTCCGACATGCATCAAAGCATTATTATTATTACTGTATCATTATGTTAAAGATGTTTTAGTGTATATAGAAGTGTTTCTTTAATGGTTTTTATGCATACAAAGGTACACTATATACTGTGTACTAAGATAAACATTTGACTGAAGTTAGATACGAACTGTACCTAAGTGTTCCAATTTACATACAAATTTGTCTTAAAGACAGACTTAAGAAAGGAACTTGTTCATAATCTGGGGACTACCTGTAATGCACTCAGCTGCTAATAAAAAGGTTGGAGGTTCAGGTGTACCCAGAGGTGCTTCAGCAGACAGGCCTGGCAATCCACTTCCGAAAAATCAGCCCTTAAAAACCCTATGGAGCGCAGTTCTGCTCTGCCACACGTGGACTTGCCGTGAGTTGAAGTTGACTCAGAGGCAGCTGGTACTGGTTATGCCCAAGTCAATATATCATGTTATAAACTAAAATTGTCAAAGGCAAAACAAACCCGTCTCCAAAACCAGGAGAAAAAAATTAAAAAAAAAAACTAAGTTAAAAAAAAAAACGCCCGTTGAAAAGTGGAATTAAGCAACAAACTGGAACTAATTTCCTTTTTTTAGTTGTGGCTAGCAACTTCAGCATTTTCTGTTTGCACTGAGTATGTATGGTCTTTTTAGACAGCATCCTGGTTAGGGGGAATAATAGTGAAATTGAGCAAGCATGTTTGCTTACATTGATACGTATCACAAACTACAAAATATGCAAATTATAAAGGGAAGCTTTAGCATGTCAACTCAAATTTAAAATGGAATCAAGTTTATTTTAATAGAATAAAAACCTCTCGTACCTCAGAGTACTTATTATGAGGTTTATACATAATTGATAACAGCAAAAATTATTCTCTATTAAAATGTGTCTGACCTAGGAAAATACCAAAACTTTAATTCATTAAGAGGAGTGGGAAACTTCTTACTTTGATTTTAGATGGTAATTTTATGTAATGAATATATATCTCTGATATGATATTAGGACTATTATACCGTAGTGGAACTGGAAATGACCGTAATTTAAACAGGGCAATTTCAGGCCTCGTGTGTGTTAGCGAGTGCCCAAAAAGTGCCTAGATGCTTAGTAAAACTTCCTTATTTGATGTATCATTCAGGAGCTCTCATAACACATGCAAATTAGCAAAAATTTGAGTGCCTTTCACGTGCTTTAAACTGACCTTGTCTTTAAAACCCATTGCTGTTGAATCAATTCCGACTTATAGCGGCCCTAAAGGACAGAGTAGAACTGCACCGTAGGGTTTCCAAGGAGCAGCTGGTGGGTTCTAACTGCTGACCTTTTAGTTAGCTGCTGAGGTCTTAACCACTGCGCCACCAGGGCTCTGACCTGTCTTTAGGAGGATATAAAATTGTATTAAAAAAAAATAAAGCCCTGGTGGTGCAGGGGTTAAGTTTCAACTGCTAACTGAGAGATTAGAGGTTCGAACCCACCAGACTCCATGAGAGAAAGATGTGGCAGTCTGCTTCTGTGAAGACAGTGGCCTTGGAAACCCTTTGGGGCAGTTCTATTCTGTCCTGTAGGGTTGCTATGAGTTGGAATCAGCTTGACAGCAATGGTTTTTTTTTTTTTTAATTATATAAAAAAAAAAGTTATGAAAATAATTTTGTTAGATTGTTACTTTGCTTCTAATTTTCGCCTGTCATGGTGACATTGCATTCATCTTTATAGTACAGCTTTTTGTTTAGAATAGCCGGCCAAAAGTGTTGGAGCTAGGTGGTGTGCATTTATGTGGTGCTTGATATGTATTACCGAATTACCTCCTCAATGGCCCATTTTCCAATTTTCCTGCCACTGGTCGTGTTTGAGATAATAGTTTCTTTAGTTCTGGAGCTTATCCTTTAAATACATTTATTTTCCCCCAGTGGGCTAGAAAAAATGGTATTTTATTTTATGTCTTTTACTATGAAGATTAATTTTTTTCTAAATATTTCTTTACCAATATTATTCGCAGTTACTTTTAATTTTTTTTTATTGTGCATTAGGTGGAAGTTTATGGGGCCAATTAGTTTCTCATTTGATAGTTTGTACATAAAGTGTTCATGACATTGGTTTCATTCCCCACAATGTGTCAACGCTCTTCCAATCTCCGTCCTATGGCCCTCGTTTCTTTTCGTCCTGATTATCTACCTCTCCGGCCCATTTGTCTTGTACAATTGATTGTTCTAAGGTGCACATTCCTTTAGGGTGTTATTGTTTATTTTATGGGCCTGTCTATGGCTTAAGGAGCCCTGGTGGTGCATTGGTTAAGAACTGGTCTGCTCACCAAGAGGTCAACAGTTTGAATCCACCAGCTGCTCCTTGGAAACCCTATTAGGCAGTTGTACCCTGTCCTGTAGGGTCGCTATGAGTCAGAATCGACTTGACAGCAGTGTTTTTTGTTTGTTTTTATGATTTAAGGAATACTGGTGGCTTAGTGGTTAAAGTGCTCAGCTGCTAATCAAAATGTCAGCAATTTGAATCCACCAGCTGCTCCTTGGAAACCTTATGGGACAGTTTTACTCTGTCTTATAAGGTTGCTATGGTCTGAATCGACTTGACAGCAACAGGTTTTTTTTTGTTGTTGTTTTTGGTTATTTATGGTTTAAGGAACCCTGGTGATGCAGTGATTAAAGCTTTTAGCTGCTAACCAAAAGGTTGTTGGTTGGAACCCACCAGCTGCTCTGTGGGAGAAAGATGTGGCAGTGTGGTTCCACAAAGATTTGCAGCTTTAGAAACCCCATGGGGGAGTTCTACTTTGTCCTGTAGGGTCACTATGAGCGGGAATCAACTTGATGAGAGTGGACTTGGTTTTGGTTTGATCTATGGTTTGACTAAAAGGTGGTCTCTGGGAATGGCCTTAGTTCCAGTTCAGAAGGGTGTTTTAGGGCCATGGCCTTGGGGGCTCTTGCAGTCTCTGTCAGACAGGACAGAGAATTTGACTTTTTGTTCTATAATTTTTCTCCCACTCTGTCTGGGACCCTCTGTTGTGATCCCAGTCAGGGCAGTTAGGTTAGAATTTATTGGCATCCTTAATATCATAACTTTTAAGTAGCATAATTGATATCCCAGAATCAAACCATAGGGTTATGTAATCTTCATTTCATGTATACCGATGTAGAAAACATGGTTAATGTTTTGGAAGAATTCAATTTGAAATCATTTTGGAGATTTTTTTTTCTGTCAAATTACGTATTTTTAAATGTAACGTTTTTACTATTTATGCTGCCTACTTTCTATAGTAATCGTAGCTCTAACATTAGTATTATAGCATTTATGCCAGCTTTATGACATATTTGAATCTCAGAAATAACTTGAAGATGTGTTGTTAGATGAAATGTACAAGGTCCCTGTGAAACACTACTGTTTAGGAACATAAACACTATTTGTCCTCTAGACGTTGCCTTCTCCGGAGCAGTGGTCTGTGAAGGGTTGTGTGCCCCAGGGGGTGCAAAAGGTGAACTCTTGGAATGTGTTAAGCAGATATTAGAATTTGGAATATTTCGTCTAAGGAGTAAAAAACACACACACAAGCACAAACCTAGGCATTCCTAATATTTATGGTCTCATCTGACGCTTTCACTCAGTCTATCAGATGCCTCTCAGTGGTGGTTCAATGGTAGAATTCTCACCTTCCATGCAGGCGACTGGGTTTGGTTCCCAGCCTATGCACCTTGTGTGCAGATACCACCTGTCTTGTGTGTTGCTATGGTGCTGAACAGGTGTCTGCAGAGCTTCCAGACTTTGACTGACTAGGAAGAAAGGCCTAGCAATCTTCTCCCAAAAATCAGCCAGTGAAAACCCTATGGATCACAACAGACTGATCTGCAACCAATCATGGGGATGACGCAGGACCAGGCAGCACTTCCTTGCTTTGTGCATGGGGTTATCCTGAATCAGGAGCCAACTCAGTGGTAGCTAACAACAACAATGTATCAGGTACAGCAAAGAATTCTGAGGCAAGTGTGGAGGAGGGGGCAGTGGCAAGCTCATTTGTCTCGTTTCTGCCCGTGGCATTTTAGGCATGACTGACGAAGTAGACTGAGATACATTATTTTAGATCATAGAATTCTGACAATACTTTCTAATACCAGTTTTACCAGTTGCCATCAAGGTGATTCTGACTCATGGCGACTCCATGTGTATCACAGTAGAACTGTGCTCCATAGGGTTTTCAATGGCTGATTTTTTGGAAGCAGATTTCCCGGCCTTTCTTCTGAGGTGCCTCTGGGGGGAATCGAATCACCGACCTTTTGGTTAGCAGCTGAGAGTACTAACTGTTTGGATCACAAGACCATACACTTATCTTTTATACCAGACAGAGAGGTTTGTAGATTACCGCATTTTTACACAAACAACACATGCATTATGTTTTTTGCCAACCTCACAACCCTTTCACGCATTGTTTTCCTAGGCGTGCTATGCACAGTTATATGTGTGGGTGCCTTATTTGTGAAAAAATACGGTAATGGCAAAGTATTTAAATGAGTTGTCAGAGTAAAGATATTACATTTTTTTCTTTTACAAAAAGACAGATGTTCCACATTTGCTCACCTTTCATGTGAAGACAAGTTGTCAGTAGCTACTTAGTTGGTTCTTACCTTGCAGTTATGTTTGAAAAAATAAACACAATCTGTCCCTTTCAGGTAAAGGTGGCAATTGAATGAGTGAGAAAGTAACTGCAGTCAGGAGCAAGGGAAATGTACACTATAGAGAGAGCATTTTTGAAATGACTGTTTGGAAATGTTTCCATTTATTATGTTAATTTTCTCACCAAAACTGATGTAAGTGCATCATCTATTTTTAAAAAACTCAATTCTGCCTGAGTGCACACAAAAACTAAAACACAGAAGTTTTTAACCTTGTTTAAAAATCTTCAAAGATTTTAGTAGGTATCAGACCAAGTTTTCAAAAATAAAAGAATGGAACTCCTTCCACAGTATCAAGACAAATAAAAATTTCCTACAAAAAATTTCAAGGAAAATCTCTGCATAACTGGTAGATGAGACTTGAAATTGTCTCTCATGTTTTAGTGTTTTAGTAAGTGCAGCCAATGATGTACTCCTTGGCTTTGGAGCTGTGAATCTTTCTCAGGGCAGTCACTAAAACCTAGCATGGAAGTAAACTGGACTTAAATCCATCCTTTTTATTTTAAATTTTATTTATTTTGTTGTTATTGAGAATATACACAGCAAAACATACACCAGTTCAACAGTTTCTACGTGCACAATTCAGTGACATTGTAAATCCATTCTTTTAAATTGCTGTATCTTGAAATATCTCACCAAGATTAAAAAAAAAAAGCCGATTCACATTGCTTTCTCCAAAGTAGTTTTGTATCTTTACCTCATCCTATTTAAAGTTCTGTTTTATATGTTTTGCAATATGCATATTAGAACAGTAGTGATTGTATTTAATTTATACGTACATACAGGAGGACATGCCCAGATTTTATACTAAGAAGGATGTGCCATCAAAGAGTGGAGATTACTGTTTAGAAAGACTTTCCTGACCTGCCTCTATGTGCATATGGGTGTGACAGGGCCCCTGTCAAATTTGCCAACCTGCTTAGTCACCTTTCACTTCTCTGCTCTCTCCCACTGGTGCACTATAATGTGTCTGGCGCCGTGTTTGCAGGGCCCATAATAATGGACCGGACAGACCTTGTGAAAGAAGCTTTGGGTGTACTGGGAACACAAATGTTAAACAAGGACATGGCATGAGTATTGTTTAATTACGATTGTGAATAAGTGTTCAAAGGAAAACCACTGGGGATAGCAAGACTGGGTCATATGTGAAGACCTTAAGGCCATAAGAACTGAAAGGATGGTGTGGCTGAAGGGAGATGAGATGTGAGGAAAGCGGTGGGTGAGGCAGATCATGCAGGGCTTTATAAAAAATCCCCCAGTGCCTGCCAGGGTGCCAGGTATGTAGTAGGAGCACAATAATTCTTTATAAATAAACAAATATAACAATTTTAGGCGGAATCTCAAATTGATGGCTCAGAGTTATTTCCTTGACCCATACAATTTTTTTTTAATTAAAAAAAAAAAAAAAAAATCCTCTCCAGTTCGCCACAGGTAACTAATTCCTACTGTATCCTTACTCATTTTCTTTACCTGCTCAGATGTTGAACACATCTACCATTGCAACCCTGTAGACAGGAAAAAGAGAAGTCCTGCCCCACAGAAAATAAGCTGTTTACTAACGTAAGGTTATTTATCTTGAGTATCACTAGTAATTCATGTATAAACTAGAGCGTTGTGTCTTAAAGACTACATGAGTATTTTGCTATTGTTGTTAGGTGCCGTTGAGTCAATTCTGACTCACAGCAACCCTGTGTACAACAGAACGAAACACTGCCTGGTTCTGTGCCATCCTCACAATGCTTGTTAAGCTTGAGCCCATTGTTGTAGCCACCGTGTCAGTCCATCTTTTTGAGGGTCTTCCTTGTTTTTAACATGTCCAAAGTATGTGAGACGTAGTCTCACCATGCTTATTTTAAGGAGCATTCTGGTTGTACTTCTGCCAAGACAGGTTTGTTCGTTCTTTTGGCAGTCCATTCAATGTTCTTCTTCAACACCACAATTCAAAGGCCTCAGTTCTTCTTTGATCTTCCTTATATGTCCAACTTTCACATGGATATGAGGTAATTGAAAACACCATGGCTTGGATCAGGCACACCTTAGTGTGTCTTCAAGGTGACATCTTTGCTTTTCAACACTTTAAAGAGGCCATTTGCAGCAGATTTGCCCAATGCAAATGTGACTGCTGCTTCCATAGGTGTTGATTATGGATTCAAGTAAAATGAATTTTTTTATTATTATTTTATAATAATAATGATACTGAAAGCCTGTGTCTGACCATTATTGCAAAAGTTTTCAAGGTGGAGAGTTCCAGAAAAATAACTTGAGAAATTCAAGCAAGTAAGTTTATAATTTATTCATTCATCATACACTGGAAATAGCTGTTATTTTTTTAAATCAGTTCCCTTTTTTTCTTGATCTCATTTTCTGTCACAAAGAACAGTAAACTTCGAAGAAGTGATCTGAAAGCTTACTGAAATCTGGATCTACTAATATGCTTTCTATCTTTCTTTCTTTGGGGTTTTCTTTATTCCTGCAATGTACTTTGGAGATTGTATCAAAAAGAAACTGCCTGTTTAAATGTGTCATTATCTGTGGGGGAAAACAAAAGAAATAGGTAGACTGGATGATTTGCAAAGATAGCAAGGTACTGGTTATATTTAAGGGTATCTTCTTTCTGCCTTCTGAGTTTGGCCTTTAAGAATCTTCAGGCCAACACAAAAGGCTTAAGAAGCTGCTATTATACCAGTAATCAATACATTAGGATCTTGGGGAAAGGAAGGTAGTAATTAGAAGAAAAGGAGCCCTGGTGGCACAATGGTTAAAAGTGCTTGGCTGCTAACCTAAAGATTTGAACTCACCCAGCTGCTGCATGGGGAGAAAGACCTGATGATCTGCTTCTGTAAATATTAGAGCCAAGAAAACCCTATGGGCAGTTTTACTCTGTCCCATGGAGTCACTATGAGTCGGAATCGACTCGACTGCATCCGATAACAGCAACAATTAGAAGAAATCTGGATCAGGCAACTGACCAAAAATAGAAAAATGAAAGCCTTTCCTCTTCTCTCCCAAGTTAGTAGCAAGTAACTGGCTGTATTTCATTCTTTGTCTGACCTAGCAAGGGTAGAGTCAAAGTTTTGTTTTTCTTAGAGCCTCAGAGGAATCTTTTTTGGAAGTCGCGTGGTTATTTCAAAGTTGGAAAAAATAATAGGCTCCTTTGGAAATTTATGAAAACATTTTTCTTGACTTCCGTCTCAAAACCAGTTGATTGATGGAGGGAACGTGGTTTAGGACCATACCATTTTGAAAGTAAAGTGGCAACAGATCAGGCTGGGAAAGTAAGCAGAGGCAGAACTTTCAGATCTTGCATAGTTTGGATTCTCCCCCAAGTACGGTGAGCAGCCATCATTTCTTGGGGAGTGATGGACAGTTCTGCAAGCCACAACAAAGTTTGCAGACCTGCCACAGATTCCTTCACTACAAATCCTAAAGTAATATCCTTTCCCTCTTTTGCTACCTATTGAAAATCCTACTTATCCTTCAAGGATATCCTTTCCCCAGTGAAGGAAGTATTTTGCAGACATTTGGGAATTAGAGAATTAAGCTGAAAATGGAGGTTTATTACTGGAGATAGACATTTTGGAGTCTTCTGCGTAACGGAGTAGTTGCAGTCCTCAAATGGATCACTTACCAGAGCAGATACTGGAGAAAGAGAAGAATACAAAGGGATAGAATAGGCAGGGGAGAATCTATGTATGATAAGGGGTTCCGTAAGCATGAACAAACACACTGTGGAGCAGCAGGTGGAGGCTGGTTGAGGGTGGGTAGAATACTTTTATAGTGAAAAATGTTTTAGTTGCAATAATTTTTTTTAATAGTAACTCATAGCAACCTCAGAATATCAGAGCCTTATTGGTGGACACTGTCATGGTAGGTATGGAGGGAAGAGTTGAAGGCAAGGGATTCTAAGCTGCTAGAAAGAGCATTTGTATAGTGTGACACTGTTGGGAAGTAGACTGAGGCAGCAGTAGTGTGTGGTTGGGACTTCAACTGAACACATTACTAAAGAAGTAATAGAAAACATTTTTACTAACTACTTTTAAAGAAAGAATAGAGGTTCAAGGATAATAGGTTTGCTTTGAAGATCTGTACAAAAACATTTTCATACAAAAATATTCAAGCAACAGGATTTACCTGGCATGTATTCAAGAATTTCCAGACCTTACTTCATTACGGCTCACAGACAAGCAAAATGGAAATTGTGCATCAATTGTTTTTATTAAAATGTGTTATTTTGAAGCCAATGAGGGTATTATTTTAACACCAAATATTCTTGAGTGTTTTTAGAACACTAAAGAGTGCAAATCCAGTTAAGATGCAGATTAGATTCATTCTATGAAAATGGACATTGTCCTCTAGTTAAATAACATTGGAGTTATCACTCTGAGGATTTTACTCTTTAGTAAATAAGTAAATGTCAGAAGTACTTAAATTTTTCTACTCCATGTTTTATCTAAACAAAATTAAGTACTGACATTCATGTGGTTTAATTGTACTGTTGTTTTGTCACAAAAATATGTTTATTGGTAATTAATAATCTATCATAACCAACTTGGCCAAAATACATGGAAGTTCCCAATTTCATGACAGAAGCTGTGCCAGTTAACTTTTAATAAAAGTGCTGAGGTATATTACTTACCCGCTCCCTTAAACATTTTGGATTAGTATGTTTTAATTCAGGAAGCACAGCTTACATGCTAAAATTTTCATTTTAGATCATTTCCATTATAAATGTCTCTTAGTAAGCTATTGGAAGTAATGTAACCAACCTTTCATAAAAAGAAAAACTAAGTTCAATATAATGAAGAAACAAACGGTTATGAAACACCGTGTGAATGTTTGGCAGAACTTCATAGGCTCCTTAGTCAACAGAATTTGTACAGAAGTAACATCTGTACAAAGAGGAGGAGAGGGCTAAGTGATGGTGGCAGCCTTCTAAGTCTATAGTGGTCAGGGTATTTGGTGAGTAGCTGTGAATTTTTTTGCATGGATTTTTGGTATTTTTCAGGGCTTTTTAATATCTCTGACAAATAATCTTAATAAATTAAGGTATCTAAATGTAATTATTTGAAAACTCCTTTTCAGTATGCTGGAAACCCTGGTGGCATAGTGGTTAAGAGCTACAGCTGCTAGCCAAAAGGTTGGCAGTTCGAATCCACCATGTGCTCCTTGGAAACCCAATGGGGGCAGTTCTACTCTCTCCTATAGGATCACTATGAGTTGGAATTGACTTGACGGAAACGGGGTTTTTTTTTCCCCCGATATACTATTATAAACTTCAAAGTTTATAAATCATTTTGTGTGAGGAACAAGTTCGCTCACTTCTTTTGAGTATGCCAAGACTTTTGAAAACCACAGAAAAGAAATAGAGTTAACCAGAGACTATTTCTACCACTAAAAATGAGAAGCAATGAATGCACCAGAAATCATTTATTTTGGGGTTTATGATATCCAAGACAAACCTTCTGTTTGGGACTCTTGGTTTTTTTTTTTTTTTAAAAGAATAAAATAATTTTATTTGCCCTTTAATTTTTTTTTAAGTTAAGGGTTAATTTATATACTGTAGAATTTACCCTCTTTCGTGTATAATTTTGTGAGTTTTGCAGTTTTGTAACAGTCATGTAACCATCACCATACTGAAGATAAAGAACAGCTCCATAACTTTCTGTAATCGTGCCTTGCCTTTTTGTAATCATTCCCTCCCTACAACAACAGTCCTTGGTGACCTCAGATCAGTTTTCTGTCCCTGTGGGTTTGCCTTTTCCAGGCTATCATATGGAATCACAGATACACAATTTTTCAAGTTTGGCTTCTTTCAAATGCATATATGGGGGTGTCTTTAGTTCATTCCCTTTTATTGATACGGATATACCACAGTTTATTTGCTCACCAGCTCAAGAAAAATTGGGTTGTTTCTAGTTTTCAGTGATTATGAATAAAACCTCAGAAAACATTCACATACAGGTCTTCATGTGAATGTATTCATTTCAGTTGCATAAGTACCTAGGGGTGGGTTTGCTGGATCACCTGATAAGTGGGTACTGCCATAGCTGCTACTGGTAGCTTAGAATTTGCTTTTGATATTGTGGTAGAAGGTGCATATAATTGTAGGTTATCTACTACTCGTGGATAATTGAGAACCAACTGTAGCAGTTACATTTTATTTTTATGGTCACTTCCTAGCTGCAAACCATGTTTTGACGTTCTGGCTTTCATCTCTAAAGATTGACAAGTGAATTCCATTGTATCGTCCCTTGTTGTGGAAAGGTGAATTCAATTTATCTTTTTACTAGGCTGACTGGTCAAGATTTTTAACGTCTTCACCCTAGTTTCTCTTTTGTAAAATGGTTACAAATTATGATTATCTTATAGAACGATTGTGAGGATTCAATGAAACACTACACGGAAAGTGCTTAACACAGCACCTGACAAAAAATAAATGTTAGGTATAAAAAAAAAAGTTGTTTGAAAGCCAAACCTGAGATTGTAATTTAAATATTGCCATGAAAAGATTAGGAAGCACAGAAGTTTGGGCATTGTCTTAGGTGGGATTCTCTAGAGAAGCAAAACCAGTAAAGCATGTAAATTTATCTAGAGAGAGATTTTATCAAGGAAATGGCTGATGCAGTTGTAGAGGCTGGAACATCCCAAGTTTGTGGATCAGGATAGAGGCTTCTCTTGATTCACATAGCCCCAGGGGCTTGCGAACCCAGGATTGGCAGGTTGGAAAGCAGGGCTCCCACTTTCGGGCTGTGAAGATCGATGAATCCCAAGGTCTGCAGATAAGCTGGTAGCTCAAGTCCCAAGAGCAGGAGATCAGATGAATAGGAGGTACCTGCAGCTCTGTCCTATAGGGTCGCTATGAGTCGGAATTGGCTCGATGGCACTACGTTAGGCAGGATCCAGAGAGAGCAAAAAAGCCAGAACTCTGCAGGTGCAGGCCACACCCCCAAGGAAATGCCCTTTCAACTGATTGGCTACTCACAGCAGGTTCAATCATGGGAGTGATCACATATAAATACTGAAAATCATGGCCCAGCCAAGTTGCCACACAGTCTTAACCATCACAGGCATTTTTGTGAGAGAAACATTCTGTTTTTTAAATTACCGAATTTTGCCAAGTCTAAGTGGTTTTGGAATTAAGTCTCAGCAGTTTTCCTGCCTTGGTGAAATTGAAACACATGAGTGCAGTTTGGGGAGAAAATAAAAGATAATTCAGATTTGTTCTCTTTGACTCCTTTTCTCTGTGTTCTAATTCTTGATTCATTTCTAGATTTCTAATGGAACTTATTCCTGAATTTTATGCAAACAAAATTCTTTTATTAAAAATTATCAGGTTGATGATTTCCATTTCCTGATGAGCAGTCCCTGTAAAAGTATGTGTGTGTGAATCCAGAGAACAAACCCTCATACCTCATCCTAAACGTTGTGCTCCTGCTGTGACCTGAAGCAGCAGTAATTCTAGCAGATGAGCAATTGAGTCAGTGCCTTAAGCCATTAGTGAGTGAGTCAAAACTTCAACCCTGACCTGGTGGTTCTCAAAGTATAGTCCCACACCAGCAGTCAGGGTTACCTGGGAGCTTGTTAAAAATGCAAATTCCATTCCGGGGCCCCGCCACGGACCATCTGAATCCAGTTCTGGAGATGGGACCCAGCAATCTGTGTTTTAACAAGCCCTCCAGGTGATTCTGGTATACCCTAGACTTTGAGAACCACTGCATCTAGACACACCAAGGAGAGGATGGAAGAGATAGTGTTCACCTGTGAGCGAGCCGGCTATAGCCTGCTATCTTAGTATGATTTTATAAATATTTTAGGTCTGACACTTTCTAATTTTTTCAAGCCTATGAATTTAAAGCCTATGGGGCAGTTCTACTCTGTCCTATAGGGTCACTATGAGTCGAAGTCAACTCGACAGCTATGAAAAGTACTGATTATGTTATATAAACTTATGGTGGTAAAAAATGAATAATATTTTGCCAGTTAAACAATGTTTTGAAGTATCATGTAAAACTTGGTTTTCTTAGGAAATTCACGTGCACGATTTATTCACCAAATCAGTGAGCTGTGTTAGAAAGGAAATTCGTAATTGGTAAATAGCATTTCTAAGAGAATTATAATAAGATTTTAACATCTTAAGCCTGTGAGTCAGAATCTGTCACCTCTTTGGTCCAAGACCTGGACCCGGTTAAAATGGAAACAAACTGTTTTCATGTTAGCCTTTTTAGAGCATTACTAATAGTTCAGGCATTGGTCAATTTATAAACCATCATATTCCCAAATGTATTTCTAGGGCAGTTGAAGGTTCCATGAACCTACATTGTTTATTTTATTGTAATAAATAGAAGTCTGTCCACCCTCTGCATATACTCAGTCTCATGAAAAAACGGCAGCAGCTCTTCCTCTGGGGAGGTGTGGCATATGATGCAGGAGGTTGTCTTTGAGCAGTGAGGTCCGAGAATGCACTAAAGTGACATTGCACCAGTCAGAACTCCTGGCTGATCCTGTGTAATCTCCAGTCTACTGGAGCCTTTATAGCAAGGACTGAGATTTTATCACATGACCTTTGAAAGAGTAAAGCCTAATATTTTCTTATCAAGCCAGATTAGACTAAGTATCAGTATATGTGAAATCATGTCCAGTGATAAAGGTAAGTAGTTTCATTTTCTAGTGTATCGTTTTCATGTGTTTTTTTTTTTTTTTTTCAGTGCGTGAGGGTCAGTTTATAATACAGCATGCTGAGAGCATACAAGTGGTAGAGTTTGGTTTTGTTTTAAAGTTAAGAAAAAGGCTTACATTGTTTTTCAACTTTTAACATTGAGATATGTACTACTATTCATGGTTTGGGGCTCTTCCAGGAGGCTTCTTCTGGGTTAGCTAAGTATAATTTGTTTAAGAGTTCTATTTCTCTGACTCATTCTTAATAACATTAGTAAAGTTTGAAAATTCAGTCATTGAAGGGAGGAATCCAGGGGAAGAAAGGAAAGGTTTTTCTTTTTTCCTTTCCTTTCTGGTGTGGACAAAACTAAGAAATTCCATATTTACAACTAATCCTTTTCTAGTGCTACTTGCATGGAGTACTGCTTTGTTAAAACAACAACAACAAAAAATCCTTAGCATCCTATTTTGTTTTGGCAAAGAAAGTTAAAGGGAGTGGATATTACTTGTTTTTCCCTGAAAAGATAACAATGTAGAGACAGGCATCAATTTGTTTTTAAATGTTATTATTATTAAGCCACTGTGGTTTTCTGGAATATTCTAAAGGGCATATTAATGAGAAATTGACTCTTTCAAGTAGGAATGAAATTCTATTCTGTGGTAGAAATTTAACCATGTGACAGGAAATTTCTGCTAAAAATATTTTTACAAACTGAAATGGGTTTATTTCATGTAACTGTTTCCACATTGTTTCTGCAGGGGCATAAACCTGCTAAACAAGATGAACTGAGCCTTTGATCTGTATGCCATCATTGTCACTAAGATTTTCTTCCTTGTGATTTCACCCTTTCCTTCTGTGGGTCTCAGGGGGCATGCACTGTGAGGGCCCGAGGGGTGGGGTTGGTCATAGGACTGCAGCAGGGAGGCTGAGGCAAGCCCTGGCCCTGCTGCAGCTGCACAGCCCTGGCTGGCTCTGTACCATGAACACTCCTGCACATCCCTGCCCCTGCCCTCTCCAACATCCAGGCAGAAGCCTGGGTTATGTTGCAGGGTTTCCACAACCCGTGCACCATGTTTGGAATTCCAGGGGTCTCTTCATGACTTACATCGTACTCTGAATATGAAATTTAAAAAAAAGAGGAAATGTGACAAAAGGGAAGATTTTTCTCTCTCCATCAGTGGAAGTTCCTTTTTCTTGAAGTAGCTTCTGTCCCTTCTCATTCCATCATCAAGCAATTAAAGGTGACTGGAATGAATCAGTATTTAAGGTTGTAGTCATATCGCATTCCTCCTGGGAGGCAACTCTCAAGTGGAGAGGGGACTACTACTAGAAAAGGAAGACGATGAAGTTTGGAGAGGTCTCTGTTGATAAATGCACAGAAATCGTTCTTGTCTTCTACTTTCTGCTCTAAACGGACAACTCCCTGTAGTGAGTGGCCACTACAACCATGTGGTTTTGGAAGTTCCTTTTAAGGTTTCTAAACTAAAGACTAATGTAGTACTTCCTGCCCATTCTACTGGGTTATTTTATCACTATTAGGTCAACTAAGAACATGTTTAAGTATACATCTTTAGTACATATGTTGTTTGTAAAACTTTTGTATTTTTATAATGACTTGGAGGAAGTTTCTTTTTTAAATCTTATGCCTGTAGGCAAACCCTTTTCTCATGAAAATTGAAATGTGAAAAATAGAGAATGAATGAACTCAATAGGAACTATTTTGATATTCTTTGGATCAATGGTAATTTGGTTTTCATTTAATATGTATTCAAGTGGTTAAGTGGTTTAAGTGCTATGGTTGCTAACCAAAAGGTCAGCTGTTTGAATCCACCAGGTGCTCCTTGGAAACTCTATGGGGCAGTTCTATTCTGTCCTATCAGGTCACTATGAGTAGGCATCGACTCGACAGCAACGGGTTTTTTTTTTTTAATGTGACTTAAGTTGTCATGAAAGATTAAGATTTAAACTTAACCAGCTCTCCTCAGATGCTAGAAGGATATTCACTCAAAAAATAAAAAGGCCTTTTCTTAGGTACTTATAGACCCATCCATCCCAACCTCCTTTCAGATCCACCCTCTGATAATTGTCTTGTACTCTCTGTGCCCCTTCTTTTCTGTAATATAGGGAGCTAATTTTTACTGGTCTGAAAAATATTTTAAACCTCTTCATCCTTGTTTAAGTGTGTCCTCTGACTTATCCCCACCCCCACGGCAGTCCTTGCTAAGCCTTGACTAGATCAGGATTTTTGTTTTTGTTCGTCCCCCCGTGTTAACTGACCCAGCATCTATAGTTGGCAGAAGGAAAACAGCTATAAAAGTTGGTCATGCTACACGGTGATTATTAAAACCTGTCCTGGGGGAAACAATTCTTGCCCACATTAGAAGACAAATACAGACAAGAATTTTTTTTTTTAATTCAAGTAAAAACACTGTTTCAGTGTGGCCCAGATTTCTCCATGTCTGCATGTAACAACTATTCTTTCTTATGTTTAGGCCAAAAACTTCAGGCTTCTTGAATCTCTTTTGTCATAAACACACCCAGTCTGTCAACAAATTCTGCTTCAAAACATGTCAAGTTCTGACCATGCCTCATCACCTGTACTGCTATTACCCTGGTTCAAGCCACGCTCAGCTTCTCCCAGGATCATTCCAACAACGTGTGATCTAACCTAAAAAAAAAAAAAAAAGGCAAAAACTAGTTGTCCTGGAGTTGAGGGGTGTAACCTACACCACCTGAAGTCTATTCTTACCCAGCAGCTTGAGTGATCCTCAAGGGGGAGAGAGCGTTGTCTCTCCACCACCCACAGCCCTTAAATGAGTTCGCATCTCTCAAAACAAAAGCCTCTGTTCTTTCAGTGAAGTGCATGGCCCTATCTGATCTAGCCCCAACCCCTACCCTATTAACTCTATGAGCACAACACCAAATATGCCCCCTGCGCCATGTAGCCCTGGTGGCATGGTAGTTAAGAGATCAGCTGCTAACCAAGAGGTTGGCAGTTCGAGATTCTCCAGGTGCTCCTTGGAAACCCGATGGAGCAGGTCTACTCTGTCCTATAGGGTCGCTATGAATCGGAATCAACTTGTATGGCAATGGGTTTGGTTTCTTGTTTTTTTTTTTTAAATAGCTGTGTAGTTTTTCTTCTCTTTGAACACATCAAGTATGCACATACCCTAGTATTTCTGCAGTTTACCCTCTGCCTAGAACGCTAACCTCCCACTTACTTACATGCCTAATCACTGTCATCAGTGAGGCCTTTCTATTTTTTTTTTTTAATTCTAAGTGCTTTATTTTTACATTTATTTATTGTGCTTTAGGTGAAAGTTTACAAATCAAGGCAGTCTCTCATACAAAAAGCCACACACACCCTGCCATGCAGTCCCAGCTGCTCTCCCCCTAATGAGACAGCACGTTCCTTCTCTCCACCCTGTATTCCCCGTGTCCATTCAACCAGCTCCTGTCCCCCCTTCCTTCTCATCTTGCCACCAGACAGGAATCACCCACATAGTCTCATGTGTCTACTTGAGCCACGAAGTTCACTTCTCACCATCATCATCATCTATCTTATATTTCAGGCCAATCCCTGTCTGTAGAGTTGGTTTCAGGAATGGTTCCAATCTTGGGCCATCAAAGGGTCTGGGGACCATGACTGTCCGGGTCCCAGCAGTCTCAGTCAGACCATTAAGCCTGGTCTTTTTATGAGAATTTAAGATCTGCATCCCACTGTTCTTCTGCTCCATTAGGGATTCTCTGTTGTGTTCCCTGTCAGGGCAGTCATCAGTGGTAGCCAGGCTCCATCTAGTTCTTCAGGTCTCAGGCTGAAGGAGTTTCTGGCTTATGTGGCCCTTTCTGTCCCTTGGGCTCATATTTACCTTGTGTCTTTGGTGTTCTTTCCTTTGCTCCAGGTGGGTTGAGACCAATTTATGCATCTTAGATGGCCACTTGCTAGCATTTAAGACCCCAGACGAGTGAGGCCTTTCTTGACCTCCTTGAAAATTATAGCTGCCACTTACTTGACAGCACTCTCTATCTCCCTTACCCAGCTTTATTTTTTTCCTCTTAGCACTTTTTACCATTTAGCATGTTACATAACTGCCTTTTTTTGTGTTGTTGAGTGCAATATCTCTAACCTAGAAAAGTGACTGATATATACTGGGTGCTTCAATAATATTTGTTCAGTGGGTTAATATGTTTCTAATATTCATAAGCCCTTTTTTGTTAGGGAATCTAAAGCTAAATGAGCAAGGATATAAGAGAAGTTAACAAATTGCAAATATTTGCAAAATTCTCTTTTTCCTGTCCTCAATTCTTTTTTCTGTAGTAAATATCCTTGCTTGCTAGCTTCTGGTCTCTCCCCTGTGAAGCAGAATCTGAGTAATAAATTTCTTCATTTTGGTAGTCTGAGAGGCTAGGCTGATTTATATTATTAAAAAACTGAGACAGTAAATGGAGGAGGGGATGGTTAGTGAGACTAGAACTTATGGATGGGCTCGATAAATAGTGTTGGATGAATGAATTAATGGACTGTGTTGGGAGAGAGGGAAGAGATGGGGAATCTTTAGAGTGTGAGACAAAGAAATTTGGGGAGCAGTTTGTCTGCATGGAGAAAATTGTGATGAGACAGAAAGAAAATATTTAAGATGTTTTGCTCTTTTAAATACATACTCTTTTTCTTTGAAGTTGTTTTAAGAGATAAGTATAGATTTAAATTTCTTTCTATTGTACTTTATTATGGATACTGTTTCTTCAAATAGATTTTACTTAAACTAGGCCACATGAAGCCCCGTTTATATTATGGTTATTTAAATGTAATACATAATTAGATTTACTATCACACCTTTGTTTCCCAACTGACTTATGACAAGGATAAAAACTCAAAGAAATTATTATAAGATTGTATATATTTTTATGTGATATATAGAGTAATTATTCGCCATCTGAAGCTAGTGTTCACATGTAAAAAAGTTTACACTTAGGGTATCTCTTTTTTTTTTTTTTTT